>NC_052253.1:11834530-13034530 GCF_013401445.1 Tripterygium wilfordii | reverse complement strand
CACCAGATAAGCTTGGGATTGAAGTGGTATGCCTTTAATTTTTTGCACAGAATTTTCCTAGTTTCTTTTCATTTTAATTCTTTTGGTTGTTCTAGAAATGATTTTTATCGACGGTTTCAATATTGAGTTCAAAGCACGGAAATAGTAGATGTAAAGTTCTCTCCTATGCAGATCAAGGTCTCTAACTACTGGGAAGCTCTAGGTGTCGTTGCAGCTCATAAGGCAGGAATTGACCCGCAATCTCTCCGCAGAAACAAAATTAGTAACATCCCTCGTCGTTCGATTATGCCAGCCAATGGTGTTCCCATTCCAGGTGCCACATCCATGACTTTATTATAGACATGTAGCATCATTCTTATTTCTTTGACGCTAAATCTTTTTTTTTTTTTTGATTCCTGAATAACAAAACACCACCTCATAGTCAAGAAGTCCATTATATTTCTTCATATTTGCGGGTGACCAAAGGAAAGCTTCCCAGTCCATTTCAAAATGCTAAAGTTGTGCAGGTTGATTAAACAGTACACCACACCCCAAACCCCACCTACAAATAATCCTTTTACCCCACCCTTTACATCCATGGACCATAGTAATAGAGAACCTAGGACCTGAAGACCCTAGACAGGTTGTCCTGCCACTGTACCAGACTTGGATGTAACATAAAACATAAAGTCAAATTTTATACAGGTTAATTAAACTTGTCATCACTGAAAGATTGGCCACGCACCAATTTACTCACTTGAGTTCAAACGTTTCAAGTCGGTAATTTAGGTTCAGGTTTGTTCCATAGTGTGTTGTCAATTAGTTGGCAGGTTGGCAGGTTGAAATAATGAAAGTGAAGTCTCATAGTATGTTGTCAATTAGTTGGAAGTTGGCAGGTAATTTTAGTTCAGATATGTTCCAAACAAGCTCATCAATTAATTGGTATGCTCTGCCTTCAATCTAGGAATGGTTTGGGGGCTGCATTTCCAATTTGTAGGAATTCGCTATAATTTCTTCTCAAAACTATGTTAAATTATCATATTTTTCTTCGAAAACGGCATATGGATGATGAAAACATGTTGCATTAACAATTACTAAGGTATTATCCTTTACATGAACTCCCATTAATCAGACAAATGGAGTCTCCCTTTGAATACTTTGAATTACTGCATCATGTGAGTTTGACATATTGAGAGAGTCGAAAGACCGATGGAGATAACAGTCCAATTAAGTTACTAAAACTACCAATCAAATATACGACTCTTACCACAACAAAGAGTCAATTATTTATTAGATCGATCCATCAAACTTACAGATTATCATTCCAAAAGAGAGAAAAAAAAAAAGGACTCATGGATTCTAATTCTAATTAAAATGACTTATAAATTAAATATTCTTGATAACCAATACTAATCTAAGAGATAGGAGCATTAGGATTATTGTCTCCATGATTAGTATTAGGGTTAATAGTATTTTTAGTAGGGTTGTTCAAAAAAACCGTCCAAACCGAAACCGAAACCGAAATGATTGGTCGGTTTTTTATAATACAAAGTTGCATATTTCTCTACTAAAAACCAAACCGAACCAATAAAAAATCAAAAAACCGACAAAATCGACCATTTGATCAGTTATTTTCATGTCAAAAAAATCTCAAAAAACCGACCGAAATTGATCGCAAACACCCCTAATTTTTAGTATTAACCATGATTTAAGTAAAATTGAGGTAATAATAAATTGAATTAAATAGCAACCAACATGACAATGATGAGACAAACTTAATCCATGTTGCCATTATTAAGGGAAATTATTTTATCATTATTCAAGCTAGATAATTAGGTCGCTTTTTGAACATAAATTAAAAGGTGCATTCGTTGGATAACACAGTTAATTAGTAGCTAATTATTAGGTGTTAGATTGCTTATGACAATGCGGCTAAATGCACCTAAAAGGCTAAAACCACCGGAAACATCTTATTGTATTTGTTGATTGTTGATCTACAGTCCTGAACATCTTATTGTATTTTGTACATGCGGATTTGACGGCTCGACTCCCAAGTTTAAACTCATATTGAATGTACAAATGATAAATTTGTATGAAATTGTTCTCAATTTAAAAAAAAAAAAAGAATAGAGATTTTTTCATAGACAATAAACACAATCCAATAACTCAAAATAAATTTCCAAATGGCCAAACCCTAATAAAAAAATGAACATGTTAGAGGTGGAGGGATTTTATTCATTGGTCAGCTCTGGATATGTTTTAGAAGCCAAGACTACGTAGACTGTTTGTTAAAGGAGTGTATTGTTATCAGTATATAAGAAAAATAAATGAAAACTATCAGTCAACGTAAAAGCATGCATGTGACAATGCAGATTTCCAAAAAAAAATAATATAAAAAACGTATCCTTAAAATGGGATTTCCACCTAAATAAAACATATGATATTCTCTTTCTCAATCTATCATCATGTCGATGAGCACGGTTTGGATGGGGAGTTATACTTAACGGCAATATACAACTAACATATATGAAACACACAACTACCTAGTGCCAATAACAATATTATACCCTACCAATCTTTCTCTGACTCTCTACACACACACACACATGCTCAAACCACCAGTCCAAGTCAACCCTTTCTTTCGTTCTTTCTTCTCCAGTATCCAAATACCTAGTTATATATCCTCGTATATATATATATAAAACATATATACCTCCATTGCTATCTGGGCCTTGTGTCTTTGCATGATATATGTGTTGTTTAATCTCCATTTCTAAAAGAGAACGATCGATTTTGTAGAATGAGAAAGCCTTGTTGCGATAAGCAGGACACAAACAAAGGGTCTTGGTCCAAGCAAGAAGACCAGAAGCTCATCGATTATATTCGCAAACACGGCGAGGGTTGCTGGCGGACTCTCCCTCAATCTGCAGGTATATATCAATTCAACATAATTCAAATTGTTATACATACATACATATATATATATATATATATATATATGATGAAAAAAATAAACATTATATTAATTAATTAATTTGGCATGTTGAATCTGCTAAAAAAAGTTTTAAAACTCTTGAAAAGTAATATAATTTATGTACTTATGCCAATATATGTATAGGTCTGCTTCGCTGTGGCAAAAGTTGTCGGCTGCGATGGATAAACTATCTAAGGCCAGACCTTAAAAGAGGCAACTTTGGGGAGGACGAAGAGGATCTTATCATCAAGCTTCATGCACTCCTTGGCAATCGGTGAGATTAATTGATGAACTTTATAGTTAATTAATCAATTATAATTTCCTCTTTTGTCGAGACGAGAATCTCATATCGGTCTGACGTAACTCAACCAATTGGTTTACAAGTAACGACCAACACTTATCACATTGATCACGACACGTTTTCTAGGCCTGAGTACCAATAGCAACGGCCTTGAAGAACAAATCCGTACAAGAAGGTGGCCAAAAGTGGATAATATCTTCAATGTATTTGGATTGAGAATTTCAACATGGTATTGGACCAATGTCTCGATCCAGTTAGACGGGTCTCTACGTGTCTAGTTGTTATATAATCAACCCATCCCACAAGCGCGAAAGAGTGTCAAGATTGAAATCTCATATATGTCTAGCATAACCCTGTCGAGTTGTTTATAAGCAAAGCTCAGCTCATCTCATCTCACATTGAAACGAGTGGTTTATAAACAAAACTTAGCTCCTCTCACATTGAAGAACGTTTTATAGGCCTAATTAAGTACCAATCTCGACATCTCATGAAGAAAAATCCGTACGGCTCGTGATCCGAAGCGGATAATACATTCAATGTGTTTTGACAGGGAATTTTAACATCTTCCTAGCTAATTATATACATGCATATTCATATATAATACTAGTTGAAGTCTTGAAGATTAGTTTACTTATATATATGGATTGATTGACAGGTGGTCATTGATAGCGGGTAGATTGCCAGGACGTACAGACAATGAAGTAAAGAACTACTGGAACTCGCATTTGATGAGAAAGCTTATAACCATGGGGATTGATCCCAATAACCATCGCTTGACCCTTCAATCTTTTCCCTCTCGCAAGAACAACCTGCTAATCGATAGTGCAACATTACCTGCTGCCAATCAGTCAATGAAGATCTGTGTTGAAGATAATGATGTGCAACAAGTATCGGATGCTGGGAGTGGGAGTTCTTGCTTGGAAGATAGTGGGTTGCCTGACCTAAATCTTGACCTCACAATCACCTGAATCATTATATTTACAGCCCGCTTAGTCTTACGGATTCTTGTGTTTCTATCTCAAATGTTTAGATGAACGCACACAATTTCATATGGATCATTGGGGCATGTGGGACCATGATTTCACATGAATCATGTGCGTCCATCTCAACATTTGAGATAACAGGAAAAAAAAACACTGGATCCTTAGTATTTTTATTATATTTATCAATCTGAAACAACATCAACAAGGAATTTAAATGGCAATTACAAAAAAATCTTGGACAAAGACTACAGTTCAATTAAAAAATAATTTGGATCTAGCTGCTTGTATATTTTGTTGCATTGGAGATTACTAAAGCTTTCTTTTGATTAATTTTTTTAAAAAAATAGTTTGTCTACTTTTTTTTATAACTAACAACCATATTATACAAACTTATCATTTGAAACATTGGAGATTACTAAGCTTTCTTTTGATCAATTTAAAAGAAATAGTTTATTTATTTTTTTAGTAATCAAGAACGATACCTAACAAACAAACGTATTCTTTGAACATTCTATATGATACCAAACAAATAAACTATACCAAACAAACGTATTCTTTGAACATTCTACATGAATTCACGGGAGTTTTCAGTTCATGAGATGGCCACAATGGTTGACATCACGTCTCTGTAACAAAGAACAACCCCACCACCACCACATATTTTCTACTTATAAATTATTTGAGGAAAATTTGATGTCCACATCAGTACGGTACATAGTTGATAGTTGCATTGCATCCTCATCGACCCCACATTGGATTCTTGATAAAAAGATTATGTGGTGTGTTTTTATGATCGGATCGGATTGGATTTTGGTGAAAAAAACTCAATTCCTAGACATCTCTGAGATTGTAAGCACGACCTTCAATGACTCAAACTAGTCTTTCTAGAACTGCGATTCAATGATTGAACATTATATATTTGTATTGGATAAATATAACAAAGTCTCCAACGAATAATAAGAGTTTCTTTACAGCCTAGCAGCTGCTGACACAATTAAAAATGAGTGGTTGACTGAGATGATAACTATCTTAGCGAAAACGAAAGTTCGTGAGTTCAAACTTCCTGGGTGTTTCTATTATTATAATTTACGAGATCAACCTTTACTCAGTCCAACGTGTGCGAATGTCACCCTGCGTTATATTCTCACACTAGATCTCGACCCAGGTCTCAACTGATCCACGAGATTGCAGAATCTTCCATGTGGTCTGGAATTTACCAATCAATTGTCCGACGAACAACTGGGTGGATACACTCATACACAATTGATGTGTAATCACAAATTAAGGTTATACATGTAGATAGTCTAATTTACATTTGATGTGTCCTAGAGTTTACTAGTCTATTGTTTAGGGGGCAACTGGGTGGGTGCACAATTGATGCGTGGTCACAAATTATGTGGACGATTGAATTTACATTTGATGTGATTCGAAATTTACCATTCAATTGTTCGATTGATAGTTGGATGGTTAAATTTGGTGCTTATTGAAAAAAAAAAAAAAACAATTGATGCGTGGTCACAAATTAAGGGTATACATGTAGACGGTGGAATCTACTCTTGCTATGTCAACTATACATATATATTGTTGTTGGTGTATTTAACATAAAATTCATAATAATATTCCAAATCCAACTGTATTTTCTGTCTCTCTCTAACAGCAATCACCTTGTCCCGCGAATCTCGCTTTCTATTCCAACAAGTTTCTCTCTACATTTTGAGTACAAGACTCAAATTCAATGAATTTTCCCTTCCCCATTTGTCCTGCTTTGCTCATGTATCTCCAATACAGAGAAGAATGCAAGGGGGACAGCTAAGCAAGATTTCGCTTGCAATGGCCGGCGGAGGCGAGCCGGCGCTACTCGACTTGGTGCAGGAAATCTCTGCATTCTCCGTTGGAAGCAATGACGGTAAAGAACCGCCATTGTTTAAGAAGGATTGCACGGATCTGGTCCATCGGATTGCGTTGTTGACTCATTTACTGGAGGAGATTAGGGACTTCAAGGAGAATTCTGAGCCGTTCGATGTGTCTACTATATCTGATTGGGGATCCGATCTGCTACTGGGGCTTCAAGCCGCTAAGCGCCTGCTATCATTCGCGAGCTCCTACAGCTCTAAGAACAATTCTGTAAGCATTTCTTCTCTTCCTCCCTGTTTTTCCCGAAATCGCCTAACAAGTAATGTGTAAATTTGGTGATTTTGGCTTGACGAAGCAGATTCCATCATGTAGAATTTGCTGTGTTTTGCAATATCAATTAATAATTGATATTTCTTGTTCGTTGTATTGAAGCTGCTAATACTCACATTGGTTGGAAAAATTAACAGGCTTTAATAATATGAACTTATTACTCGGGATGACATTGTAGTATTGATGTAATACCTACCATTCAGTTTTCTGGTTGATCAAAAAAAGAAATAATCTGTTCTGTAAGAATCTGTAGGTAAGTAGGCACCAACTGCAATAACTCCGACCCGTTTTCCGTTTAGATTAGATAGCATTGTTATGATTTAAATCAATGATCATCTATTTTTGATTGGTACAGCTGAACCATATTCATCATTACTTGATGATCAAACATCAATATGTGTGCTCAAAATCAGTACTGGTAACTCAAACCCAATATGTAGCATGCCTTATATCTACAACATTGTGGACTTTCTTGTTGAAAAAGCCAATCTTTAGTGCAAATATTCAGAAATAAAACTACCTTAATTTATCTTGTGGTCATGCAGATTACCGTAAATAATTTTGTGATTATGTCCCTGAAATCTATTTCATCTCTATTTTAGGATGGAGCGGGCAAGAGAATTGCTTTTCAATTTCAATGTGTGACGTCCAAATTGGAGAAAGCGCTTGGCAACATACCATATGAACATTTTGACGTCTCAGAGGAAGTTCAAGAACAGGTACCAGTCAAGGAATATTAGTTGCTTATTTTTATCTTTTCTTGGACAGCTCAATGTGCCTTGACATGTCTTCTTTATGCTAGGTTCAATTGGTGAGAACGCAGATGAGGAGAGCTGCAAAAAGATACGGGTGTAGTAATGCGAAAATGATCTCTTACGCCACATACCAGCCATTGGACGGAAAATTGGATCGGGTACAATCAAGCAAGATGATTGAGCATAGTGCCAGTAACAACCATGAAGTTACAGAGAAGTTGGACATGGTTCCCGAAAGTAATGTTCATAAGAGCGGAGGAGCAGATCAGATGGTTAATATACCGGAAAGTGCAAAGAACTCTTTTACATCATCTGATGTCTCTTTGTCGAAGGACATTGATGCTGCCAAGCAAGAGAACTCATCAAGTACAAATGCAGAGGAAGTAAAAACACAAGATGTACTTGTAATCCCTGATGATTTTCTGTGCCCTATTTCTTTGGAACTAATGAGGGATCCTGTTATTGTGGCCACTGGACAGGTGAAATTCCTTATCCAATTATCAATTTAACAGATGTGCATTCAATATGTCTGTATGTTTGCCTCCTAAAGTTGCTTTCTGATGATTTTGCAGACATATGAGAGATCTTACATTCAAAGATGGATAGATAGTGGCAATGCAACATGCCCAAAAACTCAGCAGAAGCTAGAAAATTTAACACTAACCCCCAATTATGTTTTGAGAAGTTTAGTAACTCAGTGGTGTACTGAGCACAATATTGAGCAGCCAACTGGATTATCAAATGGGAAGATGAAAAAGATCGATGGATCTTTTCATGATGTTAGTGGTGACGTGCAAGCCATCCAAACACTCGTTCGCAAGCTCTCAAGCAGGTCAATTGAGGAGTGTAGAGCTGCTGTGGCAGAAATCCGATCACTATCCAAGAGAAGCACAGATAACAGGATACTCCTGGCAGAAGCAGGAGTAATTCCAGTTTTGGTTAGCCTTTTAACTGCAGATGACAATTTGATACAGGAAAATGCAGTTACTTCCGTTCTTAACCTCTCCATATTTGAAAATAATAAAGGCCTAATAATGCTTTCTGGTGCTATTCCTTCGATTGTCCAAGTCCTGAGAGCTGGAAGCAGGGAAGCAAAAGAGAATGCTGCAGCAACCCTCTTTAGCTTGTCACTTGCAGATGAGAATAAAATAATCATTGGTGCTTCAGGTGCAATTCCTGCATTGGTAGAATTGCTCCAAAATGGAAGTACCCGTGGGAAGAAAGATGCTGCAACAGCATTGTTCAATCTGTGCATCTATCAAGGCAACAAGGGTCGGGCTGTAAGGTCAGGGATTGTTACGGCACTGTTGAAGATGTTGATAGATTCAAGAAACTGCATGGTTGATGAGGCTCTGGCTATATTATCAGTTCTTGCTAGCAACCAAGAGGCTAAGGTTGCTATTGTA
This sequence comes from Tripterygium wilfordii, assembly GCF_013401445.1. Lineage (NCBI taxonomy): Eukaryota > Viridiplantae > Streptophyta > Magnoliopsida > Celastrales > Celastraceae > Tripterygium > Tripterygium wilfordii. Next base: position 13,025,948 of record NC_052253.1, on the reverse strand, counting down.
AAGGCTAGCACCCTTCCTGTTCTGATAGATCTTTTGAGAGCAGGTCTGCCGCGCAACAAAGAGAATGCAGCTGCGATCTTACTTACTCTGTGCAAGAAAGAAACTGATAATCTTGCCTGTATTAGTAGGCTAGGTGCTGTCATGCCCTTGACGGAACTTGCTAGGAGTGGCACGGAGAGAGCCAAGCGAAAGGCCACTTCATTGTTAGAACATCTTCGTAAGTTACAGCAGCCATAGCTGCTCAAGTGAAGCAAAGAGCTTTTCTAACTTATTTTCTAGTTCTTTTAATTTATTAATTCCAATTATTTGACTCTGATTGCCACACCATACCTTTGGCCTGTGAGCTGAGGATGAAAGCCATTCTCATTGCTTTCTTTATATTTATTTCATTTGATTTTTCGTTCCCTGGTGTAAAAATTACATTTGATCTATGAATTTCATCATTGAAGATTGCATTTCCTTAATCTCTTTTAGAGATCTTTTATGTTTTTCGTTTAGCGTCCCATGATTAAACATTATAAGTGCCTTATTTAAGACATATAATATGGATAGTTTTGTAGTTTGAGTATATATATTATCGTAAAGATTGAATCAAACTAAATTATCAAAATGAATTGAATCAAATCGAATTATAAGCAAAATTCATCAAATATATATTATGCATATATTTTTTTAAAAAAATTATAAATAAAGAAATCATAATAAATTAGTTGTTGAGATAAATACGTATAAAAATATCCATCCATAAAAGGAAAGATTTTGATTTTACCTCGTATAAAAAGGGGAAATCCGAAATTCAATAGGATTGAACGAATTGTTGACGTCCGCAAAAACAGACCCAGAAAATCTCTCCCTCTATTACATTACATGTACGGATGTACTGAGCGTACCAATGCAGTGAAGAAACAACAGAGTCACTGCGAGTCCGAGACAGGGAGAGACGGAGTAATAAAAGCTATAATAAACTTTGTGTTTATAGGCGGTACGAACGCATACCCATTGAAGAAGAACAAGAGGAGCTATTTCTTATTGGAGAAAATCAAATTGCTGGGCCAAGACAAAGGGATTGTATTTTTTATTAAAATCTGTACGGCTCTTGTTTTGGGTTTTGTTTCTTTCGCTCTTTTTCGACCCAAGTATATTCACAGATTCTCTCAAGGACGACCCTTGGCTTCTGTAAGTGTCTCTCACTATCTATATACACTTCTCAGTATAATACATGTATAAATATGTGTTGTTTTAGTCCCTCTATGTGGAGAATTTTCCATTATTTTAGCTGAAGTTCCATTTACTTTGACCGTTGTCTATGGCAAGGTTGGTGTTTTTCCATTTATTTATGTATTTGTGATAATTTTGCTTTTGGGGTTATAGGCTTGGGAGTGATCGATGATTTCAGAAGTCTTAGTTTGTTGGGTTCTTAATTTTTTTTCCCTGGTTTTGGCTAGCCGCTAAATTGGAGGAAACCCTAGGAATGGTGGGGGAAATTTTGAATTACGTGGGGCTTGTGATTCTGGCCCTTTGAAGTTGACAAATGGGTGTGAACTTAATTTTGTTGGGGAATTTTTCCAGGTAAGGGTGGTGATACATTTTATTTCAATTTTCTCTATAACCTATTGTAGCCAATTCAGATATGAAAATCCATACTTTCACGTGGGGTGGGGATAGATTTGATATGGTTATATGCCTTCTGTGTTTTTGTGCAGTTTTATTGGTATTGATTTTGAACTGGGCTGATAAAACATGCTTTTAGTACACAATGTTGGATTTGGCACAATTGCTTTGATGGGTGGGGCTTTCAGTTGGTATCATTTATTATGATTTTTTTATAAATTGGCTGATGATTCTATTATTGTAAAATTTAATACGTGTGCGCTTCAAATTATCTTCCTTTTATGGTGAATTTAAGATATTCATGGTCGATGCTTGCATTTGTTAGTCACTGTTTTTTTCCACTCTTCTTCCGCAACTGAGCTTTATATGATGAGGAGGAAAAGATATCATGTTTCTTGATGATTAGTAATTGAAGTATCAAGCTTCAAGCCTTGTGTTTTATAATTTTTCTTCTTCAGAATTGGCATATCGTCTGTTATGGCTCTTGTAAAGCTCATTTGGATATTTGCTAATGTGAATTTATCATGTGCTAGCTCACTTTGGCGAATTTTGTAATTTGGCTTTGACAAGATGCTGCCTTCCGGGCCAACGACACGATCAAACTCTTCAATTTTGGGATCGCAAGGAGGTTCGGTGCATCCACAATCAACATTCTCTTCTCTCATATCACCGCAATCTCAATATAGCATGAGTTTGCTTGGAACAAGTAATCCCAACATGTCCTCTCTTCTCAACCAAAATTTTGGTAATGGGGCAAATACTGGGCTCTCTGGTTTGGGTGACTTCCAACGCGGTAGTGTTGACAACACAGCCGAGTCTGTAGCAAGTGACTTTAGTTTGACTCTCCAAGGTCAAAACCAGCAGTTTGCAAACAATGCTGGAAACACTACATTGTTGGATCAACACCAATCTAATGTGCAACAATTTCAGCAGAAGAAGTTCCGGCGTGGTCAGCAGCTGATGCACCAGTTTCCTGTTTCGAACCTCCAAGTGCAGCAGCAACAGCCCCAGTTCCAATCACTTCAACGTGGGTCAGGGACAAAGCTACCGGTTAAGATGGAACCACAGGTGGTTAGCAATTCAATAGGTCCGCAGGAACAATTGCAGTCATTGAGGAATCTTGGTCCAAAGAAACTAGAGTCACAGAAGGACCAGATTGTTAGAGGCATGGGACCTGTTAAATTAGAGGACAGACATTCTGATCAAGCTGCGATTTTGAAGCAACGGATGCAGCAAGAACAATTTCTCCAACTGTCTAGACAGCCCTCGCAAGCTAGTGCTGCGCAGATGAATCTTTTGCAACAACAGCGCTTTTTTCAGCTTCAGCAACATCAGCAGCAACAACTTTTGAAGGCACTTCCTCAGCAACAGGCCCAACTACAGCAGAAACCACAAAATATGATTTCTAGATCTGTTGGGAGACCAACATATGAACCAGGAATGTGTGCTCGGCGTTTAACTCAATACACCTATCAGCAAAAACATAGACCTGATGTAAGTGTCCAAGAGGAGAAGCGTTTTTGTCATTTGGTTGCCTTTTCTGTGAATTACTAACTTGTTTATGGAGATGATACTCTTCTGTAGGACAATAATATTGAGTTCTGGCGGAAATTTGTGGCTGAGTTCTTTGATCCCAGTGCAAAGAAGAGATGGTGTGTTTCATTGTATGGCAATAGCCGCCAAACAAGTGGCATTTTCCCTCAGGTTTGCTCTCTGTGAGAATTAATTGATTTATGACTGAAGACTTTTTCTGCCACTCTTTACTCTTTTTTTTTACCTTTTTTTTTGTGATTGAGGGGTTGAAGCATGTGTCCTTTGTGGACCAATCTTCATGGGCTTTTATTGTTCCGTTTCATTTCTCCTTAGTGTTATCTGATGAATGTTTGTCGCTTATAAAAAATGGACAAAATTCATTCTTGAAGATTCACTCCCCTGCCATGAATAGTGATATTTTTATGTTTGCAAACATTGTGTCAGGGTTGGTCTTATTTTCAATGGAAATTGGCATTTCTTGCTAAAATCTATTTAATAGATGATCAAAGTCCCACCATGTGAGCTTACTTTCTTAGTGATATTAGAGAATTCTGGAGTTGAATTGCAGTGTTTGCAGGATACATGGCACTGTGAAATATGCAATCGGAAGCCTGGGCGTGGCTTTGGTATGTTCTTCTTTTTAATTGAACTGTTCGACATTTTCAGTTTTCAGGAGTGTTTACTTGACAGCTGAGTTTGATCTGTTAAATAATTAGAGATATTCCTTGTACCTTTTATGATCTTACTTGATATAGCTTAGCGCAAGTGCTGATGGCTTATTTAGTGTCAACTGAAAATACTTTTGCGTGGTTTGTTAATCAAATTTCAAGATGTTCTTTGATAAGATTGTGCATATTGGCAAACAAAATATAGCCAATGTCTTGTTGATTACTATCAAATGTTCAACTACGTACTAAGACATAGAGATCCATAGATTCTGAAGAGATGGTAATAAAGAAGAAGTAATCAAGATTGGTTATCAAGGAAAACAGATAAAAATGAGTGTTCTTCTTCATAACAAGTTCCTTTTACTTTTTTTTTTTGCTGGAAAATGAACCAGGACAAAAGGGATACTCTTGAGCTAAGCATAACATGATTTTTTTGTCTTTTTGAATGGAAAACGAGTTTGTTAAGATGATGAGTTTAATTCTGAAACAAGAGGGCATTTGTGGCTAAAGAACGGCCTTTTTTCGCTCTCTTTTTCAAGAATAATTGGAGTTTGCAATTTGTTGCAATCTCCAAAAACCAAAAGCTGCAGATTTTCGTGATGACGGGAGACTTTTCATTAAATAGAGAGTACGTAAGTATAGAAATCCTCTTCTTATATTGTTTGTATGTTTCCAGAGACAACTGTGGAGGTTCTTCCCAGGCTGTTCAAAATCAACTATGACAGTGGCACTTTGGAAGAGCTTCTCTATGTTGATATGCCCCGTGAATATCAGAATGAAGCTGGTCAAATTGTGCTCGACTATGCAAAGGCAGTGCAAGAAAGTGTTTTTGAAGACCTTCGTGTAGTACGGGATGGTCAACTTCGTATTGTTTTCTCCCCTGATCTGAAGGTTTACAATAAATTTACCTCTTTCTTGGGGTGCACCTTCTTGGTGCCTCTTTTATAAACATTTTTTTCTCAAAAAGTTAACATAAATCCTGTTCACTTATATCTGTTAGATTTGCTCTTGGGAGTTTTGTGCACGACGCCATGAGGAATTGATCCCTCGGAGATTGATAATACCTGAGGTGAATAATCCAGTGCTTCCATTATGTGATGTGAATTCTTGAGTTCTTTTGAATACCTAGCTGTCTTTCTGACCAGGATGTCAACCCTAAGTCAATTGTACCCTGAGGAGAATTTCTATTCAGTTAACATGACAGGTCAAAAATTCTGTAATGGATGTATCTTGGTGGCTTCCTGGCAGATAGTGCTTGATAAGTTTACGGACTAAGCATCCCTGTGTAATTTCGACACTGAAATTTATATTAGCTTACTTCTTACAGTAATCCGGGAAATACCTGAGGTCATAGGGAAATATCAGATTTGGTACTGTGAAAAGCAATTTGTCATCACGAAATGATGGTAATAAAGTCCCCATATTGATCTTTTAATGACGAAACTGTAAAGTGCTCTTTCGTTGTCTACAGAGCTGCCAAAACTGTACTCTTGCCCTGCATTGTATATATTCCTAGAATTAGTGTAAACCCTCTTACTATCATGGCTTCAGAGTCTGTTCTCATAAATTTCACGTCTTTTAAATACTTAATGAATTCAGAGATAGCACAAACATATCCAAATTTTAAAAGTTTTCTGAACTATTTAACTAGAATGAATCAATCTCTAGACTGTAGACAGAAAGATTTAAGATCTAGGGAATATTCATGATTTCTAGAGCATCTTTTATACGTGTGTATTTTTTTCATGCAGGCACAAGTGTGTGTGTGTGTGTGTGTTTGTTTGTTTAGGTGTATATTTACTCGTCAATGGGGCTAAGGAACAAGTTGTTCAAATTTTTTTATTTTCTCAGGTAAGTCAGCTAGGAGCTGTGGCGCAAAAGTACCAGGCTTCTGCTCAGAGAGCATCATCCAACTTACGTTCTCCGGATCTACAAACTAACTGTAATATGTGAGTTATTCTCTCAGGATTACTAGTTAGTTAGGTTGATGTTCATCCCTTTTCTTTTCATGTCTCCAATGTTTAAGTGCCATGTGAATCTTTAAATAGTTCACGGTGTCTTTCTGGCTCCTTTACCTTTTGAAATGCTGAACCTGATAAGTACTGTGCTTTTGAGTTTCTCGTCTTTTTTTTCATGAGCAATTGTGCATGCATGTGTCAGGCCTCTTGTTGTGTGCGTAGATATACTTTTGATGGACAAACAAACACAAACAGATAAGGTGGACGCATTGGTGGTTCTGTGACTTGGGAACCATATATGAGGTGCTTACTTGAGATTAGGTCATTTGTATTGTTCTTTGATATCCTATTGCTTGAAGGTTCACCCTCATGAGTGTTTTTAAACTTTCTTCGAGGCCTGTTGATTGAGTGTCTTACGCTATACCCTCTAGAAATGATCTTAAGATAATGAGTGATAATGCAATCTAGCCAACTGTAGTATGTGCTGATATTTAGTAGGATCATGAGCAAGAGCATCCAACATATTCGTGATGTCGAAACGGGCTTTAGTAAATGATGTTGACCAGATTGTTCTTTCGTTCATGGAAGAGTTGGATCTGGGGACGTCTGTCAATGTTATCTTTCTTTGCTATTTATGAGTTTTTTTTTTCTCTACTAACTTATTTCAATGTCAGTTGCGAGTTACTGTATCAGTGACTGTTACATCCAAAAATCCGCCATTATGTACACAATGTGGGGTCAAACAACCTTGTGATAATTACATTCTTGCACACCACCTCATGTTGTATTAGTTTTCTCTTTTCTCCCTGTCACCTTGCAAAGTACATATCCCATGTCATGCCTTGCATGGCACGATGATTAGTGAGCTTGTGTGGCATATTTATTTCAACTAATGATACTTGGTTTTCTTCTATTTATCATTCATAATATCCAGGTTTCTTGCATCTACGCGTCAATTAGTAAAAGCTTTGGAGATGCCTCTAGTAAACGATTTAGGATACACAAAGAGATATGTGCGTTGCCTCCAGGTATTGTGGAATGCAGCTTTCTAATTTTCCACTTGGCAATTCTGGATCTTTACTTTGATCTGTTAGTTTAGGGGATTACTTCAATGTCGTGGTCAAACGGCAATGATTGCAGTTTATCACAAAGTTTAGTAAATGACTATATTTTTTAGTAAGAAAGCCAGTACTCAAACATTTACTTTTTTTTTTTTTGTGAATAACATTTACTTTTCTTTAGGTGCAAATTGTAACTTAGCTCAAAATATAGAGACTAGGGACTTACATATTAGTAAAAATTCGAGAACTTTAGTAAAACTGCATTGTAATGGCATTATAAGCGATGGTGTTGACAATCCCGTTAGTTTGGCCTTTAGCGTTCAGATTGGTTGTCGATGCTCTGCTTGGTATGTTGGTCAATTCTTAAAAGCGCAGGTTTGAATGCAAAATTGATTACTGTCTACTTGGACATATCTGTTTGCGGTATTTGCCAGCTGCATTTTCTTAGGGGTATGTGCAAATGCCTGTTCTGCATCGGCCTTGTATTCCGAAATTTGTAGGCAACATGTCACCTTTGTGGACTGTTAGAATATGTGTAAAAAAAGGTGTGAAATGTCCCAAACCAACAAGTTAACTTGTTGGGTTGAATGACAAAGTAACTAATGTTAACATGGTATCGGAGCAGGAGGTCTTGGGTTCAAATCTTGACTTAGCAATTTAAACTCTCATTTATTATTGCTCAAAGTGTGGGCCTTTATTGTTGCCCTAGTGTTGGGCCTGGTTTGTTGTGCTCGTGTTGGGCCGTCGGAGTTAAAGAGCCACACGTGAGACGGAGTTATAATATATATAAAAAGGTGTGAAATGCCCCCAACCAACAAGTTAACTTATTGGGTTGAATGACAAAGTAATTAATCGTAACACGGAGAATGTATTAAGGGGGGCTTAGAGGATACTTTTATTCAGCAGTGGGGTGCAGATTACTTGTGGGGTTTTATCAAAGTTTGATTGACTAGTGGGAATCTTACAAGATATTTATTTCAATCTAAGGTCAATGCCTAAACATGTGGCCAGTGGTGCAACCTAGAGGTCACAGGTTCAATTCCTGGAATAGCATCTCCACATATTATGTGGGGTAAGGTCTGCATATGTCATTTCCTGTGTCCGACCCCGCCCACTGTTGGAACCTTGTACACGGGAGTTGTTTACCTAATGGCTAATGCCAATGCCTATATTGGATTAAGATATGGTTGCTGGATGGAGAGTGATTTTCCCTTTTTGTGATTTAATATCTGATTAATATGTATCAAATATAAAATAATGCACAACATTATGTTCTTTTTGTTTCTAACATTGCTGGTAACCAATGAGATACAGAAATAAATTCTTTTATATTTTAATATGAAATTTTAACTCAGTGGCTCAACTGTTGATTTAAACTCTTCCTTTACTTTTTGGCTTGGTGACTTGCAGATATCTGAGGTGGTTAATAGTATGAAGGACTTGATTGACTATAGCCGGGAGACGGGAAAAGGACCAATTGGTAAGCATTAAACATTTCTTTCCTTCCCCAATTCTTTTGTTGCATTTAGGTTTATTCAATAATTCATAGTTGTTTATAAACTTTTGTTATGGCAAAGACCTATCTTGTTAGCCTGTATGGGATCAAGACGGAGTTAGAGCCGGTGAAACTGAATGAAATGACGGTGTGACTAGTATGAGATTATTTTGTTCTATTTGATTAATAAAACTCTTCTGCATCTGACCTCTCCAAATAATCTTCACTCTCACCGCAAACCCCCTCTTGAGAGATTGATAACAAGAAAAGAAATGGAATAGAGGGAAATCGTCCTTTGCACTTCAAATTTCTCTAATTTTTCCCTTCCCTTATAAAGTTCAGTTTCCATTTTATTTGAGTTATGTACATGGTTGCTGATGATATATTACGAGTTCATTGTTGTCTTCTCCAGAAAGTCTGGCCAAGTTCCCTCGCAAAACCAGTAGAGCGTCTGGGCCGCTTGCTTCTGCTCAACCTGACGAAAAGCAGCAAAGTAGTGAACTGATCTTGAACAATGATCATCATTCTGCACAGGCAAGTACAATGCAACCTTCTACAAGCAGTGGCAATTCATATGGCACGGCATCAACCACAACTTCTGCGATTACAATTGCTGAGCTTCTACGTCAGAATTCAATGAATTCGTGTATTGAGAACCAGATGAACAATCCTAGTAGTTCTTATGTTGGGACCCCAGTTCAGATCCCATCTGCAGGGTCCTCGACTACTCTACCAGCCGCTCAGCTTAATGCCTCTTCTCCCTTCTCATCTTCTACTCCATCATCATCTAACAATCCGAACCAGATTTCACAAAATGCATCCACAGCATCAGCAACCACCAACCACATACACTCTAGAAGTTCAGCAGTACAGATCCCAGTTCAACAGTCATCTCAGATAAATGATTCAGATCCGAACGAATCCCCGAGCTCCTTGGAGAAATTGCTTCAAGAAATATTGAACTCCCCGCAATTTGGCGAAGCAGGCAATGCTGCCCCTTATAATCCTGCTGTGAATAATGCAAAGCGCTTGAAAAGGTGTACACAAGAAAGCGAAAATTTTCCTACCAGTGGCAATTGCTTAGGAGGCAACAGTACAGCCAATAATAGTTCTGGAATCATGGGTGGAGGATTTGGGAACTTGGGCGGTCAGAATGGTGCCTCTGCCACAAATGGCAGAATCGGAGCTACCATGGGAAGTAATCTTGTGTCTCTGGCTGGTAGGGTAGGGATGTCATCAATCCATCAAGAGGCCATTATGAATAATCAGCAGCAGGAATTGGCTGATCGGTTCCTTAATGGCATTGGAGCAATGAATAACTTTAACAATCTCCAGTAGGATTGGAAATCTGCCTGAAGATGCTGATATACTTTCATGGTGGTTGCATGTCTACTCATGCCTTGTATTGCTAGCGACAACATGGCACGATCAAGGCGTGTGCCAGCAAAACCTGGACAAAGTTTGAATGCTCTCTTACTCATAGTTACAGGATGGTTTGAAGTAATTTTAGTGCATTGCTTAATTTTCATTTCAGATTCTCTGTATCTGAAGTGTACTTTTCTTGCTCAATTTATGAGTCAATTATCAATGAGTTGAGCTTTTGAGTTTTGACAAGTGTGGAGTGTTTGGAAATGGTTTTGGTTTTTTGCTTTCAAAAACTGATTTTAAGATTAGATTTTGAAAACAATTTTAGGAAATAATGATGAAAATAAAATTCATTTGGTAGAGGATTATGTACGGAGAAAGCGGAAAGATGAAAGAGAAAACATGAAATAATTTTACAAAACTTCAAATAACAATTTTGGTTTTTTGGTTTTTAAAAACCAAAAACAGTTTTCAATTTTACAAAACAATTTTTAAAAACACCCACCCAAATGAATTTTTAATCCCATTTGAATTTTTAACAACAGAAAACCATAACCAAATAGGCCCAAAATTCTGTCTTAAATTTCTTTTATTTGTACCATAAGTTTGTTCCACCATATTATGTTCAAGATTTCCTTGGACTAAACATTTCTGGAAATGTGAATGGTCCAACGGATCATCGCTGCCAACAATTAGCTAGTCTATGGACCTTGATCATAGTGAACAGTTTTTTTTTTTAAATGGAGAACGATAACATTTAAGTTTATTTTTTGAAGATAGATATAAATTTGAATCGTCAGATATGTGCACACCAAGTTTTTCACCTTATGATAAAAAAAAGTTAGTGTTAGGGATCAGTTGATTCTGTAATGATCAGTTATTTTATGGAGGGAAAATCGGAAAAGGAGATTTTGTTTTAATAAAAAAAACACCTTCTAACGTACGCATTCACCTGCGGGCGTATCTAGTAAAACTCAATTTCTTAAAATTTAAATTTAGTGTATTAAAAAAATAGCCCGATTTAAACAATAATAATTATTATTACCTCACACCTTCGTCCTCGTCTTCACCAACAATGAAGACTACCACCGCCTCCGCAACCGCCACCGGCGACTGCGTTGTCTCATACAGATTCAGGCGATCCAGTGACTTGCGCTTGTGTATGACAATCTTCGGGTTATCTATCACCTTTGTAAGCACAATTTGAAATTCAAAAATATCTTTTGTTTTATGAGTTTTGTGGTCAATTACGTAGTCCAGTCGCCATTTCCGTGTTTGTTTACCAAAAGCAAATTAGATAGTGATATCCGTGATCCTTGTGCAAAATTTGGGGGTTTTATCTACGAAGCCTGATTTTTGACGCTCTACAGTGGTCGTTGAAATCAAATTAGTGAAGAGGAGCTTTGTAATCAAAATTAATGTTGTTGATGATGGTTGTGGGGGGTGTCTAGGGTTTATGTTTGGTTGAGAGTCTACTTGGTGCTTGGATTGCTATAGAATTAGGGTTTTCTAGGATTGTTTATTGATTTGGGGAGTGAATTGGGGCTGTATGATGGTAGATTGACTTTAAAAAATGGTACGAATTCTTGGACTGAGAGTCGGAGAATCGGACGAGTCCCCTCGCGAGATCACTGCTTCACGGACCCACCTCACCAGTCAGTCCTGTGAGAATGGGTGGCTCATCCGGTTTTTCGACTCTTCCTTTTTCTGTGAGTGGATTGCTGTGAGCTACCTGTACAAGCATGAGCATGCTGGGGTACGTGACTATCTATGTAATCGAATGTATACCCTGCCCTTGTTGGGCATTGAGAGCTACCTTTTCCAGATTTGTTACATGATGGTCCACAAGCCAAGCCCATCCTTGGACAAATTTGTGATTGATATTTGTTCAAAGTCGCTTAAAATAGCGTTGAAGGTGCAGTGGTTTTTGATGGCGGAGCTTGAGGATAATGATGACAATGAGGGCATTAGTAGGATTCAAGAGAAGTGTCAAATTGCTGCAACTTTGATGGGTGAATGGCCTCCTCTTGTACGTTCCCCCAATGATTCTTTCAGTCCTGGAAGTAAGAGTCAGGTTTTGAGTAGGATATTGTCTTCAAAACAGCGGCTTCTGTCGTTAACATCTTCACCGCCCACACAGAAATCATTGTCATTCTCACCATCATCTGGGAACAATTTGCATGAAGATGCTAGCCCGCTATCACCGGAAGAGAATAAGATCTTTAAGAAGTTTATTCCTGGTCCAAAAGTGAGGGATGCATTGTTGTTTAGGAAGTCAGTAGGGAAAGACGATGATGAGATTGAGAAGGATGGGTTTTTCAAGAGGCTACTGAGGGACAGCAGAGGTGAGGATGAGGAGCCAAGCTCGAGCACGGAGGGTTTTTTTAAGAGGCTTTTGAGGGATAGTAGAGGTGAGGATGAGGAGTTAACATCAAGCTCAGAAGGGTTTTTTAAAAGGTTGTTTCGTGACAGCAAGAGTGATTCTGATGACAAATCTGTCTCCAAGTCAGTAAATGATGATGAGAAAGATGGATTTTTTAGGAAGTTATTTAAGGAAAAATTTGAGGAGAAGAAGGATTGGAATGGGAGGAATGAGGATGATGAAGTGACGCTGGAAGAGAAAATTTTGAAATCTGCTGAGGATGATGAAAAAGTGGGTTTTTTTCGGAAATTGTTCAAGGATAAATTTGAGGACAAGAAGGATGGAAATGATAGAAATGAGGTGAATGGAGAGGAAGAAGAATCTTCAGACTTTTCTTTGTTCCGGAGATTGTTTCGCGTGCATCCTGAAGATGCAAAAACTCCCAAGGCAAACGAAAACAGCAACAGTGGTGGCTTTTTTGAAAGCAGTCCTGGGACAGAGAATTTTTTTCGCAAACTGTTTAGAGATCGTGATCGTTCAGTTGAGGACTCAGAACTTTTTGGTTCAAAGACGCATAAAGAGGTCTGTTCATATTTAGTTCTTGGTTGATATAATAAATATTAATATTCACCTTCGCTTTGTTCTCACTTATTTTTAACATATTGTACTTATTCTAGTACTATTTGTAATTATATCTTTTTTTATGGGTGCATCTCATTAGCTTGCTTGATATTAACATTGGTGGTCAGCATTTCTCTAATTTTGAACTTGTATGTGGGATTTTTTTGTCTTTGGACATTTGCTACTTACTTTGTGCTCAATTCTTTTGACATTCTTCTTTTAACACTAATTCCTACTTCTAGCTCAGGTACGTATTCTCATTATTATAAATAATGGATATCATAACCCATATCCCTTGATAGTTAAAAGAAGGTTATGTAGGTTTTCTTCAGGAGTTAAACATGAGGACGAATTTTGATTTGTGATAATTTGATCAAGTGATAGTTCACATGACCGATCTAGCTGTGTGGTGTAGAAGAAGCCTATGTTTCATGGGGAATTAAACATGCTTCTGTTGATTTTTTTTGTGTTTCTATTGTTTGACAACGTATTCTTTCTTTAGAGAAATCAATATGCACCTCTCATACCCTAATTGATTTTACTCATTTAAATGTGTAGAAGCGTCCTGGTTCTCTGAAGCAACAAAATGACAAGTCCAATGCCAAGCCCCCACTAGCTAATTACACCCCATCACAATTAAGAAAAGGGGCTTATCATGAGTCCTTGGACTTTGTGCAGTCATTATGTGAGACGTCATATGGATTAGTGGATGTGTTTCCCGTTGAAGACCGCAAGAGTGCTCTTCATGAGGTTGTTTATGGTTTTTTGGATGTACATGATATCATTATATACATATAATATATAAGTATACTTGCTGTTTTAAAAATATATATGCATACATATATATATCTATACGTGTGATATTTAGCCTTAAGTTTCTGACACTTGTATTATCTTTGTTGTTTTCTTCTTCTAGTCTCTTGCAGAGATCAATTTGTATCTTACTGAGGCTCAAACGAGAGGAGGTATCCATTTTGTTCATCATGCATTTGAGCAGAGATGTAAAGGCACCCATTTATCATACGTGATCTGTGATGTTAAAATATCAGTTCTGTTGATGCTCTTTAGAGGATTCAAAATGTTATAATAATTTGATTAGGTGTAGACAATGATTTGGTTTTGATGTTTTAAAATTCATTTTAGACATCAGTAGTAACAGCGTTTTAACTGCTGTATACATAGGTCATACGTATTTGAATGTTGCTGATATTGTTTTAGGAGTTTGCTTTCCTATGGGAAAAGGCATGTATCGTGTCGTTCATATCCCTGAAGATGAAGCTGTTCTTTTGAATTCTAGGGAAAAGGCACCTTACATGATATGCATCGAGGTTTTGAAAAGTGAGATGCCAAGGTAATGATAGGGTTGGTAGAAGATAATGCTGTTTCCTTTCAGACAATTGTTTGCTCTTATTCAGTTTATGTAAGGGATGGGCCACTATATGTAACTTTCATGAAAAAGTGTTTCAGCAATACGAAGGACATGCTTGGTTCTCAAAAGCTTTCAAGTGGAGGAATTCCTCTAGCAAATGGAGATGCATTATTGCCTAAACCACCTCCATGGGCCTATCCTCTGTGGACTGCTCAGGAGGTTTATCGGAATAGCAATGACAGGATGTCTAGATCTACGGCTCAAGCAATTGGCCAGGCAATGTCTCATAAGGAAAAAGTAAAATTTGTCAGTGTTAGTCTTTCTGTGGGCAACCGATCATCTACCAAATCAAAGAGTAGTGTCGTAACTGAGTTGCACTTTGGCATCAATTCTGGAAATTGGCGATCTGCTTCAGTTCCTGCAGAAATTACATCAAACTGTTGTAAATGCCCAGAGGGTGGAAGCCCTGCATCAGATGCAGTAAGTGATTTAGAGTGGGTAAGGGTAGTACTGACAGCAGATCCTGGAGTTAAGATGGATGATGTTGAGGATCAAGGGCCACTACGTCGGAAGGAACATCGCCGTGTCCCTAGTACAATTGCCATAGAAGAAATAAAGGTGGGTCTTTAATGGAGCATTTATGATGCTACTGTTGTCTGTCATCTTTTATGATGCTACTGTTAATCTTTTATCCAAACTGCAAAGTTGTGGTAATTTTCTATCCACCTTTATGGTTCCAGTAGTTCAAAAGCTTTTGGTTGCAAAGTTTCTCTCAAAGAAGGTAGTCATTTTTTTTTCCCTTTTAACACTTTAATCTAACTTAGAAAAATTCTCTATATCAAGACTCTTAGCATTTGGTTATCAAAATGTTGCACTCATAATCCTTGTAATAGCTTAGAAGTAAGGGATATATCCAGAGTCCTTTAATTTATGCATGGTGGGCATCCCCTTGATACTGTTTAATATCTTTTTCTTGAATTTAAAAAATAAAATCCCTGAAAAAACCTTTATCTATGCCATTTTGTGTAGCTTTTCAAATTGTATGTAGGGGCAAACCGGAATCAGGGGACAGGATCAAAGGGTTGTGGGATTCAACTAGGATCCTGTATCTAAGGCCATGTGCATAACTACCGGAAATGCTGCTTTACTGATCTCTTGAACTCTTTTATAGGTTTGGTATTTGCAATTTTTTTCATTTAATACTAAGAAAGAGCAATGACCATGATAATTTAGTGATAAGTTGGTGTGGAATTGGTTGAAATTGAGGCAGTATTACCTTGAAAAAATACAAGGGAGAAGTTGATTGTCAAAATGATAATTGTTAGGCAGGATTATGTGAGTTTCTTTCCAGACTAGGAATGCCTAAGAATATTTTTTTGCATCGCTGGTGCACACTTACTTTGTTATCATCTGATTTAACCTATACCATTCAGAAAAAGAAAAAAGGATGTCATTTCTTTGCATTATTAGATGTGAAATTTGAGTAAATATTTTCGTTATGTTGACATTTTTTGCACATTCTCCTTGTTCGTGTCTAATTGTTGGAGTCTTGGTCTGTTTTGATGATGTTAATTAACTTAATTTTTATTTGCTTTCCGCAGGCTGCTGCTGCTAAAGGTGAAGCACCTCCGGGACTCCCTCTTAAAGGAGCTGGTCAGGATTCATCAGATGCTCAACCAAGGGTGATCTTTTCAGAAACAAATATTTGTCATTTATTCATGCTAGTTATATAGTGTTGGATCTGAAATTCTTTTTGTTTTCCAACAGGGTAATGGTGGTATCCCCAAGCCCACTGATGCTTTGTCTGGTGAGATTTGGGAGGTTAAGAAAGAGAGGATACGCCGAGCTTCGGTGCATGGAAAGTTACCTGGTTGGGACTTACGCTCTGTAAGTTCTCTACTTGTGTATACATAAAACTGTGTGTCATCATCATCAAAGCATTTATCCCAAAAGTTTGGGGTCGGCTAACTAGTGTCCTTAGACTTGCCGATCTGAAGAATCATGGACTCGATAGTTGAAAAGTAATAGTGCTTCTTTGGTAGCTTTCGAATGCTTGGCGTATGAATGCATCTTTGGCCTAAGCTGAAAAAAAAAGAGCAAATAATATTACTGTTCTGATTTCGTGTTATGATTTTCTCTTGTCGACTAAAGTGTATAATTTGTTGCATGATCTTCGTAGAAGGGTGTCAGCGTTGGCAGTTTCTAAAATGTTTAAGCTTTTGGAGTAAATTGTAAATTAGCATGATGTGTGTTGTTGCTACCTCGTCTTAGTGCATCGTGTGTCACTATCTTAGTTTTAATAGTCTGCACCATTTTCATGCGTATAAGGCTCACCTAGATCTGCTTTCCATAGGTGATCTAAAATATATTGACTGCTAAAATTACTTGGTGCTATCAGGGTGCTTCGTTATATATGCACTGTTCCTTTTTCTTTTTTTGATATGTTATATTATATGCTGTATTTAGTTGTAATGGAAATGTTTCGTTGCTTCTAATGTAGGCTATCGTGAAGAGTGGCGATGATTGTAGGCAGGAGCATCTTGCTGTGCAACTTATCTCACACTTCTATGGTATGGTATTCTTTTTCTTTTTGGTTTGTCATTGTCATGTTTCTGTCTCCCTCTTATTTATGAAGGGGGAATCAGTTATTCAGCTAGATATTTTCATTTTCCTTTGGTTTTCCACTAAATGCTTAAGTAGTGGCCCTGCTTAAGATTCATTTTTCCCACTTTATGGCTCATGCTTTCAGTGAAATTGAGCAGATTGAGTGATGTATGAAGTAGTTCTTTCGCTTCTCATTGTTATTACTGATAGTCTTACTGTTTATCTTCCATTTATGCTTGGAATTGGTCGCTGCACCCATTAATTGAATGGTGGATTTTTGCAGCTCTTTAGATTCATATTTTTTAACCATGTTTATTCTTTTAATTTGACAATGTAATGAAGCAAAACAATCAAATTTATACATGCCCATCTGAACAGTTATCAAATGCCTGTAGTCCATTTATTTGTCAAATTTAGTAGCCGTCATTCTGTCATTGTTAGTCATGGTGTTACCATTTGTAGCGCACTTGTCCGATCCCCATTTAAATGAAGTAGTTGGTATGTTCTTTTCCTTTCCTTTCCTTTCCTTTGTTTTTTTTTTTTCCTTTTGCTGCTTTGATTTTCTTCCCAAATGAGGAAGTGCAGAGGAGTTGTTCCTACTCTAGCATTCTATTGTGGATTGTTCCCGATCATCAGGAATTACAGTGCAGTTGGATAAATTTATTTTGGTGTCTGCTAATTTTATGAAAAAACTAGCAAGAAATGATTGCAATCCCTCACCCTTCCTTTACACTTTCTTTCCTCTTCACTTCACCCAACTTTTGCTAATATATAACTAGCACTGGTTGAGATACATTGTGCTAGGAAATTCATACCACTACAGAGGGATGCTATCTCTCTCATTCTCTCAGGGGAAAAAAAAACATCGTGTGTAAGTGGTAGGAATTTTCGAGTGTAATATTTTTGTGGGACCTTTGACTGCTGCAGGTTAATCACTTTCAATTTTAGTGCTGCTTACATTTGCATTTTATGGTGATTGAAATGGATTTCAAACTGTTAAGATTAGTTACTTTGCCATTCAATCCAATAAGTTAACTTGTTGGGCTGTGACCTTTCACATCATTTATACAATTATTTCATATTCTAACACTCCCCCTCACGTGTGGGCTGGACAATCCAACAACCCAACACGTGTACAACAAACGTGGCCCAACACTAGGGGCTCTCACAAAGGCCCACACTTGGGGCAATAACAAATGGGGGGTTTTATTGTTTTAAATTGCAGGAGCTAAGATTTGAACCCAAGACCTCCTTCTCCGATACCATATTAAGATTAGTTACTTTGCCATTCAACCCAATAAGTTAACTTGTTGGGGTGGGGCGTTTCACATCATTTATACCATATTCTAACACAAACCAGTCCCTCCGCCTACCCTGATCTGCTTACATTTGCATTTTATGGTGAATGAAATGGGTTTCAAACCATTCCCTCCACCTACCCTGATCGTACCGTAAAAATAAATAAATAGTCAGGAATATCCTTCGTATTACCAAACCAAATTCTAAAATCATGGTGGTACTAGATTGTTCTTTGGAATTTTATTTTGTCTGCTTTTGTTCTTTAATCTACTGAAGCTTATAGTGATTGGAATGACTCAGATATATTCCAAGAAGCTGGTCTGCCTCTCTGGTTACGTCCTTATGAAGTTTTGTGCACTTCTTCTTACACAGCTCTCATTGAAACAATTCCAGACACGGTGAGTATGTGCATCTTTATTCGAGATGAGAAATACTTATAAATGTACTCACAGTATTATTGTGACTATTTTTCAGGCTTCACTTCATTCTATCAAAAGTAGATATCCAAACATCAGCAGTTTACGTGACTTTTTCATTGCCAAGTATCAAGAAAATTCTCCGAGTTTTAAGCTTGCACAGGTAGTCGATGTTTCAAATTTTTAATTCTCCAGAGGGTACTGAATTCCTTATTTCTACTTTTACTTGCTGTTTTAGAGGGCGTGATTTGTGATATAGCTATAGAACCAATATTCACTTGTATTTATTTTTTAATCTTTTTAAGGTTTCTAATTAGTTTTTGCATATGCAAGTGCACTGGTGGGGTGTCTTTTTCAGTCTCAATATTTTTATTTATATTGTTATTTTTCTTTATTTTTTCAATAAAGCTGTTTGCAACTTTGCATGTTGTCATGTTGAATGTTTCTGGTAATTTAAAGAAATTGAATATAGTAGGCGGCAAGATAAAGTGAAGAGAAGGTAGAGGCATTTCTTCTGTCATAAGTACATTGGGCATTTGTTTTTGATAAGCACATATGTTTCAAAGATTAAGTGAGTTCTGCGCATCCACATATTTTGCAACTTCTTAATATTGTAGAATCAGGTCATCGTTGAATGGTAGGGCACATCCTAATTTGAAACGCAAAGGTCATAAATTGTTTCCGCTGTTATTTTGAATGACTCTTAACATATTTGATCTACCCATTCTCAAATCTAATTGCAAGAACATTACACAATTTTTTAATGCACATTCCTCACTGCCCTTGATTATCAGAGTTCTCATATGTTCTTTCAATGCCCTTGTGGTGCACGGTCATCCTAAGACATCTAAATATTTGCAACGAGTTGTGCAATCTGGGACTGCACCTTGGCATTGACTTCCACCCAGCCCTCACCCAATTCATGACGTTCCAGGGCTGAAGCCTTAACAGGAGCTCGGGTTGAGAATACTCCTCCCTATGTTACATCAGATTAGTGATCATCATCGTCCAAGCCTTGCCCCAAACTGTCACTCCCATTTTTTTGTTGGTTGTTCCGCTACATGAATACATGAAAGAAATCAATGAATTCATGTCCTTTTCTTGCTAATTTTAGCCATGTCTGTTTAGGTCTTACTCTTCTATCATTACTATCTCCTACATGAATTCTCACAATTATTCTCACCACCACACTACTATCTCTATCTTGTACATGTACATACCATCTGAAATGGTTTTTATGCATCTTTTCTTCGATTGACACTGCTCCTACTTTATATTTAATAATCTCATTTCTTTATCATATGTCTCCCATATGGGCCACACATCCAACACAACATGACTGATTAGTGAGATAGCATAAAATTTACAAATTGCAATTTTGTAAACCATTTGTCAATGTCTTCCCTGTTATTACCTAAATTTGTGAAACATTAACCAATAGCTTCCGTTAAGTTGGATAATTGCTTGTTCAAGTTAATTTTGGAATACCGCACCGCAAGTTTTCTGGGTGTGTTGGTGTCATCAAATTGGGAGCTTCAGCTGTGGTTTCATTTTTTAAGTTTGTAAATATGTGTGTAAGATCGCCTTGCCCCCTCATTTATAAATCATGTTTTCTCTGGTGCTTTGTTATACTTGTTTGACTGAAACAAAATCATTTACCTTTTCCTTTCCAAATGCTTATGTTTGCCTAACGTGCTATCTTTTGTGTGCTTCATGTGTACTTGGGCTGTAATATGTTCTTATACTTGTGTGGTTCCAGCATTTATTGTTTTTATTTATTTCTGGAAAGGGGCAATGATTCAGGCACATTGATGTTTTTCCGGAATAAATGAAGAAGGTTTTCAGTATATAAGATTCTTTATTTATCTCTTTTTTCTGTGGTTGTAGTTAAAATTTGTACTTTTCTGGTTCTGAATGAGTTAACTCTTTTGCAGAGAAATTTTGTTGAGAGTATGGCTGGATATTCTCTTGTGTGTTATATTCTGCAGGTATGTTTCTTTTTTGTTCCTCAACCTCTCTCTCCATCTCTGTTTCTGTGATATACAGATACAAGTTAACTGCATCTACATGTGTTCCTAAGTACCTTTCTTCCGGTGAATTGCGTGTAAGTTAAAGCATCCTCTCCAGTGAAATTTTGCTTGTAGGGACTCCATATTTGGTGCTGTCTACCAATGGGTCGATTGTAAAGTATTGTTTTGAACCTACCTATATGTGAAACCGGCCTTATTATTTGTGGTCTAGAATGTCAATCACACTCTTTTTAATATCAAGCGCTTGTTGTCGTGTTGAAAATTTTTGTTATTGGATTTTGGAGTTTCTTGGAGTGCATGCCTGATTGATAGTCTGCTATGTTTTTGCTTCTAACATAACTGACTGTTATTTAATTAGGTGAAGGATCGGCATAATGGGAACCTTTTAATGGATGAAGAAGGGCATATTATACATATTGATTTTGGCTTCATGCTCTCAAATTCTCCCGGTGGTGTAAATTTTGAAAGTGCACCCTTCAAATTGACACGGGAACTTCTCGAGGTACAATGGAGCATTTTTTTCTACGATGAATTTCCCTCCATTTTATGTGTTCAGTTTGCCCTTTTTATTAGGCCTCTTTAGCAGGTATTGGATTCTGCATATGTTCCTGAAATAACAGGAGTTTTCTTGGGTTCTTTTAGGTCATGGATTCTGATGCTGAGGGAGTTCCAAGCGAGTTCTTTGACTATTTTAAAGTACTGAACTACTGATGAAATGTCTTTTTTTAAAAATTTCAGTTCCTCTTTTTTTTTTTTTTTTTTAATAGCAGTTTTGGGATATTCTCATAATATTTTGCTCCTTTGTTTATGGCCTTTGTCTTGAAAATTCAGGTTCTCTGTATTCAAGGGTTTCTAACATGTCGCAAGCACGCAGAGCGCATTATTCTTCTTGTTGAGATGTTGCAGGTAACAATTTAATAGCCTTGTGGCCCCAATATTTTATTTTTTTACTTATAGATAAATGTTAGGTCACCAATCACGATCCTTGTGCTCACTCCATGATATGTTGGGCATATTTCTGACCCTTCAGGTCTCTTCATTCTACAATGACATTTTTCAGAGACTGTTGTTTGATAGGGTCTTGTACTTTTCTGGTTGCCTGTCCAAAGCTTTTGTCTTGCTTCTACTAGTTTTTGCCATGCTCATCTCTATGCTTAGCTTTAGGTAGAACTAAGTTATCTAAGAGGCTTTTTGCTCGCAGGGTTTCCTTTCAAGTCATCATGGCTCATTATGGGTTTGAAACTGTTATTACTGGAACATACTAACATAGCAACAGTGCATTTGTAGCTCTTGGGGCTAGAAATTAACCATTACGAGTAGAGTGAGTTCCTTCTTGGAGCCAAATTCTTCACTGCTAACATTTAGACAAACCTGTGTGACTGGTTTCTTTGGATAATGGATTTGGATGCTGTTATCCAGACTCCAGAAGTCCAGATTTATCATGGGTTAAAGTGGTAAATCCTCTAGGCTTCCATTTGGAAAGTTGGTTGTACTGTCTTATTGACAACTGTATGGTTAATCAACTCCCTACACTCTACAGTGTCTTGTGATAGGCAAAACCTCGAAAAAAATGTGGAAAGACGGGGGCTTTAATATGTGAGAGCAGTGGAAATGTTATGTTACAAGTGGGATATGTACAACTCGATATCTTTCTCATAGCATTTTGGGATCTTCCTCACAAATTTGATTCGTTAACTATAACTTTGAAAATTTGCAAAGATTCAAGGTCTAATTGGAAGGAAGACTGTTGGATTCAAAAGGTAAGATTTTCACATTTGGTCGGAAGCAGAAACAAAGGTTCTTATAGGGCTAAAAGCCTAAATCTATATGAAGCCCATAAAATTAAGGAAAGAAGAGATAGGTTCTGAGCACCACACCGACATGGCATGATATGTCGTTATCAGTCTATACACTTAGGATTGGAAATGTATCACCCTATCCCAGTAAAGAGATTCACTGTTGCTGAATTTTCTTAAACTGAGCTTTGCATGTAACATGTATGCTGTATGTTGACAGGCTTGTAAATAAACCGCAATACTTATACTATTGCAATTTTTGACTTCACTGTAACTCTTGCTGCAGTGACTCTGATAGATGACTTATAGTATTGCAATTTTTGGATCAGGATTCTGGTTTCCCATGCTTTAAAGGTGGCCCGCGGACAATTCAGAATCTGAGAAAAAGATTTCATTTAAGTTTGACTGAAGAGGTTTGATTTTAACTTACTAAATACTTATTCCTGAAAGAGTTCATCCCTATGATTTCTTGATATAATCTATTTGTGCTAGCAGCAATGTGTGTCCCTGGTACTTTCCCTGATAAGCACCAGCTTAGATGCATGGCGGACACGACAGTATGATTATTATCAGAGAGTTTTGAATGGAATATTATGATGTTGGGTTTTCTTGTCAATGGTTTTTCCCCCCCGAGAAAGCCAGCTACAGCAAATACATTTGATCCTACTTGCATGAAAATTGCCATGTTATAAAAAATGCCTGGTGCGCTACATGGCAGCATCAGAAGTATTGTTGGGGTGGAAACACAGAATCGTTGCCAGTTTGTGGCCTGTTTTCCCTGCGTGTTGAGGAATTTGTAATTATATCAGCGGAAATACTTGAATAGGAATTTAGCGGGCAAAATTCATTCTAGCTGGGTGTCCATTTTTTCTGTTCCCCCTTCTGTCATGTATTATAGGACGACTCTGCTGACTGGTGGTGAATTGCCTAATCCGAGTTGCCCAAAAGGAGATATAGAAAATTTCTGCATATGGTCGGCAACCACTGTACAGATTGTTCCATTTGGGACAGAAACTGGACATGAGAATGGCCCATTTTACTGGTATACTAATACCATGATTGATACTTTAACTGGTCGAAGTAAGCTTCATGGTTTTGTACATCTACGCTCTCGCTATGTTCAGTTGTTGGATGGGTTACTCTCTTTGCACATCAACCAGAATTGGGTTCTTCCATGGTTCCTTCTAGTGGTGTTGTATGGTGTGCATGTGCTATGTGGTCTTGAAATTGATCCTAATTTTTATTCTTAAGTGGGGAATTTGTTCATTTGAAATTGCTCGTGATGGCATTGGACTTCATTCATTTTGGGAGTAATAGCTTGTTTTTGGTTGTGTATTATGTTTTGAGTTCTTTGTTAGCCTGAGTCGTTGCCCAGCTTGTTTGAAAGTAGTCTCCAGTTTTGAAAATATTTGAATTTCGGTTTGATCAATAGTTTGAGCTAAATTAGTTTTTTTAAATCATATGGATTGCGGTCAAAACGTTAAAACATATAAATAAATACTACTAATATCATTGTGAGACCTTCATTCGTTGATTTCGACCAACGATTGAGATGGGAGACCTTCTATGGCTGGGCAAAGGGTGGATTAGGTCGAGCACACCTCGAGGAACACTTTGGTGACAACGGTTACTAGCGACTAGATCAACCCGTAGTATGTAACTTTCGGCTTGATTCTGGTACACTTTGGTGATGGTGGATACTAGCGGCTAGATCGGGGGTTCTTTTCTTGCGGTGGTATGTAACTTTCGGCTTGATTCTGGTCAAGAGTATAAAATTGTTGGTGGTCAAAGCTTATGGGATTTTGATCGTGGTGATATGGACTTCAATTAGGTGTGGGTGAGTTGTCGAAGACCATGGCCTAACAAAACAAGAGAGAACAATATTGTATGTGCGATCTGTAAATATTCTACTATACAATAAATATTTTACTATTAGAGAGTTCGTACAGGAGAACGGCTCTCTCTCTATATAAAACACTTCTCTCCTACGGACTTTGTTTACGGACCCTCAGTACTTCAACGATAGATGCGACACGTCATAATTCAAAAAATCAAAAGTATGGCCCCCACTTATATATATATATATATATCATGGTGGTGCTCAACTTCAAACTATTAGTTTAGTACCATGTATTTTGAAGAGAAAGTGGATACATCCAGGAAACCATAGATAGTAAGTTCGACTCAACAAATGAATACCAGTCGCTACTTACAGTAGTATATATTCCTTTCGCAGTTTCGCTTACCTATATATTTGTTGGAGGAGATCCAAGAAAAATAACGTTTAGGGTTTCAAAGTTGCAATCTATTATGTTTGAACTTGGAACCTCAAAAAAAAAAAAAAAAACGAAACAACATATTTCACAGACATGACAGGACACTCGAGATGAACTACGTACATGATAGTTTTAAGTGTCTAAGAATAACAAAGGTAGCTGGCTCTAGCTAGAAAGGTGCAGATGCTATATCTCTGATTACAGGCAAACGAATATCATTCCCTAAACTCTCATAGTTTCCAATTGTGTCCATGTCTCCTCTATCTCCGTTCTTCTGTCCCAAACTCACTGTTGGCTCCAAACCCTGCAAACAATCTCACCGTCAACAATTATTTTTTGATAACCGAGAACAACATCATACAAGTTATCCTTGGGCATTTGATATACGTGATCTCACAGAGGTGAGAGCTTGACAATAGGATGAGTTGAGTCAAGGCCTAACTCATGATCACAAGAATATTGCAATTGACAATATCTCAAACCATTTCAAGAAATAGAGAGAGAGAGAGAGGTGTGTTGAAGGCAGTAGTATAGGTACCTCAGTGAAGATACTCAAGGCTTCTTCAAAGTTTTTTGCATTGCTCATCACGAACATGGCCGCCTCCTACATGTACATAACAATTTCACCAATTCAACATCATGTATGTATGTATGTATGAAAAACATACAATTAACCTCCAAATCATCATTACAATCAAAGAATTAAACTCACCCTAGCCCATTGGATTTGATGAAAATCGAGCGTCCTTGGCTCATTTTCAATCGAAGATTTCCTATCAATTCTTTGCACCTTTACCCCTTCCATTATGCCAACAATTTCATACAATGAAACACAATCTATTCCCTAAACCTATATATATATATATATATATATATATATATGTTGTCCCATGCACGTACGTATCCTACCTATAAATCTTCGGCGGTGAGCTATTGCAGCACGTAAATGAACCTGTCATCTTCGGATCATCATATACTGTCCACACGTGGCGCCACAGAACGGTCCTGATAATCAAAAACGTGTCGAACGTGCGGGGTTACGTATTGGTGGAGCGACGCGAGTGCTCGCTCTGATTGTTTGGGTACGGCTACGTGTAAAGATCAGAATGGAGTTTCGTGGATACGGGGCTGTTCATGTGGACAGATGTGCTTTGATTGGGAATGGAGTTTGGTGGACGTCGGTCATAGGTGATAAGCCACCATTTTTGTTTATATATATATACACACACGTCAATAATGTCGGTGAAAAATAATTGATGAATAATGGTAGGTAAATTTTGTTGACTTTTCCGAATTTATGATTAACATGGTGTTGTTTCGAATTTAAATGCTTGTTTTTTCCTTTGGGAATGAAAAAACAATATAAATAAGCGAAGGTCAATTTCATTCGATATTCTCATAGCTATTTATTTATATATATATATATATTTATTTATTTATTTATTACACACACATATATAAATATATATAATGTCTAGAAAAATAAGGATAATGCAAGATCCCAAAAGTGACACCCAAAAGACCCCAATGCAAGATCCCAAAAGTGACACCCAAAAGACCCCATTTAATGTGCAGTGTTGGATATGAACTAGGCTTTACATATGTGTTTTTAATCAATGTTTATTTTAATATCACATAAATTTGGGAGACTTTTGGGGTGATATTTTGGGTCTCTAACATTGTCCAAAAATAAATAATTAAACGATCTAGATAATATATTTATGTGATGTATATTTGGCATCCACGGATTGGAAGTAAATATTACCACATCTTATTTAGGACAAAAAAAAATAGTTTCTTAATTTCAATAATTGAGATACATTATTTGGACAACTAATATGAATCTAAACTCAACCCATCACATTCGAGTCACGATATAACGATAAGGTAAGTTGACCCAAAATACAAGGCACAACCACATATATATTGCTTTTAATGGAATATGGAATGTCGAAATCAGGACCTTATGAGTTTATACGATTTGACTCAAGAAATAATCACCAACTAAACCATCACACAAATAATTTAGAAATTAATGATCGCTAAACTACAAAAACTCCTTTCAATAATGCATTATCGACGAGCAAAACATTTACACCAATAAGAAAATATTCAATAGTATGGTAAATCATGTAAGCATATTATATGATGTACCATAATTAATAGTATAAATATTTTATAAGTAGTTGGGAATGATATTAAATTTGAATTATAAAATAGTTATTTTCATTATCAACCACTTATGATTTGACATAATGATCATAATTATGTTATGATTAAGACTCAATATTTTCTCACTAATCTTCAATGCCGAAAGAATTTATAATGACTTTCTAAGCAACCAAACAAGATACTTTCCCGAACTAAGAGGTAATACTAATACCAACGCACACTATGAAGTTTCTCCATGTTACAACAAAATCAAATAATTAAATATATAAAAAGTTCCTCAATTTCTCCAACCAAACACACCACAACAAACAAAACTGACATAACTGAAGAGAGCATCTCTCATTCTCTCCTCACAAAGCAACAGTATCTGTTTTCCTTAACACTATGCTCTCTACTTTCTCTCTTTAGCGTATTCTTCTTCTGACTCACTCTGGGTACTATGGCCGCTTGTGCTCGCCGGAAGCCGATTTTGCGCCGGAGATCGTGGTGTTGCTCTTTGGCGGAACCTCCTTCAAGTCCAGAGCAAACTACAAGCAGCAAAAGCCTCCATTACAAGCCTAACTCGCTCTCCAAACACGGGAGACCCAACTCGGTACCTACCTCTCCGCAGAGTTGCAAATCTGGGCTGAACTTCGTGGGTCGGATTGACCGGCGCCGGATCCTTTCGCCAGGGCGTGTCTCTCCTATCGACTCCGATCCTACTGTAGATTCCGTCCAAGAAATGACCCGAGACCCTCTTCCAGCTGTCGCTTCTGCTCCCAAATCGCGATCCCACAGTTTCAGAGCCCCACCCGAGGGTTCTTCCTCTTCTTCCGTTTCGGGTTCTGGCTCCCGGCGGGATTTTGATGTGAGGCTGAAATTGAAGGGAAGGAATGGCGGGTCTCTGATTCTGGAATTGAATTCAGAGATTTTGAAGGCCAATTCGGAGGTTTTTGCGGCCCTGATTGCCGAGCACCAAAAGGGTTCCGGTATGTGCAGAATTGAGGTGCCGGAGGTGGAGAATTTGGGCGTTCTTAGGGACGCAATTGAGTTGATGTTTGAGGATGATATTCCCAAAATGCTCATGAAGATGAGGGTTTATAGAACTATTGGGGTACTCGAGGTTAGTTTCCCACTTTTTTCCTATGTCTATGTTAGATGTTGGGTTTCCTTTATATGGAAGGTAACATTAGTTGGCCTTATATGTTTGATATTGTGGACTAATGTAGAGTAAGGTACATTGTAGTAAAACCGTGAATGGTATCCTTAGATGTCATAAACTACCGGAAAATGGCCTTATTGAAGATTCGTGTAATCTAAAACATATGTGAAAAGTGATGATTTAATTGACAAAACTATGCTAATCTGTTGGCATGATACATATCCCGATATCCGTATGGCAGTAGAGTTTTAATGGGCTGATTATTTATGACAACACAGGACAGTTTATTAAGCATTGAGTGGCATCAACTCGGAATGAATTAATATATTCTTTTTCGTATGTTATGAGCATTTTATACTCGGAACAAAGTAGTTTGTAAGTTTAGGGGATCAAGGTGCAATTTTTTTGTGAACTTAAAGTAGTCTATTAGAAGCCAGCCATCTTTTGTCCCCTTCTGTGCTCCTTTATTGGTGAATCACCAACTAATGTCGGTGTGAAGGTTCATGATGAAGACAGCATTATAGATAGTCATCTCTTTTGTGATCTGTGAGTGGGTGTTTACGTATCTCTGGTTTAAGAGGGAAGTAGAGGGCTGCAGCCTGCAGGTGCTGTACCTGAAAAATTCTATTTGCGAAAAAAAAAAAAAAAGATGCTAAAAGACTGTCCATTCTCTTCCATGCTGAATCTAGCTATCCCTAATGAAGATCCAGGGGAGCGTTTAGAATGTATTCATGTGTGGGTGGCTGGTGGTTGCGTTTTTATTCTCGTGTATCCATGCAAGTATCTTGGTGGGTGTATGTTTTATTCCTGTATGAACATCTGTGCATGCACACACCAATATGGGAATGTTTATTCAACAAATTCCTAGCATATCAAGCATATATGGTTTTAAGTCTAATTTTAAACTCTGCCTACTGGCACAAGGGGGTCTTTTTAAATGTCCTTGCTAATGAGTTACCACTTACCAGCATCCTTGTAGTGTAACCAACTTAGTCATGCATTTTCCATTCCTCTGACCTCTAGGTTGTTATAGCTAATGGAAAGAGCATCTGTTTCTTAGTCACACTCCCAAGGTCCATGTGATGGTTTGATGCCTTGTCGTCTTAGATTCTCTAATGATGATGAAAACTTATATACATTGTACACTGCTGGAGTCTTTGGGTGTGACCACTTCTTCATGAAGCCCAGATTTCTATTATGGTGCATTTGTTATCTTACGTCAGCTATTAATCTACTAGTAAAACACTAACATGACTCTTATTTTTGGTTAGGTATCTGCTGGAATCATGTTTAAAAAAGGCATTTTGGCTTGTTTAAAATACCTTGAGGCTGTTCCTTGGACTGAAGAAGAAGAAGAAAATCTGAGGATTCTGCTCACAAAGTTCAAGTTTGATGATGTGGCAACCAGGGACATTTTGGCAAGGCTTTGCTTGCTTGAATCTAAAGATTCCGAACAAAATCTTGCCAGACAACTTGTTTGGTCCATCACCTCATGTGCTGATGCCAATGCAAGGACTGAGCTAAAGCCCTTGGTAAAGGGTCTCCTTTGCAAAAGTTCAGTCTATGAAAAGGATCAGCCCGACCTCAACAAAGAGGATATCTACGGGGTTTGCCAGTCCTGTCTTGGTTCACTAGTCAGCCTTTTCGAGGAGGCCTCTGACTCTATTTACGATGGGAGAGGAGCAAAAAAGAAGACGGATAAGCCTCTAATTGAACGCATCTCCAGACAGGTTGATAACCTTAACTGGTTGTTGGAAATTCTGATTGATTGGCAAATGGCAGAGGAACTTGTAAATATGTGGACCGATCAAGCAGAGTTGCTAAACATGCATGACACTGC
Source organism: Tripterygium wilfordii (assembly GCF_013401445.1). Taxonomy (NCBI): domain Eukaryota; kingdom Viridiplantae; phylum Streptophyta; class Magnoliopsida; order Celastrales; family Celastraceae; genus Tripterygium; species Tripterygium wilfordii. The sequence continues at coordinate 12,996,331 of NC_052253.1, read as the reverse complement.
ATCTCCAATGCTCCGATATGAGCTAAGCCGTGTTTCGGCTAACATATTCATTGCCATAGGAACCAGGAAACTGCATTCCCGGTCAGAAGCTAGATCAAGGCTTCTCCAAGCTTGGTTTGGCAGAATGTTGTCAGATTTTGGTTGGCTTCAGAGGTGCAAAAAAGGACTTGACATGAAGGCTTTGGAAGAAGCAATGGGTCAGACGTTACTGACACTTCCTTTGAAGCAGCAACATACGCTGTTTATGGAATGGTTTGGGTGTTTCTCCAAGCACGGTACTGAATGCCCAAATCTCAGTAAAGCATTCCAAATTTGGTGGCGCCGATCATTTGTAACAGGCTCTGAATCTTATGCCATTGAATCCAGGTAAATGTGCACAGCTCTTTCATCAGTTAATACCTGTGTACAATTGCAGATGTGAATATTGAGTGAATGTTGAAACATCTGCAAGCGAATAACCGTAGATCATGTAGAATTGTTGAAACAACTCAGTAATGCATTGAATGATAACATATTTTGACTGGGATTACCTACCTCTCCTGCTATTATTGTCCATGCCGTTTTAGAAGCAAAACTCAAACACACACAAGCCTGGGGGTTTCATTTTGCTTCAGACATGACTGCTGTAGAGGGTATGTTTGGTATGAAAACAAAAGGATTAGAAAAAAATGGTAGAGGGTCTTGTTATCACGTTTGGATGAAGTAGAAGGGACTTCCAAATTCCAATGCATTATGAAGAAAACTTGCAATCTCCTGGTTTTGGTCATAAATGTAAGTTTATTATAAACTCAATTTTCACTACTTTCATAAATGCAAGTTTATTATGAGAATTAATGGTACAACAACCGTTTTAATTTAACTGCTGCTTCAAGAACAAGAAAAGGCTCCTGGTTTTGCTTTTACTTGTACAAAACTAAAACCTACAAAGACTGATGCACATGGAAGAATCAATATTAATGGAGGGTGTAGATTTCTCAAGCACCATCATTTGAAACGAGGGATTGGTTGTGATCATTGGAGCCGGGCTGTCGGGGCTCGGAACCGCTGCCTGCTTAAGCAGCCACTATTCCTTATGTGAGTCTTACTTGACAAGGAAGATTATTACGTAACTTATGTCTCTCTTTGGAGGAAAAAAATGTATGATCGCTTGAAGCTTCATTTGGCAAAATATTTGTCACCTTCCCTTTATGCTACACCCACCTTCATTGAAGCACCTGACTTGACGATGAGACTAAGTCTCTTATCCCACATCACCTAGGGGAATATATGAAATACATAATATAATTGGTCAAACTTCCAAACTAGTAACAACCATTTTTCTTGGACTAAAATTAGCATGGGTTGATGATGGGTCTCGGAAAACAAAGTCGTGTGGTCCAGTATGGGATGATCCAAAATGGACAAAGTATTACTAATGCAAAGAAGCGGGTTGCTACATTCATCCCCTATACGTAACCAAAGACAGGTAACTTGCCTCTCTGTGACGCTCCCCCTAAACACTACTATAGTAAGGCCAAGAATACTCTTTCGGCGGTTGAAAATCTCAGCCTATTTACTTCAATGATATTATCATATATCACTTGAGTTATAACGATCTGGGATATCTAACAGCTTGTAGAGTTATTGTTCGTTGTTGGATCTTGACTTATGATAGGGTCGTGCCCATACACACTCAGCACCCAAGGCCCAACCGACACCCACCCACATGGGCCGGCTGTACCCAAGGCCTCCCAGCCCATACTAGAAAACCTTGGGTACTAAGGGAGACTCATACCTCCCCTATAAACAACACTTTAGGTCTCACATCTTTCGATGTGTGACAATCCTATCAATACGCTCCCCTTCAAGACCATACACACTCAGCACTCAAGGCCCAACCGACACCCACCCACATGGGCCGGCTGTACACAAGGCCTTATACCTCCCCCTATAAACAACACCTTAGCTCTCACATCTTTCGATGTGGGACAATCCTATCAACTTATAAGCACGTTGATTGCCCTCTATTACAACCCATTTTGATTTAAAAAGCGCGAGATATTTTTATATTTATTGCAAAAAAAGGTTGCGTGTATATATATATATATGTATATGTATGTATGTATATATGTGTGTGTGTGTATGCATATGTGCAAATCAAACAAAACTTGAGAATTGATTCTGCTCGCATCGCATGCATGTTACCCCAAACAATATACCAAAAGAAAACTGAAACACGTGTAACCAAACTTGGAGACATTGAAACTTGAAAGGGATCACATGACCAGTGCATGCATCGGCCATTAATTGTCGGTGGCAGGCAGATGGAAGCCCTAGACGATCTGCAAATGGCGAACAAGTTTGTTGCGGGTGTTTGTTCAAATGACGGTTACAAAGACTGTCATCTTGCACCTGATTCCCGCGAGATCTTTTCTTCATATATATATATTAATCATGTAGAAGAAGAAGAAGAAGAAGAGGAGTAGCACTTTAACTCCTTGTACTTGTTGTTAAATACAAGTGTCGATGAAATTTGTCCATGATCAGCAAATGGCGATGGAGGTTGTGGGTGTGGGTGTGTGGCGGTTGATGAAGTAATTCCGACGGTTACTCATCTTCTCTCGTCATCATCTACCAAAGACTACTGGTTTTCTACTTCATTATATATACATATATGTCCATATATATATACTGCCTGCATATATATGTGTGTGTATATATATATATATATATATCTCTGGGTGCATATATATGTATATATATATGTGTGTGTGTGTGCGCGCATATATATGTGTGTATATATTATATATATCTATCTGTGTGGTGTGTCTACTGCATGTGTGTATATATATCAAAAAAAAAAAAAAAAAAAAAACTTAAATAGTCAAAAAAATATATTAAATAGACAAAGTCGGGCAGGGTCAAGTCAAAAGGCCAGAAACCAGAGGTCCGAGCCTTAGAGGCTTGGGCCGGGCTAGGGCCTCATTTTGAAGGCGTGGCCCATTCCAAAGCCCAATTCTCAAAATCAATATGTGCATGCATGCATGCCACCTCAATTTGATTCCCGTTGGGAGTAATATCATTGTGGTTCCCTGAGTTTTGGCCCAACTTATTGTATCGTCAGTTGAGAAACTTTTGTTTGCATGGACTTGACGGCTCGAGTTTAAGCCGATCTCGGATTTTCAAAAGACAAGCTTGTATGTTATTATTCACGGTAAAAAAAGTGTGATTTCTAAGCCGACACAATCATTTCAAAATGATTTGTATCATTCGTATTACTAGTACTTCCTTAATTTATGGTGGTTCATTCGTGGGTGTGTATTTTTTTGGCTAATTAAGAAATAAAACGTAATCATGTTTGAGATGATTTGATATAGTTTGAATATAAAATTCAAATTGCTGTTGAATTCCTTCATTTATCAAGCATTTAAGTGACAATGAGTTCCACTAGCTAGTACTTTTAATTAATTAGTTCAATCAATTGAGAGACTTATGTATGGACCTTTACCATTATTTTGTAATCTACGATTAGACATTTTTAAAATTTTCAAATTGCTACCAATGTGATTTGACAGTAAACAACATATTAAGCTTAAAAATTAAGATTTCTAGGATAGAACCCAAGGAAATTAAAACAAGAAAAAAAGAGACCATTTAGGCATGTACATATTTTGTACATTTCTCTACTTGAACAACATTAGTATAGATACCTAATCAATTTTTGATCTAACCAATTACATAAAATCTAACGATTTCCATTTTTGAAAACCTTAATTCTTGTCGTTTTCGATAATCGATAAAAAATTTCATCGGCAATGATTATACGAATCTAACTACTGTCGTTTTCGATCAAATTTTCCGTTGGCAATAATTATATATAAATCTAACAATTGTCGTTTTCAATCATAATGAAAATTTTAAGCCATTTCAATAATTACATTCATAAGAAAATTAATAATATTATTTGTACATGGATTGTGTGTTAATTGACTATTTAAAGGGTTGTACATTTCATGCAATTCATGGCATAACATTTAATGGTATAGGCAGTGATCAACCTTTAATTTTGGTTGATTTATTTGATATTTAACTCTTATTATCAAATCACCAAATATATCAAAATTTTGACTATTTATACAGTTTTGCTACTCAAGGAGTGAATATCACATTCATAAAACTAGTAATTCACATATCTATATTTCAAAGTAACGGTTATGGGGGGAGTCAAACTAGATTTTGTATTTACCTTACATGGGGAAAGATAAATAATAACCTACCTTGTAAAAATCGTGACCATTGCCAATTGTCCATCAACATTCTTGACCAGCTTCAAATGTAAACAACAACTCATGCAAAAATAAATTGGAACTTTTGTCCTTCACTGACCCTGCTTGATTCTATAAATTGAGGATGCAATTGATCAAGTTTCATCCCAAACTAAGAACACTCTACAAAAAAAAATGGAGGGTGTGGTAGCAATGGTGGAGGAAACAATGGTGGTGATCGTCGGAGCTGGCCCATCTGGGCTTGCAACCTCTGCATGCTTAAGCCAGAGTGAAATTCCTAATGTGATACTAGAGAGGGAAGATTGTTATGCTTCTCTTTGGAAGAAACGAGCGTATGATCGCTTGAATCTTCATTTGGCAAAAGATTTTTGTCACCTCCCTTTGATGTCAATCTCACCTAAAAACCCTACCTACTTATCCAAAAAAGAGTTTATCAAGTACTTAGATGAATATGTTACTAAATTCAAAATCAAATCTCGTTTTTATCAGTCAGTTGAGTCTGCTGTTTACGATGAAGTTGAGAAGAGGTGGAGAATCGAATCCAAGGATACCGTTTCGGGAGAGGTGAAGGTTTTCATTGCCAAATTCTTGGTTGTTGCTTCTGGAGAGAATAATGAAGGTTATATCCCTAATGTTCTGGGATTAGAGAGCTTTCAGGGGGAGGTTTTACACTCTAATGTGTACAAATCTGGCTTGGCATATCGCGATCAAAATGTTCTTGTAGTTGGGAGTGGGAATTCGGGAATGGAGATCGCTTATGATCTGTCAAACTATGGAGCACTCACTTCCATCGTTGTTAGGAGCTCGGTAAACTCTCTTCTCCATCTTTTGTCTTCAGTCGTCTTGTACATTATCAGAGTAACTTCTGACTATTTTTGAGTCGCAAGTATTCTAATAGAATTGTTGATGCGTATGACAACTGAATGATTTTGGTTGCAGTTTCATGTGCTGACCAAGGAAATGGTACGCATAGGAATGTTACTCTTGATGAAAAAATTTCCAGTTTGGTTGGTAGACTTTATCGTCAAATCCTTAGCATTTTATGTATATGGTGATCTAACAAAGTCTGGAATTCGTCGTCCCAAGAGCGGCCCTTTCTTCCTCAAGGCCACCACCGGACGTTCCGCGGTCATCGATGTCGGAACTGTCAAGAAAATCAAAGACGGTGGCATAAAGGTTCATCTTAAATCTATCTATATATATAGTTATATGATCTATCTATATACATGTACATATATATATGCATGTGGATTGATTGTTTTATACAACAATTCATGCTTAATTTCAGGTTGTGCCAGCAATAACAAGGGTTAATGAAAAGTCTGTTGTGTTTGAGAATGGGATTGAAAAACAGTTTGATGCAATAGTTTTTGCAACTGGTTACAGAAGTTTAGCCAATACTTGGCTGAAGGTTAATTACAATTTCAAAAGTTAATTAATTCCTTTAATTTTCTTTACTTAATAATTATGTTTTTTTTTTTTTTCTGTGTGTGTGTGTGTGCAGGATTACAAATATGGTCTTAATGCAAATGGAATGCCTAAGAACAGTTTTCCAAATCATTGGAAAGGAGAGAACAACCTGTATGTTGCCGGATTATCAAGGAGAGGTTTGGAAGGAGTCAGCAAGGATGCTATCGCGATTGCCGGTGACATTGAGAAGATAATGATCAGTGGCTGATTAGTCTTCTTAGTATCAAGTACTAGCAAGTGTGGTGTGGTTTGCCAAGTGCCAACAACCCATAAGTCGAGGTTGATTAAAGCATATATTCGACTTGTTGGTACACAAATCTGAGCTCCCTTTTCCGTTTACTTAAAAAAAAAAAAAGGTGGGGTGTGGTTTTGTTAAATGTTGTATAAATTGAAAAAAAAAAGAAAAAAGAAAAAAAAAGGTCATATGCTCCATCTCCACCCGAGTTGTAATATTAAGGGTTTAAGGTTCAGAGAATGTGTGTTTGCTTGTCATGTAAGTTTGTAAAATGTGTTGGTGGTACGTGTGCAATAAACGTATGAACTTGTTGTCTCTTTTGTTGTTGTAATATAAATATTTTAAAAAAAGTGTTTAAGTGCTTTTTTTTGAAATGGGAAGGGGATTCAAACCCTGATCATCAGGATAATACACACTATTCTTACCACTCCAATTAGTGACAAGGGTACTCCATAAGAGATTTCCATGAGTTCGACTCGCTTTTGAAGTGTACAAGACTACAAGCATTTAAGAATTAGCTTGAGAAACAAGAGAGAGCTGAGAAAGCGATGGAACAAAATTTAACTCATATCATCTGCACATCATTTAGCTCTTGCTGGACTGTATAAGAGATTTCCATGATTTCGACAAGCTTTTGAAGTGTACAAGGCTACAAATATTTAGGAATTAGCTTGAGAAACAAGAGAGCTGAGAAAAGCGATGGAACAAAATTTAACTCATATCATCTGCACATCATTTAGCCCAAAGGGCCAAAACAACTCCGAAATCACGATCCTGCAAATTCTCCAAATATTTTCCTGCATTGCTTGGGCTAATATACTGTCCTAATAAACCTTTTTGGGCCTTTAGGCCTTTGAATTTGGGCCGGAATCATTCCCAATGGTGCATGGTTATGGGATTCGACCTACTATGTTGTTATAAGAGGATGTGAACGAAACGCGACGTTTTGATGTCGCAGGGACCGTCGTCGCACTCTGAACACTCTCCTAATACACAGCCATGCATCACTGACGAAGCAGATAAAATCCAAACGCCGTCTTCAAATTCCTCTCCCTCTGTATTTTTCAGGAAAATAAAATAGAAGATTGAGAGAGAAGACGGAGAATTGTTACATGGTGTAATCCAGAATGAATCTCCAACTCTCAAACCCTCTCAATTCGGTTCAACTGTCCAACACCTTATCCCCTTCTAAAACCCTCGCATTTCACTTCCCTTGCTATAAACATGCTTTAAGAATCAAATTAAGGTCGGGAAACAACAGCTTCCGCTTCTATAAACGCAACAGACTCAGAATTGTTGCTTCCAGTGCTTCAACTTCGGACTCGCTTGTATCATCTGGGAACGCGGAAGAGGACGCCGAGTCCAGTCAGCTCTTCGAGGTTTTCCTTTATCTTCTTCAATTTGTTTCGTTAATTTTCTTGTTCTATGTTTTTTAGAAGCATTTTTGTATTAACTTTCATAATTTTGTTCTTTCAGTATGATTAAATTAGCATCTAATTGGAATCCAATTATTCTGTTCCTATGTTTGGTGAATTAGATTAAGTTGGGTTGAAATCAGGAACTTAAAGAATTTGGACATGAGATTCCTTGAGAAAAAAATCTCATCCGATGTTTAAAGGCAGAACTGTGGTTCGCCCAAGGATTTTGTAATGTCAGCGATTTCTAACTCTTGATATTAGATTGATTAATGTGGTCTTCTTCTTCTTTTTTGTGAGTTGCAGTTGATGAAGAATGACATATTCTTACAGTTTTAACTGTTTAAACGTAATCTATGAACTTATTGTAAACATGTTTACTGTCTGTTATTGCTTCAGAAATTGAAAGATGCGGAGAGGCAAAGGATAAGTAAGTTAGAAGAACTTGAGAGAAAGGCCAATCTGCAGCTAGAGAGGCAGCTTGTCATGGCTTCATGCTGGAGCCGGGCCTTGTTGGCCATGCGAGGAAAGTTGAAAGGAACAGAATGGGACCCTGAGACCTCACACAGGATTCACTTTAGTGATTTTTGGAAACTTCTTAACTCAAATAATGTCCAATTCATGGAGTACTCAAATTATGGCCAGAATATATCAGGTTGGCACTTTGATGCTCTTTTCATCATTTACAATAACTTCCTAGTTCCTTGGACAAAGTATTTTGGGCAAAATTCAACTTATGAAGTAGAGGAAATCTGACAATTGTCAAGTTGACACTGGTAGCTGAGCACATCAAGTTCTAGTTTTCAACCATTTTATAGCGTAGAATGTACGGCATGGCTGTATAATAGTGAGTTTCTCTACTGGCCTCTATGTGCGTTACATTTCTTAAAATGATCAATTAAAAATGATAATACAAAAGCTGATGAGACACTCTCGTTGTAATCTATTTTGAAGAAGTTTAATCATCCATAAAGGTGTCACTGCTTGAGTCTGGCAGATCATTTCTTTATCATGTAGGATTATTTAACTTTGGTGACTGTAGAGTTGGAATTATCAACCAGAGTCTACCACTAAGAACATCTAACGCCAATCCATCCTGTGAAGAGATCAAGAATACAATGAGACTGAAATGTTAATCCTTGTCATACATAAACCTGTTATTGTTTTAACGAGGTTATAACTTTAAACATGCAGCCTTCCCTCTATAGTTTCTTTTTCTCATTATGTTAAACCTTTTGTGGTCTTACATTAATTTTTTCGGAGCCTTGTGATTGAGGCATTTCTTATTCCATCCTTCTTTATAGCATGCTTCAGTCTTGTGCAACTATCCTTTCCATTGGTTTTCTCTGGGGTGGTATATGCTGCTGCTATAATTATGTAAGATCAAATCATGTATTTTTAACGGATCATCTAATCACATGGTCTGTTGATTTGGTTATTGTTTTAGGAAGCAAGCTTTGGAATGGAGTTTTTTTTTTTTTCAATTATTTTATGGATCATTGTTGTATATTCCTATGGATGTTAATTCTTTAAAGCTTCTTCAAAATCTTCTGCTGAGATATTTGTTTGATTTTTGTAGTGATTCTTCCGTATTACAAAGATGGGAAAGTGGATGGATTAGAAGGAAGTTCCAGGAAGGACATTGTTTTTCGGCGCCATGTTGTGGACCGTATGCCAATCGATTGCTGGAATGATGTTTGGAAAAAGTTGCATCAGCAAATAGCTAATGTCGATGTTCATAATGTTGACGTTGTACCTGCTGAAATCTACTCCACTGTGGCAACCGCAGTCGTATGGGCTATGAGGCTTGCACTTTCGGTTGCTTTGTATCTCTGGATTGATAACATGATGAGACCGATATATGCAAAGCTAATACCTTGTGATTTGGGAACTCCTAGCAAAACAATTAAGCGGCCACTGAGGCGTCGTGCCCTTGGATCTTTGGGCAAGAGTCGGTAAGTAAGAGTTGTTTTCCATGATTTGGTTGTGTAAACTTTTTCTAGTTGGGTATCCAGTTGATTTTCTTGCCATTACTTGGACACTGTAATAGAGGAGAAGTGGATTCCTGTTCTTGTTTACTGCAAAAGAATCCGGTAGGTTTCCAATGTTTGCTTGTGTTAAGATGTGCTTTAATCATCATGCCTTTCATGCCTCTCTAGGTCAAGGCCTAAAAGGATCATAGTGCAATGCTGGCTGTGTGTTAATTCCGTCAGTAGTTTCCTGTAAGGCGGTAGGAAAATAGCTGTCTTGAATGTTTGCAAACAGTTTTTGAGTTTTGCTATTCTCATTCGTTTTGCTTGCCTTTTGAGATATGTTCCTTGCACATAATATAAGATTTCATGACAATATGAAAATGAACTTGTGCTTTGAAAATGTTTAGTAAATTGTATGGTGTGTTTCATGAGAATTTGACTGTTGGATAAGGAAGTTGCAATATGATAGGTGGAATGGCAATGTTTGCAGTAGCATTGATTTTGTTTCCCTTTCCTCCAGGGCAAAATTTATATCAGCAGAAGAAACTACTGGTGTTACCTTTGATGATTTTGCTGGTCAGGAATACATCAAAAGAGAACTGCAAGAGATTGTAAGAATTTTAAAGAATGATGAGGAGTTCCAAGACAAGGGTATCTACTGCCCAAAAGGTGTCCTCCTTCATGGTCCTCCTGGAACTGGTAAAACTCTTTTGGCTAAAGCCATCGCCGGTGAATCTGGATTGCCCTTCTTTGCGGCAAATGGCACTGATTTTGTGGAGGTGACCTCTGACTCCTTTCGTAACACCTGATACATTACAAATATAAGAATATGTGGACAAATTGTTTTATGTTTCATTTTATTGGATTGTTATATCATTATCAAATGGCTGACCTGGCATAGTGAAGATGCCTTAACACAATTCTGGTTCCTTGCATTGCACAAGACTGTTTTATGTTTCATCTAGAAGCATTTTTGTATTTATTTTTTGTATTATTGCTCTATCTTGAAAGCATTTAGTAGAAGAAAAATTGGTGAGAATCTACTCATAGAAAACTGCTGACTTCGAACGTTTGACTTCTCTAGATGTTTGTAGGCGTGGCAGCATCTCGTGTCAAGGATCTTTTTGCTAGTGCCAGATCATTTGCTCCTTCGATAATTTTTATTGATGAGATTGATGCCATTGGTAGCAAACGTGGTGGACCTGATATTGGCGGGGTATGATAACTACATTTTTTTTTCTCTATCTTTAACAAAAGAGTTTGTGCTACGCAGACTATACTCTGCTTTCTTTCAGTTTGTACCTGACCACAGGGAAAAAGAATGGGGAAAATAAAAGAAGTAAAAAGGGGATAGATAGAGAAGTGGATGAAGTGCCTGTGAATTCTTGCTTTATGCATGTATTTATGGTTATTATTTGTTGTTGGGTTTATGAAGTAGTGCAGCATGGAGGTTTAAATTAAACGATTTAATTAATTTTCTATCTCAGTTCAAAAATAGGCACAGCCTTTCAAAGAACTGAAGTGAACGTCTTCAATCTTAGTATCCAATTACGCCCTATTCACATATTGTAAACTTGGTTCGCACTACATGATGTTACTATGAAACATGACGTAAAATTGCAATCTTCTACGTATAAACTGATATATACTTTATATCCCTTCTTTCTTGCTCCTCTTTCGCCTTTTCTTAGCTATCCTTGTTATATGTGTTAGGTAACACCAATGGACTCTCTTGCCCAAACTTAAGTATCATTGTAAGATATTGTCCGCTTTTCCAAACCTAAGTCAAGCCCAACTCATCACAGGGCTTCTAGGGCCTTTTGGGTGTTACGTCTTTAAAATGCGTCTTACTAAGTCAAGGAAACCTTTGGGCTTATAACCTATACATTATATCTCCATTTTAGCAATGTGAGACTTTTCTCAACAATCTCCCCTTACTTGTGGGCTGGGCTCAAGCTCACTAAGTGGAACCAGGAGTCACAAAAGTATAATCCACATTCAAGCTAAATAACCTCGCTCTGATACCACTGTTAGAAGACACCAATAGACTCGCTAGCCCAAACAGGAGTATCATTGTAAGATATTGTCTGTTTTCCCAAGTCCAACCCATCACAAAGCTTGCAGGGCCTTTCAGACTCACGGCTTTAAAACGCATCTTACTAAGTCGAGGGAACCTTTGGGCTTACAACATGTCCATTAGTTTTAGCAATTGAGACTTTTCTTAACAATAGCTTGTGCTTGTGGTTGCTTTGTATAGGGTGGTGCAGAAAGGGAGCAAGGCCTACTTCAGATTCTCACTGAGTTGGACGGATTCAAAGAATCTACTTCACAGGTGTGTTTTTCACTATGTCCGTGGTGAAGGAGAATATATTTTCCTATTGACTATTAAACTTGAGATTGCCAGGTGTTAGTTATCGGTGCAACAAATAGGCTGGACATTCTTGATCCTGCTCTACTGAGAAAGGGCCGTTTCGACAAGATTGTAAGAGTTGGGTTGCCATCTAAAGATGGTAGATTGGCCATATTGAAGGTAATTCCAATAAAGTGTTATGTATTGCAGATTATAGCTTTGTAGAACATGCTGTAGTCATACTTTGCACATGCCAGGTGCATGCTAGAAATAAATTTTTCCGTTCAGAGGAGGAAAAGGATGATCTGCTGCAGGAGATTGTTCAGATTACAGAAGACTTCACTGGGGCAGAGCTGATGAATATACTGTAATGGCCTCATTTATTTACTACTATCTGTCTCTATTTTTAAACTTTGGGAATAGAGGGTAATCTATCCTACAAAAAATGGCAGAAATGAAGCTGGAATTTTGACTGCGAGGAAGGATTTAGATTACATAGGTCGAGAGGAACTTCTAGAGGCAGTGAAGAGGGTTGGTGCTGTTTTCACTATGCTTTTTCTCTATCTATAAACATCGAGCATGATATTGTGCTTTTTTTCTCTCCCAATTTTTACACAAATCTTTAATTTTTCAGCAAAAAGGCACATTTGAAACTGGTCAAGAAGATAGTAGAGAAGTTCCAGAGGAATTGAAATTAAGATTGGCATACCGAGAAGCAGCAGTTGCTGTTCTGGCCTGCTACTTTCCAGATCCATATCGCCCTTTCACCGAGGTCGTTGAAATAGTGGCATTATGTTGTCTCATTTGATCTCATAATATCAGTCAATAACACCACTTTTTGCATCTCTTCTGCAGACTGAGATAAGTTCCATCCGCAGCCAGCCAAATATGAGCTATGCAGAAACTTCAGGCAAGGTGTTCTCAAGGAAATCGGATTATGTGAATTCGATAGTACGTGCATGTGCTCGTAAGTTACTAAATTGTCCTTTTACTCTAATGATTTAGTTATAATGGATCCTACTCTTTTTGTGGCTGTTAACCAGCTTTGTCCTATTTGTTTGATCGATTAGTGGCACCCTGAAATTTTGAATTAAGAACACCTTAAGAAACAGCTGCCCACCTCCCAAAAGGAGGAAAAAAGTGATAGATGGACTGCATTACTCTCATCCGGTCATCCTGGATGGAAAGAAATACCTTTTGTGTAATAAATACAAAGATCATGACTAATTTATGAAATGTTTAAAGTAAAAGGATATAGTTCACATCAACTTCATCCTTTAGTCATCACCTTAGACTTCAGCTGTGACAAATGTGTCCTTCTGCACCTATTTGTTTGGTGTCACCAGCGCAAAGTTCGTGGATAATGGCAGACTCTTTTATTTCCTCATCTACCTTTCTTTATTATTATTAATTTGTCTGAATTGGATGCTATTTGTAGCAAGAGTAATCGAGGAGGAGATGTTCGGGGTTGACAACATGTCTTGGGTATCTGCAAAGGCTACATTAGAAGCTTCAAGGCTTACAGAATTTTTGATTCTGCAAACCGGAATGACAGCATTTGGGAAAGCCTTTTACAGGAATAATCATGATCTTGTGCCAAATGTACGTTTTTGTATTTATAGGCTACATGTGCAATATGATGGTGCCAAATGTAATATCAGTTTATTTATCTTTAGGGATTTTCTTAAACGGCATTAGTAATTTTCAGTGTTACAATAGCTTGCAGCTAAGCTGGAAGCACTTCGTGATGAATACATGCGTTTCGCTGTGGGAAAGTGCTTATCGGTGCTGAGAGAATATGGTTCAGCAGTAGAGACTATCACAGGTCATTTTAATTGATTTGTTTGATTCACCCTATCAACTGTATTGGGCTATTTTTTGCAATAAATGTTTTGAGATCTGCACTTGTTGGCTTAGTTAGATGAATTAATACAGTGAACTTCATGTTTCTTATTTTCTTATCCAAATAGGATCAAGTATTTTTAATAAAACCACTTGCTACCTGCCTTCGCATTATGCAGATGTTTTACTTGAGAAAGGAGAGATAAAAGCTGCTGAAATCTGGGACATATACAAACGGGCTCCTCGGATACCCCAGGTAAGTCGTGATCATAGGAATGAATGATGATTGTCCATAGTTTACTGGTTCTGATGCATATATATATATATATGTATATATATATATATATATATATATCTATCCCGATGCTTGCTTTTATAATTCCTCTTATAAATTATTCTGACCATAAGATCAGAGCTTTAATGAAGATGAATAGTTTGAATTGAGAGCAAAAGCTTGTTTTATTTCTCTAATCCTTGAGAATTTTCTGGATGCGAAATAGAATTTATGATTGTATGTCTAAACTTGTTTTTGTCATTATTCAGCCTGCTGTGAATCCGGTTGATGAATATGGAGCCCTAATTTATGCTGGACGATGGGGAATTCATGGGATTACTGTTCCTGGGAGGGTTACATTTGCCCCTGGAAATGTTGGATTTTCAACCTTTGGTGCACCCCGCCCCATGAGTGTAAGTGCAACAGTGCTTCTGAGTTCACATTAGCACTCTAATATATCCTAATGCCAACAACACCTCAACTGAAATGGTTAAGCATATACTCGACTTGGTGGTACCCAAGTTCGAATCCCCCACACCACTTACCCAAAAAAAAAGTAATACATCCTAACGGCAGTCATGCTGATTGTTTCCTTTCAACTAATTATTTATGCAGACCCAAATTGTTAGTGATGCCACATGGAAGCTTATAGATGGTGCTTGGGACAAAAGGATTCAGGAATTAAGAGATGAATCTTCAATGAAGATAGAAGAGGAGAAGGAGAAACCTCAACTTTTGCTGGCTAGCCATTTCCTCTGACAATGATGAATTTTTCTCCCTGATTTGTTAGCAGGTATTTTTTTTTCAAAACAAAAGGAGAAAAAGTATAGAAGTGTTTTCTCATTCATCTGGTATTCCATCATCTGAGGCTAAAGCCAGCCATTCTGTTTCTGAAAACTTCTTCCTGGATTGTGATGGATGGCGATGAGTAGCATAATATTCAACGTTGTGGATTCATGTAGTATTAAGAAACAACTCATATTAACAAAATTACATATTAATAGCTTCAAAAACAATATTGAATTGCAATTATCAAATGAAAATAACATTGCAAGATTATGGACGGAGGTTAAAATTTTTATACTGGCACAACCTTTGTCTTGGATTTACAGTAACCCATTATTGTTGCTTATCATGTTTCCTTTCTTAAGATGACAATGTGTATACCTGAATTCTTAAGGTGCCGATTGCTTGCTTTCAGGTCATTCTAGAAAAATATTCTAGCGTGGGGGGCACTCCGCTTATCGCTGGAGTTGGAATTTTTTTATCTGACAAAGGTCGATAGGCAGTGCTACAATCAATTAGCCAATGAAGACTATGAAATCACACTAGGGTTTGAAATTTGAGAATTCCTTGAATGCATGCCCCTGCGGGCGGTGGCATCAGAATGGTAGATTTGTTTTTTGTCGTATTAAGCTACTGTTAAAAAAATGTACATCCTCAGAATAAGAGAGAAAGCTGGAACAGATTTGATTATATCTGTTGCAAATCGTGAGGGTTTGAATTGAGTCAATTTTGTATACTTGATGTTGTGAAGCTTTCTGATTTGAGTTATTCAAACTATAAACTTGCAAGTTGGTCAGTAGATCTTGTTTTTGCTGCAATACTGGTACCCTCATGCTCTGTCTGTGTGGTGAATCTGGTAAAGAATAATACAATTTATATGTGGGCTAAATTGAGGGAAACATGTATTCTATGGGCGATCAAACCCTAAATAATAAGATGCGGTGATCAATGTCTTCCGGAAGTCTACATCGAGGTGAGAACTTGGGGAGGAGATTTGCTATTTGTTTTGCTATCCCCATGTATAGGGAATTCTTCTTGATTATCTCAGAATGATTAGTTTTTGCAGGTTGTTTGATATTTGTACAAGATTGCCGCAATGCAGCCGGTGGCCCTCGAGCCAGCCACCAACCGGAAACAGAAAAGGTGAAATGTCCAGATCAGCGATGACCCACACAGCGTGGTGGCACGTCACCTGACAGAAATGATAAGTGAGAAGATAAAGAATTCTAGAAGGACTAGTTCCTGGTAGAGCCAAAATGGACACAGCTCACAGCTTCAATGCAAGAAGAAGCTATTAGGTATGTCAAGTTCTTGAAAAGACAAATTCGATTGCTATTACAATCCAGCAATAATAATACTAACCATTACTCGTGCTCATAATAATAGTAAATATATCTCCTCTCTCTCTCTGGTATGTTTTCAAGAATCCAAACCTCGTTTTCCTTTGTTTCCTTGTTTCAGAGTAGGCTCATCGCTTGTGCCTGCTATCCTAGGATAACTATTGACTCGGACAAGACTCTCCACATAAACTGCTACATGAATAACATTTTGAAGAGACTCGGATATTTGCACTTGTTGCTTTGATAGTGGATCATACCAGCATAGTCTATTGTTGTGTTCTATGTACTCTAAGAGCAAGAGGTGGCCATTTTCCCTTGTAGCAAAAGGTCTGGTGTAAAGTTGTGTGGTTATCGAGTAAAGTTTGGTCCATGAGTCTTGCATCATATAGTTTTTCATCACCCATATATCATACTCTCCCTTTCCGTCAGTAGGGTAGTAATAGTTGAAACATAGATATCCTCTCAAGACACCCACCTCAACAAGATATTCCTGCACCTCGAAGAAAATCGCTGGTAGAGGTATCCTACGACGTTCTTCATCCCCGAGATCAAAAGCAACAATCTGTGGTTCTTGAATTTGATCAGACCTGTTCCATCCCATGAAATGTATGGCCCCATTTACTAGCCATCCTTGGCCCCAGACAATGGTTCGAAATCCCCGACTTCGTCGTATCCAAATCCCAGTCCCCCTCCTATTCCCTCTCCTACATGTGTATGTCCGGCGAAGGGCATTAGAATTGGTATAGTTTTATGCTCTCTGGTAGCGATATTACATATGACAATATCTTCTTCTCCGGAATTGTTATTACAACAATACAAAGCTAGCAATCCATTGCACGAACCGATTACAGTGATATATTTATATGAAGTTTCTAGCTCAGGCTGCAAGTTGACAGTTTGGGCTTTGTCGAGCGAATCTAACTCCATTGATAAGATTGGTTCAGTTGGTTCCAATTGGAGAATCAATTGCTTGGTCTTGGCCCTAATTAGCATATGCATATTGATGAAGCAAGGGTCGTCCACGAGAGATTTCCATGGTTTCGACACGCTTTTGAAGCGCACAAGACTCTTCGCTGATAGTCGACTAAGTATGTCCATGATCAACTCACTAGGGAGATAATAAGTGGACATATTTGTTTTAGGTTTGATTTGATTACTCTGTTGTTTTTAACGACTTACTGTAAGGGTGTATATATATGTTAAGATTGAAGGGTACAGTGGTGATCGAACTAGTTTTCCAAGCCAATTTGGATTCGGTTATAATGACTTGGTTTTAATTCAAATTATGGTTTTAATTCAAATTAGGATTCTACTTTGACCATTCCAAATTATATTTATATCATAATGAAATTAGAACTTCTATTAATTCTGTATAATTAATAGATTTTCTAATTTTGTTATTTTAGAAGAGAATCCTTTGCACATCAAAATAGGTCTTATATAATAGTATAATGTTTATATCTACATAATGATTGGGTCTGGCGTATATGTCTACGTAGTTTGAAATACATTTATTCAAATGATAAAATATCATATTAATTTGTTTGGTAACCAAGAATGACACCAGACAAGTTTGCCCTTTGGATAGTTGACATAGCCTAAATTCGGATCGTCAGATTCACGCGAGCAGAAGAGGGTTAGTTGGATCAAAGTTCAACATGTGATCACAATGATATTGCTTCAAGTGAAAATAACTAATATATACTCGATCAACATTCTTCAGAGTTAAATTAATCATCTTTATGATCTTAGGTTTGAGTAGCAATTTATGCCATAAACACCATAAAAAAGGAGATTGAAAACCAAAATATAAAACACACATTGGAATGAAGATCTAGTGTATGTTCTTTTATATAACCCGTGACTCTTTTTGTGTCAATCTTCGAACATGCCAAACAATGCCTGTCAATGTTGATAAGACCATACACAAAAATTAACAACTCACGTGTACTGTTCTACACTCAATTATATATTCATCACCAAATCAACCCAACTCAAAAATAAAGAAAGAAAGCCCAACTTGATTTCAAAATCTCAACTATCTTTCTTCTTTCACCCTCTTCAATGGCTTCCAA
This sequence comes from Tripterygium wilfordii, assembly GCF_013401445.1. Classification (NCBI taxonomy): domain Eukaryota; kingdom Viridiplantae; phylum Streptophyta; class Magnoliopsida; order Celastrales; family Celastraceae; genus Tripterygium; species Tripterygium wilfordii. The sequence goes on along the minus strand of NC_052253.1, from coordinate 12,978,306 downwards.
TTCCACTATCTTTCTATTCCTCTTCTTCGTCACACCATTCTTTCATAACATTTCAATCATCGCGGACACCAATCTGATCGAGAAAACGTGCAAAGATACTAAATACTACAACCTCTGCGTCTCCTCCCTCAAATCCAATCCCACAAGCGCGAAAACAAGAGACGCCAAGGGACTTGCGGCTATTATGGTTGGCGTCGGAATGGCAAATGCCACGGCCACGTCGATGTACTTGTCGTCGAAATTGCTTAGTGCCACTAATGACACCAATCTTAGGCAGGTACTAAGAGATTGTGCAAATAAGTATGCTTCTGCCGACGATGCACTCCAAGCTTCGGTTCAAGATTTGGCCGTGGAAGGTTATGATTATGCTTACATGCACGTCATGGCGGCAGCGGATTATCCGAATGTTTGTCACAATGGGTTTAGAAGGTATCCGGGAATGGCATACCCGCCGGAGATTGGTCGGAGAGAAGATGGATTGAAGCGTATTTGTGAAGTAATTTTGGAGATTATTGAAGCTATTAGCAATAATTGGTGACTGGTTAGATAGTAGTATGTGCTTTTTAATAATGCACACTATATTATTTATATGTACAATCATTAATTTTTAGCGAAGTTATTGTCCTTCTTTTACTCTTTTTAATTATGACATTGACTTCCACTGGGTGTGTTAACTGTGCATGGTGCAATAAACGCATATGTATTAATCATTGATCCTATGAAGCTCAAACGATTGCGTGGGTGAAACAGTAATTCACGAATAATGACCAATCATGGGCCAGAAGTAGAGGTGTCCAAAAGATCGGACGGCCAAACCCGTTTGGGACCAGTCTGGCACGGCCCAAAGCCTCTTAGCGGGCTGGGTCAGAGTTTCCGGCCTGTGGCAAAAGACAAGTCGTTCCAGGCCCAGCAGGCCCGATTGTTATGGTATAAAAAAGTTTAATAAGCTTGGTTTTGTCCACTAACTACTAGGGACACATCCACCTACATGTTTTTTTTCTGTATATATAATGAAGGAATTATACACGCAAGCATTTGTGATTAAAAAATTGTAGAAAAACTGTGATGACTTATACTCCAACGTATAAACGATTGATTTTTTGATTGGTTATTGATTATTATATTGGTTATTTCAATTTTTTATTTGAGAAAATACATTAATTATTTCAATTATCTCAATCGGTTCTTGGTTCTAAATAAAATTTAAAAATAATCATCCAATCCATTGATTTGATGGTATATTAGATTTCTACCATTTTCATCCCTATACTCTAGGGACGTCTGCATCAATTCTGGTAAATAGGGTTGCCTGTAAACTAATAGAATCAAAGATCACCTTTACTATCTCTTCAAGTGACCTATTTGGCTTCTTCTTTTTTTTTTATGCCTTTGATTTTTTCAGTAAATAACACTGCATTATAAAAATCCTTTGGCACCCACCAAGAATACTACACGGTAGCACAACGAGAATAAAGGCTAAAGGGACAACAAAACATAAATTACTATGTTAGGAAAAAAAATTAAATGAAATCTCTACTTTCTTACACTTTCTCCTCCAAATCCTTCCCCTCCAAAACCCCACCATACAATACAAGTTTGTAATACTAGAAAAATAATATAAACCCAACAAACATTACAAAAATTGCAGTTTGTTTTTTAGTAAATAACACTGCATTATAAAAAGTGCTAAAGTGTTTGCTACTTATCTTATTCTATCAGGTTCAATTCCAGAGGTATGAATTCACACATAAATTTATCATAAGTTTGTTTATCATGAGTACTTTGTAGGCTAGTACGTAGGCTCGATGAGTTTATCTCGTTGTTGCATTTTGATCAAGAATTGGGTGCATAAATCTAGGGGTCACTATTTGGCCAGCGGGCCAAAGCCCGGCCCGGCTCGAAAGTAGACCGGGCCTGGGCTCCATTTTTTGGGGCCCGGCCTGGCCTGAAGCCCAACACCTAGGGCCAATTTTGGCCTGGCCCGAGCCCGACATTATTGATTTATATATATATATATAATATGTATATATTTACATATATTATATATATACATATACAGAAATTCTCCTATGTGGACCAAAAGTGTGGACCAAGTTTGTGGACTTGTTTTTCAACCATAGATGTGATGGATACCATAATAAATGTGTGGCCCCCACTTATCTTGTGATTGATTACAACCATTAGATTTTGGTCCACAAACTTGGTCCACATAGGAGAATTCCTGTATACATATATATATATATATATATACACACACATACACATACATAGATATATATACACACATACACAGACAGTGCAGTGCACTCTGTGTATATGTACATACATATATATACATACAGCAATTCTCCTGTGTGGACCAAAAAGTGTGGACCAACTTTGTGGACCAAAATCCAATGGTTGTAGTAAAGCACAACATAAGTGGGGGCCACAAATTTATTATGGGACCCATCACATCTATGGTTGAAAAACAAGTCCACAAAGTTGGTCCACATAGGAGAATTTCTGTATATACACAGCAATTCTCCTCTGTGGACCAAAAAGTGTGGACCAACTTTGTGGACCAAAATCCAATGGTTGTAATAAAGCACAACATAAGTGGGGCCACAAATTTATTATGGGACCCATCACATCTATGGTTGAAAAACAAGTCCACAAAATTGGTCCACACTTTTGGTCCACATAGGAGAATTTCTGTATATACCCAACAATTCTCCTATGTGGACCAAAAAGTGTGGACCAACTTTGTGGATCAAAATCCAATGGTTGTAATAAAGCACAACATAAGTGGGGGCCACAAATTTATTATGGAACCCATCACATCTATGATTGAAAAACAAGTCCACAAAGTTGGTCTACACTTTTGGTCCACATATATATATATATATTATTGCAATGTATATATGTATGTATATATACATAATACGTATATATTTCACCCTCTATAAAATATTGTTCAATTATATAAAAATTAAAGTACAATTATAGCATTAATCAATTGTAAATAATATGTACTTTTTAAAAAAAAGTCAAGGCTCGAACTTGAAGCCCGAGCTTTATCGGCCCGGGCCGGGTTGGGCCTAAAAAAGTCCGGTCGGGCCGGGCCGGCCTGGTCCGATGCCAAGCCCTACATAAATCTGGTTGGGGAGCATCTGTTCAGACAGCTAGATGTGTCGTTTGGACAACAGACGGTGAAGATACTTATTGATTGACAGAGGTGTAGTTGTCTAGATAGTTTGAGTAGTCGTCCAGACAGCTTACAGGACCTGTAGTTTCTTAGTATAAATATAAGTGACGTTTTAGGGTTGTAACTTAGTTCAATTGAGAGAAAGCGCAGGTATAGAAAACTTTGTGATAAATGTCTTGAGTGTAATTGAGTTTTGGGATTGAGAGAAAATTGAGTGTGTAGTTATAATAATTTTCTACATAGTAAATTTTTTTCAGGTTGTCTTTTGACAACACTCGTGGTTTTTTCTCGTAATTTGAAGTTTTTAACCCTTATATACTAGCTACCTAGGTACTCAAAAGTATAATTTTACCCCCATACAAAAATAACCAGCCCACATCAGTAATATCGCTCCATACCGCTCATCAGTAATACCGCTCCATACCACGAGGGCTTCGCCCCCGCTTCCCGGTCCATACTGAATAATAAATAAAACTGTTAATATGAGTCATTATTTAACAACTTACGAAGCAGAATCCAGAATTCAATATCGAGTGTTGTAAAAAATTGTATGGTCTGAATGTTTCTGCTAGCGGGAAAAAAGGCTTGAATGCGCAATCGTCTTTGCATCCTATCTTCTGTATCTTGCACGCTGCACAGGGCCCTTTCACATCGTCCCTTTTCCTTTTAGTATTTCAATTTACAGTAAATGGTATTCAAGTATTCATATATACCCAAAAAGTAAGTATCTATACCGAGTATATGACCTGATTGCTTTCGCATTTTGTCTTCCGTATCTTGCACGCTGCACAGGCCGCCCCTTCCATATCGTCCCTTTTTTATTTCAATTTACAGTAAATGGTATTCATGTATACCCAAAAAATACGTATCTATACAGAGTGTATGACCTGATTTAGGTGTTTTAAAGGATAATTTGTTTTCGGCCCACGAGCACAGTAAAAAGGGCCCAATAGTAATGGGCCGAAACCCAAATATATGGGCCCATATATATTTGGGCCCAATATCAATGGGCTGAAACCCAATTATATGGGCCTATATCCATTTGGGCCAATTTGTATTGGGCCCAATAACAATGGGCCTATATCTATTTGGGCCAAATTTTGGGCCCATGGGCACAGTAAAACGGGCCCAATATCAATGGGATGAAGCCCATATATGTCCATTTGGGCCAATTTGTTTTGGGCGTATGTACACAGTGGTGACATATCATCAAGACACAGGAAAATTAAATATGCTGAAATATACTCCACCGTGGCAACCGCACAGTTGTATGGGCTATGAGGCTTGCATTTTGGTTGCTTTGTATTTCTGGATTGATAACATGATGAGACCGATATATGCAAAGCTAATACGTTGTGATTTGGGAACTCCTAGCAAAACAATTAGGCGGCCACTGAGGCGCCGTGCCCTTGGATCTCTGGGCAAGAGTCGGTAAATGAGAGTTGTTTTCCATGATTTGGTTGTGTCAACTTTTTCTAGTTGGGTATCCGGTTGATTTTCTTGCCATTACTTGGACACTGTAATAGAGGAGAAGTGGATTCCTGTTCTTGTTTACTGCAAAAGATTCCGGTAGATTTTCCAATGTTTGCTTGTGTTAAGATGTGCTTTAAAAATCATCCCTTCCCACTGTGTGTTCTGTCTCAAGCCACAAAAGGGTCTGATGAAACCTGCCATTGAGCATTGTAGCAGGAGGGCTTTCATCCCTCTCTAGCTGTCTGTGTGTTAATTCCATCAGTAGTTTCCTGTAAGGCAGGAGGGAAATACCTGTCTTGCATGTTTGCAAACAGCTTTTGAAGTTTTGCTATGCTCCTAGTCATTAGTTTTGCTTGCCTTTTGAGATATGTTCCTCGCACATAAATATAAGATTTCATGACAATATGAAAATGAACTCGTGCTTTGAAAATGTTTAGTAAATTATATGGCATGTTTCATGGGAATTTGACTGTTGGATGAGGAAGTTGCACAGAAGAAACTATTGGTGTTACCTTTGATGGTTTTGCTGGTCAGGGATACATCAAAAGAGAACTGCAAGAGATTGTAAGAATTTTAAAGAATGATGAGGAGTTCCAAGACAAGGGTATCTACTGCCCAAAAGGTGTCTTTCTTCAGGGTCCTCCTGGAACTGGTAAAACGCTTTTGGCTAAAGCCATTGCCGGTGAATCTGGATTGCCCTTCTTTGCGGCAAATGGCATTGATTTTGGTGAGGTGACCTCTGACTCCTTTCGTAACATCTGATACATTACAAATATAAGAATATGTGGACAAACTGTTTTATGTTTCATCTAGAAGGATTTTAGTATTTAATTTCTGGATTATTGCTCTATTTCGAAAGCATTTAGTCGAAGAAAAATTGGTGAGTATCTACTCACAGAAAATTGCTGACTTTGAACGTTTGACTTCTCTAGATGTTTGTAGGCGTGGCAGCATCTCGTGTCAAGGATCTTTTTGCTAGTGCCATATCATTTGCTCCTTCGATAATTTTTATTGATGAGATTGATGTCATTGGTAGCAAACGTGGTGGATCAGATATAGGCAGGGTATGATAACTACGTTTTTTTTTTACTTTATTTAACAGAAGAGTTTGTGCTACATCTGCTCTCTTTCAGTTCGTACCTGACCACAGGGAAAAAGAATGGGGAAAATAAAAGAAGTAAAGGGGGATAAATAAAGAAGAAGTGGATGAGAAAAGGGGGCAAAAATAAGCAGCCTGTGAATTCTGGCTTTTATGCATCTATTTATGGTTATTATTTGTTTTATGGTTTATGAATTAGTGCAGCATGGAGGTTGAAAATTAAACGACTTAACTAATTTTCTATCTCAGTTCAAAAATAGGCACAACCTTTCAAAGAATTGAACTATTGAAGTGAATGTCTTCAATCTTAGTATCCAATTACACCCTATTCACATACTGTAAACTTGGTTCGCACTACATGGTGTTACTATGAAACATGACGTAAAACTGCAATCTTCTGCATATAAACTGATATATACTTTATATCACTTCTTTCTTGCTCCTCTTTCGCCTTTTTTCTCAGCTATCCTTCCTATATGTGTTAGGAAACATCAATGGACTCTTTTGCCCAAACTTGAGTACCATTGTACGATATTGTCCGCTTTTCCAAGCCTAAGCCAAGCCCAACCCAACCCATCACAGGGCTTCTAGGCCTTTTAGGGTCTTATGGCTTTAAAATGCGTCTTGCTAAGTCAAGTAAACCTTTGGGCTTATAACCTGTACATTAGATCTTTATTTTAGCGATGTGAGACTTTTCTCAACAATCTCCGTTCACTTGTGGGATGGGCTCAAGCCTACCAAGTGGAATCAGAAATCACACAGGTATCATCCACATTCAAGCTAAATAACCTCTCTCTGATACCGTTGTTAGAAAACACAAATAGACTCGCTAGCCCAAACTAGACTATCATTGTAAGATATTATCTGTTTTTTTAAGTCTAACCTATCACGAAGTTTTCTTTTCAGGGCCTTTCAGGCTCACGGCTTTAAAACGCATCTTACTAAGTCGAGAAACTTTTGGGCATACAACATGTCCATTAGTTTTAGCAATGTGAGTCTTTTCTCAACAATAGCTTGTGCGTGTGGCTGCTGCGTGTAGGGTGGCGCAGAAAGGGAGCAAGGCTTACTTCAGATTCTGACTGAGATGGACGGATTCAAAGAATCTACTTCACAGGTGTGTTTTTCACTATGTCCGTGGTGAAGGAGAATGTATTTTCTTATCGGCTACTAAACTTGGGATTGTCAGGTGTTAGTTATAGGTGCAACAAATAGGCTGGTCATTCTTGATCCTGCTCTGCTGAGAAAGGGGCGTTTCGACAAGATTGTAAGAGTTGGGTTGCCATCTAAAGATGGTAGATTGGCCATATTGAGGTAATTCCAATAAAGTGTTATGTATTGTAGATTATAACTTTTCAGAACATGCCGTAGTCGTACTTTGCATATGCCAGGTGCATGCTAGGAATAAATTTTGCCGTTCAGAGGAGGAAAAAGATGATCTGCTGCAGGAGATTGTTCAGATTACAGAAGACTTCACTTGGGCAGAGCTGATGAATATACGGTAATGGCCTCTCATTTAATTACTACTAGCTGTCATTATTTTTGTAACTTTGGGAATAGAGGGTAATCTATCCTACAAAAATTGGCAGAAATGAAGCTGGAATTTTGACTGCGAGGAAGGATTTAGACTACATAGGTCGAGAGGAACTTCTAGAAGCAGTGAAGAGGGTTGGTGCTGTCTTCACTATGCTTTCTCTCTCTCTATAAACAGCGAGCATGATATTGTGCATTTTTTTTCTCTTCCAATTTTGATCACAAATCTTTTATTTTTCAGCAAAAAGGCACATTTGAAACTGGTCAAGAAGATAGTAGAGAAGTTCCAGAGGAATTGAGATTAAGATTGGCATACCGAGAAGCAGCAGTTGCTGTTCTGGCCTGCTACTTTCCAGATCCCTATCGCCCTTTCTCCGAGGTCGTTGAAATAGTGGCATTATCTTGTCTAATTTGATCTCGTAATATCAGTCAATAACACCTCTTTATGCATCTCTTCTGCAGACTGAGATAAGTTCCATCCGCAGCCAGCCAAATATGATCTATGCAGATACTTCGGGCAAGGTGTTCTCAAGGAAATCGGATTATGTGAATTCGATAGTACGTGCATGTGCTCGTAAGTTACCGAAGTGTCATGTTACTCTATTGATTTAGTTAACCAGCTGTGTCCTATTTGTTTGACCAATTAGTGACACCCTGAAATTTTGAATTAAGCGCACCTTAAGAAAGAGCTGCCCACCTCCCAAAAAGAGGGAAAAAAAAAAGAAAGGTGATAGATAGACTGCATTACTCTCATCCGGTCATCCTGGATGGAAAGAAATACCTTTTGTGTAATAAAATACAAAGATCATGACTAATTTATGAAATGTTTAAAGTAAAAGGATAAAGTTCACGTCAACTTCATCCTTTAGTCATTGCCTTAGACTTCATCTGTGACAAATGTGTCTTTCTGCACCTATTTGTTTAGTGTCACCAGATCCAATGTTCGGGGTAATGGCAGACTCTTTTATTTCCTCATCTACCTTTCTTTATTATTATTAATTTGTCTGAATTTTGGATGCTATTTGTAGCGAGAGTAATCGAGGAGGAGATGTTTGGGGTTTGACAACATGTCTTGGGTATCTGCGAAGGCTACATTAGAAGCTTCAAGGCTTACAGAATTTTTTATTCTGCGAACTGGGATGACGGCATTTGGGAAAGCCTGTTACAGGAATAATCATGATCTTGTGCCAAATGTATGTTTCTGTATTTGTGGGCTACATGTGCAATATGATGGTGCCAAATGTAATATCAGTTTATTTATCTTTAGGGATTTTCTTAAACGGCATTAGTAATTTTCAGTGTTACAATAGCTTGCAGCTAAGCTGGAAGCACTTCGTGATGAATACATGCGTTTCGCTGTGGGAAAGTGCTTATCGGTGCTGAGAGAATACGGTTCAGCTGTAGAGACTATCACAGGTCATTTTGGTTGATTTGTTTGATTCATAGTATTGGGCTATTTTTTGCAATAAATGTTTTGAGATCTGCATTTGTTGGCTTAGTTAGATGAATTATACGAGTGAACTTCATGTTTCTTATTTTCATATCCAAATAGGATCGAGTATTTTTTAATAGAGCCACTTGCTACCCGCCTTCGCATTATGCAGATATTTTACTTGGGAAAGGAGAGATAAAAGCTGCTGAAATCTGGGACATATACAAAAGGGCTCCCCGGATACCCCAGGTAATTCATGACCATAAGAATGAATGATGATTGTCCATAGTTTACTGGTTCTGATGCATGCATATATAAACACGTATCTGTAAATGGATTGTTATTGTAATCTCCTGATGCTTGCTTTTATAATTTCTCTTATGAATTATTCTGACCATAAATAGCATGAGATCAGAGCTTTAATGACGATGAATGGTTTGAATTGAGAATAAAAGCTTGTTTTATATCTCTAATCCTTGAGAATTTTCTGGATGCGAAATAGAATTTATGATTGCTACGTCTAAACTTGTTTTGGTCATTTTTCAGCCTGCTGGGAATCCGGTTGATGAATATGGAGCCCTGATTTATGCTGGACGATGGGGAATTCATGGGATTACAGTTCATGGGAGGGTGACATTTGCCCCTGGAAATGTTGGATTTTCAACCTTTGGTGCACCCCGCCCCATGAGTGTAAGTGCAACAGTGCTTCTGAGTTCACATTACCACTGTAATATATCCTAATGCCAACATCACCTCAGCCGAAATGGTTAAGGCATATACTCGACTTAGTGGTGCCCAAGTTCGAATCCTCCACCCTGCTTACTTACCCCAAAAAAAAAAGAGTAATACATCCTAACGGCAGTTATGCTGATTGTTTCCTTTCAACTAATTACTTATGCAGACCAAAATTGTTAGTGATGCCACTTGGAAGCTTATAGATGATGCTTGGGACAAAAGGATTCAGGAATTAAGAGATGAATCTTCAAGGAAGATAGAAGAAGAGAAGGAGAAACCTCAACTTTTGATGGCTAGCCATTTCCTCTGACAAGGATGCCCTTTTCTCCCTGATTTGTTAGCAGGTAAAAGAGATCAAGTATAAAAGTGATTTCTCATTCATCTGGTATTCCATCATCTGAGGCCAAAGCCAGCCATTCTGTTTCTGAAAATTTCTTCCTGGATTGTGATGGATGTCGATGAGTAGCATAATATTCAATATTGTGCTTTCATGTAGTATTAAGAAACAACTCATATTAACAAAATTACTTACTAATAGCTTCTAGATGATATCATTGCAGGCTTCAAAAACAGTATTGAATTGCGTTTTTATGCAATGAAAAAAATATTGCAAGATTATTGACGGAGGTTAAAATTTTGAAACTAGCACCAACCTTTGTCTTGGATTTACAGTAATCCATTATTGTTGATTCTCATGTTTCCTTTCTTAAGATGCCAATTGTGTATTTCTGAATTCTTAAGGTGCCGATTGCTTTCAGGTCATACTAGAAATATATTCTAACTTGGGGACACTCCGCTTATCACTGGAGTTGGAATTTTTTTATCTGGCAAAGGTCGATAGGAAGTGCTTCAATCAATTAGCCAATGAAGACTATGAAATCACACTAGGGTTTGAAATTTGAGAATTCCCTGAATACGTGCCCCTGCAGGCGGTGGCATAAGAACGGTGGATTTGTTTTCTGTCGTATTAAGCTACTGACAGCTGGAACAGATTTGATTATATCTGTTGCAAATCATGAGGGTTTGAATTGAGTCAATTTTGTATACTTGATGTTGTGAAGCTTTCTGATTTGAGTTATTCAGACTATAAATTTGCAAGTTGGTCAGTAGATCTTGTTTATGCTGCGAGACTGGTACCCTCATGCTCTCCCTGTGTGGCGGATCTGGTAAAGAATAATACAATTTATATATGGGCTAAGTTGAGGGAAACTTGTAATTTCTATGGACGATTAAACCCTAAATAATAGGATGTGGTGATCAATGTCTTCCGGTAGTCTACGACTCTACGTCAAGGTGAGAACTTGGGGAGGAGATTTGCTATTTGTTTTGCTGTCTACATGTATAGGGAATTCTTCTTGATTATCTCCGAATGATTAGTTTTTGCAGGTTGTTTGATATTTGTACAAGATTGCCGCAATGCAGCTGGTGGACCTCGAGCCAGCCACCAACTGGAAACAGAAAAGGCGAAATGTCCAGATCAGCGATGACACACAAAGCGTGGCGGCACGTCACCTGACAGAAATGATAAGTGAGAAGATAAAGAATTCTACAAGGACTAGTTCCTGGTGGAGCCAAAATGGACACAGCTAGCAGCTTCTTCAATGCTAGAAGAAGCTATTAGGTATGTCATGTTCTTGAAAAGACTCTCTTTCTGATGCAAACTAACAACCAAGGCCCAACCTGCGCCCACACACACATGGGTCGATTGTAACTAAGGCCCAGAACCAAGCCCAATCTCTAGGCAACCTTGGCTGTTAGTCTAACTCACGCATATATGACGCAAAGCTTGCTCCTACTCTTCCGATGTGGGATAAGGGAAAGCTCCAGACATACTGCATCATTCCCTCCGTCTTCACAACAGCACATGTCCCACGTGCAGGATTAACACACATCCGATGTGGGATAAGGGAAAGCTCTCACTCTTCCGATGTGGGATAAGGGAAAGCTCCAGACATACTGCATCATTCCCTCCGTCTTCACAACAACACATGTCCCACGTGCAGGATTAACACACCTCCGATGTGGGAAAGCTCCCACATGTCCTCCGTCTTCACAACAACACATGTCCCACGTGCAGGATTAACACACCTCCGATGTGGGATAAGGGAAAGCTCCCACATGTCCCACGTGCAGATTAACACACATCCGATGTGGGATAAGGGAAAGCTCCCACTCTTCCGATGTGGGATAAGGGAAAGCTCCAGACATACTGCATCATTCCCTCCATCTTCACAACAACACATGTCCCACGTGCAGGATTAACACACCTCCGATGTGGGATAAGGGAAAGCTCCCACTCTTCCGATGTGGGATAAGGGAAAGCTCCAGACATACTGCATCATTCTCTCCGTCTTCACAACAAAAGATGTCCCACGTGCAGGATTAACACACCTGGGCGGATTAACACACCTGAGCACAACTCGTGACCCAGGGCAAATCACTCGCCCACCCTAGGGCACACATGCACCCACACACGGAAGCGAGCCTTAGCTTCGATACCAAATTGATGCAAACTAACAACCAAGGCCCAGCCTGTGCCCACACACACATGGGCCGGCTGTAACCAAGGCCCAGAACCAAGCCCAATCTCTAGGCTGGCCCGAAAACCTTGGTTGTTAGTCTAAGGCAAGACTCACACATATATGACGCAAAGCTTGCTCCCACTCTTCTGATGTGGGATAAGGGAAAGCTCCAGACATACTGCATCACTTTCTCTCTCTAGTATGTTTTCAAGAATCCAAACCTCCTTGTCCTTTGTTCCCTTGTTTCAGAGTAGGCTCATCACTTGTGCCTGTTATCCTAGGATAACTATTGACTCGGACAAGACTCTCCACATAAACTGCTACATGAATAACATTTTGAAGAGACTTGGATATTTGCACTGGTTCCTTTGATAGTGGATCATACCAGCATATATGTACTCTAAGAGCAAGAGGTGGCCGTTTTCCCTTGTAGCAAGAGGTCTTGTGTAACGTTGTTGTGTGGTTATCGAGTAAAGTTTGGTCCATGACTCTTGCATCATATAGTTTTTCATCACCCATTTATCACACTCGCCCCTTTTGTTTTAGGTTTGATTTGATAACTCTGTTGTTTTTCAAGGACTAACTATAAGGGTATATATATCAAGGAGTAGAGAGGTGATCGATCGAGATTTCCAGTCCAACTTGGATTCGGTTATAATGACTTAAGGTTATAATGACTTAAAGATTTCAATCAGATTAGGATTTTTTTTCCCCTCAAATTAGGATTCTATTTTGACCATCCTGATTTTTATTTATATCATAATGAAATTAGGATTTTAAAAAGCACATACTACTATCTAGCTAGTGACCAATTATTGCTAATAGCATCAATAATCTCCAAAATTACTTCACAAATCCGCTAAAATCCATCATCTCTCCAGCCAATCTCCGATAGGTACGTCAATTCTGAATACCTCCTAAATGCGTTCCAAATTCTTCGACAACGTTCTGGTCATCGTCCACACCAATTTGATTGAGAAAATGTAAAAAAAAAAAAAAAAAAACTAAATACTACGGAGAGCGTGAAAACAAGAGACGCCAAGGGTCTTGCGGTTATTATGGTTGGCGTTGGAATGGTTAATGCCACGGCCACGTGGATGTACCTATCGTCGGAATTGCTTAGTGCCACTAATGACACCAGTCTTAGGCAAGTATCAAAAGATTGTACAAATAAGTATGCTTTCGCCGGGCATGCACTCCAAGCTTTGGTTCAAGATTTGGCTGTGGAAGGCTATGATTATCCGAATGTGTGTCGGAATGCGTTTAGGAGGTATCCAGGAATGGCTGCATTAAGGAGGTATCCAGGAATGGCGTATCCGCCGGAGATTGGTCGGAGAAAGGATGGGTTGAAGCGGATTTGTGATGTAATTTTGGAGATTATTGATGCTATTAGCAATAATTGGTAACTAGCTAGCTAGTATGTACTTTTTAATAATGCAAACTATATTATATGAACAATTATTTATTTTTAGCGAAATCATTGTGCTTCTTTTACTCTCTTCTTTCTTTTTTTGTTGACAAAGACTTCCACCTAATTACTCTTAATTGTTTTAGCTATAATACTTTTAACAATTGCTTCTGCAATATGACATTGGTGTACTCACTTCGTTGACACATAGGGTTATCTTGGAATTGAACCTGGAATGAATGGGCAAGAGTCAGCTTCCTGTACCACAGGTCCGCTGAGGAGTTCGAATTAATTTGTTCTCAATGCATTGGACTTCATATATAGCTACTTATGGGCAGCGATCTTGATATAATTTGGACGCACACCAACCTCTCACAACAGTTTGTCCGCTCTGATCTCATTGGACCCTCATGGATTTGTCCCCCTGGATTATGCCAGAGAGGCCCGGCTCAACCGGACTTCAAGCTTTACTTGAAAAATAAGTTGTTCTAACCCTAGATTTCCACCCGTTTTTCGGCCTCCTCGCCACCGATGGCGCCGATTTCAAGTTACTATGTATGTCAAGTTCTTGAAGAGACAAATTCGGTTGCTACAACAATCCAGCAATACTAATATTAATAGTTACTCATGCTCATAATAATAATTATAAATAACTAAAATTTTCTTAGTTATGTGTTTGGCTAACATAAACTGACCATTTGAACATTGGTTAGATGCCAAACAAAAGTACATTGGTACGCCTTAAACCCAAAGGCCATACCGGCAGCCAGTAAAGTAGTTGACTTGCCTGCTTTCGTTTGTTTCTTTGTTTCAGATGAGGCTTGTTATCTCTTGTTCCTGTTATCATCGGATAATTATTGACTCGGACAAGACTCTCCATAGAAACTTTTGCAGCAACTATTTGTGAAGTATACATAAACTCAGATATTTGCACTTGTTTCTTTGATGATGGATCATACCAGTAAAGTCTATCTTTGTTTTCTAAACGTATATTTTCGTTTTCTATGTACTCTAAGAGCAAGAGCTGGCCATTCTCCCTTGCAGCAAGAGGTCTTGTGAAGAATTCTGTGTTGATGGAGTAGAGTTTTGTCCATGACTCTTGTTTCATATAATTCTTCATCATCCATATATCATAATCTCCCTTTTCATAACTAGAAATATAGTTAACACACAGACATCCTCTCAACACACCCACCTCAGCATCATATTTAATCTTCGCCGGTAGAGATATCCAATGACATTCTTCGGCTCCGAGATCAAAAGCAACAATCTGTTCTTGATCAGTCTCCTTCCTTCCTATCCAATGTATGGCTCCATTTACTAGCCATGATTCGTCCTTGACACTGGTTCCAAATCCATCCTGGATGCTACGACTCCAAGTCCATTCGTTTTTCTTAAGACTATAAACCAATGATACAAGTTCATGCGGATTGTTGCGAAAGACCATTAATTTCACCACCTTATAGTCATCACCGACCAAGTCATATCCAAATCCCATTCTCCCTCCTGAATATCTACGGCCGGTGGCAAAGGGCATTAGAATTGGTATAATTTTAGCTTCTCTGGTAGCAGTGTTCCATATAATCATGTCTTTTTTTTTCTTCCGAGTAGTTATAACAACACGCAGCTACCAATCCATTGCACTAACCAATTACATTCAGGCAGCCAGTTGACAGATTTGGTTTTATCGAGCGAATCCAACTCCATTGATAAGAGTGGATCAGTTGTGTAGGGGCAATTTTCTACAATCGTTGAAAGGTCAACTTGTCTTTCTGTGGGGTCCGTTCACAACCTTGAGTCCTGCAGATTTCACAACAAAGAAAACCGTGAAAGCTCCTCAACCGGATTGGGGGGTGCCGGTCGTGGAGGCTCCGACGATCAAGTTAGAGTCTGTCGGAGGTGGAAGACCAGCTATGTTCTTAGGTGTTTTGTCTGAGTATGTTGTCTTGGGGTATTTTTCAGTATTGTGGGTCAAAAGAAAAATGTTCCATCCCCTCCCACACGAAAGAGGGGGTATTTATCAGAAAACAGGTATCAACCTCGGGAATTGTGTGCACCTTCCAGCTATTTTATTGGACCAACTTGCATGAAAGAAGTGCAACTGGAAGGTCTATCATATCGGCTGTGTCAGAGTTGACAAATACCAAAAAGTAGGATGAAGTAGTAGTGCGAAATGATCACAACAGGTGTTAACAAAGGAGAGGGTAGAATTGTGGGCGACATTCTATAAAGAGAAATATGTACGAGAGAATGTCTTACCTGGAGATATAGGTCTGTTGCACCTATAGATACTTGCTGTAGACTAGACTGATAGGAACTGCTTTACAAGAAAGGTAACTCATGCAATGGCGCTCATACGAGCTAGCGCCTACACCATGCCTTGGCGCCTACACACGGTCGCCAACACGTCAAACGTCTCGAAACCTGGTACCGTATTGCTAAGGAAAAGTCATTGTACAAATGATAAAGCAAACAGGCTGTAAAGCTATAAAGCTCCTGCAAATACATGTCAGAGAGGGTGACAGCTTTATTGTAAAACTACTGTTATGTTTACTTAGTAATGATGTAAAGATTGTATATGGGCCTCTCAGATGGGCTTTCGGATTTGGGCCTAATCGTGGTAGTCTAAGCGGGAAGACCCATATAGCTCTACTAGTTTTGTCATTATGTGCTGACGTGGTGCCACACCATTTTTGGCACCTACAATTGTCCCCCACTCTCTAAGCATGAAAACAAATTCATCTTGGAGAGTAGCGCTAGAAGAATCCTGACACTTGTTGATGCTGATGGGATACAACTCCTTTTGTTCGAAGTTTGTATAGGAGACAACCTCGTTTGTTTGAGGTTGACTAAGCTTAGAACCTCGTTTGTTTGAGGTTGTATGTAGCCAGCATGGGCGTAAGTGTGATAATAAGATTGTAGTCATAGCTGTGGCCTGAATTGGCGCTAGCATGATGACTGTAGTGGAGCTGTTGCTGTGGCCTGAGATGGCGCTAGCATGTTAACTATCTGATGTAACCGATCCATGCTTCGAAGGCGACTGCACCCACCTTTAAAAGAACACTCAATGGCGATTGCATGAGTACCAGTTTTGCTCAGTGTATCACAAGAGTTTACATAAATGAGAATGTAAAAGTTCAGCAATTCTGACTTGGTAACCATTGTTCGTTAAGCATTGGCAGGTAGCATCCTGTAATTATCTCAAGAGAAGTTAGTTACATGGACTAGAGTAGTAACAATAGCTTTAGAAGAAAAATTTGATTGCTGTTTACGTAATATGGTATGATCGTCATTGTGTTAGAACAATACCGTAAGAAATAGATACCGTATCGCGTGCCAACTTGACATGACAAGCATTTAATGTACCTGACGCGCACAGTGAAATTTTGAATATTTACTGCTTCCGTTCCTTGGGGAGCACGTTTCGATAACCGTGCGTATGATGGCCGTAAGGGCATTATGGACAATCGTACAATGCTGAAACTCAAAAATCACATTCTGAGTTTTCAAAGGAGAAACTTTCGACTGAATTCCACAGACTTCGCTCAGACTCGCTCAATACGAAAAGAAAGAGAGATCATCCCAGGACGTTCACTTTGTACTACTCGGAAGGTAATTCTCAATTCCTCCTGCCCTAAGTTATATCACTAGAATGGCAACATTCCATGTTCGAGAATCAGAAAGGGTCTCTGGTAGCAGTAGGACTCCTACCGACCAGAGTAAAGGCGAACAAGAACCCAGCGTAAATTATTCTTGGTCCGGGTCGGGGAGTTCACAGTCTGGCGGTGACAGAGTCGGCACCAGTAAGCCCGCTCATGAAAAGAAACAATCGGAGAGAAATGGTCATATTGAAGGACCACTGATACCGAAAGGGTTAAACCCTAAATCGACCTTGGCAGCAAGCGACATGGACTTCTACCGGGAGAAATACAGAATTCACTCTTCTATTGAAATCAGACCCGGGGCCGACACAGAGGGGGTTGATTTTTGAGTCCCTGGATGGACACCATTTTACCTTCTGTCCTTCAGCATAGGATTGAGATTCCCCGTTCCCAGCTTGCTTGCTAATGCTTGTAGGGTATGGCAAATGTGCCCTAGCCAATGGATGCCAAATAGCCTCAGCATTCTTCTGAGCATTCAATGCTTAGCTGAGCTGGAGAGCCTAGAATTTGGGATCGAAGAGCTGGTAGTGGATTACTATGCCAAATTAAGTGGTCCAGGGAGATTCTGCTTAGTCCGTCGGAGAAACAGAGAAGAATTGATTCTTGACACCGTCTCCAACGACCATATTGTTGAATGGAAGGACAGATATATCTTTGTCAGGGGTGCCCTGGTATTTGGGCTCCACGGGAATTTACCTTCAAACTGGGTTAAAGGAGATAGTAAGTTTCTTTCTTTATTTATTGGTTCATTACAGTCACTGAATCTTATGTATCGTTCCTTTGCAGCATCAAAGAATTTGCTGAGCAAATGGAAAAGTAGCCCCAAAGTGCTGCAGAGGGTAGAAGAATTTTACAATCTTGGAGAACGGAAAAGATCCAGAAAAAACATTCTGGTGCCCCGTAAATTAGAGAAGACGTCTCTCTGGAGATATATCAGTAAGTGTGCAATAATTGCTAAGTAAATAACTCCCGACTCATAACGAACATGCACTGAAAACTCATCCTTTAATATTACTTGTGCAGGCGACGAAATGTTTGAAAACGTCTTCGCGGATATCACCGACGCAGACGACCTCTATGAAGCTCTGCTGCAGGATGCTGAGAAGAATCAGCAGAGACAAGATACAGTTGGTGGGGGCTTTGAGGCTGCTATGCGTGCTGCAGAGGCGTCCCAAGCCAAGAAAGTTGGGGGGAAACGAAAGATAGCGGGAGAAGTACCCGAAAGAAGAGTGAAGCAAAAAGAGGATCCCACTGGTAAGGGCAAATTGATGAGCACTGGAACCAGTGAGACTAAAGGGAGTGAAAAAGAAACTGCTAATATTGGCGAAGAGGCGGAAAGGCCCAGGAAACTCCTTCACGACGCCATTGCCTCAGGACCCAGAGGTAGAGGAGGCATTCCCTACAGTACTACCGCGGTTGCATCAACGACCATTGTTCTGGATGATGGCTCAGATAACGATGAGGAGGACACAATGCCTTTGATCAGGAGGTTGCCCAACATCAGGGCAATCAGGACAGAAACTCTTGAGCCAATGGAGACTCCGGCTCCGGAAGATCGGAGGGAGTTTGACCCGACAACTGATGACTATATGGTACCAACAGTGGTATCAGAGGTTGCAAGGGAAGAAGCTATGGCCAGCGGATCCAGGACTGAATTGGCGATACCGGGCAACCAGGAAGCGGAAGACACTGCCCAAGGAAGGGAAGATATTCAACCTAGACTAAGGTTAGACGTCACGGGGAGTGAGATGGAAGAAATCTCGATATGGGTTCCCAAATCCTTAACTGTCTCTTCTGCTCCTGTACTCCCACCAGTGGGGATCAGAAAATTCGTATTCCCTGAGGATGCCAAAAAGTTGGATGCTATGCCTCTTTCTAGCCAGTTCAATTATTCAGTGGCTCACTGCTTTACTGTAAGTGTCTTAAAAAGTGCACCAATTTACTACCAGTAGTTCTCATTACTAATACCACATTGGTTGTTCTTTTGACAGGCGCTGCAGGGGGTACTCAGATCTGGCGAGAACGCCATTGACAGTTTAAGCAAGGAAAAAACTGAGAAAGAGAGGCTAGAAGGCGTGGTAAAAGATTTAGAAGAGAAATTGATCAACGCCACGTCTTCTCAAAAAGATTTAGAGTGCCAATTGATTGGTGAAAAGCACAGAAATACTGAAGTATCTGCTCAAATTGCAAAGTTAGAGGAAAAATTGAAAGATGCAGATGACCAACTGCTGCATTCAACCGAAATGTTGAGTGCATTGGAAAAGAAAGTGCACGACGACGCATACAAAGCCAACCAATTTGAGTCAAGAATTGAGCAAGCAACCAGAGACGCTAAGTATTTCAAGGACTGCTGGGAAGGAGCCACCAATCAACTGGAAAATGCTGAGGCCAAGGTGAGAACATTGGAGTCCCAAATGCAGCATCAAGCTAAACACCTAGGTGAAATCTCCAATGAAAAAGATCTGCTCAACAAGGCGTTGGCAGCGCAAACTCTAAAGACAACTGAGCAGATCGAACTGTCCAGGAAGATGGAAGAAATCTCTCTTGTCAAAATAGGGGCCATGGGAGGTGTTGGTCAAGCCGCAGAGAGGTTCAAGCTGCTAACCAGTACAAAAAGAATGAGCATCAGAAATGGGATGTAGACTTGATGCTTAAGAAGGTTGTAGTGGTGCTTGAAAATTATCAGCCCAATAGAAGATGGGTTGCAGATGAAGAAACACTTGGAGGAACTAGCACCGAAACAGACCTGGCACCTCTAGAGAGTAATACCCCTACTGATGAACACATTACCCTTGAAGCTGGCGAACCGCCAATGCCCAGCATTGGGCCGGAAGATCACTCAGTTGAAGTACCTCGCACTTCTAGTGCCGCCATTACAGGAGATGTTCCAGCTGGACCGCTAGTCCTTGGGATAAAAGCTCCCGGTTCTGAGACCGATGCTACCGTGGAAGCTACAGAGGTTGAGGTCCCAGGAGAAAATCCGTGAATTTGTTTGCCTTCCCTCTTTGTAATAATTTGTCTGAACAGTTCGGTATGTTTACGTTCTCTTTAACTAGCATCTAACTAGTATCTTTAGTAAAATAACCTTACTCTGTCCCCCAGTTTGAGTTGGACTATGAGAACCGATTTCTAAGAGGCCGACGGAAACTATTGTGAAATACGTGGCAAAAGACGAAATCTGACAAGATGGGACAGTCGGACGCAATTATATCCAACTTCAGGGAATATGGCAGAGTAAATCATAGAACAGTAAAACAAGATCTTGACTGAGAAAACTCCGAAAACTTAAATACGGGCATTGTCAGGCCAGAAATCGTTAGAATAACAACACGTGTTCCATAATACTATTGGCGGACTCAGCAGAAAATTAAATTTACGAGACTGTTACGCTCTATATATAAGGTGTATAGAGCAAAACAAAACAGAGAGTTGAAAGATAACTCAACAGGGGAATTCGGTGATATTGGTATTGCTGATCAGACTACACCGTCAGCTTCGGCAAAAACCCCTACGGGTTGCCCAGCGCTGTCGGTGAGTTTGATCAGTCGTCCCTTATATCATTGTTGCTATCAGAAAACACAAGAGGTACTATTATGTCAGCCACGCTGGCCTGGCTTCATTGCCAGTCCAGGCATCCTCTACAGAGGTAGTCTAACACTGGGAATGAGTCAGGCCAACCAGGTTGCCGTAATATCTAATCACAGGTCTGGCGACACCATGTGTCGGCGATGGTAAGCTATAATTTTATTTTTATTTTTTTTTAAAATATCTTTAAAAACTAGTCTGTATTTAATGCTTTGAGATTCGTCATACTGGGTGAACCTTTGCCCCCCCAGTGATAAAGGTGTTTTAATGGCACACGCTGATTGGAATCATTGTGAACTTACATTCAATACTGTCTTTAATTACTCAGCAACAGTTCGGAGAACTTTGCAGAATTTTCAGATTAGTTCACTTTAGAACTTTAGATACATTGGACTTCTTTGTCCATATTAAATGTTCAGGTAGAAATTTTTCCGGTTGTAAAGTTTATCTTGACCCTTGGATTACTGCAAAAGAATTAATTGCAGAATTAATTTTGGAGGTTCTCGAGAAGATGAAAAGGTAAGATACTTCATCATATAAGAACGATTTTGTTGCAGCAAGGAAATCATCCTAGCGACTATTTCTTCTTTCAACTTCTACAGCAATGGTCGCGTCCCAAAGTTCCGTCAACTCCCCATCCGACTCTGATGATCACAAGGACGTGAGTTCGTTCCTTCATCCCGACTATCGAAACCCTAACCAGTATATCAGCGACTTGAAGGAAGCGCTGAAAGCGATGGAGGAGGAGATGAAAGAGATGAAAGAAGACATGGAGGATCAAGAAGGACAAATCACAGAGCTAACCAAAGCTCTACAGACTGTTGGCTGCGCCATGCTCCAGCTGGAGGAGCTTGCGGAAACGCGAGCTATGGAGCAGAACATAGCCAAACTCCAAGATTCGCTCCTTAATCTTTCTGTTTTGATTAAGGATGCGAGAAATAAAATGAATGACAGTTTGAACATCTGGTCGTAAGGACCGTACCTTTTTTTTTGTAGTTTCGAAAATAAAATCAGAATTTTCAATATTCCTGTCTTTTATAAAGTTCTTTCAATAATACGTAAGGAACAATCAAAAAATCACGAAAACTTATCTGTAATGGCGCCTCCATGCTTTGTCGTCTCAATAGACGACTGAATCATCAACCTTCAGTACTTTTCAGCCCCTGCGCTCAAAGGAACAATCAAAGGTAGTCGATGGGACTCCCATCGACACTCCGATGCTTAAGTTAGTTCTCATATTTACACGATTGATGATATAACTTTTAAAACGACAAGGTACAAAAATAACAGAAGATTAAAGGTTTCTAGAAATGGTACAGCTTTAGATGGACAGCATTCCATGGGTGCAAGATTTCTTCTCCACTTTGCTTGCGCAGTCTGTAGGCGCCATTTCCTAGTACCTTGTGGATCAAATAGGGGCCCTCCCAGTTCGGGCCCAACTTCCCAGCATTCAGCTCCCTGGTGTTCTCGAAGACTTTCCTGAGCACAAAATCCCCTTCTTGAAATGCTCGAGTTCGAACATTCTTGTTGAAGTATTTCGAGACTTTGTCATGGTATGCGGCTGTCCGTGTGAGCGCCTGATCTCTGAGTTCATCAATAGTATCAAGCTGATCATTCAATTCTTGCCAGTTCATTTGTCCACTGAAATCTGGCAGACGGGAGTCCAGCTTCGACCGGAATAACAGCCTCGGATCCGAATGCAAGAGAAAAAGGAGTCGACCCTGTAGGCGTTCGTGCAGTAGTTTTGTAAGACCATAGTACTCCAGGTAATTCATCAACCCAAGCACCCTTAGCCTTTTCCAGACGCTTTTCCAGGGTCTTGATCAAGGTTTTATTGGAAGCTTCAGCTTGGCCATTACACTGTGGATGTCTTGGTGTTGCAAAGTCTACCTTAATTCCCCAGTTAGCACAAAACTCCTGAAATCTGTGACTCACAAACTGCGGACCATTATCCGTCACAATTTCCTTAGGCACTCCAAACCTGCATATTATATTCTTCCAAACGAACTTTTTCACATCTAGGTCTTTAATCAAAGAATAAGATTCAGCTTCAATCCATTTGGTGAAGTAATCAGTCATTGCAATGAAGTATTCCCGTTGACCTGATGCTTTGGGCAAGGGACCAACTATATCCATCCCCCATTTCATGAAGGGCCAAGGCGCCACGATGGGAGTAAGTCTTTCTGGTGGCATGTGTGGAATCGGGGCAAATCTCTGGCATTTGTCGCACCTTCTTACATAATCAAGTGCATCCGATCTCATTGTTGGCCAATAATACCCAGTAGTTAAGGCCCGATGAGTCAAACTTCTTCCTCCAGAATGATTACCACACTCTCCTTCGTGCAACTCCGCCAGCACATACTGTGCTTGCTGTGAATCCACACATCGCAACAAAGGACCTGAATACGATCTTTTATACAGCTGCCCATCATGCACTGCATACCGAGCAGCTTTGGCGACCAAACGTCTGGACTCGTTTTTCTCTGCCGGCAAAACACCATTCACTAAATATTGAACAAATGGTGTCATCCATGTTTGGCTCGAACTAACGGGGAAGACCTCACTGCCATCTGGTTTCCCTTCTTCTTTCTGATTACTGATCGACGGCCACTTCAGGTGTACCAGAGGAATTGTTTGCTCTTGGTCGGATTGAATCGACGATCCGAGATTGGCCAGTGCGTCCGCATATGAATTTTCTGCCCGTGGGATCTGAGTTATGGAAAACTCCACGAATGCTAATTGCAATTCTCTTACCAGCTCCAAATAACAAGTCATTTTGGCGTCTTTGGCCTGATAGGAACCAATAAACTGATTCACTATCAACTGCGAATCTGAATGAACCTTCAAGCTCACCACTCCAAGCTCTTTAGCTAGCATGAGACCAACAATCAATGCTTCATATTCCGCTTCATTATTCGTGGCACGGAAATCGCAACGGACTGCTCGTTGAATTATACTCCCTTCTGGAGAGATCAGCACAATTCCTAGACCACTGCCTCTAACATTGCTAGAACCGTCAACATATAAGGCCCATGCCTTTGGGACTTGATTTACCATGCAGAGCAACTCCTTGTCTGCTTCTAACTGTATTGATGGAGCAAAGTCAGCCACAAAATCCGCGAATACTTGCGACTTGATGGCAGTCCTTGGTTGATACGTGATGTCATACTCGCTGAGCTCCACCGCCCATTTGATTATCCGTCCGGACAACTCAGGTCTATGGAGTATGCTTCTTAATGGAAAATTAGTCACCACTGCAATCGAATGGCATTGGAAATACGGTCTCAATTTCCTGGCGGCCACCACCAAAGCTAGAGCCAATTTCTCCAACAAACTGTACCGGGTCTCCGCGTCTAGTAAGCTCTTACTTACGTAGTACACTGGCAACTGCCTCTTGTCTTCTTCCCTAACCAGAACTGCGCTTACAGCTACCCCTGACACAGCCAGATACACGTATAGCTGCTCCCCTGTGCTGGGTTTGGATAATAGGGGAGGGGAAGTAAGATAAGCTTTTAACTGATTCAAAGCGTCTTCACACTCTGGTGTCCATTCATAGCTAACAGATTTCTTCAAGGTAGAGAAGAAATGACAGCACTTGTCGGACGATCTGGAGATGAAGCGACTAAGGGCCGCCACTCTCCCGTTAAGTCTCTGAATATCTTTAACACAAGTTGGGGAAGAGATATTCAAAATTGACCGAATCTGATCTGGGTTGGCTTCGATTCCCCGCTTTGTGACCATATACCCGAGAAACTTTCCAGATGCCACCCCAAAAGAACACTTAGCAGGATTCAACTTCATGTTATACTTGATCAACAAATCGAAAGCTTGCTGAAGATGCTCAAGATGTTGGTCCGCAACTAAAGACTTCACCAACATATTGTCAATGTACACCTCCATGATGTCCCCCAGATGCTTAGAGAACATCTTATTAACCAATCGCTGATACGTAGCCCCGGCATTCTTCAACCCGAAAGGCATCACCTTGTAGCAATAAATTCCTCTCTCGGTTATGAAAGCCGTTTTTTCCTGATCTTCCGGATGCATTAAAATCTGATTGTACCCCGAAAAAGCATCCATAAAGCTCAACAATTCGTGGCCAGCGGTCGCATCCACCATCATGTCTATGTGCGGTAGTGGAAAGGGATCCTTCGGACAAGCTTTGTTCAAATCCGTAAAATCAATACAGACTCTCCACTTGCCATTCTTCTTTTTCACAACGACAACGTTGGCTAACCAGTCAGGGTACTGCACCTCCACCACAGAGCCATTGTCTAGTAGTTTCTGGACTTCCTCATTAATGACTAGATTCCGTTCAGGAGCAAATTTCCTCCTCTTTTGCTTGACAGGAGGATATTCAGGATTGACCTTGAGCTGATGCATCACGACTTCAGGGTCTATTCCAGTCATATCCGCATGACTCCATGCAAAACAATCATGATGCCGTGACAGGAACTGAATCAATTCCTGTCGTAGGTGAATGGGCAGCTGCACTCCAATCAGGGCTTTATGATCTGGAAAGTCAGGATGGATCTGCACTTCATCAAGCTTCTCCATTCCTGGCTCGTCTGGTTCCAGACCGGATGCCTGGTTCTGTAACTGCTAAGAGGATTCACCCTTACTCCTCATGGTGGTCCTGTAACAACTCCTAGAAGAGTGTTGATCTCCCAGGATTTCCCTAACGCCATTACTAGTGGGATAGCGCAGGATTTGATGATATGTGGAGGGTACGGCCCGTATTGCATGCAACCAAGGTCGTCCCAAAATAGCATTGTAAGTAGAGGGTGAGTCTACAACGGAGAACCGAGTCTGCTTGTTCAACCCTGGGGCATAAATGGGTAACACCACTTCTTCCAGCGAATGACTTACCTCACCGTTGAACCCGATGAGTGTTGTGGACTTCCGCAATATTAGAGTCTCATCTAGACCCATTCCTCTATAGGCGGCCAAGAACAATACGTTGGCCGAACTCCCGTTGTCAACTAGGATTCGCTTCAAGTTAATGTTCGCAACCTGAAGTGTGAGCACCAGAGCATCGTGATGCGGATGTAGCAGTTGGGTAGCTTCATCGTCGGTAAAGGCCATCACTTGGTTAGTGAAAGTTCCCACTGATCGAGCCAGTTTAGCAGCTGGGTTTGCTGCTTCCTTCTCGTGTTTCTTGGCAGAAGTATGGGACAGCCCGCTAATCTCGGATCCTCCGGAAATTACGCAATAAGTAGCGGTAACTGGCGGTGGCGGTGGTAATGCCTCTGGGTCGCCAACTTTCCTCTTTTCCCAGATAGCCTTAGCACGCTCAGATAACAACTCTCTGAGATGCCCTTTTTTCAGCAAGTAATCCACCTCATACCTAAGGCCCCGACAATCAGGAGTCGTATGGCCAATATCCTAATGGAAGTCGCACCACTTTTTAGGGTCTTTCCACCCTTCAGATTCCTTCTTGGGAGGCCATTTCACATCGCTACCCATCTTCCTCAAGATTTGTACAGCCTCGACTTGATGTATTTTCAGAGGATACTCTGGACAGTTTTTTGCATAATCTGATGCTCCGGACCTGCGAGAGCGCCAGTTACTACTAGGTTCGCCAATGGCAGGCGATTCTTTCCGAGGACGCTTGTCCTCTCGTTTCTCTTGCTTAGGAAGGTTGGATGGCTTTCTCCTGGCATCTTCCTCCCACCGAACAAACACGGTAGCTTTAATTAGAGCTTCTTCATAGCTCTTAACATCACACTTCGTGAGCTCCTCATAGAATTCCCCATCGGGAAGCAAGCAACTTCGGAGCGCTTGAATTGCGGTCCCCGGATCGCAACAAGGTATCGACACCTTCTCCGTGTTGAACCGGGAGAGGAAATCACGGAGGGACTCCCCCACACGCTGCGGCAATCGATACAGGTCATCCGAACACTTATGAATTTTACGGCTGCTGGAGAACTGCACCATAAACGTCTCCACTAGCTTTTCGAAAGAAGCAATGCTGCCGTTAGGTAAATTTATATACCAACGAAGAGCAGGACCAGTAAGAGTAGACCCGAACCCTTTGCACATACATGTCTCGTGCATGCCATATGGTATGGCGATAGCTCCCATCTTCAATTTATAATGGGCTACATGATCCTCGGGGTCGTCAGTCCCATTGTATAACTTCATGTTGGGGACGCTGAACCTGTGAGGCAGATCTGTCTGGTATATACTCTCTACAAATGGCGACCCCATATAGCAGTTGGCGTTAATTTTAGCCGAAGCAGGAGGTGCTTTGGTCAATTTATCTATGTCTCCCCGCAATTCGAGAATCTGCTTGGCCATCGCCGCTTGAGCGACTGAAGCTATAGTGGGCCCTGCGAAAGGTGCAGCAGGGAAACGTGGTGGCCGTGGGTGCTTACTCCCCGGAGAAGCAGTCAGGTCTACTGTAGCATCCCTATAGACATTCTGCGGAGTTTCTTCCGTCATAGGGTATTTACCCCTCGAGGTGGAAACATCATACCCGCCAGGGGTGGTGCTGGGAACAAACTGAGCACTCAAAGGATAAGGTAAAGGGTCACTAGGTGGTGGTGTTTGTTCTAGACGGGGAAAAGGTGGTATTTGAACTGAAGTAGGATCATTGACCTGAGAAGCACTCTGACTTCTCAGCTGTGACACTTCCTCACGGAGTGCTGCGTTGTCGCTCGACATTGATTCTAATCGCGCATCCGTTTGCTGTTTGTTTCTTGACATATCTTCTCTCATGGCTTGCATGAGTTCTAACAGCTGGCTGTTGGTAACATCGCTGGTTTCAGTCATTATGAAAGGTTGTCATAAAATCTCTTTGGCTCAACACTTGTAAAGAGCCCCCTATCTGGCGCGCCAAATTGTAGGGGCAATTTTCTACAATCGTTGAAAGGTCAACTTGTCTTTCTGTGGGGTCCGTTCACAACCTTGAGTCCTGCAGATTTCACAACAAAGAAAATCGTGAAAGCTCCTCAACCGGATTGGGGGGTGCCGGTCGTGGAGGCTCCGACGATCAAGTTAGAGTCTGTCGGAGGTGGAAGACCAGCTATGTTCTTAGGTGTTTTGTCTGAGTATGTTGTCTTGGGGTATTTTTCAGTATTGTGGGTCAAAAGAAAAATGTTCCATCCCCTCCCACACGAAAGAGGGGGGTATTTATCAGAAAACAGGTATCAACCTCGGGAATTGTGTGCACCTTCCAGCTATTTTATTGGACCAACTTGCATGAAAGAAGTGCAACTGGAAGGTCTATCATATCGGCTGTGTCAGAGTTGACAAATACCAAAAAGTAGGATGAAGTAGTAGTGCGAAATGATCACAACAGGTGTTAACAAAGGAGAGGGTAGAATTGTGGGCGACATTCTATAAAGAGAAATATGTACGAGAGAATGTCTTACCTGGAGATATAGGTCTGTTGCACCTATAGATACTTGCTGTAGACTAGACTGATAGGAACTGTTTTACAAGAAAGGTAACTCATGCAATGGCGCTCATACGAGCTAGCGCCTACACCATGCCTTGGCGCCTACACACGGTCGCCAACACATCAAACGTCTCGAAACCTGGTACCATATTGCTAAGGAAAAGTCATTGTACAAATGATAAAGCAAACAGGCTGTAAAGCTATAAAGCTCCTGCAAATACATGTCAGAGAGGGTGACAGCTTTATTGTAAAACTACTGTTATGTTTACTTAGTAATGATGTAAAGATTGTATATGGGCCTCTCAGATGGGCTTTCGGATTTGGGCCTAATCGTGGTAGTCTAAGCGGGAAGACCCATATAGCTCTACTAGTTTTGTCATTATGTGCTGACGTGGTGCCACACCATTTTTGGCACCTACAAGTTGGATTCAATTCGAGAATCAATTGCTGGGTCTTGGAACTAATTAGCATATGCATGTTGATGAAGCAAGCATCCTCCTCCATAAGAGATTTCCATGGCTTCGACACGCTTTTGAAGCGCACAAGGCTCTTCACCTGTAGTGGACTGAGTATGTCCGTGATCAATTCATTAGGGAGATAATAAGTGGACATATTTATTTTAGGTTTGATTTAAACATTACTTACTGTGTTGTTTTTAAGGGCTTGCTGTGATATATATATATATATATATATATATATATATATATATATATATATATATATATATTAAGTTTGAAGGAGTGCAGAGTCCAATTTGGACTCGGTTATATAGTAAATTTCAATCAAATTAAGATTTTATTTCAAATTAGGATTCTATTTTGACCATTCCAATTAGGATTTCTATTAATTCAATATAATTTAGTAGATTCTTGTTATTCTAGAAGAGAATCATATTAAGCCTTATTATATGGTATAATGTTTGATATCTCCATATATATAATGATTCGGTGCAGTGTATACATATAATGTTTGATATCTCCATATATATAATGATTCGGTGCAGGGTATATATATATGTATACGTAGTTTGAAATACATTTGTTCCAATGATAAATATCATATTAAGTAATATATACTCCATCAGCAATATTCCTTCAGAGTTAAATTAATATCTTTATGATCGTAGGATTCCTCTACCAGCAAGCTTGTACGACGTTCAGGACTTTAAGGATAGTGTTGAGGTGGGTGTCTTGAGAGGATGTCTATGTATTAGTATCAGTAGTTATCACAAGGGAGATTATGATATATGGGTGATGAAGAATTATATGATGCAAGAGTCATGGACCAAGCTTTACTCCATAACCACATAATGTTTCACAAGACCTCTTGCTGCAAGGGAAAACGGCCATCTCTTGCTCCTAGAGTACATAGAATTCAGAAATAGAGTTTACTGGCTTGATCCATTATCAATGGAAATAGTATCCGAGTCTCTTCAGACTTCAGATGTAGTTCTTGCAGCAGTTTCAGTGGAGAGTCTTGTCCGAGTCAATAGTTATCCAAGGATAACAGGAACAAGAGTCAAGCCTCCTCTGAAACAAGGGAACAAACGAAAACGAGGTTTACATTCTCGACAACGATTATGATAGGACAACTAGGAAACCAACTGCTTGGATCCTTATTATTTTCGTTCTTGAAGACATACAAGAGGGAGGACATATATTTAGATGTTATTCAATTTCCTTTAGGTTTGGTTGGAAGGGCCAGTTTTATCTTAGCCAAACATGAAACTAAGAAAAATGATTAGTCTAGTGGCCTTCCTAAGTTTGAACTATAGATATGTGACTAATTGTTTACACAATGTACAAACTTTTTTCAAGCTTAACAAATTAGGGAAAATACAGACATAAGTGGAATTCTCTCTTTGTTTGATCCCTTGTGTGGTCTTTCGAAGCTCATTTCCTCAGCTGCCTAGATTTTCTTTAAAGCATTGGGAAGGGTAGTGGCTAATAGCCTAAGTAGTTATCTCTCCAAATTTATGGTGTTAAAAATCTCGCCCGAGATCGAGAGTTCGATTCCAAGTAGTTTGTCTCGATGACAGAGAGAATCAAGAGCTGTACTTGGAAATTAAACTATCAAACCATCAAGCTGATGAATACCAGACTGGTAACTAAGTCATCAAGAATGTATTAACCTGCCAATCAATCCCTGATGCAGGAGGATTGGCACTCTCACTCCCCCTCCCCTCAAATCTCCATGCCACTTTCTGGCTTTCTGCCACGAGGGTCCGAAAACCAGACAAAAATTATATCAAAGACAGAGAGGGAACAAGAAACATTCCATGACAATATGTGCTTCAAGAAAGGTGAATTGCAAGAATCTCATTGAATTCTACAAAAATAAATTGGAAGCTTAAACATACCATTACACACCATAGAATGTCAGGATCACAGAAGAAGCAACAACATTATCATCATTGGGATTGGCATTATCACAGATTCAAATCAAATAAATCGTAAGATGATATCCACAATACAATAGGTAATACACCACCAAGTTCAAAAGAGGTGGTATTGTCATTCAGCAACTTATCATCTGTCAGTCCCCTTATAAGCCGAAGTCCCTAGTTGATCCTCCAGAGTTGGGTGGCCACAGCCAAGTCGGACACCGGCATATGATACATACTATTATTTGCGAAAACAATGTTTAATCAAAAAAGTTTCAGAATATCGTACATCTGCATGACAGTTGAATGTTGTAACCATAATTTAGACAACTAAATTACAGAAACATAAAACTAAAAAAAAGAGAGAGAAGAATATAGTTCTAGGAGCTGCTGCTGATTCTAAATTCAAAGAAAAAAGACCTAGCCAGGACTTGCAATACATAGAGAAAATTGAAAATTCAACAATGGAGGTAATATGTTCCTTGTTTCATGAGGCCTTCTGGAATTTTTCCACATATACCTGCAACATGAGAAATTCCAATAGAGATTATTTGAAAGCACAAGTTCAATGATCAGACACTTTATGAATGTGCAAAAATGAAGACACCGGTTCTCAGATTGAACTAGTTCAGATGGAGGGCAATAATCAAAGAAGAACAAGCAATTAAGACACATGCTCTGTCACATAAAGGTACATGCTCCGTTTGTTGACCAGGAGTGTGTGTTAACAAGATTTGATATCTACCAAGAAAACCACAAGCAGTGCCAGTTATCGAACTCTTTCATCCTGATCACTGCCCATTCTCCCCCAACCCCAACTTTTCTCCTGTTTCCCCACTTCAGAAAAATATTATTAAGAGCATCACCGGATGGGAGGACAATGCAGATAAAAGAACTTGATAAAATCATTTCCATTTCATGTTCTCGTTTTTCTCAGATCCGTCCCCCACTAGGTAGAAAACATATGGCGCCATTATGGAGTAAAGAATCACAAGAGTATCCCGTAGGCAAATAAAAATATAATGTATTTCCCATAAATGAGGATTTGAATAAGTAAATCAGAACTAACCTGTACAAGTTTATTCAGCTTTGGCTTTGAAAATGAAAGATATTGATCAATTTTTTCTTGAGTCTGAGGAATAGTAGATCCCTGCATTGTACTAGTCACTTTGTCAACCACCTTCTTCACTATATTTTTGTAAGCATCTTTACTCATTTCACCTTCCTTCCATGTGGGTTTCAGGATCTCCTTAACAAACTCCACCAGTGCAAATTTAAATGTGCGCATCCCCTTGATATCCTTGCTCTTCTTGCCCTCGCCAGTCTTGGCATCTCCTTCTACTTTTGCCCCCGAACCATTATCTTGCTGAACTTCACCCTGCTCTCCTACTTTATTACTTTCCTCAGCCCCCATTACATTGTTTTCCTTTGTAAGTTCAGCAATTTTACCCGGTTCGTCTTGTATTTTATCATTATCACTGTCGTTTGTTCCTGCAGCAAAAGATGAGGGGTGTAATCTTTCTGATAATATCTGTGGTTCACACAAAGGATCATATCGCTTCTCGTCTTCGATGACCTGCTTTGGCTGAGAAGATGCTGCAGAACTTGGTTCAGTAGGCCTTTCAGTTTTGGCAATAGCAGGCAGATTTGTAGCATTATGGGAACTGAAAGACGCATAAATTTGTGGAAGCTGCTGCCCGTTTGCTAACAAATGTGCAAGAGAGACTGAGAGGCTTGTGAGCTGCTCACTGCTAACCATGTTATGAGATGGCAAAATTCCAGAACTTACTTGGGACGAGGTCACATCCCCGATCTCTAGCTTCTTCTTGCTTGGTGGTCCATCCAGAGATGCTGCATGATTGGGGTGATTTATTATGTTTCCACCACCTGGAATTGCCATTTGACTTTTCCCAACTGCATTCATGCTTGAAAAAGGTGCAACATCTGAATTCTGGATGTTATGTTCAAAACTTTGTCCAGGAAAGATTTCTGAATTGTAATTTAGATCAATGCGAGAAGTGGCGGTATTTCCTATTGTGTTAATATCATTGCATGACAATGCAACTGTGCCACCCTGCCTCAGATTCAAGTCCTGTTGAAGGTCAAACCTTTCCACTGTCATTGGTTGCATTACTGAAGAGGCATCATGCATCCGACCAGACACCCCATGATTTATAGCCAGATCACGAGTAGGTTCAGTAGGAATTAGAGATTGCAAACTCTGAACAACAGAGCCGTGCTCTTCTTTCATGGAATTTTTGGAAGGTTGCTCTTTATAGTTCCAGTCAGGAGACATTTCCATATCACCAAGCCAATTATTACCACCTTCAGGTTCAGAAGCACATACACCAGCACTTGCATTTTCTGATGTCCAATGAAGGCCTTCTTTCTTCTCATCCTCAACTGCTTTATCACTGTCCTTCAGATCTCTATTATCAAAATTATGGCTGCCCCATCTAGAAGAGGTAGGCCAAGCAGTAAACCCTGAATCAGGAGCACCCGTTACTTTATTTTTGTCATCATTCCACTTTGCAGAATTTGAAAATGTATCTGTATCACCCCATTTTGAAGAATTCTGCGACCTCTCCACATCTTCTGCATTGCGACCCTGAACCAACCGATTATCCCTTGACCTTTGGTCAGGACTTACACGTACTGGACCATGATGAGAAAACCTGCAATATTTCCCATTACGACAATTTCCTGCTGCAAAATATTTGCATGTAACATTAGTGCTCCTGCGGGGTTCAGGTTCACCACTCCACTCCAGGGACACATCTCTGTGCCTTCTATCATTTTCTCTTTCTCTAATAGCATCATCTCCAATTACCTTACCAAACACATCGGAAGCACCATGATGAGCATATCTACATGATGCCCCCCTGCGACACCTACCTTTTAGAAACTCACTACAACAATCAAGAGATCTCCCACTCCTCTCAGGGTACTCCCGGGAGTCATGTGGAGGGGAATAATTTGAACCTCCAGGTCTCCTTTGTCTATTTTCCCAACCATCCTCGTAATTTTGAGTACCCTGATGATAAAATGGACAATGATCACCCCTTCTGCACCTCCCAGCAGAAAAATCTCTACATAATTGTGCAGATCCAGATCCATTTCTACTTCTACCAAGAACTCCTGATTCTCGCCTAAAGCCACGGACAGGGCTCCTGCTCCTGCTCCTGCTCCTGCTCCTGCTCCGGCTATGGCTCCCACTTCTGCAGATAATACAGAGACCAAAAAACACCAGTAAAGAGCCAATAGAACTGGATGCATCACTAGCGGGAACAAAAAAGTTAAGCCCCTCCTACACCTTGCTTAGCAAATGGTATAAAAATCCCAACTTAATATGTTACTCTAATCTTATGACTGCAATAAATTGGAAACATACAATTAATCCTACGTAAGATTGAACTGAGATGTAGAAAATAAATTGAGAGAAATCACAAATTTATGGATCATTCACTGGCGCAAATACAAATACAAATACAAATACAAATTTCATAGCTAAAAAAGTAATAAATACTTGAAGAAAAATTTCAAAATACTTATGCGCATAATGACAGGCAAATATGCGGCCCAGTGATAGAGTTGCACAACCTAGAGGTCACATGTTCAATTCCTGGAAACAGGCTCTCCAAATATCATATGGAGGTAAGGACTGCGTACATCTTGCATGTCTCCGACTCCGTTCACTACGGGAGCCTTGTCCACTAGTGTCGTTTACATTTTTAATTATGTCCATAATGAAGTATGACATGTTCAATATTTTAAAACTTAAGTCCAATACAAGATACTAGTTCATTAAACACAGATCATTGTATTATAAATGATGGAATCATGTGGAAATGCTTTCAAAAAAAAGTTGGAAATCACAAAACGAAAACCATATGGTAACTGTGGTGCAATCACAAGATAATCCAACCTGCGTGATCTATTCCATTCATTTGTAGGAGAGTGGCGATGTCTTTGCTTTCTCCATTCATCGAGTCCGGGAGAGATTCTCATGCGATAACTCTCATGACCAGATTCAGTCTCGTTTTCATGGAAAGATACGCCTGTTCTCCCTGGCCAAGATCTGTCTTGTAAATTTTCAACTGGTAGCTGAGACTCCTCTTTCAAATTCCACTTAGAAATACGTTTTCTTCCAATTCCACTCATTTTTCAAAAGGCAGCACAACTTTCACACACTCAAGAATCACAGTAAAGTATAATCTGGAACACAAAACGTAAAATAGGTTCAGCACATATTTAATCCTTGCATTGTCAATGAGTTTCCATAATCAAGACAAAGATCCGATAGACTAAAAGCGTCAACGTCTTGTGCTAGTATTGGATGCAATAAAAAAGTGACTGAAGAAATTATTGCCATAAATACAAGATAGCCACAAGTTAATATGCAATTCAAAGACTGTCACTACCCCATATTAAGTATTAACTAAAATAAAACCCAAAAAGAAAAAGGCCAGACCTTTCTCAGAAAGTAGAAAGTAAAGTCAAATAACAAGATAAATAATACCACTCTTCAAAAACAAGATAAATTATATGATATTCAAAAAGTATAGTGAACCTTGCAACTCCATATTGATTGAGGCAGACCTCATAGACTTCCCAATGAGTTACAGACTGGAGCTTTTAGCTGCACTCTTATGGCATATACCCTTAAGTTGAACATAATTCACCAGTAAACAGACAACACTAGTTCAGAGCCTTCAGAAAGATCAACTATCATTGAGCATTTTCTTTTACTGATGAGTTACAAAGTATAATCACATAGCAGAAATAAAAGAGCTGGTCATACAAAAGTACATACAATAGGAAAAAGTAACCATTAGCTGACTAGAGTCTTGAAGCAGAAACAGGATCACAAGTACAAAATTTTTACCGATATAGCAATTAGCAAGGCAACAAAGGATAAGTAAACATGATCGGCCATGCATCATTAAATTGACCAAGCAAAGGAACAATTGCATATCAAAGTAAAAAAGGGTAAGCAACAGAATATTACAGTAAAAAGGACCTGAAAACACTACAATCCTGGTGCAACAATCATGCTGAGGTGTAGTAAATTTAGCAGTATGGCAAAATGGAAATGACACTCATGCAGTAGTTTAAGATGCTCATAGTAGGGAAAAAAAGTTTTAAAAAAGTACTCTTTTTTTCCTTTTTTTTTGTGTTGGTGGGGAGGGGGACGGGGAACGGAATCAGAATCCTCTTGATCAACACAGAGGGAAACCGGTGAATGATATACGGAGATTGCACTAATGAATTCACAAAGGCATAATACCCGTAAGGACAACTTTTGACCACCTAACTGGCAAAAACTTTTATAAACTTCAGGAAATATGTTAACATAATAGCTCATGTACAAGTAAATTTGACTAACAACAGGATGAATTGTAATATGCCGAAAGTGAAACGAAACAACATAGATTGTATCCCTTCTTTGTTTCAGTTTTTCTAAAGACATGAAATGATAACCAGAGACGAGGCATGTGTGACAACAGGCTCAAAGGGGCCATACATTGAATGTACCCCTATTTGTTTCATTTTATCCCTCAAAGCCAGTAATTGATAACTGGAGAGATATATGCCTGATTAATACAACAAAGGGGGAAGCACAGTACCATAAACTTAACACCAGTCCCATAGTTGACATTGGACATCCAACAAACTGAGGAGCAAACTAATGCATCTTCTTCAAAGTACTTCGACCAAACTGTATTAATAATTCTTCCAAAGGAACACCAAAGACTTGAACAACAACCCCCCCCCCACCCCCACCCCAAAAAAAAATATAGCAGAAATGCTTATCTGTGATGGAATCGGGTAATATCCACGTTCATTTAAGGGCATTGAGGCAGAAAATTCAATCGGATATGAGGCAAACGGGAGTGACCTACCTATTTTTATTCTACGTTTTCTTGGTACGGTACTCTAGAAAAGTGAAAGAAATCTGTCCCTACTCCATTAACAGATCGAAAAAGGGAAATACAAATTCGTATGTGAACACCATCAAGGCATCAACACAAGGCTGTTTCCTTCTTAAAATTAGAGAGGATATGTTCATATTTATATTCATGAAAAGAAAGAAACTGACTAGCCCACTTACAATATAGTTCATAGTTCTACACAATATATTTTCTAGAGAGCAATAGTGGTTCCTACAATGAAACCACTTTCATTGATGGCCTAGATATACTTAATTGTAGGACTCGAAATCTTTATCCTTCATGTAAGTCTTATATCTCTCTCATAATAGGGTGCACCACCTTGTCGCATTCTTCAATATAGGAGGGCTGCATTCTTCAATATAGACGGGCTCCATTCTTCAATATAGGTGGTGTAGGCATGGGTAGGGCTGCATTCTTCTACATGCCTAATTTGCCAAATTTGTCACGGCTATCGAATTTTAAATAGCGACTCACCAACTCATTTGCAATTGACGAGCATCTAGAATTTGCTTTCCTTTAACTTAAGCACATTCTCCAGGACCGATAATACTCCTAGCCGGCTAGCCCTATTTTTAAGCCTTCTCGCTAACCCATTTGCAGGAACCTTCCGATCCTGAGTAAATTCCATTGAACGTGATAGCAAGGCAAAAACTATCTTTTCAACCAAAATCTTTGAAAGTGAGATGCCATAATGCCAAACAAGACAATGTCCAGAAGAAATCAAGCCAACTGTAATGTGTGAACTCCCTTTCCCTAGTAAACATTCATATATCAAACCTAATTGCATGCTACAAGTTGTAAATTCTTTACATATACATTTACTGGATGCTAAGCACTCGCTACCAATACTTCCTCATGAACAATGACCAATCAATTATAAGCACCAATGGAGCATTGCAGCCTTCATCTACAATAGAGGAGATATAAATTTTGTACAATCTCATTCTTCACTTCTTCACAGCACAGGCCACAGCTGTACACTGAACATCTATAAAATTCATCCTCACTATTTTGTTGATTGATGGATACTTTTGGCACTCTTGAACTCCGAAGTAGGTTTTATTTCACAATCTCAAGACCTTTTGGATGGTCTCCGGTTAAATGTGATATTGCTCTTGTACGATCGATTATAAAACTATAACACCAATTATTTGCGCACTTGACTATCCCTCCATGCACCAACCTTGTGAAAATACTGCAGAAAAATTATACCTGATATTAGCGCTCACGTATATGTACTCTTAGAGTTCAGAAGACCAAACCACAAGTGTGAGCATCTATCCAGTATCTAGCCTTGTGATCAGATTAGAAATTTACCAACACATACAGATCGGAGCCTAAAACTTAAATAAAAAAAAAAAAAAAGAGAGAGAGATATAACACAGTTTACATTCTGCCTGGCTGGCACGGATAGGAATCATAGGATAGTGTATATTTTTCGATATGTGCTTCGATACACAA
Source organism: Tripterygium wilfordii (assembly GCF_013401445.1). Classification (NCBI taxonomy): domain Eukaryota; kingdom Viridiplantae; phylum Streptophyta; class Magnoliopsida; order Celastrales; family Celastraceae; genus Tripterygium; species Tripterygium wilfordii. The sequence goes on along the minus strand of NC_052253.1, from coordinate 12,940,473 downwards.
TATGACAACTATGTTAACACTGAAACTAAACATCAAAATAAATCCACAAAAAAATTCCCACACATGGACAAAATCAGCAGCCAAGAAATGAAATCTGAAAGCAGTACAGAAGCACTGGCATATCATGCAAGACCCAATAAATAACTACAATCATCAAATCTCAAACAATTGATCGGCGACATGAATGCATAACAAGAATCAGTTGGATTCTTCTTTAATGCTCTTTCCAATCTAAAACCATGTTCTCCAGTAATCCTACAAGGCACATCTTCTTTAGGATCAGTTCCGTCCATCTCTTTTTTGGTCTATCTTTTCTACTTTACTATCTCCACTTGAATTTTCTCGATTTTGGACACCACTGCCCCCAACATTTCAACAACCAAAGCTCACAACCTTACCAGGTTAGATACAGAGGACTCTCAGCCTCAGCCAACTATGTTTTTTGGGCAAAGCTGTAAAAATAAGTCTTTTCTAGCTGACAGTGCAACTAACATCTTTCTTTCGCTACTACTTTGACCTAAAACAAACAAAGCCCTAAAAATCTCCCAAACGGAGAGAAATCCGTCCCTCTCGTTCCCTTTCATTACTGCCCCCTAGATCCAGTCCTCACATATTGGGCCTTTCTCAGACATAAAACCTAAAGACCCTGACATTAGAAATTTTGTGCAATTTCTTAAAGACAAAAGCTTGAAAAACAGAAAAACTACACACAAGAATTTTCTAATAACTCAATTATTCACCCAAAGCAAAAGGCAGATATACTCAAAGCCAAACATTCAAAATCGAAAGAGACCGAAAATTCCCCAAATTAACACACCCACCAATTAAAAAAATAACAATGGTATCCACAAAGCTCTAATATTGATCAATCACTCTCCTACAGCTCTGAATCACGGAAAATCAACAGAAGAACAAAACTTTGAACAATAATACGAAAAAGGACGATTAGGTATGTGAAAAGATGAGAAGACTTACGAGAATCAGAGAGAGCACGCCATGCAGCGACACTGATAGAGAATAAGGAAAAAAAAACGCTAGAGAGAGAGCGAATTCAATTAGAAAGCGAGTGAACCGAACAACTGTGTAAATACTAAACACTCCGCCATTTGTTGCACACAAAACTCCTCCTGTAAGAGGGGTAAAGGTCGAGGCTTGGTCCGCTTGGAGACTCTGCTTAGGTATATACCTCTGCTAGACTTTGCTCAGTGAATCCTATTGTAAATTTAGTCTCTCTTTTTAAAGACGAAATATATATTTATATATTTATATTTGGGGGAATTATAATGATACCTACCCAAGCAAAAAATGTGTAGAAGGGTTACGCAATTTTGATCATGGAAACCATTCATCTCGTCTAACTCGATAACCAAATGTTTAAATGTTTCACTCGGACAATCAATCAAATTATTGATGTAGCATAAAAAATCAATATCGCTCAAAAAGTGAGAAATATGTTCATGAGTATATATTAGAACAATTTTCAACTTTTAAATTCCAAATTGGTACGTTTGAACATTCACAATTGAGTTAGAAATTGATAACTCGTCTAGTAACCAAAATTTACATTAATTTTTTTTAAAGGATTTATAAATCAGATAGGATGGCCCAAGAAAATAAATATATGACCAAACCTCGAGATAGGGCACCACAAATATCATTCTTTCTTGAAATTTCAAATTGGTCTAAATCCTTTTAATAAATGAATTAAATTTGAGTGTAATTTTAGATTTGTTAAAAACCCTATTTGGGTTTAGCTCGTCAGTGAACAAGTTGAATCAGAAAAATGTAACATCATAGTTGTAGTTCAAAATTTGACCGTTTTAATTTTAATCTAAAAATACAATTTTTATTCAAAAAAAATCCAATTTAATTTATTTTTGATTAACCTATAATAACCTAAGTATTATGGATTCAATTGTAAAGAACGAAAATAATTAGTTTGGAATTGACTAAGGTCTAGATCTTACAGAGAGAGTATCAAACTATGTTCTTTATTGTAAGATAATCGTTCTAAGTAGAAAGCCTCGAAAGTATTATTGTGTAGATTTTTGGGTTTATCCAAAGCATCTATGGGGTCTCCGAAGAGTAGTAGTTGCAAGTCCGCGAATGTAAAATAGGCCTAAAACAATTGTGTGACTCAAAAAGAAAAAAGAAAAGTAACCCCATTTAGGGATGTTCAAATTCAATTTACAAGAGCTCACAAGCCAAAAAGATATGCCTTTGCTCACATTCTAATTGTATTTATGCCTTTGTATTGCTTTGTTCTAAACAGGCACTTTCTTTCTCATGCAGCTGCTGCTACTGCTGCTGCTCAGGCACATCATAAAATTTTAACCACTTTTCATAAACAACGTCACTTCCACACTCGTTAAATATATCAACATTCCAGTTACAATCATAGTCTCTGAAGCACAACAATGTCTTCTCTTCCAAAATTGAAGCACATACAGGATTCGGGACTATGCACAAAAGTATCTCATTCAAGCATCCTTGGTTTCCACCGTCATAGGACTTACTGCAAGTTTGAACCTGCGTCTGGAGAGTCCAGCGGCCACACGTCCAGGGTTGTATCTTACTAGACGAGTGTCTGGGGATCGTCAGACATAGCATTAACTGCTTAAGCGATGCAGCAATATTTCTTAGTGATTTCCAAATTTTCGGCTTTATTTGTCACAATTGATTCTACGTTTTATCGTAACAAAAATCAGTGCAAATCAACACTTGCAGAACAAAAGTACACTACACACAGGGCACCGCTACTCAAAATATCTCACTTTACATCGCTAAACATGATTTCATTAATTCTGTCGATGCCGATGTCAGAGATGGGCTCAATAGGTTGGTCATCTCCCGTTGCAACAGTAACAAAATCTGCAGGTTCCCTGCTGAAATCATCTGTAGATCAAAAGATCAAGAAGTTATATGTTTTTCCCCCAAAAGAAGCAAGTGTATACATACATATTTTTTTTATCAAAAAAAGAAATCCTACAATAAAGACAATTTTGTTGAAACTCAAGCAACAACTTCCTTGGTGGAACTTACGAAAGCAGTAGCGAACTGAGTTACAACAACCTACCGAAAATTGTATTCAAAGAAGTTGGAGGAGGGCTTGACATGAAGTTAAGGCCAATGTAGAATACCAGAGCTAACACTACTGTGACCATTGCATAAGTGGGCACTGCCAATGCCCAATACCTGAAAATAGACAAAATACCAATCAGGGTTTACAATTTGCTAACAAAAATAGCATCCCATACTAAGTCTACCAAGACCCTTCATCAGAGTGTGTCAATAGCTTCAACAATCACTCCATAAATCTGACAAAATTCTAGGCACAAATTTGAATCATCAAAGTTCTGTCTCTGGATAGCTTAAGTGGTAATTCCAATGTTTATTCAGTCTAAATATAAGGCAACAAATCAAATCTTTTCAATGAATTTCTAGAGTGGTTTAGACAATCATTATGCAATGGTTCTTTATCATCAAAGTCGTCCGTTTTTCTTCACAATTTTGGATGATTCTATTTCTATACCAGGATTTAGTATATCAAGTCCTAACTATCCAAAAAAAATTTCACAAATTTATCAGCAAATCAATAAATAAATAAATATGTAGGAAACAACAAGTCCAACTGCTATCTACCTTAACCACCATTTCCGCAACTATAAGTTATTCTATTTCTACATGACCCATAGCAAGGGCTTCACTATAAAACAGTAGTTTACATGATTTAAAAGATCCCTCAGTTCTTCATGGAAAAAGTTACAAGTTCAAATGATATTAGTTTATTATATGCTATGAAACGAAAGATGAGGCAGTTAACAATTCTAAAACCAACAAAAGCTGACCAAGATTTGACATAGAAACAGACCTGTTAGGATAGTAGAAGATTCCAACTGAATGTAACCAGGGTTCAGGAACATATGCCCATACCAAGAAGATAGCTGCTTAGAGAAAATAAACGAAGTGGTGAGAAATCACAAAAGGCCAAAATCATAGAAGAACTCCATTAGAAACTCTGCACCAGGCACCGTCATTAGCTTCAACCAAAAAAAAAATGCGTTAATGAAAAGTGTTTATATTACTAGTAATTGATAGGCATACTAAAACAAAGGCCATACACAGAAACAGGATGTAATGAACTCTCAGAATGCTTCCCTGAGCAATATTCAACAAGAAAGGCATAGATTTCTTAGTAAGTGTGACATCAAGGATTCAAGGCAACAAGCACGGTTTAGAAATGGAAAGTACAACTGATGATGTATACCTGTGGCAACAACAGTTGTAATGGACCCTACAAACCCATAAACTTCGGAAGGTTTGGGGCCGTGCTCCCCAGAGACTCCAGACCCAGATGTCTTGTCATCAGGATCAAGAATGGATACAGTGGCCTTTCTCTTCTTTGAAAAACTAAGGGTTCTTCTTGGACTACTAACAGAATGTGGTTCTTCTACAATATTTTCTTCCAACATTCCACCCTTCATCACATCTAAAGCTGCAGAAAATCCCAATTGACTATTAAGAAACCAAAAATCACCATTTCATGAATATTGACAATCATAATCAACACTCATTGAATTCCCATCATAAATGACGACCATTTGAATAAAACAAAAATGAAAAAGAAAAGTATTTTTCTCTTAATTTCAGAGGAAAAGACCAAACATCCGATGAGTAAACTCAACTAAATCATGTTCATCTGTTTCCTACAAGCGATCAAGTCAAATTCATTGCCACTCAGACTTATGTTTCTGTTAAAGTATTGGACTTTTCATCACCCTGAGCTTTCTGGGTTGAGATTACATTGGCTTTTGTTGGTTGAATCCGTCTTCCCACTTCCGATTCACAAATTCGTGTTCAAAAATAGCCCAAGACAGGCACATCTAACCAACCCCACGGAAGAAAATTACAAGTAAAAAGAAGAACAAAAAAATGGCGAGGTAAGAGAACTTACTAACCTTCATCGGCAGGGGTGTTGGTTTTCCCGCTGAAATTCGCGTCACTAGAAACAGACGAGTTCACTGGACAGTGGACAATCTATTTGGGGGTTAGGGTTTTGTTGGAGTATGAATTTTATTTTTATTTTTATTTTTTAGTTCCAGTTTCCGTGCATTTTACTATTTTTCGGGCCGGAAAAGTGAGCTTCGGCCTTTGGGCTGATCTTCATGTGGGCCTCTATGACTTATGCGACGCCGTTTTGGCTTTTGGCTTATGCCATCATTTGTCCTTGTTTGGCACAAATGTAACTTGCATAAGTTGCATTGAATCTAAAATAAATTATACTAGCATATCTCAATGCCCTCCCTCATGATGTATAAATGGGTATTGCAAACTGTTTGTCATTTGATTGCTGGAGCTATTGAATTGGTCTACTTTCCAATTTTAATTTTTTTTTTCCTCTCTTCAATTTCTATTTTAACTTTTATGTCTATGGGTTTTTTTTCTTTTCGTTCTTTTCATCTTCTTCCTTCTCTTTTCTATAATTTAATCCTCCCTCCCCCCTACCCAGCTCCATGTATCTATTTCTTGTTCTTTCCTTCTTTTTTTCCCTCTCGTTCACTTTGTCAAATAATCTCTTATTGCTCTAATTTCCTCTGTGCTAATAGACACTGTCTTGACCATGTGAACCACAAATGTTTACTTTCTAAATGAATAATACATCAAAAAGAGATCAATAGAATTTCAAAAACTTGCATTTGAAAAACCTCAAATAGAAAGAGATGAGTAAATGACTCAAAGAAGCATAGATAAACACAGTAGCTCTCATTTTTCAATATCATGCTACCAAACTACTGGGGAAAAAAACAAAAACAAAAGCACCACAATGCAGCTAGCTAGTTCGAAACTTCCAATCCATATAACCAAAATTAACCCATGATATGTATCTAGTGTCATTATTTTCGTTACTCTTTCTAAATCATTCTGCCAACCATTTGTCCTACAGCTTAAATTTAGGCATCTCTGAATTCTGTATTACCATACATTGATCTTTCAAGTAGAAACCCTTTAATCAGATTCAGGCCGAAAGACATTCAAAAAAAGACATTCCATGGAATATTTGAACTTACTATTAAGGATTCAGGATTCATGATTCCGTTGCTTACAGATCGAAGGAAACGCGAGCACTACAAAGTTAGATGACGGAGAGTGAAAAGATATTCCAACGGGATACTTACCAGTACCGATGATCGTCGGAGAGAGAGAGGATTATGTATGGAAGACGAAATCGAGACGGGAAAAAAAGGCAGTCGGGGTGCGTGTTGTTTTATAGGGAACCCAATTTGTCATCCTCCGAAGAAAAGGAAGGAAAAGCTTGGAAGAAGTCTGATTAAGAAAGGTAAATCATGTCAAATGTGTTCTTGAAACTGAAGGGTTAATTATACATTACAGCAATGAAAGATAGGGTTTGTTATAATTTGGTCATTGGATTTACTTTTGTTACAAAGTGAAAAAATAAGACAAAACTATCACTCGGACAGCTTTCACTCAATTCCGGTCAGATGTGATGCTGATGTATAGATATGTTTTTTTAATATATAGTATAGATATGTTTTTTTAAGAACTGAATTAATCTCAATTTTTTGTGGTCTATTAGGCCTGGCAAACGTAATTGATATCTGCCAATGGCAAGTTGTAAGCAGCACCTAAAACTTTAGGTTTCCTTTTCACATGTCAGCTCCTCCTCTTCCTAGTATTGGTACTGGCCATAAGTTCAGGAAAGTGTCAAGACCTTATAGGCAAAACCTATACCTTTTTCACAGCAACAACATGTTTTTTGGCAGTGCGGAGGAGTGTTAAGACTATAAAACAAAACACATACCCTCTCATATCAACAACGCATTTTCTAGGCTTAAGTATCAATGACAATGGTCGATGGCCCATGAAAAACAAAGCTTTGCGGGTTTGATGTATCCATAAGTGAACCGGTAAACCCAAAGATGACAATATTATGCTGTATTTGGGCCGAAAATTTCAAATAGTACCATTTGGAATCTTCTTTCAGGATTGATGCTCTTATCTTCCTCCTTTGTATGTTTCTATATGCATATATTTCCATACCCTCATATCAGGTTGTAGTGGGTGTTCATAATGTGGGGTTGGTTACTTTGGTAGGTATTCTCAAAAAAGGAAGGCAATAGCAATTCAACAATTTCTATTCACCTGGTATATATATATATAAAGCAATGAGGGTTCTGTAAACCACTGTATGACCTAAAACCCAGAGAACAAAAATGAACTCGTTTCTTCAAAATGTCTGTGTCATTTACATATCAGAAACATGAATTGTCTGAGCAATTATTAGAAGAGAATACTCACTAGCCAGATAGAGCTGCTATGCTGATTGCAGGTGGTGTTGCAGCAAACACATCATCTGTCCAATTCGTCTCGCCCCAGTGTCGTCACATGCTCTTCCAGGAGCATAAATTGTCTATGCATTTCTTCAAACGTGGATCCTCAACTTTGATTCTCCAATGTCCATCTGAGTAGTTTGCTTTCTCGGCTTCCCTTCGATCGTATTCTAGCTGTGCCTTTTGTTTTGATTTCAACATGCAGAACTTATGCAACTGCTCTGGCATTGCATCATGCAGTCTCCACCACCTTTCGTGAGCTACGTCGCTTGCAAACTCCTGAAATATATCGATGTTCCAGTTACAATCATAGTCTTTGAAGCACAGCCATGGCTTTACACCAAGATAGTGAAGTACATAGAGGATTGGAGGCTCCGCGCCAAAAAGGCGAGTTTTCTTTTGTTTTATCTCTTCCTCATCACCATACCAGAAATGTTTCAAGAAGTTCATGTGTTTAGGAATCCGATGCCACCACGTAAAGATTTCATTCAAGTGTCCTTGATCTCCCCCGTTGTATGACTCAATCTCGTTTATGTGATCCATCAAAATCTGGAATGTGCAATTCGAAGGCTCAATAACCATCACTCCCGAGTTAAAAAGTGTGCCATTGTTTCCTGTTGCAGATATTTCTGGCATTCTGAACAAGAAATCGATGTTCCTAAGTATAAGCAAATCTGTATCGATGAAAATGATCTTGTCATAATCTGTCAGCTGCCATAGCCTTAACTTGCTGTAGTTCCATTCATTGTAGGCATCTCTACGACATACAAACTTATATACAGTATACCTGAATAGGAAAGATAATATAAAGATTAAACCACACGGATAATAGTGTAGTTTGTGAATTATCCGGGGTCAAACGGGTATGAACTCAAGAGGTCATGAGTCCGATTTTTACTGGGAATAATACACTTGTGGCCAAGCGTTAGGCTTTGGCCAACTTACCATCTCATCAGGTGAAAAATTTATGGATGCATGAACCTAACAACTTAAATTTAGACTCATATCGGATGTTCAAATGACAAACTTGTATGATATCGCTATTAGTTAAAAAGAAATATAAAGAAGCGAGTGATGCAATGTATTTTGAATTGAAAGCAAAGCAACCAACCAAAGCAACTTATGCACCTTTGCCCTTCTTCACCAATGTACTTTGTCTTAGAACTCGACTTTCATGTGGTCTTTTGGACCATTGATAACATGGGTCTCACGGACCAAAATATCAAAAATGTGGGTAGCAACTGTTTTATTTATAAAAAATAACAAAAATTGTGTGTTAAAAGGGCAGGATAGGGATATTTGGCCAAGAGACCAGACCCAGATAAGACCAATGTGTATTTTTCAATCACCAAGACTTCTGCACCATACCACCACAACATTATTGTAAGAAAAGAGTTTACATGCTGACATGGTCTATATGAATTGAAAATTTTCGAGACCCTTCATTTTGTACATCAGTTTCACTAATGGACACCAGCATGAACAAGAGAAAGAACACATTGACGCGTGTTTGAAAGAAAGCAATGCCTTCGGTAGCTTTGCTGCTGGTGCATGAAATTGAGGAACTGAGAACTCTGTTTGTGGCAAAAATGTAGGAAAAACTGAGGTTGCATGTTAGGAGAAAATGGAGAACAAAATCTTCAAATGATGGTCGAAATGGTCATTCTGACAACTCGGGCTCAGAGCCCTTTTCCTCTTTAGGGGGTGCAAAGTTCCTGGTAAGCCGGGATCTTGTCCACGGGTCCAATGGAGCTCTTTGTGAAGGTTGAGGAGTAGGTGGCTTTGACTGTCTAAGCTCGTTTTCTCTATCAACAAACCTGCATGAAAGTTAAAACACACATTAATAACATTAAAGAAGTTAACAAACCTGCACAATTGCCCATTGTATCCACAAATGAGTAGTCAAAACACCACTTATATGGCTTGTTCTAATTAGAAAAGAAAGTAGGAAACTATACAAACAATTTGCTGATCATATGAAAGAGTTGTCTTACTCAATATAGGCCATCGGTGCAGCATCACCAACTCGTATGCGAGTTCGAAGCAATCTTGTGTAACCACCAGCTCTATCCCTGTAATACAATATGAGCACTTGACCGCGACAAATAAGGGGGAAGAAAAAAGATGATGCAAAAGGCTTAAAATGTACTTGTAACGATAAGCTAGTTCAGTAAATAGCTTGTGAATGACATCATCTCCTCGTACAAAGGCAGCTGCGCGCCTTGCAGCACAAAGGGAACCCTGTAATATAATGGAGTAAAATAAGGCAACTCTAAATGGCGATACATAATCGAGAGAAATTATTTCGTGGATATAAAGGAAGACACATCTTGTACTGAATAATACAAATCTATGATGTTCGAAGGGCATCAAATCGATAGTTCGGAGACTATAGTCAATATAGCCAAGTCATTATAAGTTGTTTATTGCTATGAGCATTATGTAGAGTCCCTGAAAATTAAAAAATAACCAATGCAACACAAGTTTCTTGATAAGAAAAATGAGGAACTAATCAACACAGCACTAGAATCACGGAAGATATACAATGGAAGTAACTAAAGGACCCAAATGCAATGCTGGAAAGCATTGTGCTACTGTACTTCATGAGCTGCCAAAAAAATTGTGCTCTTAGTAAGACACAATCTAATTGCTCTGTTTTAAAATACCCATACTTATAAAGACTGCATTCAGTCTCCCACAATCAGGAATTTAACTTATAGTTTTGGCAGAAACTTGACAAACTTAAATCAGGTTAATTGCAGAAACTTGACAAACTTAATTCATTTCAGGTTAATTAAACAAATTACATTACATGCCCATAAGCCAGGCAACGCCCTCTCCAACAAGTTGCAAGATAGTCTAGAGAAGATATATGACTACCAATAGAAGACATCAGAATGAAAATCAGACAAGTTTCGGAAGGATACTGTAGAAAACACAAAATAAGGGAGCTTATTCACAGAAACTAATAAGAAAATTCGAAAATGCAAGCTTAATAGAGCTCGTTAGAAACAGAACCTTCCATTCAGGCTGAAGGACATTCAAGATACATTCCATTATTTATGTATATATCAACCACAAAAGTAGGATAAAAAGAAAAATGGATTGATTGAAACTAAAAATTGAAGGATAAAAATTTAAAAATTAATGGAAAAAACCATACAAGAGACCAGCGCATCTGCTCACTGGAGGATCTGTCAATAAGCATACATAAATATTTTATTGTCTAACGCCATTGCATAACTTGAGAATAAAGGTGTTACACAGACCTCTTTGCCAAGCTGCACCATATTATCAGCCAGCCGCCTAATCTCCTTTGCCTGTAAACAGGATAACAGAGCAGCCAAAAAAAAAATACGGTGTAAAACAAAATGAAGCAAAGGAAATCAAATTTCGTAACAAATGGATTTGGATGTCAAGCATTTAAACTGATTTCCTTATCTTACCCTCTAAACAATACAATGCAGGATTAGCAATCACTGGAGTGAATCTCATACTTATTATTTAAATACAAAAAAGGAATCAGTAAAAAAAAGAAACAGGAACAGCACATTTCGAAAGTTTCATAAGAAACTGTGCACTATTTCATTAGGTTAGTTAATTCGAGCAAAAAAAGTTTAAATTAAGAACCGATTATTATAATAACAGATGTTTAAACCCTAGGAGAAATGTGAAGGATAGAGGGGAGTACCTTGGCAACAGTGGTTTCGATGCGCTCGTGCTTCACCAGCTGCGAAACCATTGTTCTACACACAACCAACCATAGCTTCAATTGATCAAAAATGGGCAAAATAATAATAAGATTAAATTAACACAAAATTCAAACCGAAAGACCGAACAAGATGAGGATTTTCGGGAATTAATTTTGAATACCTGAGCATGGACATACGGTGACCCGTCGGTCTTCCGAGCTTCCTGAACTTCGTCATCTACAGTGGCCCGAGTTACAGAGAGTGAAGCACACAAAAATGGTTAAACCCTAGTCGGCTAGTCCCTAGCTAAACACTGGTACGTTGGCGTCGTCTCTTCAATAATATTCATGTCTCTCTTGTGCTGTCTGTCTTGGGTGGGGCACCTATGGGCCGATAACTGTTATTAGGTTGGGCTTCTTTTGTCGAAGCATTGGACCGCGGTCAGGCTTGGCCTTTAAATTGTTCTATATGGGCCTGAAAGTCACCCATCAAATTGTTCTATATGGGCCTTTAAATTGTTCTCTCATAATAATTAAGGACCTAAAAGAAAAATGATAAAGATCCCAGTAACATACATCTTAAAAGCATCATAGTAGTGTGTGACACTCATTCATTAGGTGTGATGATATTGCTATAATCGATACCAAGAATGGCACTCCTATCCTTTCTCTTTCCCGTTGTAGCTTTTACATCCAATATCGCCCTAAGTTTCTCATAAGACTTGACATATGACACTTGGCCAATCGTTAACACAATTTAAACACAAATAAAAAAGTTGTGTGTAAAATAGCTGTTTGTCACCAAAAAGGAAGACGGAATGAGGTTGTCGGTGACCTAATTGGAGGAAATGATAGTTGGATGCCGATCGTAGATATCGACGATAGTTCCCGTTTAGCATGTATCACCATAAATAAAAGAAACTCAAATTTAATTTTTTTTTTAAAAAAAAGTGTTAAATCGGTGGGAATGAATTTGTGTTTGTGTGTAAAGATAACATCTTTGTCTATTGAAAGCTTAAATCCAGTGTATTTTAGGGTTAACAATAATAATTTAGTGTAAACTTAGATAAATGACGTAAGCTTATATGAAGAAAATTGTTGATGTAAAGATAAAAAAAAAAATTTGGTTGCAAATAAGATCACTCTTTTTTTAAACATACTGATCTCTTTTTGCCACATGGCTTACAAATATTTATAATAACATAAACTTGACTCTCAAGGAAACAACTAAATAACATAGGAAATTACATAAAAGACTTGATGACAAAGAAAACCACATGAAAGACTTAAAAGAAATTAAGAGACTTGGAATTAATCTGCATCAATAAGTAAGCAACAGATACAATTATCAAAAAAAAAGGTGTAAGCAACAAATACATAACTAAATAGGTAAATTCGGTCTGTCCAGTTGAACCGCTAGCTTCTCTTCATTTTTCCTGACATGAACCACCTCTTCTTTGGCTTATCGAAAATTCCAGGACCATATGTCGACCAAAAAATTTCAACAAGGAGTGGGAACTGTAGCATTGCGAAACTGGTGACAGGAAGGCTACCAAGTAAGATAATTGGAAAAGAAACCCAAGGTACCCGATTGCGTAACATGATAACGAGGGTGACTCCGAAAGTGATCATCATAGTTGCTATAGAAAAGAAAAGGGTGAAGAGACCTACTATTAATTTTGTAGGTAAAGATATGAGGAAATCTTCTTCTCTATACCGTGTTGTGAGGATTCCCAAGAACATCAACAATGAAGTCGACGAAGCGAACAAAGACATTGCGTCGGATACAATGAAAACCATGAAAGAGTTTCTATCCAAATATAGAGGTTCACCGGTGCCAGCATCGTCACCCCCAGGAACGGTGAAGGCCGCTGCAAACATTATGGTAGCAATGAGCGCAGCCACAACAGTGCTAGATTCTGCTGTCTTCTTCATCCATTCTTCCCCCTCTTTCTTTAGCTCCCTGTGCTTCTCCGTAAAAAGTTCTCGAGGTGTTTTTTCTTCGCCATTGAGCATCTCCATATACTTGGGTTGCACAATACGCTCCACCTCCTGCCAAGAAAGATGGGTATTTAATTATTTAAATTAAACTCTCTAACGAACCTTATTTTTCCCTCCTCTATGTTTGCAAGATAGCATTCATGAAAGATATGAGATGATTTACCTTGAACCACTGAAGCTCCCTTTGCATCTGAAGGGCTGCACCCGAAACACGATCAAGCTGAGAAGATGGTGCTATTAGTGCAGCTTGATGTAAAATGGTATTTTGATCCTCGTCACAACTTTCTGCCAATGAGCTCTTCTTGGCACCCAGGTGATATATAAGGCTGAATATTTTTTCCTGACGACATGCAGTGGCATAGAGAAATATACCTCGTTTATGTTCATCAATGCTCCATATAATTTCAGGACATTGCTTAATTATCTCTTCTATGAACTCAACAATGCCATGCTTAACAGCATTGAATACTGCTTTATTTACCCCCATTTTCTCAAACTCTGACTCAGGACGAGTAAATATTTCTTCACAAATGCAGCACAGTACTTTCTGGGCTTGGGCATGAGTCAACTTCAAGTCATAAAGGTACTTGATAGCTGGGACTGTATACGACACAAGGTTAAGACTTAAAAGGTAGAAATAGAATTGTTATGTAGACTATGTCTGGCAGATACTTACCAAAATCTTTTAGGTGCCGCCAAAACGTTTCCCTAAGCTTGGGAAGCCCTGCATTCAACACGTCATACATTCAAAGCACAAATAATACTATACTTGACTTTTTGCTACAACGGATGAGTATGATGACAAATTTATACTTCCTACAAATATTTTTTTTTTTGAGAAGAAAGAGAACTTCATTAAGAAGAAAAGTAGCTGCAGCCTGCAGCAATTACAAGCTCAATGAAATCTGGGCATTCCCCAAACCAGAGTGTAGATCCATTACATAACAAGATCCTAAAAATATTAAAAGTTATGTTTTCTGAAAATTTACAACATTGTGATTTGAAATTTTTTTCAATAGGGCATATGTTGAAAATTTCCTAAAAATAATGACCACTTCCTAACTTACCTTCTGCAATCATGTTCCTCCGAATGGGTGATGCAGAATGGAGCCTCTCAATGTCTCCAGTAGTGTTGCGCAAAGTTTGATGTGACGGAATACATATAACTTCGAAGAAAAACAACATATAAGGTGAAATGTGAACAAATCATTCAGTAAACACCAATGATGACAAATTAAACAAGATGATTAGCTAAATGGTCTTTCATAAACAGTTGTTTTATGTGAGTTCATAAAGTAATTATAATATCAATAAAGATGTTCAAAGACAAGAGCTACCTACGTGAATATATCCAATGCTGCCAAAATCTAAGTGTAGTTCCACTTGGAAATGCAGAAGGCTTTTGAGCCAACACGTCAGGGGCTGTATCCTCGTCAGTATCTTGCTCGACAGCCAAACTTGGATGATGTTGAAGAAGATCCAAAGCAATATCTAGATGGTAAGAAAGAACGATCCAATTTGAAAAATCATCGGAAAATTGCAATTCATTTAATTGGAAAAAAAAGAATTCAAATGCTTTATACCAAATAGATCTCCCATGATACAAGTTGTGAGAAGCATAGCACCATTCGCGCCTGTTAAATATTGTTTTGCTGTCTTCTCGTAAAGATACCGCACCATATCTTTATGACCATATAGAGAAGCCACAACAACTGGGATTTGATCATTACCGTTGCAGATTGTAATCAAATTTTGATTCTTTCTGATCAAGTGCTCAGCAATTACTTTGATACCTCCCATTGCAGCATAGTTCAAAGCTGTAGATTCTTTTTGGTTTTTCACTTCCAAGCTTTTTGAAGATAACCGATTCACTAACTCTTCAACAATATCTACATTTCCAGCTAGAACTGCAACATGAAGAGCATTGTCCTCATCCGACGTAAGGCTGGCAGTTAGCGCCTCGGGGTTATTATCAAGAAAGTTCTTGGCAGTCTCCCAGTCACCTGTATCTATAGCCCTTAAGAGGGGCAAATTACGGATGTATTCAGGGTCGTGTGCATCTGCAAGGTTCAAAATCTCTTTAGAAGTTAATTTTACTTAAAAGGGTACCATCTGTGGAGAGAACAAAAATGGGAGACACTTTACCATGCCAAAGTAAATGTGATCGCTTGAATGATGTATCAAATTGGGGAGGACTTTCCAAATATAAATTTTCTAAAAAAGTAGCTAGCAGCCAGTGACCTAAAAGAATTAAGAAAATCACCCTGTATAGGATCCTGCCAGCATTGCAGGATCCCAGCCTCCAACGTCGATATATGTCTTGCATTTGCATTACGGAGAAACTATGTCTGGTATGGATTTGTAATGCCTAGTAGGTAAGAATCATAATCTTTTATCACAACGCCAAAGTTTCCCCTCCACCCAATAAGAACCTAGCTGAAGGTTATACACGCCTAGCAGTGTAAGTATAACTGTAAGTGAATTGGTAAAAAAAGATAACACGATTTTGTATCATGGAACAAAAACGTATTGTTGTCAAAATAAAAATGGCGTAAAACCGACATTTTCTTCAAATCATAGGGTACTCTTTTTTGTTGATTCAAATAGATTACAAGAATGAAAATTGATGACATGCTTGGTTTGAGGGAATAAAAACCAAATAGAGTTGCATTTACCTTGAACTGTGTCCATGTTGGACCTTTCGTGTGGCTCTGAAGGTACTGCTTTCTCCTTGTAAGAAAAATAACCGGGAGTGGCCATTACAAACTAAATATTCATTACATCAGAAGCATCAATAAAACTACATAAACACATTGGTTGTTACACATACAAGCTTAGGCTACTTACCTCTTTAATTTGAACGTAACCCACTCGAACCAGCGGTTCTTGATGCAAGTTAAGCCAATCTATTCATACCAATATTTATGGTGACTAAAAGGAGCCAAGCAAGACTCACGTTGCAATGCTATTCACTAGCGAGGGATAGAAAGAAAAAAATAAAGAAGAGAGAATAAAGATAGAAACAAAATTTACAGCTAACCTTGCCTCCCAGCAATTATAGAATGGTTCCTTCTCCTTTCTCTCTCGCTTTTTTTTTTTTTTTTTTTCCTTCTCTCTCTTTGGCCTTCTTTAAAGAGCAGATATGACTTTAAACTGGAACAGCTTTGAATCTCTGAATTCTTTCCTTCTCTACCACCACAACTCTTGCTGCTTATACTTTGAACAATGATAATAATTATTTTCAGAAAAATGGCATTCTAACTCATAAAAATATATGGAAATTTGGGATTTTTTTTCTTACTATTGCAATTTGCAAGTCAGTCAGTCAAAAGTCGAACACTTTATTCCCCCTACAATCCATCCATCTACTCATGATCCGTCGGTGTCGTAGCCCCATTAAAAGGACTCTCCACGGGGGACTTCTCCAGCAAGTTCCTAGATTTGTGGAAAAAATGAATTAGAAGAAGAGTGCCGCAGCAGTAGGCGTATCACCTGCAGCGCGACTACCAGCGACGGAGAAGGTCAGCCCGAAGGAGAGGGAGAAGGAAATGGAGAGGATTGGTGAGGTGATGGCTATGGAACTATGGATGAAATAGTTGAAGTGTACAAAAGTCGGGCATCTTGTCACTGACTCCGGCCACGCCACCGCCAGTGCCAACGGGGATATTCTCTCCTGCAAGTAACGGAAACCAGAATCCGATGTGGAAGGAATGGAGACCTTGGACATTGCTTTCAGGTCCGATAGTTTCTCCGATTCATTCACCGGATCTCCTCAGTCTCTTTTACAACATTTAGGTTAGAAGGAAGGTTTCCAGTTGGGCCCAAAATACAGATAACAACATTCCAAGGCCCAATCAGTCGGCCCAATGCAGTGAAATCTTGACAAGCCCAATTTAACATAATAAAGCAACAAAAACAATAACATAAAACATATTCATTTCCATCAACCTCAATCTCATCTTACAATAAAAAATTGATAATGAATAAGTACACATAAGTTTTAGCCAATATAGTAAAGACTAAAGATACTGTTGTTTTTCCAAAAAACCCCCCACTCACTTTATCTAGTTCAAAGAAGCTATTCATAAACAAAAATGTATAGAATAGTGTTAGGATGTCGACTTAGTGAGTCATTTCTTCCCTAATTATTTTTTTTTATAAATGAATCAGTCCTAATTGAAATACGGAAGGTATTACTTAACAAGGAAAAACTGAAATTCTTGAAGGACGAGATCAATTCATGATGGAGGTTTGTGATAATTATCAAATCGTTGAGAGCCCCATGGAAATTACGTATCAAAATATATTAAAAAATACATAAATTTTAGCTCAGTGATAGAGCAGACCACTCTACTTTGAGATAGACTCTCAAATCACACAAATCTAATAAAAAAAAAGACATGGACATAGACATAGTCCACCACCAACATAAACAATTGACTGGAAAAAAATACATAAAATAAAGAATGAGAATAATAAAAAGGAAAAAAGAAAAAGGAAAAAGTATGAGGAGGACCCCTCAATGTGCTTCGAGAACAATCAATCTCCAGCTTTTCATGTGTTTTTTGTGGCCAATGCTCTGCCTTATTTTACGACCAAATACATAAAATCACACAAACAACACAGATTTCTCATGGGTTTGTGTTAAATTGTTTAAACAAAAATTGTGTGCATTTTTTTTGTGATATTGTTTATTAAGGGATTGGAATGGTCAAATCTTTGTTTCCTTTACCTGTAACTAATATAATACAAGGCTAAGTCCACAACATGTCACCGTGTGGCTCTTACTTCCTAATAGGGTTAATATAACATCTAATCATTGAAAAATTGATCATGTACTATTATAGTAAAAATATTCCAATTAAGTTATGAAAAGTCAAATTTGTCATTTTGGTCATCGGACAAAATTTATCAATTTCGATCCGTTAAGATGTTGCGGATTGATTGTTAAATCAATGTTACATTTAGATGATGTGGCAAACGATATTACTGATGTATCAAACGAGCATAATACCCTCAAATCCCTAATATCCCCGATTTCCCCTTAATATTCTGAACCATCGGCACATCCCCCGGCCCGCTCTCGACTGCTCAACATGCTACCGTGTCACTGAAAGCTGACTGGCAGGATTTCCTAGGGGGTTACAACTTACAAGGCTGACCAACCTTGATCTTCTAATAAGATGAAAACATTCTTGTCAGGAAGTAAAACACCTTGTAGAAGCCCCAAGGGAAATTGATAGCAAAAATGTTTGCGCTCTGGTCACTGGTTCCTCTGAAATTGCCCATAACTGATTGTGTGGCAGCAGAATTATTGGAGTATCAGCAATCTCCAAATATATTTGATTTTCTCATTGTATTCTTTAATCATTACAATATTGAGATAATGCACATTCTTCTTTTTTCTTTTACTGCTCTTGACAAATTCCACAGCAAATACAATCATACAATCATCCTCCCTCTCCAAGTTAACAGCAATGAATAAGAAAAAGGGTTGAATGCAAGCGTAGGCAATATTCATATTCAAGCAACAGATACATAACAAAATAGGTAAAGTCAAGTCTGTTCAGTTGAACCACTAGCTTCTCTTCATTTTCCCTGACATGAACAACCTCTTCTTTGGCTTATCGAAAATTCCAGGACCATATGTCAACCACAAAATTTCAACAAAGAGCGGGAACTGTAGCATTGCGAAAATGGTGACAGGAACGCTACCGAGCAAGATAATTGGAAAAGAAACCCAAGGTGCCCGTTGGCGTAACATGATAACGAGGGTGATTCCGAAAGTGATCATCATAGTTGCTATAGAAAAGAAAAGGGTGGAGAAACCTACGATTAATTTTGTCGGTAAAGATATGAGGAAATCTTCTTCTCTATACCGTGTTGAGAGAATTCCCAAGAACATCAACAACGAAGTTGAGGAAGTGAACAAAGACACTGCGTCGGATATTATGAAAACCATGAAAGAGTTTCTATCCAAATAGAGAGGATAACCAGTGTCAGCATCTTCACCCCCAGGAACGGTGAAGGCTGCTGAAAACATTATGGTAGCAATGAGAGCAGCCACAAAGGCGCTAGATTCTGCTGTCTCCTTCATCCATTCTTCCCCCTCTTCCTTTAGCTTCCTGTGCTGCTCGGTAAAAAGTGCTCGAGGTGTTTTGTCTTTGCTATTAAACATCCCCGTATACTTGGGTTGTACAATATCCTGCACCTCCTGCCAAGAAAGATGGTTATTTAATTATTTAACTTAGAACCTTTTTTCCCTCCTCCATGTTTGCAAGATAGCATTCATGAAAGATATGAGATGATTTACCTTGAACCACTGAAGCTCCCTTTGCATCTGCAGGGCTGCACCCGAAACACGATCAAGCTGAGAAGATGGTGCTATTAGTGCAGCTTGATGTAAAATGGTATTTTGATCCTTGTCACAACTTGCTGCCAATAAGCTCTTGGCACCCAGGTGATATATAAGGTTGAATATCTTTTCCTGACGACATGCAGTGGCACAGAGAAATATACCTCGTCCATTTTTATCAGTGCTCCATATAATGTCAGGATATTGTTTAATTATCTCTTCTATGAACTCAACAATGCCATGCTTAACAGCATTGAATACTGCTTTGTATACCCCCATTTTCTCAAACTCTGACTCAGGATTAGTAAATATTACTTCACAAATGCAGCACAGTAGTTTCTGGGCTTGGGCATGAGTCAACTTCAAGTCATAAAGGTACCTGATAGCTGGGACTGTATACAACACAAGGTTAAGACTTAAAAGGCAGAAATAGAATTGTGTAATGTTGGCTATGTCTGGCAGATACTTACCAAAATTTTTTAGGTGCCGCCAAAACGTTTCCCCAAGCTTGGGAAGTCCTGCATTCAACATGTCATACATTCAAACGACAAATAATACTATACTTGACATTTTGCTACAACAGATGAGTATGATGACAAATTTATACTTTCTACAAATATTTACAGGTTATGTTTTCTGAGAATTTACAACACTGTGATTTGAAAATTTCCTAAACATATTGACCACGTCCTAACTTACCTTCTGCAATCATGTTCCTCCGAATGGGTGATCCAGAATGGAGCCTCTCAATGTCTCCATTAGTGTTGCGCAAAGTTTGATGTGACGGAATACATATAACTTCCAAAAAAAACAACATATAAGGTGAAATGTGAACAAATCATTCAGTAAACACCACCAACGTGACAAATTAAACAAGTTGACTAGCTAAATGGTCTTTCATAAATGGTTGTTTTATGTGAGTTCATAAAGTAATTATAATATCAATAAAGGTGTTCAAAGACAAGAGCTACCTACGTGAATATATCCAATGCTGCCAAAATCTAAGAGTAGTTCCACTTGGAAATGCAGAAGGCTTTTTAGCCAACACGTCAGGGGCTGTATCCTTGTCAGTATCTTGGGCGACTGCCAATCTTGGATGATGTTGAAGAAGATCCAAAGCAATATCTAGATGGTAAGAAAGAACGATCCAATTTGAAAAATCATCGGAAAATTGCAATTCATTTAATTGGAATAAATAGAATTCAAATGCTTTATACCAAATAGATCTCCCATGATACAAGTTGTGAGAAGCATAGCACCATTCGCGCCTTTCAAATATTGTTTTGCTGTCTTTTCGTAAAGATACCGCACCATATCTTTATGACCATATAGAGAAGCCACAACAACTGGGATTTGATCATTACCGTTGCAGATTGTAATCAAATTTTGATTCTTTCTGATCAAGTGCTCAGCAATTACTTTGATACCTCCCATTGCAGCATAGTTCAAAGCTGTGGATTCTTTTTGGTTTTTCACTTCCAAGTTTTTTGAAGATAGCCGATTCACCAACTCTTCAACAATCTCTACATTTCCAGCTAGAACTGCAACATGAAGAGCTTTGTCCTCATCCGAAGTAAGGCTGGCAGTTAGCGCGCCGGGGTTATTATCAAGAAAGTTCTTGGCAGTCTCCCAGTCACCTTTATCTATAGCCCTTAAGAGGGGCAAATTACGGATGTATTCAGGGTCCTGTGCACCTGCCAAGTTCAAAATCTCTTTAGAAGTTGATTTTACTTAAAAGGGTACCATCTGTGGAGAGAACAAAAATGGGAGACACTTCACCATGCCAAAGTAAATGTGATCGCTTGAATGATGTGTCAAATTGGGGAGGACTTTCCAAATATAAATTTTCTAAAAAAGTAGCTAGCAGCCAGTGACCTAAAAGAATTAAGAAAATCACCCTGTATAGGATCCTGCCAGCATTGCAGGATCCCAGCCTCCAACGTCGATATATGTCTTGCATTTGCATTACAGAGAAACTTTGTCTGCTATGGATTCGTAATGCCTAGTAGGTAAGAATGAAGAATCATTTGTTTTTATCACAACGCACAATGCCAAGGTTCCCTCTCCACCCAATAAGAACGAAGGTTATACATGCCTATGCATGCCTAGGCCTAGCAATATAACAGTGAGTGAATTGGTAGAAAAGATAACATTTTGTATCATGGAACAAAAACCTGATGTTGTCAAAATAAAAATGCCATAAACCGAAATTTTCTTCAAATCATTGGATACTCTTTTTTGTTGCTTCAAATAGATGACGTGAATGAAAATTGATGACATGCTTGGTTTTGAGGGGATAAAAAGCAAAGGGAGTTGCATTTACCTTGAACTGTGTCCATGCTGGAACTTTCTTGTGGCTCTGAAGGTACGTACTGCTTTCTCTTGTAGGAAAAATCACTATGAATAGCCATTACAGATTAAATATACATTTCATCAGAACTCAGAAGCATCCATAAAACTGCATAAATACACTGGTTTTTACACATACAAGCTTAGGTTACTTACCTCTTTAATTTGAAGGTATCCCGTATCCCACTTGAACCAGCGCTCCTTGATGCAATGCATTCCTACAAATATTTATAGTGACTAAAAGAGAACAAGCAAGACTCACGTTGCAATGCTATTCACTATTTAGGGATAGAGAGAAAAAAATAAAAAGAAGAGAGAATAAAGATAGAAACAAAATTTACAGCTAACCTTGCCTCCCAGCAATTAAAGAATGGTTCCTTCTCCTTTCTCTTTTTTCTCTTTGGCCTTCTTTAATCAGCAGATATGACTTTGAACTGAAACAACTTTGAATATCTGAATTCTTTACTTCTGTACCATCACAACTCTTGCTGCTTTTACTTACAATGATAGTACTTATTTTCAGGAAGAAAAAAAATCACCATAGTATTCTGACTCATAAACAAATATGGAAATTTAGGATTATTTACTTACTATTGTAATTTGCAAGTCAGTCAGTCAAAAGTCGAACACTTTATTCCCCCTACTATCCATCCATCCATTCATGATCCGTCGGTCGTAGCCCCATTAACAGGACTCTCCACGGGAGACTTCTCCAGCAAGTTCCTAGGTTTGTGGGAAAAAAAAATGAATTAGAAGATGAGTGCCGCAGCAGTAGGCGTATCACCTGCAGCGCGACTAGCAGAAGACGGAGAAGGTCATCCCGACGGAGAGGGAGAGGATTGGTGAGGTGATGGCCATGCTGGATGAATTAGTGGAAGTGTACAAAAAGTCGGGCACCTTGTCGCCGGCTCCAGCCACGCTACAGCCAGTGCCAACGGAGATATTCTCGCCTGCAAGTAACGGAGACCAGAATCCGATATGGAACGAATGGAGGCCTTCGACATTGCTTTCAGGTCCGATAGTTTCTCCGATTCATTCACCGGATCTCTTCAATCTCTTTTACAAGTTTACAACTTTTGGGTTAATACTGAGAAGGAAGATTTCCGGTTGGGCCCAAAATACAGATCCCAACATTCCAAGGCCCAATCAGTCGGCCCAATTCAGAGAAATTTTGACAAGCCCAATTTAACATAATAAAGCAACAAAAATAAACACAAGAACAAGAACATAACACAATCATGGTACATATAGTATAAGTTGAAGCATTTCATTTCAATCTAATCTTACAGTCAAAAATGATAATGATCTGGGTTCATCAATATAAATGGATGAATTCATTAGTGAGAAGTATTGCGTAGAAATATAAGTAATTACGTATTTTTGCTCGAACAATATATTTTTTATTGGTTTTGTCTGATTCACTAACATAAAGATTGTTACAGAAATGAACAAGAACAAATAAGTTTTAGCCAATATAGTAAAGATCCACCTCGTTTCCCAAAAACCTCCCCTCATTTTATTTAATTCAAAGGCACATAAACAATGCAAGAAAAAAAAGAGAGTACGGAATAGTGTTAGTGATTCCGGCTCAGTAAGTCATTTCTTTCTTGATGAACGGTTAGCATCAATCCTAATTGAAACATGGTAATTATTACTCATAAAGGAAAATTTGAAATTCTTAAAGGATGAGATCAATTTCAGAAACAAGATTTGTGATGATTTTCAAATTTTCGAGGAGCCCCATCCGGATTAGGATCAAAACATAATAAAAAAGGTATGATGAGGACCCCTCAATGTGGTTGGAGGACAATCATCTCCAGCTTTTCATGTGTGTTTTTTTTGGCCAATCCTCTTCCTCATTCTAAGACACAAATACATAAATATCACACAAACTGAACAAATAGATTGCTCATGGGTTTGTGTACATTGTTTAAACAAAGATTGTGTGCTAATTCTTTTTGGATTGTGATTCCAATCCTTTTGTTTGCTTAACCTGTAATTAATATAATACAAGGCTAAGTCTGCAACATGTCATCCTGTAGCTCTTACTTCCTGATGGGGTTAATATAACTTGTGGTCATTGAAAGATTGATCATGTTCCATTTTAGTCATTGATAGTCAAAACGTTCCCATTAAGTCACCTAAGTCAAATTTTGTGTCATTTTTTGATGACTCAGGCAGAATTGTATCAATTTCAGTAGATTTACTGTTAAATCAATGTTATATTTCGACGATGTGGCAAACGGCATTACTGACGTGTCGTCAAACGTTGCTAACATGTAAAACGAGCAAAATACTCCCAAATCCCTAATATCCCCTTTCCCCTTAACATTCTACACTACAACAACCACCGCCGCATGCTCTGCTCTTTCAACTCGACATGCTACCGTGTCATTGGGCAATACCCACCATGTGGAAAATGAACTAGTTAATTAGTAAAATTACTTTTGATATAGAGTTGCTTCAGATGAGTTAACAACAATGAATAAAGAAAAAGGGTTAATGCAAGCGTAGGCTATAGATATATACATATATTCATAATCAAGCAACAGATACATAACAAAATAGGTGAAGTCAGGTCTGTTCGGTTGAACCACTAGTTTCTCTTCATTTTCCATGACATGAACCTCCACTTCTTTGGCTTATCGAAAATTCCAGGACCATATGTCGAACGTAAAATTTCAATGAAGAGCGGGAATTGTAGCATTGCGAAAATGGTGACGGGAAGGCTACCAAGCAAGATAATTGGAAAAGAAACCCAAAGTACCCGTTGGCTTAACATGATAATGAGGTTGATTCCGAAAGTGATCATCATAGCTGCTATAGAAAAGAAAAGGGTGGAGAGACCTACGATTAATTTTGTCGGTAAAGATATGAGGAAATCTTCTTCTCTATAAAGTGATGTGAGGACCCGCAAGAACATCAACAATGACACTGACGAAGCGAGCAAAGACATTGCGTCAGATATTATGAAAACCATGAAAGAGTTTCGATCCAGATATCGAGGATCACCAGTTTTATCATCTAAACCCCCAGGAAGGGTGAAGGCCGCTGCAAACATTATGGTAGCAATGAGCGCAGCCACAACAGTGCTAGATTCTGCTGTCTTCTTCATCCATTCTTCCCCCTCTTTCTTTAGCTCCTTGTGCTCATCTGTAAAAAGAGCTCGAGCTGTTTTTCCGTCTTTATTAGTCATCTCCTTATACTTGGGATGTACAATACGCTCCACCTCCTGCCAAGAAAGATGGGAATTTACTTATTTTCCCCTCCTCCATGTTTGCAAGATATATGGCATTCATGAAAGAAATGAGATGATTTACATTGAACCACAGAAGCTCCCTTTGCATCTGAAGGGCTGCACCCGAAACACGATCAAGCTGAGAAGATGGTGCCTTTAGTGCAGCTTGATGTAAAATGGTATTCAAACCATCGTCCCAACCTGCTGCCAATGGGCTCTTCTTGGCACCCAGATGATATATAAGGCTGAATATCTTTTCCTGACGACATGCAGTGGCAAAGAGAAATATACCTCGTTTATGTTCATCAGCGCTCCATATAATGTCAGGATATTGCCTAATTATCTCTTCTATGAACTCAACAATGCCATGCTTAACAGCATTGAATACTGCTTTGTATACCCCCATTTTCTCAAACTCTGACTCAGGATTAGTAAATATTACTTCACAAATGCAGCACAGTAATTTCTGGGCTTGGGCATGAGTCAACTTCAAGTCATAAAGGTACTTGATAGCTGGGACTGTATACAACACAAGGTTAAGATACTTAAAAGGCAGAAATAGAATTGTGTAATGTTGGCTATGTCTGGCAGATACTTACCAAAATTTTTTAGGTGCCGCCAAAACGTTTCCCCAAGCTTGGGAAGTCCTGCATTCAACATGTCATACATTCTAACAACAAATAATACTATACATTCTGACTTTTTACTAAAAATATTGACCACGTCCTAACTTACCTTCTGCGATCATGTTCCTCCAAATGGTTGATCCAGTATGGAGGCTTTGGCTTTCAATGTCTCTAATATTGGTGTTGCACAAAGATTGATGAGGTGAAGGAAGACATATAACTTCAAAAAAAAAGGCGAAATGTGAACAAATCATCCAGTAACACACCAACGACGACAAATTAAACATGTTGATTAGCTAATCGTCTTTCATAAACAGTTTTTTTAATTATGTTAGTTCATGAAGTAATTATAAGATCAGTAAAGGTGTTCGAAGACAAGAGCTACCTACGTGAATATATCCAATGCAGCCAAAATCTAAGTGGAGTTCCACTTAGAAATGCAGATGGCTTTTGAGCCAACACGTCAGGGGCTGTATCCCCGTCAGTATCTTGGAAGAAGGCCAATCTTGGATGATGTTGAAGAAGATCCAAAGCAATATCTAGATGGTAATGAAAAAGCATCGGAAAATTGCCATTCATTTAATTGGAATAAAAAAGAATTCAAATGCTTTATACCAAATAGATCTCCCATGATACAAGTTGTGAGAAGCATAGCGCCATTCGCGCCTTTCAACTCTGTTTTCTCGCCTTTCAACTCTGTTTTCGCGCCTTTCTCTGGGCTTAACTCTTCTTTTGGAGTATTTTCATAAAGATACCGCACCATATCTTTATGACCATATAGAGAAGCCACAACAACTGGGATTTGACCATTACTGTTGGGGATTGTAATCAACTTTGAATCCTTTCTGATCAAGTGCTCAGCAATTGCTTTGATACCTCCCATTGCAGCATAGTTCAAAGCTGTAGATTCCTTTTTGTTTTTCACTTGCAAGTTTATTGGAGATAAGTCAGATAACAGATTCACCAACTCTCCAACAATATCTACATTTCCAGCTAGAACTGCAACATGAAGAGCTTTGTCCTCATCCGATGTAAGGTTGGCAGTTAGCGCCCCGGTGTTATTATCAAGAAAGTTCTTGGCAGTCTCCCAGTCACCTTTATCTATAGCCCTTAAGAGGGGCAAATTACGGATGTATTCAGGGCACTGTGCACCTGCCAATTGTTCAAAATCTCTTTAGAAGTTGATTTTAGTTAAAAGGGTACTACCATCTGTGAAGAGAACAAAAATGAGAGACACTTTACCATACCAAATTGGGGTGAGACTTTCCAAACATAAAATTTTCTAAAAGAGTAGGTAGCAGCCAGTGTCCTAAAAGAATTAAGAAAATCACCCTGTATGGGATCCTGCCAGCATTGCAGGATCCAAGCCTCCAACGTCGATATATGTCTTACTTTTGCAATGCAGAGAAGCTATGTCTGGTATGGATTTGTAAATTGTAATGCCTAGTAGGTAAGAATCATTAGATTTATGACAACGCCAAAGTTCCCCCCTCCACCCAATAAGAACCTTGCTGAAGGTTATACATGCCTAGCAGTATAACAGTAAGTGATTTGGTAAAAAAATATAGCATGATTTTGTATCATGGAACAAACACCTGATATTGTCAAAATAATTAAAATGGCGTAAAACCCGACATTTTCTTCAGATCATTGGGTGCTCTTACCCTGAACTGTGTCCATGTTGGACCTTTCTTGTGGCTCTGAAGATTCTGATTTCAAATCCCTGGGAGTAGCCATTATAGACGAAATATTTATTTCATCAGAAGCATCAATAAAACTACATAACTACATTGGTTTTTACACATACAAGCTTAGGCTACTTACCTCATTACTTTGAAGGTAACCCACTCGAACCAGTGCTCCTTGATGCGAGTTAAGCTAATCCATTCATACAAACATTTATAGTGACTAAAAGGAGCCAAGCAAGACTCACGTTGCACTGCTATTCACTAGTGAGGGGTAGAAAGAAAAAATAAAGAAGAGAGAATAAAGATAGAAGAAACAAAATTTACAGCTAACCTTGCTTCCTGCGATTATAGAATGGTTCCTTCTCCTTTCTCTTTTTTTCTCTTTGGCATTCTTTAATTAGCATTTCTGACTTTAAACTGGAACAGCTTTGAATCTCTTGCTTCTTTACATCTCTTTGTTAAGATATATAGATAATTTCAGTTTCGAACCATTAACAACGCGTTTTTTTTTTTAGGAGAACATCTCTTAATAACTTCATAGTTAAACGTGCTTATTAAGATGGATGATCTTTTGGGAAGACGGGCCCATAAAGGATGAGAGCAGTGACAAGAAACTTTTTACGACCCCAATTGGGACAAAAACTCAGTTTCAAGCCTTGAGTACAATAAAATTATTTAGCTACTTTTATCTAGTTCAGCTATGTGATATACATATTATTTAGATGGTGGATTGCTCCTCCTGCGCATAAAAGTTGGGCTTCGAGTTTGCCTTGTACGATCTCATTTATTTCGCTAATGCTCAACTTTGTCTTTTGTTAGTGGATAATTTATTTTTGGGCGTCTTACACATGAGGACAAAATGTGTAACTTGTATCCTAATAAAGACGAGTTAAAAAGAAATTTAGAAATAACGACAAATGTAATAAACTTACAAAAATATCCTTGTATTATAAAATAACACACGTTACTCTCTTCTTCTTTCTTTTTCCTCCTCATGCTCCATCTCTTCTTCCATCTTCTTCTTCCTTCACGCCGACCACGAAAAGTGGGCCATCCGGCCATCGTTTTCAACCAACGAACTACCGAAATGAAGCTCTAGATCAGCCTGATCAAAACCCAATCATCACCAACAATCAATTATCACTTGAATCGCTGGAAAAGTTTCGTGAAATCACGGCTATTGTTTGAAAAGGTGCTAGATTCAATCGATAAGGCTAACGTCGGTGACTATCAACAACCTCAATCAACTCCACGAACTAACGCACATCACCTTTGAGATTTTATTGCTTTTTCAAATATGGAGATATTATATTTTGACGATGTGTCAAATGTTGCTAACATGTAAAACGAGCAAAATATACTCAAATCCCTAATGTCTCCTTTCCCCTTAACATTTTGCATTGCAGCAACCACCGCCGCATCCTTTGCTCTTTCAACTCGACAACTCAACATGCTACTGTGTCACTAAAAGCTGACTGACAGGAAACTATGGTCATCCGAAGTTATTGTTCTTATGTTTTCTCGGTAGAGAAGAGTGTTGGCA
Source organism: Tripterygium wilfordii (assembly GCF_013401445.1). Classification (NCBI taxonomy): domain Eukaryota; kingdom Viridiplantae; phylum Streptophyta; class Magnoliopsida; order Celastrales; family Celastraceae; genus Tripterygium; species Tripterygium wilfordii. The sequence continues at coordinate 12,911,633 of NC_052253.1, read as the reverse complement.
TGATACAATTTTCGATGGAGTGGATCACTTGTTGATGGGCAATCAAACGTCTTCTCAGTTGCAAAAACACGTGCGCCTAATGGACTTGCTACGTTTGATGAAACATACATTGAATAGTTGATATATTAAGGTGTCTTTGTTTTAGAACCTTTATAATCTTTATTCCCTTAATGGATTATTTTCAAGGTTGATCGATTGATAGAGTTACAGTTTTTTTCCCTACTAAGTTTTCCTCGTTATCTCTCGTGTGTTGTTTATTGTGTTTCTTTACTCCGCATGATTTCATATTACTTTGCTAACGGTTCTTAAAGCAGAACATACTCTCATGTTGAATGCAAGCATAGGCTATATTCACGCTCAAGCAACAGATACATAACAAAATAGGTACAGTCAAGTCTGTTCAGTTGAATCACTAGCTTCTCTTCATTTTCCCTTACATGAACCATTTCTTCTTTGGGTTATCGAAAATTCCATAACCATATGTCGAACATAAAATTTCAACAAAAAGCGGGAATTGTAGCATTGCGAAAATGGTGACAGGAAGGCTAGCAAGCAAGATAATTGGAAAAGAAACCCAAGCTATCCGTTGGCGTAACATGATAACGAGGGTGATTCCAAAAGCGACCATCATAGTTGCTATAGAAAAGAAAAGGGTGAAGAGACCTGCGATTAATTTTGTTGGTAAAGATATGAGGAAGTCTTCTTCTCTATAACGTGATGTGAGGATTCCCAAGAAGATCAACAATGAAACTGACGAAGCGAGCAAAGATATTGCGTCAGATATTATGAAAACCATGAAAGAGTTTCGATCCAGATATCGAGGGTCACCAGTGTCATCATCTAAACCCCCAGGAAAGGTGAAGGCCGCTGCAAACATTATGGTAGCAATGAGCGCAGCCACAACAGTGCTAGATTGTGCTGTCTTCTTCATCCATTTTTCCCCCTCTTTCTTTAGGTTCTTGTGCTCCTCTGTAAAAAGTTCTCGAGGTGTTTTTCCTTCACGATTAATCATCTCCCTATACTTGGGATGTACAATACGCTCGACCTCCTGCCAAGAAAGATGAGTATTTACTTATTTAACCTAAACTCTAAAAAGAACCTTATTTTTCCCTCCTTCATGTTTGCAAGATATATAGCATTCATGAAAGATATTAGATGATTTACCTTCAACCACAGAAGCTCCCTTTGCATCTGAAGGGCTGCACCCGAAACACGATCAAGCTGAGAAGATGGTGCTATTAGTGCAGCTTGATGTAAAATGGTATTCGAATCATAGTCCCAACTTGCTGCCAATGGGCTCTTCTTGGCACCCAGGTGAAATATAAGGTTGAATATCTTTTCCTGACGACATGCAGTGGCACAGAGAAATATACCTCGTCCATTTTTATCAGTGCTCCATATAATGTCAGGATATTGCTTAATTATCTCTTCTATGAACTCAACAATGCCATGCTTAACAGCATTGAATACTGCTTTGTATACCCCCGTTTTCTCAAACTCTGACTCAGGACTAGTAAATATTACTTCACAAATGCAGCACAGTAATTTCTGGGCTTGGGCATGAGTCAACTTCAAGTCATAAAGGTACTTGATAGCTGGGACTGTATACAACACAAGGTTAAGACTTAAAAGGAAGGAACAGAATTGTTATGTTGGCTGTGTCTGGCACCTACTTACCAAACCCTTTTAGGTGCAACCAAATCATTTCCCTCAGCTTGTGAAGTCCTGCATTCAACATGTAATAAATTCAAACAACAAATATACTATACATTCTGACTTTTTGCTACAACGGAAGAGTATGATGACAAAACTTATACTTCCTCCAAATATTTACAACATTGTGATTTGAAAATTTTTCCGATATCACATATGTTGAAAATTACCTAAAAATATTGAGTCATTGACCACGTCCTAACTTACCTTCTGCGATCATGTTCCTCCGAATGGTTGATCCAGTATGGAGGCTTTGGCTTTCAATATCTCCATTAGTGTTGTGCAAAGATTGAGGTGAAGGAAGACATATAACTTCAAAAAAAAAAGGGCGAAATGTGAACAAATCATCCAGTAACTCCAACTACGACAAATTAAACAAGAGCTACCTACGTGAATATATCCAATGCTGCCAAAATCTAAGTGGAGTTCCACTTGGAAATGCAGAAGGCTTTTGAGCCAACACGGCAGGGGCTGTATCCCCGTCAGTATCGTGGGTGACAGCCAATCTTCGATGATGTTGAAGTAGATCCAAAGCAATATCTAGATGGTAATGAAAAGGCATTGGAAAATTGCAATTCATTTAATTGGAATAGAAAAGAATTCAAATGCTTTATACCAAATAGATCTCCCATGACACAAGTTGTGAGAAGCATAGCGCCATTCGGGCCTTTCTCTGGGCTTAACTCTTCTTTTGGAGTATTTTCGTAAAGATACCAAACCATATCTTTATGACTATATAGAGAAGCCACAACAACTGGGATTTGACCATTACCGTTGGGGATTGTAATCAAATTTCGATTCTTTCTGATCAAGTGCTCAGCAATTGCTTTGATACCTCCCATTGCAGCATAGTTCAAAGCTGTAGAATCTTTTTTGTTTTTCACTTGCAAGTCTATTCGAGATAACCGATTCACCAACTCTTCAACAATATCTACATTTCCAGCTAGAACTGCAACATGAAGAGCTTTGTCCTCATCCGACGTAAGGTTGGCAATTAGCGCCCCGGGGTTCTTATCAAGTAAGTTCTTGGCAGTCTCCAAGTCACCTTTATCTATAGCCCTTAAGATGGGCAAATTACGGATGTATTCAGTGTCCTCTGTACCTGCCAAGTTCAAAATCTCTTTAGAAGTTGATTTTACTTAAAAGGGTTCCATCTGTGAAGAGAACAAAAATGGGAGACACTTTACCATGCCAAAGTAAATGTTATCACTTGCACGATGTGTCAAATTGGGAAGGACTTTCCAAATATAATTTTTCTAAAAAAGTAGATAGCAGCCAGTGACCTAAAAGAATTAAGAAAATCACCCTGTATAGGATCCTGCCAGCATTGCAGGATCCCAGCCTCCAACATCGATATATGTCTTGCATTTGCATTACAGAGAAACTATGTATGGTATGGATTTGTAATGCCTAGTATGTAAGAATCATTAGCTTTTATGACAATGCCAAAGTTCCCCCTCCACCCAATATGAACCTTGCTGAAGGGTTATACATGCCTAGTAGTATAACTGTAAGTGAATTGGTAAAAAAAATAACATAATTTTATATCATGGAACAAAAACCTGAAGTTGTCAAAATAAAAATGGTGTAAAACCGACATTTTCTTCAGATTATTGGGTGCTCTTACCTCGAACTGGGTCCATGTTGGACCTTTCTTGTGGCTCTGAAGATTCTGCTTTCAAATCCCTGGGAGTAGCCATTATAGACAAAATATTTATTTCATCAGAAGCATCAATAAAACTACATAACTACATTGGTTTTTACACATACAAGCTTAGGCTACTTACCTCATTACTTTGAAGGTAACCCACTCGAACCAGTGCTCCTTGATGCGAGTTAAGCAAATCCATTCATACAAATATTTATAGTGACTAAAAGAGCCAAGCAAGACTCACGTTGCAATGCTTGCTATTCACTACTGAGGGATAGGAAGAAAAAAAAAATAAAGAAGAGAGAAGAAAGATAGAAACAAAATTTGCAGCTAACCTTGCCTCCCTGCAATTATAGAATGGTTCCTTCTCCTTTCTCCTTTTTTTTTTTTTCCCTCTTTGGCCTTCTTTAATCAGCAGTTCTGACTTTAAACTGGAACAGCTTTGAATCTCTGAATTCTTTACTTCTCTACCACCACAACTCTTGCTTCTTTAACTTTTAACAATGATAATAATTATTCTCAGGAAAAAAAAAATCTGTATAGCATTCTAAACATCTATGGAAATTTGGGATTTTTTTTTCTTACTACTACAATTTGCAAGTCAGTCAGTCCAAAGTCGAACACTTTATTCCCCTGCAATCCATCCATCCATCCATACATGATCCGTCGCTGTCGTAGCCCCATTAACAAAATTTGAAGCTAACCTTGCCTCCCAGCAATTATAGAATGGTTCCTTCTCCTTTCTCCTTTTTTTTTTTCTCTTTGGCCGTCTTTAATCAGCAGTTCTGTCTTTAAACTGGAACAGATTTGAATCTCTGAATTCTTTACTTCTCTACTTCTCTACCACCACAACTCTTGCTGCTTGAACTGTGAACAATGATAATAATTATTTTCATTAAAAAAATAAATCACTGTAGCATTCTAACTCACAGATATTAAATGGAAATTTGGGATTTTTTTTCTTCTTCTTATTATTGGAATTTGCAAGTCAGTCAGTCAAAATTCGAACACTTTATTCCCCCTACAATCCATCCATCCATTCATGATCCGTCGGACGTAGCCCCATTAACAGGAGGACTCTCCAGGGGAGACTTCTCCAGCAAGTTCCTAGGTTTCTGGAAAAAAAATGAATTAGAAGATGACTGCCGCAGCAGTAGGCGTATCACCTGCAGCGCGACTAGCAGCGACGGAGAATGTCAGCCCGAAGGAGAGGAAGAGGGAAAAGGAGAGCATTGGTGAGGTGATGGCCATGGTGGATGAATTAGTGGAAGTGTACAAAAAGTTGAGCATCTTGTCACCGACTCCGGCCACGCTACCGCCAGTGCCAACGGGGATATTCTCGCTGCAAGTAACAGTGATAAGTGCCTTTCAACCTTAACCCTAGCGTAAGACAAGAAGAATGGTGGAAAGATTCACATAGAAGATACAATATTCATAATTGTTTCTTTACAAGCTAATACGTGATTACTTATATCTAAGCATAACCGACTTAACTGCTAACATCCAATCACAGAGCTACACATGTACTGCTAAAACAGACTATTAATATGTCTAATTACTCTTACGCCCCTAATAATTTTAATTCGAAGTTGATATCAAACGGAAACCAGAATCCGATATGGAAGGAATGGAGCCCTTTCGACATTGCTTTCGGGTCAGATAGTTTCTCCGATTCAGTCACCGGATCTCTTCAATCTCTTTTGCAACTTTTGGAGGATTTGGGAAGGGAAGAGGACGGTTTCTGGTTGGGCCCAAAATACAGATCACGACATTCCAAGGCCCAATCAGTCGATCCAATGGAGTGAAATCTTGAGTCAAGAAACACAAAAAAATAAGAACATAACACAAAAAAAAAATAAGAAGGAAAAAATAAAATTTGTAAAGGATGAGAACAATTCACAATGGAGGTTTATGATGACTTTCAAATGTTCGCGAGTCCCATCGAGATTATGGATCAAAATATAATTAAAAAATACATAAATTTTAGCTTAGTGGTAGAACGAGCCACTCTGCTTCCAAGTACTTGGGGGTTCTTCAAATCAAACAAATCTAATAAAAAAAGACATGGACAAGGACATGTATAGTCCACTACCAACATAAACAATTGACAGGGAAAATACATAAAACAAAATAAAGAATAAGAACAATAAAAAGGAAAAATGTATGATGAGGACCCCTCAATGTGCTTTGAGAACAATACATAAATATCACACAACACAAACAGATTGGGTTTGTGTGAATTGTTTGTTTAAACAAAGATTGTTTGCATTTTTCTTACGATATTGTTTATTAAGTATTGGAAATTGGAATTGTCAAACCCATATATATATATATATATATATATATATATATATATATATATATATTTCACATGAGGACTCCCTCTTATATTTTATATGAGAACTTTTAACGTTAACCATTGGATTCATATAATGGTTGAGATTAAAAGTAACATTTTTTTTATCATTACTAAAATACCTTGCCCTTTACCCCTTTTTGTTAGGGATTCCAGCTCGTACAGTTACAAATTCCGAAGAATTCGGCGACTTCGATGATGTTAGATTGAACCTTGTCAATAGAGTAAGAGCAATTGCAATGGTCACATTTTGTTGGGTCAACAAAAATCAATATTGAGTCTCACTTCTATTATATAAAAAGTCAAGGTATACACGTCTCTCAATACAGTCACATCAACAAAACACATCTCCCAATATAACCACATCATCAAAATACAAATTCCTATATATTTTTCTTTCCCACCCAACATGGAGGCCAACAAATTTTCATGTCCTCCATGTTGTCCACAATAAAACTACACCAAAACACAATCTTCCAATACAGCCACATCAGCAAAACACATCTCCCGATACAGCCACATCAACAAAACACAAAACCCTATACATATTTGTTGATCCAGACAAAATAACACCATTGCAAGTGCTCTAATCCAGCACTTTAGGATGGAACATGAGGTAAAGTACGGTGGCTGCGATGTCGGCGAGGACTATTACGGTGGCAAGCACTGCGAGGAGAGCGCATAGGCAGCAGCAGTACTGGCTCCGGCAAGGCTTGCGGCAGGATAGCTGGTCAAAGCGTCGAGCGTAGCCGTCTCCCTGTCTGTGGTGAGAGGCGAGTAGTGGCCGGGGATAGACTTGGTCGTCATTGATCACTTGTACAACAGAATTTCAATTGGACTCTTATTTTTTTTCATTTTGATATTACTCAAAACTGATAAAGTGTCGTGCAACGTCTTCTTTACCCAAAACAAAAGTCGCTTTTTGTTCTTGATTTTTGATATTACTCAACACTTGTACTCAAAACTGAAAGAGTGTTCCTTTTGTTCTTGATTTTGCAAGTCGAGCTTCAACATCACCAGCAAAGGATAAGGGGCTCCGGCATCTCCACTCTAAGGTTGAGAAAGTGTCGTGCAACTGGGCAAGTGATGATGAAGGGCGGTGGAGATTGTGTGAAAAAATTAAGTATAAGGGGCATTTTAGTAATGATAATAGAAAAAGTTGTTTTTAATCTCAGCCATTTAATGATTTCAGTGATTGAGATTAAAAGTTCCCATATAAGATACATGAGGGATTGTGATTCCAATCCTTCTTTCTGCACACAAACAAAAACCATTTGAGCAATTACGGGCACTTTGCCTCTCTCTGCGCCAGTATTTAAGAAAGAAAGAAAAATCCCTTTGTTTGCTTTACCTGTAAGTAATAATGTAATATAATACAAGGCTTAAGTCGGGCAACATGTCAACCCTGTAGCTCTTACTTCCTGATATAGTCCCTGGAATCTGGGTTTCTTTTGCCTCTGATCGAAGAACACCGTGTAGATGTCAACCTTATGCCTTGATATCCGCACTAAATGCTGGAATAAGAGTGTGCATGCATTTGTGGTGAATCTCTCAAATGTCAAACCGTATGTACTCGAGAACTCTTGAATTTGATTATCACCTGAGAGTAATATTTCCGTGGTCATGCAATGGGTTTTGGACCCAACTCTGAGTTCCATTATTTTTAGGAACAATACTCTTGTGATTAGGTTGTGACCAACTTATACTACCATTATCAGGTTGAAAATTTATGAGACGCATGCCAATAACTACAACCCATGAAAAAAAAATCCGTATTGACCCGTGGATGATAATATCTTGGACTAAACATAAACTACAACAAAGCAACCATCCTCAATCATTGTCCAATTCTTGCTGCCTGAGCCAAATATGATGATGATATACAAGATCTGTCAATAGTTTGTTTAAGAATGCCACACTTTGAACAATGAATTGTGATTGAAATGAAAAAGAATTCTCTTTCTTGTGTATTTGCTTACAAAATTTTCTCTCCATCTCTGCAAACAGAGAAAAACATGGATGGGAAAAACTAACAATAAGAAAGAACCAACAAAAGCAACGATTTTTTTTCTTTTTGGTCAAAACGGCATGATATGAGTAGTATTAGTGTCGTAACTCGATACGCAGGATTTCCAATTGACACGAAATATCTTCAACAAATCGGCCGACATTTGCCTCACTGCTGGTGAGCAATCGCTCTGCATCAGAAGCAACACCTTCGTCATTCCGTTACTCTTCGCCACCGCCTCACGCGCCACCTGCTCATCGAAAATATAGCACAAGCTCCATAATATCGTCACGGCGTGCTCCGTCGTAACTCTCGACACCTTAAACAACTTCTGTACAATCAATTTTACCAGCGACGCGTCCCCCGATATCTCCGCCCGCCCTTCTTTACACACTGACATCATCTCCAGCAGTTTCAACGATTTCTCGGTTATCGAGACACTCGAATTCGGTGCCGCTAACAGTTTTTTCAGTTCCGGTATCAATCCGAGTTTCAGAAATCTTAACCTGACGCGTCTCGGCGTTGAAATTGCTGTTTGGCACGATAAGCTCGCCTCGATCAAGCCTGGATCCGTCTCTGTACTGATTAGTCTCAACAGGATCGTCACAATTCCGTCTCGATCCGCGATCAGCATCTTCGATTCCGCGTCGACGGCCACGGATTCTAAAATCTTTAGCGATGCGATTCGTGAATCCGTGCTTCCTTGTTGTAATACAAGGAGCAGTGACGACAATCGATTACGATCGCTCTTTAAGATCAGTCGCATTAATTCCTTTTTGTCCCCAAATTTGTCGATTATTAATTCTAAAACCCTAACAGCTTGTTCGAGAGTATTAACATATTTAATCGCGGCATCATCGGCATTGTTGCTTAAACGATCAACAACGATGGCTACGAATCCTGCTGTTGTAGCCAGAAAACTCCGGTTCCCGTCCGATTCCTTAGCAAACCGAACAATTCTCGATAAATATTCGCTGATTTGATTTCCTTTGTCTGTTTCCATGGCTCTGATTGTGTCTCTGATTTGTTCTGTCGAGGGAACTGGCACCGAGTCAAGCGAGTAGACTCTGGCACTGACCGAGTCAGACCAAATCTTAATGAGTCGCTGCAAGGTACGATTAGGAACAAAGTCTTTACTGTCAAGTACCTGCATGGTGGCCGGACAAGTGTTGTTTCCGCCGTCAAGCCACCGCTGAATACTGGCACGGTCGTAGGTTACACCAGTGGACAAGCTCACAGGAGATTTCATCACGTCTAGGAAGATTGGACACCTGAAGAAGGTCGGAACCGTAACGTACAGGTCCTTGCTAACCATCTTCTCTGGTTTCTTCTCTGCTTGGATGGTGAGAAAGGGAGAGAGAATCGCGCAAAGAAAGTGAAAAGAAAAATAGCGCAAGAGAGAGGGAGGGGATGGATTCGAACGGTAGAGGTGGGTTTAAAAGAAGAGAGAGAAGAGTCAAAGGTTCGCTGACGTCATTTTCTTTTTTTTATTTAACTTTTTTGGTGATTGCAAACAAAAGGTAAGAGTTAAAAACTAAATCCATCGAAAATTAACATCTTAACAGTTTTTTGGTATCCAATTATCCTAATAAGAGTGTTCATGGTCGATTTTGGTCTGTTTTTCGATTTTTTGACATAAATTTAACTGATCAAGCAATCGATTTTTAATGGAGAAATATGTAATTTTTTTAAAAAAAATCGACCAATCAATTTGTTTCAATTTTAACGATTTTTTGAACAGTCCAATTCCCAACAATCCAACCCAAGATCAAAATAACTTCGTAAGTTTCACAATTCCAACATGATACATATAAAATCATATGCGTACAATTGAATAGTTAGGATATTCTAGAATACCAGTGGAGCAGTTGGGTTCCTGTCATACCCGATAGTCAAAGGTGAACGTTGTTCCCTTCACAGGAGAGTCTCGTTCATGTCATCACGTGTCTCTCATACTTGACTTAGCTCTACGTTACTGCATCCCAATCGTTGATATTGATGTGAGCTTGAGAATAGAAAGCATAAACGGCTGAGATGTGAGGACGAAGTGTAAGAGTGATTGTCTACAATAAAGCAATATGGAGGGTGGTGGTGAATGGTGTGGGGGCCCATAGAGGGTTCGTTTGGTCGGGAGTGATTGCATCATCTGTTGGTTGGGGTTGAGTAGACCTAAGTTTGTGTTTGGGTGCGAAAGCGATGACTGATAACCAGCCTTATTCGCTATTTATTTTATTTTAAATTATTTCAGCTCCACTTCGTTATTTTACTTATTCTTTTTACAGGTCTTTATTTAAATTGGAAAAAGTGTGGTGCACAAATTTAGAATTTTTTTTTTACTTTTCATATGATCAATAACGACACCATCTAATTTTATCTTCTACACATCTTATGTTGACTTAAACTTGAACAGTTAGTCCCACGAGAATATAAGTTTCTCACGTTTTAAAGACATGATAAGTTGCACGAAAACCCAATGCGTGATCACAAGAGTATTGATCTAAATGTGAATCAAACTCAAAACATTCCAAATCCATATGATTTGGCCCCAAAAAAAGTCACCCCTAAACTAACATCCAAGTTGTTTTAGAAGTTATTTTTTTAATAACGTTAGTTGATATCTAATATGGGTCTAAAGTCAAACCATTAGGCTCTTGTATCCATAAATCTCTCACTTGACGACAGAGTAAGTCGGGTCAAAACCCAATGCATAACCGTAAAGATATTACTTTCAATGAGAATCAAATTCAAGACCTTTTCAAGTCTATGCGATTTAGCCCCAGAGAGATATATTCACCACTAGATTATCATATCATCCAAATGGTTTTAGAATTTACTTTCTTTAACTAGGTAATTAGTTGATGGTGATTAAAGAGAGGCTTGAACAATACTCAAAATTATGATGTCCGTGTGCGCACTAGGTTGATAAGTCCAAAAAGATGATGATATCCCCTTATAAATGGCATAATTGCAATACCAAAAGCACCGAAAAGCATCAAATACAGCACTTATCCTCCCCCCCTCCCCCCCCGGGTGAATAAAACTCATTATTACACACCACTAACGAATTCATGATATCCCCTGCTTACCTTTTCTGTTCTACCATAAACAAAGTTAGAAAGATCAACTCCTCTTATATTAAGTCGTGTTTTTTGAGCCTAAATATCATTAGAGATGGTCCATAAAAAATAAATTCGTGAGGATCATGACCCAAAACAAACAATATTATTAATGTGTTTGGACTGAGAATTTCAACAATATTCATCAAAGAATACGTTCATTGGTACCGGTAGCTAGGTATAAATATACATCTGTCAAGCTTAAAAAAAAAAAAGGTAACTGGGTATATATGATGGGATCGATAATCATGTTACAGAAACATAATTTCAATTCTTCCAAATAATTAAAAAACGACCTACCCGGCCATGCTACTCAATTGCGATTTGATATGTACATGGGTGCATAAATAATGAAAGCAAAAGAGGATGCATGTAGTGAAAATGTAAAATTGATGATGAGCCATAATGGTAAATATATTATACACAATTATTATTATTATTATTATTTATTACACCATATCCAACAAAATTGATTGTTTAAATACTTTTATATATATATATATATATATATACACGCACGCAAATTTTACACACTTGAAATCAATGACTGTAATAAAACACAATAAAAGTGAGGATCACACATTTGTTGTGAGACCTGTTATATTTATGATTGAAAAATAAGTGCGTAAAGTTGGTGCGCCTATAAGAAAACCTTTATATATTAATATATATCTATATATACATAATATACAATAATTCTTACATGTGCACCAACTATACACACTTGAAATGGAATGACTGTAATAAAGAACAATAAAAATAGGGACAACGTATTTGATGTGGTACTCATTATATCTATGATTGAAAAATAAATACATATAGTTAATGCGATAAGTCCTCTATATATGTATATGTATATGTCTACGTGCATATTAAGGTACGTAAATACATAACGTCAAAGTACGTGGGTTTTGCATGACACAGACCTGAGTCTTTTATCTGTGCGTGAAGCAAGTGTTCTTGTGACCGCAAAATTTCAACACAGACAACGACTCCCAATATAAAACTTTGACCAAAATTACTTCTTTGTCTAATTTGGCAAGATTTGAACACAACTTCTGGATTAGGGCCAACCACCCTGACTGGGAAACTTGAGCTTGTAAGATGCTTCTGCTGACCATCTTATAAAAATATAAAATTTAAAAATGCCTGGTCATTGACTCATTATTGAGATAAACGATCGAGTGTGTATATATATGTGTGTGTATGTAATATAATCTTTTTTGTAAAGAAATATTTTTGAAAATATTTGAGAGAAATGGGTAGTAGTGTTGAAAATCTCATGCCTTATTCATATCATATATATTGTTTGCTTTGTGTTTATCGGGGCTTTGTTTCTCCTAGCCCCTAGACCTACTCAAGTCATAGATATTCTCCGTTTTTAGTTTGTCAATTCTCATGGATACAGCGAGCCTATATGGTTTTATTTTTCATAGGTCAAGCTAGTGGGCTGGACCCAACTTATTTAAGCCTAAGAAAATGCATCTTATGTATGGCAGAGACTAGAGACTTGATCAAGCTTATATACCGCATGATTGGGTGATATTCAATCGACGTGGTAGTCTAACAAATAGTAATGAAAACCCATTTGAAGATCCAATATTTTACTGATGAATACAAATATTCTTGACTTGGTTATTCTTGACTTGGTTTACTTAGTCGCTATTGTTGAATTTTAAGACGAAACAGATAAATTTTTTGATAGAGGGTTGTCAGTTTGACTTGGAATCAATGTGTGGAAGAGAATGTGTACTGGTTTATCATCGTACGTGTTAGACACAACTATATTTCTGTCTCTGGTAACAATTTCAAACGCGTTACCTAAAAGGGGTTTGAAGTTTGAATGAATGGAAGAAAGACATATATCACGGCCTTCATTCGTGTTGAAACATTATATGACCATTATTGGTATGTCCAGCTTGTAAGACACTATTAAAAATATCAACTCATATGTGATATGTTTAATAGTGAATATCTCTTAAATCAAACCATATGAACTCGGAGAGTTCTGAGTTCGATTCCATTGAAAATTTGGAGTAATAACTTCGTAGCTACTCGAGGTTTTGATTCAACTTATTTTGCCGTCAACCGAGAAACTTCAAACTTATATGCACAAGATATTGTTGAATAAATTATATGTATATATAATAATTATTATTTGGAAGTTTGAGAACGTTTTGACCAACAACACGTGGGTTAGGTAACTGGGCCTGATTGCCGAATCAAACCTAACTCCATATAATTGGGCTTTGGGAGCAATCCCAATATCAATATGTACACGAACTGTCTACCACTAATACAGTCTACACACCGAATCTCATATAATATTTTTTTTTTTTTTGTGTTTTGTTCTTATAGAAAGCCACATATGAGATTTCTCTTATAAAACAAAAAAAAAAAGTACAATGAGTTGTATGACATTATATAGGGCTTTTAATAATTAATTTTCCAGAAACATATATATTACAAAAAAATAAAAAAATAAGTGCTGTTTTTTTTTTTTTTAATATCAAGGAGAAATATGTTTTTCATTGGAATCGAACATTGGACACACATATACTTAACTCAGTTGATTGTCAATCGAACCACCTTTCGTTGATAATAAAGTACTGGTTTTAATAATTGATTAGAGCAGAATGTGAGAGGGCCCGTTATGACATGATAGAAATACATTTGTAATTCCCTTAAAATGGGGCTTTATTATAACTTCATGAGTAGCAGAAAATCAGGTCCTACTTATTTGTTTTCCATTATGGGTTGTATTAATAATAATTTCACAACATATCAATAATGAATAACAATGTAAAATAATATTGAATATACATTTATTCTGACATGAAGACGTTTGTAAACATTATTATTTATGAACATTTTAATCTCAATTGTTGGTTCTGACCAACCACTGATATTAAAAGGTCATTAAACAATACACATATCCACCCAAACAAGACTCTAATCTTAGGATTAGCTTTACTTTTAGTCATATATATATATATATATATATCCTAACTTGGACCCCTTGATTGGATGGTTTTACCAAAGGCCAAGAACATATACATTCAATCTCTTCTTTCTTTTTTCTTTAAAACAAAAAAAGAAAAAGAAATGTACATAGTAATACGAAAGTGCAAATATGCAAAAGTCTAAAAGGGGAATACAAGTCATTGCCAAATGCCAACACCAGGAGGGACAAAGGTCATTTAATGAAGAAGCTCAAAGCTTTATTGTTCCACAACTACATACATTTAATAGTGATACTACAATAATTTGTAGTCCTCTAATGCTTTGACATTGAGTGTATGTATAGAGTTGCATACGTTGTTTTCATTATTTAGAAAAAAACTTGTCAAGTGAAAATCATCGATTAAAAGCTCTAAAAACAACCACATTATATTTGTGGATGCAAAAATCAATCATTCTATATTTCAATCCAGTTAAGGTATTGTGCGCTTTGGACACTCCTCGACCCCGCATGTATTTTTTCAGAAAATAATTGCCTCCCAATTTTCACATCCTAATTAATTTCACATGTAGTGTCATTCAATACCTAAAACAAGCACTCTTTTCATGTACCCTCACATCCAATCCATCCTTCACATGACACCCTATATCTATAGGGTAGGATAGGATAGGATGGATCCATTGGTCATTCTAGGATGGACACAACCATGAAATCATGAAACATACAGAGAGCTCTCTCCTTCCTATTCCTTGTACTAAAAAAAACCCATCCCTGTACCATGTTCATCTGATGAGAAAACGCAGTAACTGTAGCCCTCAAAAAGAGTCATATTAAAGGGTCACTGAACCCATGTTATTGTACCGTACACTGACTGATACACCAAGACAGAAGAGAACTAGATTTGTTAACTTTACTGTTCGTGTGGGATTCACTGTCAGGTCCCTTGAATTAGGGGGAGAATGGGTAAAGTAAAGAGACTAAGTAGGAGAAGGTAAATAAAAAACAATAAAGAAAAAAAGTAGAGAGACAGAAAAACAGAGACAGATTCAAAGGCTACTACTAGTTCTAGTACTAGTACATGTGGGGGGAAGAAGTCAGTAAGGGAGGGGCAGTTTACCTCTACACACACAGTCATTCCTGCTGTAAATTCTTTCCATTTTGCTTTAATTCTGATTTCTCCATTTTCCTTTGTTTTGGGTTTTGGTAAAATACTTTTCTTTCAATTGGGTTTGATTTATTTTTTTAATTCAGTTTAGTTGGGAAAAACAGAGCACAGACAGAATAAAAAGGTGATTTAATTTAGTTCCATAAAACCAGATTTGGTTTTAACATTCTTCAAGCTTAAAAATTCTCTCTGTCTTTTCCTTCTTTTGAGTCTGTGAGCCCACTTGAGTGATTTCTCTCTCTCTCTCTTGACCCATCTTTTTTCTCTGTAATTCCATAAGACCAGTTCAAAAGAAAGTTTTCTTATTCACCAAAGCTTTTTCACATTTTCTGCTCTCAAAACATTACTAGCAGAATCATCTGATCTCTCTCTCTCTCTCTCAAGCAGACACAACCCAGCTTTGGGTCAATCTAATTCACACACACCTCTGTTTTGCTTCCTTCATTCTCTGCTCTCCCATGTTAATTTCCTTCTCTCAATTCATTCGATCATTCAAAAACAAGCCAACCCATTACTCCAAGACTCAATATTTCTCCATCTCTAGTAGTCTCTCTCGGGTCTGCGTAATGGGTTTGTGTAGAAGACCTCAAAGTGTTTTCCTTTTGTTGCTTTTACTTGTCATTACCATAGTTGGTCACTGCCATGGCTCAAGAGGCACCAATGTGTTCGACGTAAAGCCTAAGTCAGAATACAGAGGCCAGTTCTTGGGGTTCTTGCCTAGACATTTCCCAATACCCACCTCAGGTCCTTCGAGGAAACACAATGGGATTGGCTTAAGAAGTTTGAGATCGCCATAAGGACTTGTTCAACAGCTAAAGGTGACGCCTTGATTTTGGTTTTGTTTGGTATTAGTTTTCATGATTTCATGACCTTGAAAATTATGCAGAGAGTAGTTGGTTGGGGTTGCTGTACATTTGACAAAATCGTTTGTCCAGATGAGCCTGTAATGCAATGTTTTTGTTCCTCCTCTATAAATCAAGGAGAAAGATTGGCTTGTCCTTTTTTACTGTTTGCAAGAAGATATATTGTATTCGTATAGGGAAATGAATTAATACTAATTGACATCTTTTTTATGGGTATAAAAGCTTTTTCTTGTTTTTATATATCCCTAACAATTTCTTTCATAACCGGTCATAATAGTATTACGTTATCTAATTACATTGAATTTCGTTTTTACGTTGTCTAATTACATTGACTTTCGTTATTACGTTAATTACAAAAGCCGTTGTCTAATTATATTGATTTCGTTATTATATTGTCTAATTACATGTTATGGCTGATTATAGCTGAATTTGTTAGGAATACGTAGTGTTGTCGTTCATTATTTGTTATTTTGTTGTTGAAGTGTTCATTTGGCTAAATTTGGTATTTTATGATCAATTATGATAGAGATCCCAGCCGCAGTTGATATATCAATTATCCCAAATTTGATATTTTATGATCAATTATGAAAGAATTCCAATAAGTAGTGTCCTAATTAACCCAAATTTGTTATTTTATGATCAATTATGATAGAATTCCAGTAGCCAGTATCTCAATTATCTTATCTGTTCAATTGTACGTAGATGAATTTCATGTACATCATGTGAGACATGTAAACCTTGCGAATTTACTTGGTTTAAGTATTTCAATTATCCTAACCGCTAAATTATATGTATAAAAATTTCATGTGAAATATGTAGAGTGCAAGAATTTACTTAGTCTTGTGCGTTCAACTCAATAGCATGTGCTCCGATGGTTATATTATCGATTCATCAATAAAAATCTCTCACGTACGTGGACTAATCTTTCCTATTTAACTACTGGGTCCTCTCCTCCCACTGTCTATCACTCTATCTATTGATGGCAGATAGCAATCATATAAAATACAACCACTGCCAGGCACTGCAGGTAGTAGTGATATGATGATATATAAACATAATGAAATCGATTTTGGCCAAAATTTTGGGCAACTTTTTATGTGATTGAGTGAGCATTAATGAATATGGTGTAATAGTTAATACTTAATAATGGGTAATAAATAACACTGAACCACTAGTTGGAGTAATATCAATAATGTGTATCACATTAATGATCAGGATTCGAATATCTTCTCGTTTCAAAAATAATGGGTAATAAATATATACCATTCACAACAGCTAGCAGAGAAGAGAAGAGAGCCTCAATCAACTCAAAATAAGCAATCGATGAAGGGCACTAATATATAAGTACTGGAGTTTTGGTATGATTTGAGGTTTCATTGGATTCCTTTGTCAATCACTGTTTGTGAAGGATGAGAGTCATAATTAACAACCACTTGGTTTATAGGGTCGTGGTGAATCTCCCTAGTAATACCATATAGATTTGGAAGGTCACGAGTTTGAGTATCATTATGAGCATGCGTAGGGTGTTGGCCCTACTTATCATATCATTGAATGGAAACGCATTGGTCTAACGGTCTGAGTTTAGGCTCATATCGGATGTCCAAATGATAAGCTTGTATGATGTTGTTTTAAATTACCACTAAATGAGCGGATATGACGATTCGAGTTTAGACTCATATCAGATGTCTAAATAGCAAATTTGTATGGTGTCGATTAAAAAGAGAGAGAGTCATAATTATGTATATCAAGAGGTGTAGCAACCCAATTAACCAAGGATGCCCATATGATTTACTTTTACTTTTTTACTGTTCTACACTTCTACTGCACATCATTTATATTTTTAATACAAAAAACAACAGAAAATAAAAAAAATTTCCTTATTTTTTAACTGAAAAGAAAATAATTAATCAGATTTAAAATGTAGTAGGAGCCCCATCTTTTGGAGATCCTTTGACCATTGACTTAAGATTTAAGAATATTTAGACCTCAATTTATTACCTGTTTTATGCAAAAAAGGGGGAATTAAAAAGAACCCAAAACCTAATTTACCAATAAAGTTTTTTTTATTAAAAATAAAATAGAGGTGGGAACTGTAATGATGTCTAGTATTATTGCACTAAATTAACAGCTCCAAGATTTCTCTTTTTTCATCAATGAATTTAAATAGGGATTAGAAGAACTCTCCATGAAATAATAGTTTGATTAATAAATAATAATCATGTAAATCAAAGCCTAAAACTCTCACTTTTGTCACGTTTTGTCTCTCAAAGAATCCCAATAATGATTACTTATCCTACCTTAATTAAAGATCAAGTTAATTTGATGTAAAACAAATCTGCTTTTTATAAACTTTAAGGGATATTGATGCAATACAATGACTCCTCTTTTCATTACTTGACTTTTATATTAATTTTGTAAATCAACTAAAAACGTGTATAAAATTTATTTATTTTTTTAAACGTCATAGACCAATATATATCATGATACCCAAACTCAGGTAAAAGAACTGGAGGCCATAAAAGACATCCGGGGTACCAAAACGGTGGATTACAATAATTATTGAGACATGAAAAAGGTTGAAACAAAACCCAATCTACCATACTAGTAAAAAACAAAAGAAAGAAACGGTAAATTAACCAACAGCTTCATATACTCACAAGTCAAAATTGAGATTGATGGTTTGGTACTCTTCTCATGCACGTTTCTCAGCTAATATTTGCATCAGAATATTAGAAGGGACTTCTTCAATCCACACCTTGCGGTGAGGAAACAAAAAAAAAACTCGTTTTATTTTCATAAAATTTAACTTCTTAAAGTATAGATTTACAAATTGATTATTTTTTTTCATAAATATTATTAACTAATACATCCAAATTATGAAGTATTAATTACCAACAATAACAAGAACATGGGCAGTCATAATGCTATTGCGAAATGAAAATGATGATAAGGATAATTGGTTTACAGCCAGGATTTCCAAATACTGATTTTCATTTAGAAATAATTGAAATTAAAGATTAAAATCAACATAATTTGATATCATAACTTGTACCTCAAAAGGTTCATTTGATTCCCCCACTAAAATTGCCTTGTTCCTATCCCAAAAAAAAAAAAAAAAAAACTAAAATTGCCTTGTTAATATCTCCGATTATTATTGCAAATTTTTTTTCTTGATTATGAAATTATTCCTCTTACGACTGGATCTGGTTGGAGTATTTAGGGCTTTGAATGTGGAAATCGTAAAGGTTTGGATGGGGCTTGGGAAGATATTTGGTGCGAAAATGAATTTCTTAAGGCCGGTCTTAAGAAATTCATTTTACGGAGTGTCTTTAGGAAACTTAGGGGATGTCTTTAAGAAATTCATTTGACGGTGTGTCTTTAATAAACTTATGGGTGTGACGAAAGTTTATCATTCTTAAGACCCAGCCTATCTTGGGCTTACGCCCTACTTTGGGATGTTCTTAATTTTTTTTATTCACGGAATTGGGCTGAATAGCCTGATCGTATGAAGGCCTAGTGTTGATGGGCTCGACTTAGGGTCCAACAAACCTGAAGAAGGCTCATCCTCATCAGATTGTTTTGCGTTTATGTGCGGACTGCAGAGCAACAAAAACAAAGTTGATTCCAAGACAATACTTACAATCTCCAACTAATAAGCATTTTTTTCGGTCGAGGAGAACCCACCCAAGAGTCGATCCATCCTAAGACACATCCCTACATGGTAAACTTCATCACAAGAATATATTTATAATCTCTAACTGATAAGCATTTTTTTTTGGGTGAGGAGAACCCACCCAAGAATTAGCCCACTCTCAATAAACATTTTTTTTGGGCGAGGAGACCCCACCCAAGAGTCGACCCATCCCGAGACACATCCCTACATGATAAACTTGATCACAAGACTATATTTACAATCTAACTGATAAGCTTTTTTTTTTTTTTGTGAGGATAACCCACCCAAAAGTCAGTCCACTCTGGGACACATCCTTACATGGCAATCCAATCACATAATCAAACTATCAAACTTGAGTACGTCCTCCCTGCGACCAAGGCTACTGGAACACTGATAAGCATTTGATATGTATGTATCTCATGCCATATTATAAACATATAGTGTTCATACAAGTAATAGTTTTTTTTTTTCTCATTTTATTGTACTTTCCATTTTAAAAATAAATAAATAAATTGGGAAAACACTCCAAATTACTCATCAAGCTTCATTTCTCCTTCAGAGGCAAAATATTTACACTTGCTAGAGAAACCCCCGAGACTCCAAATAAAAGATGGAGAGGGGGAGTGAGGGAAAAAGAAGCAACTATTATTCTGACTCTGTTCTTTTCTGTGACACCCTTCTTCTCGTCTCCATGATAGCTTCCTCCCGTCGCTTGGACAACTCATTAACTGCTTCCTGGTACTGAAGTTCAATCACTTCCAAATCCCTTGTCAACTCGTCATCATAGTCTGGATTAGGGAAAGAAACAGCATTGGTTGGTTCTGAGTTCTCAACATGCCCTGATTCTGCAGACATATATGAATCAATGGAAAACTTCTTGAAGTCGAGTGAGGTTGCAGAAAGATATGACATCACAGAACTGTAATCTTCCACCATTGATGTATTTTGATGACTGAAATCATCAGTAGTAGGGTCTCCTTTTGTTGTTTCAATGGATCCTTCAGAAGATCTATAATTGGGGCAAAACGAATTACCCGAATGATTGGCAGATTCCCCTGTTTTTTGGGAAGATCCGATTAACCACTCTTCATGGTCTTGTGAACTGGAGTTCTTCCGAGGGCCCTTAGATGCCTGGATTCTATTTGGAGGAACCAAATGATGGATGGGAAGACAAGATTTCCAACGAGGTATTAATGTCAGTAATAGCACGTCAATTGACTCAGCTATGAAAGCGACAATCTGGTCTTCTAGTTCCAGTTGCTCAACCATTTCATCTGAAACTGAGAGGGCCGTATCGCTGTCAAGGTAGAACAGGAAATGAATATTCCTCACACGACCTGCATGTAAGGAACAGAGAAAACTTTGAGCAATAAAAATGGAACAGATGGAAGCAGATTAGTGACAACATAGAAAATGTTTACCGTTCTGATCAACTATTCCAAGTATTAATGATACAGAATTTACTTCGTTCCACTCCCCTTTCAAAACAAAAGTGGTGCCATTCTTTGCCCTTCTAACCTCCACACATTGACAACTGGATCCTGTTGCATCAACAAATTTATCAAAAGAAGTGATAATAGGAAGCTCTCCATCATAATCAAGATCCACGGAGGAGGATCTATTCCGTGTAGTCACTGGTCCTTCTGACATCAGACAACGATCACCAAAAGCTCCTATTTTTGGCATAACAATATCAGGAAGGGGCAATGGACGATTCTTTGCTGATCCATTCACTTGCAGAAAAGGGTCCATCAGAAGCTCCTTTGCTGACAGTCTTTGAGATGCTGGGAGCAAACACTTTTCAATAAAAATTTTTACTTCAGGATCTTTAACCCTGGACAGGGAAGCAGGCTTTATTCCCTACAAAGATGAAAGAGTTATGTAACTGAAAAATGTTTTCAATAACCAATACACAATTACACATTACCAAATGGAAGCAGATAGTAATTTCTGCAAAATGCTTACAGATGAAACCTTCTTATATATTTGAGCGGAGTTTTTGCATTCGCAATAAGGATATTCAAAAGTCGTCATCTCTAGCATGCACATTCCAAAGGAATATATATCAGCCAACTCATTGTAGTTCTCGTCATACAGTTCAGGTGCCATAAACTCAGGGGTTCCTGCAAAGCCCATGTAAAAGATCAATATGCTAACTTATCATTTGAAGAAGACAAAGGAAAATGTAACATTGTACAAATAACCATATATAGCGGCCATCAATGAAACAATCAGAAAACAAAAAGTGCTAGTCAACACAGGAAATTGCTATCTTTTCTAAAATTTTTAATTTGCACATATATTAATAGCATATTAAGACCCTTGTGAAATATTAGTAATGTTGAGGAAGGAAACGAAAAACACACCTATTACACTTTTGGCAGAAGGCTGCTCCATGACCACTGCCAACCCGAGATCTCCAATTTTGACTTCTCCTTGGTTACCATTAATGAATATGTTATCACACTTCAGATCCCTGTGTATAATGGGTGGGTCATGATTGTGAAGATAGGTCAAACCCATCAAAATCTGCCTAGCCCAACCCTTCACAGCCTTCAATTCAACCTTCGTGTGTTTCTTACGGTACCTAAGTCACAGATAACACCCACTAACCATGGGCATAATCTCACCATAAGACAGAAAAATAGGAAATTTAACTCATGCAAGAAAGAAATTGTACTTACTGTCTGAGACTACCAGAGGTGAATAATTCTGTTATGATATTAACAGTCTTCTTTTTATCATCTATCCATGAATTGTAAAACCTTACAATATTATTGTGCTTCAATGATTTCAATAGATGCACCTCAGAGTAAAGCCTCTCAAGGTCTTCCGGTGACTGTAACACATCATCGATCCGAACTTGACTCCATGCTACTTCTAACCCATTAACTTCATCAAATGCCTTGTATCTAAGTGATAAAAGAATTAAGGAAAAGTTCCAACCCATGAACAAGATTGGCTCAATTCAAACACCATTGCTTCTATTCCATCATATTTTTCTCTCACATAGTTGATAGTTCCAATTAATAGAGACAAACCCAATGGTATAGTTGTTGGGGTGCAACCTAAATGTCACATGTATAATTTCTAGAAATACCCTCTCCACATAATATGTTGGGTAAGATCAACGGAAGCCTCGTGCACGAGAGTTATTTATCTATAGTTCCAATTAGTGAGTTAGAGATTTGTCAAATAAACACTTAAGAAAGGGGAGATGTGAAAAGTTTTGTTGATGTAGCAGTATTGTCCAAAAGTTCTTACATCTTCTTTTTGTTCTTTTTTATCTTGATACTGGTGGTTGACGGCCAGTATCCAGGGTTTACTCTGCAGGTTGGGTCCAATAAAACATAACCGGGGAGGGATTTTACATTCTCAAAAGAACACACAAATTTCTGTGCAAAGAAACCAAATAAAGGATACACTTTCTTGAAAGCACCTTTTCCAAGCACCTCTTTGTACTGTTAGAAGCAGAATTAGTCAGTAAAAATTTAACAGAAACCAATAAAATTAAGCTCATTTCAGAGTATTAGAGGAAGGAAGGAAAATTAAAGAAATAACAGTATTAAAATTTCAAATTTGAGACAAGATCCGCTGGACTCTCTCATACAGAAATTGAAAGAGCAACTTTTTTTTATCTTCTATCCCTCTCCGCTGATTTTCTCAGAAACCACAAAGCAGGCCAGAACCTTACCCGTACATAGCGGCGTGTAGGATCAACCTCAAGAACATCAGGGTCCGGAGGCTCAGCATGCTCATTAGCATCTTCAGAACTCTCCATCGGGATTGAGCTCTAAAATCTAAACTTACTTATGGAAAAGTAGGAAGAAAATCAAAGACACAACAAAAAAGGTCAATGAAAATCTCACAAAATTGGCCACTTAAAACACAGTTCAATGAAAAAACAAATATGGTGAAAATTGGCAGCAACAATCACCAGAAACTATCTATCTATAATATATTAAACAATCCATGATATACCCAAGGAATTTTTTTTAAAAAAATTAAAACTTCAGCTTCACATCAAATTAGAACTCCAACCTTGAATTTACCTTCTCTCAATAACGAAAATATATTCTCCCATTCAAACATCCGGAGAATGTACAAATATTTTGGCAACGGAAACTTGATATTATTAAAGAAAAATCATTAAAAAAAAAAACTGAATCTGGACCTAATTGCAGATTTTGCCAAGCATGGATTCGTCAAGAATTTCACACCTATTACGCATAATTTTTTTTGGATAAACCAAACAATCTGCAAAACCTAAATTTAAATTTGGGACTCGAGCTTTTACCTGCAAATAGGAGAGCTCCCTAACGACCTCTTCGTTCTAATAAACGATCCAAATACAGAAGAGAGAATGCAAAAAAGGGAAGATAAAATACGCAGAACAGAAAGACCCTAACCCTAATAAATCGATGAAGAGATCAGAGAGAAATCGGAACAAGTGTCCTCTTCCAAAACAGGGGAAATTTGCCAGGTGAGAAGGCGAATCTATTTATACTTTATCCGCCAAAAAGCTATAAATATCTGTTACCTATTTTATTAACAGCTCCACTGCTTGACGGCTGTCATCTATAAGGCCCTACGCTGCTTACGTGGCTTCCGATTGATGGTTCTTTTTTATTTAGGTTTGTTGAGGTGGTCGTTAGTGATTGGGCGGTCACTTTACAGGTAGGGTTAGACTTAGGTCGTCGGTTGCGGACCTGTTTAGGTTAACCGGACAAATTGGGCTTGGGGAAAAAAAATGGCTCCGGCGAAGAAGGGGAAAGCGAAGACGAACTCAGGCGACTCAATTGTGTCCACTTCGAAAGCTTTCCCTTCCTGTATCCGCTTCATAGCTCCGTCATCCGTCGCCATCACCATTCACGCCAAGCCCGGAGCCAAGTTATCTTCAATTACCGGTACATAAACATCGCTACACATATGAACACGCGCATATACATGAATTGATATGACTGTTTCGATTCTTTCGAGAACCAAAGTTTTCTCATGGTTTGATTTGTGATTGTAGATTTCAGTGACGAGGCGGTTGGGGTACAGATAGACGCTCCTGCTAAGGATGGGGAGGCTAATGCAGCACTTGTTGAATACGTTAGCTCGGTGAGTTTCTTCTTTCTTTGCCAATTCCGTCCCTTTGAAGAACTTGGATTAGAAATTTTGGTTTTGCTAGCGTGTTCATGGTTCTTCTGTTAGGTAGGACCGTTGGATTTTTTTTTTCAAACCGAGAATAACTCCAACCAAGCCCAAACTCGGACCATGCCAGGCATTTGCTAATCCGACAGACAGGATAGTTGGACCAAGGCCAGCGCAAACCACTTGGGAAATAGTTTCGCCAATTTAGATTCGAAATCTTGACTTCAGGTGAGTCTTTACCTGCTAGGTTATGGCCAAGTGGTTAGGACTCTTGGAAGATACTCATTAGGTTAGTATATACAAAGACAGACCATGGAGGTTTTTGTTTTCTCTTAGAATCTCTCTTCCACCAAAATAATGTGTTTTGATTTCATGCGAGTTTGGATGCTTACAGTTACAGAGACATGATCAGGCATTCATTTGGATGTCGGTAACATTGGCTACAGAGCTTTACTGTTAAAAAATGAGTTTGCAATGAGCTTTTGCCTCCTATATGAAGATCTTTGGATGTTGGTGCACCTACACTATGGAGTTCATATCTTAGACTTCTGATACCTAATTCAACCAAGTCGTGTTCCACTTGTGTTGCTCAATATATTGTCAGTTTGTTCAGGGATTGAACGCCTTGAAGGCGAGTAGCATGAGGGGGGGCTTGTGGCATGGTGGTAAACTTGTTTCAATGAATGTGAAACCTAGAGGTCACAAATTGCGTACATCTTGCCCTTCCTACACCCAGCCCCTTCAATATGGTAACCCAACGGAGTTGTTTACCTTTTTACTTAAGCCGACAATGAAACTATCTTGTCCATTGGGGCGTGGCCTAGCAAAAATTTTAGACAGTTTAAGGTCTAAGAATTGAATTATTTGAAGAGTAAACTTGTGTCCTGTGGGATTGGAGGGTTTGCATTTTTTTTCTTAAGCAGTGCATAAATTTAATTCTTTATGCAAAGAGAGAGTAAACAACAGTTTTTACCTTACTTTCTCATTTTATGATTGCTCACTGGTTCAGTATAGAAATCATTCAAAAAGTTCATTGTTTATATTGCATGGGAAGTATATTACACCGTTTAGGTATAGAAAAAGAGAAGAAAAACCAGTCTGTACTCCTAAGAATTTTCAAGTAGAGGCCTGACTAAAAACTGCTGCTAGGATATCTATACTTGGATTGCTGTGGGAGTTAACAACGATCCTCCTCATCTGAGTTGTGATTTGAAATTTTGGTTAAGTAGCTAAAAGTACAATGTGTTTGGTTTTTCAATGGAGATTATATTTTATTTTATCAACAGATATTTTTATTCAACTATAGTGTCTTCAATGTGTATCAAAAAAATGACCTTATTCTCAAATGACAGGTTTTAGGGGTGAAGAGAAGGCAGTTATCTATACGTTCTGGTTCTAAATCAAGAGACAAAGTCATAATCGTGGAGGAGGTGACTCTAGAAAGTGTTTTTGAAGCTCTGGATGCAGCTTGCAAGTGCAACTAAAGAAGAGATGAGAGAATCAGTTTCTGTATACGTTGATCTTGGTTCAGTGTTCCTCACCTGATTAAACTGGTTTAGGATCTTCTGTTACTTGTCGTTTAAGTGTTTGATTATTGTTCTGTAGATAACCAGTATAATCTGACATATTGAACCCATCCCTTTACATTTTCTGTTTAAAATTGTAACTAGACAGCTACATATAGGTTTTCTTCTCTTCTTTCATCTTTTGTAGTGCTTTGACATAGTTAATGGCATTCAAGCCTATGCTCTTGCCTACCAACCGTGCTCACATAAAATGTATTGTCGTCATCAAAACAATAATCTTAAGGAGCATATTGGGATGTGAAATCTGAAGGAGAATATTGGATTAGATAAGTAGGATTGACTACATGAATCTATAATACAGAAATCTCTGTTCCTGCAATGCCAAATTTGTTCATTTTCAGCAAAACATCAGCATCGCCTGTTATCAAATAGCACAAAGAAGCATGCTAACCTAAAGAATACAATGCTGCTGACATTTAGAGAAGCAGAGAATATTAAAAACTGAAGACAAAATTTGATGACCTCGGATTGGCGCTTTTGAAACAACTTCTTATCTTGATAGGAAAATCCATCCTGAAAGTCCAAGGAACATTCAATTCCCAAGCCCACGATTTTTTTCACTATTCCACTTCTATTCTTTTCAAAAATCTATGTTGATAGAACTCGTCAAATGACAAGCGGTCCACTGCAAGATGTAGGTTATATAAGATCAATAGGTTATATATGATCAACAGTTAAAGCTATATATAATCCATTGGGTTGGGGCATAAAGGAATGTGCAAGAAGTTGATATTGACAATATGCTATACCTGGATTTAAAGCAAGTAGTCTAGTACAAATGTCAACACAATCTGGATGCAATCCTGGAAGAATGAGCTGAGAAAATGGAAGGCATGTACATGACTTTATGTTCCGCAGCAACTGTGAACAACAAACTGTCTTCAAATTTGGAGTTAGAGCACTATTATGCCTCCTACTTCAGGCTAAAGTTCTTACCTGAACATTACTCCTACCGTGAAATGGAGGGTAGCCGTTAAGAAGCTCAAAAAGAATCGCACCAGTGCTCCACATGTCAACCTAACATCAACTTCAGAGCATCGGTACGATCCAACTTAATCCAAAATTGAAGGGTTTTTCTCATTTGATCCAAAAAGAGGAAGATGTTGTGTTTATTCTTACCTTTTCATCATATCTTTGGAATTGAAGTATTTCTGGAGCCATATACAATGGGGATCCACATACCGTGTCAGCATAGCTTCCTCGATGCACAGTTCTGTTTCCAAATAAATGAAGGTGAATTATTGAAATGTTGGATTCTATTCAGTGAATTTAACAAAAAATATTATACTTGAAAAGAGAAATTCCAACACTTAAGCCACTTCAACTTTTGGCAGACCTAACCAATACCATCACACTTCCTTCTAATAGATTTACCTTGAAAGACCAAAATCGGCTATCTTGAGCACCAGATCATCCTCAGAGCCAGATAATAGAATGTTCTGCTCTAATAAAAGCACCATGTAAGTGAATCTAAGGAAAGTGAAAAAACATGACTGGAAAAAATTCTGCAGTCACCAATCACGAGCTCGTAAGAGGAAAAGGAATACCCTATTTATTTCAAAAAAATAAACAATTATTTAGAAGAGAAAAACAGATTTCAGAAGTTCAAGAATTTATGTGACTTTCGCATTGACCACTGATTTGCCTTTAATCTTAATGCCTTTCTTTAATGTTACATTGCCCGTGTGGCACTAGAAGAGATGAAATTTAAGAATGTCAATCCACCCTACTGCACAAAATATATACATACAAACATCGTGGGAAATAAGCTTCTATTTTACTAAATACTAACCCCTTTCAAGAGTATAAATCAACAGGTTACAACATGTTAAATTGTTGATTAAAAGAGTCCAGCATCACTTTGCCTGTAAAGGATGGTAGGTGGGAGAGGGGGCAATTGCATGCTGCAGTACATCACAGATATACCAGAGAGATTCTAACAAGAAAGGACATCAATCGTAATCAACTACAGGCTACGGACGAAGGATCCACCCAGAAGAAAGTATTCATCCATCAAGTGAACCAAGATATATCTCAAATGTATAATAGAGTAAACACAATCTCAAGCCAAGTGTAATACTAAACATACCTCTGGTTTCAAGTCTCTATGGATGATGTGGTGGGAGTGTAAAATTTTCAACCCAGCTCCTGTACCACAGAAGTCCATTGACAAAATTAGATCTATTGTTAAAAGAAATACAGAGCCAAACTACTAGCTAGACAAAAAATAACGAGGAACCAAGCTGCTGCATGAATCTTCTGGCTGTCAGCTCCTGAATGTGCCCGTGACAACGAATGAAAGAAGCTAGATTTCCACCAGAGCATAACTCCAAGACAAGGAACATACAACTTTCAACCTGATTTCCAAGACAAATCAGCTTCTACTTTTTGGGTTATCATTTTATCTACAAATAGATACAGTTTTATGCACCCAACAAAACAGCCCCAACAAAATAATTTTTTTGAACTACTTGAAAGGGGAAAAAATAAAGCCAGTGGCAGTGGTACCCAATATCTTCTTTGAATTTCATTAGCAACAACTAACCACATATTTCACTTGCTGCCAACTAACTACCAAAAACGACCATGTTTCACCAAGCTTTCCAATAACTGACCTTGAGCAACTTAACCACAACCAAAACTACATCTCCCCTCAATCCAACACTGTAAGGCCCAGCTAAATTCGAGATTTAGCAAACCTCCTAGTTAAATTCCAGGTCTAACAACCCTCCAATAGACAAACTCAAGACTCAAAAAACTCAATATGTATTTGGTGATACCTTGGGCATTCCCTAGGCATCCTTTTCTTACAGATAGAAACCCTAAAGAAACTAGGAAATACAACATATAAGGAATTATCATTCTAATTGAACAATTACCCTATTCCTAATCCAATAAAAATACTTGATTAATTTTCTACGCTTGAGATATGACAAGAAAGAAAAAAAATCGAGTTCCATAACTGGATTTAGCACAAACTTATACTAAATCAGCAATTGACAAATCAAACTCCAATAAATCCTACCAGAACCGACACACTAAAAAATTAATCAAGACAGCGAAATTCTTTTGTGAAGACTAACCTCGAAGGCGTCGTAAAGGCGGATGATATGTGGGTGATTGACAGAGGACAAGAAGTTGAGCTCACACTCCAAACAGCTTCGTAGGTGTTTGTTGAGTTTTGAAAGGTAAATTTGCTTCAATGCCAACTCCTCTCCTATCACAATGTTATCTGCCCTCCAGATTGTGGCGAGAGAACCCCCTCCAAGCTTTGATTTTAACACGAAATCCCTAACCCTAACGGATTCGAATGGCTCGCGTGTAGTTTCCAATTCCATTCCTGTTTCGACAGAGAAACAGCCCTTAGATTCATCCTAAATTCACAAGTATAATCAGAGGGCTACAACTTGTCTCATATTGGAAGACGAACAGTGAGAAAGATACTTCAGATTCCGGCCACTGACCCGACCAAAGGTTCTCGTCGGTTAGACTGCCGTTGGAGATGGTTGGCACCGTGAGGTGAGAGACTTGAATTAGATTAAGCTTCGGATCTCAATTACTTCGCCGGAAACGGTTACCACAGATGGAAAATCGACATATTAGGCCGGTTGATACCTGAGATGTTCACTTTGCCGCCATAGACTGAGAATCAGCCATTCAGGGGACACAGAGAGACGAGATTCTAGATAACGATTTTTCTTTCGGCCAGCTTGCTGCTGACATGTCACGTTTTTGGTCGTTTGATTAAATGAATGGCCAAGATGATAGGAGTTTAGATAATTTGAAATTTCAACAGCTGCGATCCCCGTCCGGCAGTCCCTGGGGGAGCAATTTTTCTTATTGGGCTTTCATGAGTTAATCAAAGCCAACAGAACTCAAACTTGAGGCCAATAGGCCTATAGATTGAACAAAGTCTTAGTTATTCTGTGGTACATATTAGCAAATGCCAAGTTAGACAGATGCTAGAGAATAAAATATTATTTTTGATAATTGATAACCATATCATAAAAGTTTGTCAATTGAACATTTGATAGGGCCTATTTTAGGGCCATCATGTCCATGTGCACATGAGTTTCCCACATTACGATAAGGATAAGTTGAGCCAAAACCCAGCACGTAGCCACAATAATATTGCTTTCAGTGAAAATCGAACTCAATATCTCTCAAATTCATACAAGTTTGGCTTTAGAGAGATAAGAGAATAAAATATCCGCTAATCATTAATCCACATCCAACACTTTATGCCTGATTGACACAACTTAGTTAATCACGAAATCAAGTAATGTGAAGGGAATAATCTTCTTCTTAATTTCAATTATATTATTATCGTAGTTATGACATTTGATGAGGTTCAAAACTCTCTCTAATTATGAGGACGTCATCGATGGTAGGGTTGAAGTTAGGATCGTTCTGGTCGCTCTGAATGATGATCTACACAACCAAACACGTAAGTTATGGGGGCCCTGAGGGTGTGCTCTGCTCAAGAGGACCTATTCGACGCTTAAGTAAATAAACAATTAAAAAGGGAGAGTGTTCGGTGTCCGGAGCTCTCTTATCTCAATTTGCTATTAAGTGTGCTAAAGTGCATGAGTTGTGATTCAACTTTTTTTCTTTACCTGTGTCGGAGTCATATTTAATATGAGTTAGAAGAGAATCATTTATGGAAGATCATGGGTATCTCATCATCAATGCTGAGATCGTGGGTGAGTGGATCCACAATTTATTGCTTCATTTGTAATTGATCTTATTGTGGGCTCTTTCATATCAGGACATGACATCTTCATTAAATCGAGCACGTGTGCTTGGCGGAGTATCGAGGATGGCTCTTTAGTCATGCTAAAGAGCTCTCATCCTCTACTTTGACGCTCTCGGGGACTCTTGGTCCTCTTATAAACTCTTGGTCTTTGGAATACAAAGCATGTGTGATGTGCTCGGATGGCACATCGAGTGTAACGGCCCATCCCGTAGGATCCAGTCGGGCCCATGGACCGTTACCCCCAACCCCTCACCAACCCAGCCACGGCTGCGGAAGGTAGATTGTTGTTGAGAGTCGAACGCATCACCTCTCACCCTTTCAACACAAGACCCTATACAAGGCGAATTGTGTTACCAACTAAGCTGGGTTGGTGAGGGGTTGGGGGTAGCGATCCATGAGCCCGGCTGGATCCTGCGGGATAGGCCGTTACATCGAGGGTGGCTCTTTGGTCTTGCTGAGGAGCTCTCTTCCTTGCCTTCTTAGATACTTGTCCTAGGGTGTTCACCCTTTGATGCTACCTTTTGTACACGATATTAAGACACGTGGCGAATTTTAAGAAAAGGTCATTTTGGTATCATCAACATTTTTCTAACCAAAAAAAAAAAAAATCTATGACAATCGCGCACGTATTGTCTCAATGCTCATGTTCGCCACCCTCATTTGTATTTCAAATCCCTCTATATATTATCCTCTCTCTTCTCGTTCTCTCCAATTTATCGCGGCTACACCCACGTACCCTGAGAAAGGAACAGCGGCCGGGCCGTCGTTGCAGATTGGCTTGGGTTGCTTCGCATCTCCTGCTCTCTGTCCATCTCTACGACTTTCGTCTCTCTCTTCGAGGTATCTCTTTACTCTTCGGTCTCTGAGTTAGATTGATGGTGTTTGGTGATTTGATTTATCGGTTTTAGCTCTCGATCTGTTTTTTGTGTGAACGATGGATGATTACATGTTTCAATTGGTGGTTTTCCTCTCTGAAGCTGATCTACGTTTTGATGCATGATTCACTATGGTTTGTACTGCCAGAGCTGAGATCTAGTGATCTAGATACGTTTGAAGCATGTCATTTATTGTGTCTGTTTTGGCGATTGACGTAGGCCAGGACGATCTGTAATGGAGAGTTTGTGTTATTTGTTTTGTCAGTAATCAGTAATGATCTTTGGCAGTTCTGCTACGATCAAGTCCCTGGATCTGTAATTTTTAATAAGCGACGTGCTCATTTTTTATATGCTTAATAGATCTATGGATTTGTTGTGTTATCTTAGGTTAGATTCAGTTCCTTCAAGCTGAGAAGGTAGTCGGAACATATTCGTTTGAATTTTTGTTTAAAATACTTCAATTATTTTATTGATGGTTGATAAATAAGCTCTAATTGTTGTAGTGTTTGATAGTTTATTTGATAGTTTATTTAGCCCGGGTGTGTCATTTCAAGTTCTGCATGATGTGCATTGTGGGATTGGATCTGTTTGGTTGACTGATTTCAAAAACTATGGGATAAGTTCTGAATTGTGCTCAATGTTTTTAATAAATGAAAATCATCACGAATTTGTATCAGTATCAAGCTGACCAGGGATCTATGGTTCCTCTGCTATATTGTACTCGTTACTGAATATATTATTGGATTGCAGTTTTTAAAAGATGGCTGATGCTGAAGATATTCAACCCCTTGTCTGTGACAATGGAACTGGAATGGTGAAGGTTAGTGTCACCTTTTCTTTTTTCCTTTGCAGTCACAATTACTTTTGCAATAATTATTTAGGTTAATGAATGTAATTTTATGGTTAAATGCAGGCTGGCTTTGCTGGTGATGATGCTCCCAGGGCAGTATTTCCAAGTGTTATTGGTCGACCTAGACACACTGGAGTCATGGTTGGGATGGGTCAGAAGGATGCCTATGTAGGTGATGAAGCCCAATCAAAAAGAGGTATTCTTACCTTGAAGTATCCCATTGAACACGGTATAGTTAGCAACTGGGATGATATGGAAAAGATCTGGCATCACACTTTTTACAATGAGCTTCGTGTTGCTCCTGAAGAGCATCCCGTGCTTCTCACTGAGGCACCTCTCAACCCCAAGGCCAACAGAGAGAAGATGACCCAAATCATGTTCGAGACCTTTAATGTGCCTGCCATGTATGTGGCCATCCAGGCTGTTCTCTCACTCTATGCCAGTGGTCGTACAACTGGTTCGTATCAATTTCTCTCTGTATCTAGCTCCTTGTGCTGTTGTGATATCATTGTGGCAATAAATGATCTTCCCCTTTGAACAGGTATTGTGCTGGATTCTGGTGATGGTGTGAGTCACACTGTGCCAATCTATGAAGGATATGCCCTTCCTCATGCCATCCTTCGTTTGGACCTTGCTGGTCGTGATCTGACAGATGCTTTAATGAAGATTCTCACAGAGAGAGGGTATATGTTCACCACCACAGCCGAGCGGGAAATTGTTCGTGACATGAAGGAGAAGCTTGCATACGTTGCCCTTGACTATGAGCAGGAGCTTGAGACTGCAAAGAGCAGCTCCTCGGTTGAAAAGAACTATGAGTTGCCTGATGGACAGGTTATCACCATTGGAGCTGAAAGATTCCGTTGTCCAGAGGTACTCTTCCAGCCATCTCTCATCGGAATGGAAGCCGCTGGAATCCACGAGACCACCTACAACTCTATCATGAAGTGTGATGTTGATATCAGGAAGGATCTTTATGGTAACATCGTTCTCAGTGGTGGTTCCACTATGTTCCCTGGTATTGCAGACCGTATGAGCAAGGAGATCACAGCTCTCGCTCCAAGCAGCATGAAGATTAAGGTTGTGGCACCACCAGAGAGAAAATACAGTGTCTGGATTGGAGGGTCAATTCTTGCATCACTCAGCACCTTCCAGCAGGTAAAATATTTTCTTTTATTTAACTTTTGTTTACCTCATCATCATAGATATTGTTCCAAGACTGACAATGTGGGCTTTGTCTCTCTATCAGATGTGGATTTCCAAGGGAGAGTATGATGAGTCTGGTCCGTCCATTGTTCACAGGAAGTGCTTCTAAGTTCTTTACAAGTGCTTTGATGGTGAGTTCTTTTGCTTTTTGTTGGCTTTTTGTGTGATGACTCGTGTCATTTGAACTCAAGTTTTGGTTGGGTCATTGAAGGAGAGCTTTTTCAGATTTTGATGTATCATTAGCCTCTCCATTCCATTGTGATTCTGCATTTTTCTTGTGGCTTTGGTGGCTTTTCCCTGTAATGGCTTTCCTGGAAGTGGTGGGCAGTCTTGTTGTCAAATCCTTGGTTGCCTGGAATCATCCATGGATCTATCATGTCTGTAGTAGGAAGCTTGTAGCTGGAGAGTGATTGTGGTGCTTAATTTATGTTTTCCTTTTTTTCTTACTTCCATATTTGAAGAATTTTGCTCCCTGAGAACATTAATGTTAATAGATATTGTATGAGGGAGTTTATATTAGTGTCAGTTTGCGGTCATAATCTTGCCCTGGGAATTATATTTATTCCTACATTATTTTGCTTCCCCTGCTTCTTCATGTTTCAAGCCGTCACAACCCACTCACACAGTGTCACAGACACAACGTATACTCATATAGGGATTAGAGAGTATAATGCGAATAGGAAGCCCAATTATAAGCCCAAAGCATGTAAACCCAGAGGCCAGAATGTCCATGTTGAGTGCTATTGACCCATCAACAAGTCAGGCCCAACCCATATAGTAGCCCATATCAGTTAGGGCTCATTTGTTTTTTTTTTTTTTTTTGTAGGGGAAGTGGGTTTAGCCGATGCAGATTCGCAAACCTAATGTTGCTCTGTTAAGAAGTCCTCTGTTTTGGTGTATTTTCTTGAGTCTTGGATGTTCTATGAATTGAGAGACTCTTCATAGCTCACATTCAGCTTCCACATGTTCAGTAACATTTTTGTTTTATTTTCAAATTCAATAATTTGATTGCATTTTCAATATTTATCTCCATTTGCATATTTAAAATCATAAAGATCGTATTAGATAAAATTAATAAAAAATAATTTATTTGTCCTAAAAAGACCATCTACTCATCAATAGGCAGCAATCATATACAAACTATCACACAAACTCAACAAGTATCAACATGGCACAATTAGCACAGTCTATGAACTAATTATTAGAATGAGTAAAGAGATGGGAGTGAGAGAGATTCAACCAATGTATTATGTACAAGACTACAAGCCTATTCTCTGTAGTCTGTATAATCCTAATGGGCTAAAATAAATAATCCCGGCCCAAATATTATATCCCACTGGGCCCATAAGATAAGCCCAAATATATCCCTAATCGGCTAAACCGATGGCAATTTACTCTGCAATACTGCGAATCGAATACGACCGAGACCGCGAATGCTGCCGAAGATTTGAGATTTGTTCGCCCCTTTTATATATCTAGGGTTTACAAATTCCCTCTGCATACTTGATACTTGATCTTCAAGTTCCTCACAAATTTTCAATCTAGCTTTTCGTTTCTGCGTTTCGAAACTTCAAAGCCATGGCTCGTAACGAAGAGAAAGCTCAGTCGATGCTGAATCGATTCATCACCATGAAAGAGCAGGAGAAGAAGAAACCGAAGGAGCGGCGTCCGTACCTCGCCTCCGAGTGCCGAGACTTGGCGGAAGCGGACAAGTGGCGTCAGCAGATCATGCGTGAGATCGGACGGAAGGTTGCTGAGGTCCAGAACGAAGGTCTCGGGGAGCACCGGCTTCGCGACCTCAACGACGAGATTAATAAGCTCATACGTGAGAAGTTGCACTGGGAGCGACGCATTGTCGAGCTCGGCGGTCCTAACTACACCAAACACTCAGCTAAGATGACGGATCTAGAGGGCAACATCGTCGACGTCCCCAACCCCAGTGGTCGTGGTCCCGGTTACCGGTACTTTGGAGCCGCTAAGAAGCTCCCTGGTGTAAGAGAATTGTTTGAGAAACCACCGGAGCTGCGTAAAAGAAGGACGAGATACGATATTTATAAGAGGATTGATGCCAGTTATTACGGGTACAGAGACGATGAGGATGGAGTTCTCAAAAAAGTGGAGAAGCCAGCGGAGGAAAAGATGAGGAAGGAAGCTGTGGAGGAGTGGCGGAGGATGGAGGATATAAGGAAGGAGGCGAGGAAAGGAGTGAGTGAGGTGGTGAGTGTGGGGCCTGCAGTGAAGGAGCTGTTGGTTGAGGAAGAGGAAGACGTGGTGGAGGAGGAAAGGATGAAGGAGAGGGAGGAGAATGAGAGGAGAGATAGGGAGAGGGAGTTTGTGGCACACGTGCCACTGCCAGACGAGAAGTTGATTGAAAGAATGGTGGTGGAGAAGAAGAAGATGGAACTGCTGAGCAAATATGCTACCCAAGATTTGCTGGAGGGGCAGAGCGAGGCCAAGGCAATGCTCAATATTCAGCGCTAAAAGGTGAATTATTGGTAACCAAAGTGCTTGAATTTTTTTTACCAGTTTGGGCATTGAAGTGTAGTAGAGGAAGTCGTCTAATTCTGCGATTCTTACATTGTTGCTCGGAAAGATTTATGTATTTCTTCTTTTATCTGTATGTTTCTTTTTTTATTGATAAAATTTGGATGTTGGAAACTTGAACATGGGAGATGCAGTTTTATTGTCCAAGAAAAGACAGATTAGTATTGCCGTGGTTTTTTCATTGCTGTTGCTGGTCTTATATCAAACATGCATATACTAATCTTATGGGTTACCAAGGCCTGTTATTCAGCTCCTTTTTCAATTTCAAAACTTCTTATCAATACCAATTCAATCTTTTAAGCTTACTGTGTGTGTTGATCTTTGGGTTATTGTTCATTTATATTTGTTATGCATGAGGATTAAGCAGCCTCCTTTTAACACGGTAGAAACCTTGAGTGCTCGACTTTGTTCATCTATCCCACTGCGGGAGACTTGCACAAGTTGTTTACTTTTACAGGCGCACGTGGTTCAGTACTAAAGTTGCAGGAGTGCACCTAGAGGGCACATGTTCAATTCATGGAAACAACTTTTCCACATATTATGTGGGGTAACCTTATGTAAGGGAGTTGTTTACCTTTTCACACAAGTGGACATGTAACCAAGTGGTAGAATTGTATGGGTGCAACTTAGAGGTTACAGGTTCAATTCTTGGAGGTTCAATTCTTGGACACTGTCTTTCCACATATTATGTGAGGGTAAGGTTTGTATACATCTTGTTTGTCCTTGACTAATGTGGGAGTCTTGTGCACGAGTGTTGTTTATCTTTTTTTGAAAGAGTGTTTTTTCAGACAACATGGGTAGAGTTGTTGGGGTGCAACCTAGAGGTCATAAGCTCAATACCGGGAAACAATTTCTCTAAATAATATGTGGGGGTAAGGTTTGTGTGCATCTTGTTAGTCCTTAAGTCCACTCACTGCCGCCCGCTGGAACCTTATGCACTGCAGTTGTTTATATTTTTTTTATTTATTCTTATGACGACTCCTTGTGCTTTTCCATGTCAATTGATTCTCTTTTTTTTCTTTCTACTGAACTATAGGAAAAATATTACCATAAAAAATCGAAGGGAAGCTAGAATATGTTCATAACTTCAATTTTGTTATATGTGAGTTTTACTTTTATTTTATTTTATATCAGGGGTAAATCTGCAGTTTTATAGGGGGATGATGGCTGTAGCCTTAGTGTTCTCTCTCCTTCTTTCTTTCTCTCTACCCTGTTCTTTCTTCTTCTTTGCTACACCTGTTCTTTTTTCTTTGCTGCGGATACCTCTCTATTCTCAGCACCAGAAACACCTTGTTGTCCTATCCCAATTCCTCTTTCCGAATCCCTAAACCCACCTAAAAACAATTGTAGGGCAGATTTCTAAGTCCGTCCTCCATCATAGACTTTCTGGATGTATTTAGTTCTCATAGTCCACGATGCAGATGGGTCTGGAATTGTTGTATTACCTTTTATTATATGCAGATGGCCTTAATTTTCAGTTTATTAAAGTTACATTCCCAATTGAAGCTCAAAAATACAGTAGGGGCAGAAAATGATGCTGTGTCTGTAACTTCTATTATTTGTGCACATCATGAACAATGTGTTATAAATATTTAGACAGAGTTGATGTTAGGAGTTAGGACACTGAAGAGTTCACAAGAAAAAAGTGGGTGAAAACTGTGTAGAGCGTTCTTTTTTCTTGTGGTAGTCTGGTTGTGTAATCTTTTGAAAGAGCATGTGCATTGCATTGTCTTGAAAGTAATTTCTTTTCATCATTTCTTGAGTTTGAATATGGATGATTCAAAACTACATATAGCCTTGACGGGAGATGATGACAAAATGAACTGCTCTCTTAATTTTAATCTAGTTTTTCCCATCTTTTTAAACTCAGGTCATGATGAGTTTGAAAATTTTAGCAGTTTGGCTACCCATGTCTAAGACACCATTGCTTTTGGAGGATATCCCTGGTTTGAGAATTGAGAAGCTAAGCTGGAAAAAGGATTGTGACTGTGTGTATTTTTTGGCATTCAATCTCCCTCATATCTATGGCAATTTGATACTTTCCTTTGTTATAATAGTACTCTACAATCTAATTTATGGCAACATTTTGGTTAGCAAGGATGCAAAATCAGATGAGAAAACTTTCTGCATCTTTTCTGAAGTGATTCTGTGGAAGACATACAACTTCACTTGACCTTATTATATTTTGTTATGTATAGGCAGGTGCACTTGAGAGTTTCTATCTAAATGTTGCTGCAACAGTAGTCTCTGGCATCAAATTGCTGTCCCAGTTGCTCGAAAGCCCGACTGGAAAGTTCACCAGGTGCGGTTAGGCTTATTGTTTGTAATCCATTTTTCAGAATGAGAAGTTGACAGCTTGACTTCCTTTTGTAAATATGTCATTAGACAACGAGATTAGTATTGAAAGCTTGTATTATTGATTTTGCTGTAATATGACACCAAAATCGTTCAAAATTTGAAACTACAAATGCTAAAGTTGATGGTTTTCATCATCCTTGATGAATAAAGATTCAAATAGATAAAATAATTTACCAGCATTCGACTATGGTTACAGTTATTTGCAGCAGCAGAAAAATGCCCTCCTTTCCCCAATTGTACAATTACGGTTTGATTTTACCATCATCAAGTCGTATTTATACAATCACAGGGCGATAACCCAATTGGTTATGGCGATAACCCAATTGGTTATCTCGCTCTTAGGCGATCTGTATGTGCGGATGTCCAGCGTTCGAAACCCTCGAGGGTATTTTCTAATCTTAATTGTAACCAGCTTTGAAACTGTTTCTACGTTTATGAATTACTGTAAATGTAAAGGAACAAATTGAATCTTAGGTTTCATGTTTTTTCTGTTCTCTCCAGGATGAAGATATTGCCTTTATCGTCTCTCCCTATCTTCATTGTGTCATCAACATATCTACAATGGTTAAGGCAAGCAACAAACATAGTTTCTCTGCCACTTTTAATACCAAGCCTTAATGAAATTATTATCTAACAAAAACTGCATTAGTATAATTGAATTTGAAGAAAGGATACGATATCTCCAGCCAACCCTCTGGATTGAAGATCTTGAGGAGCAGCTCATGATTTCTCCGAAACAAGTTCATTAACTGCACTTCCCAATCCGAAAAAAACTAATGAATTTGATAACCAGAAATGTTAAATCTGTTTGGTATGTTTGTTTTCCATGCGTTTTCTGTTTTTATTTCGCAGAAAATAAAAAATAACCCAGAACATACATTTGGTTGTCGATTTTGAGAAACGGGAAAAGTAACTAAAATCACTTGAAAACGAAAAACGAAAAAAAAAAATGACTTTTTCTGTTTTCCGTTTTTTAAAAATGGAAAGAAAATAAATCAAATACCTGTTCAGGAGTGATTGCTGAGTTCTCATAACTTATGTTAACCCTCTGAAAAAAAAATTGAAAGGAAAAACATTTTATCAGAAACTTACCAATATTTTCAAGCAAATAAAGGAGGAAAACAGTGCGAATAGTAATCAGAAAGTAGTGAAGCCTTAACTGATTTGGATGCAATATTGAAGGAGGATTCAATTGTCAGCTGTCCATTCAACAAGTTTAAACCCCTAACACTGAACTTGATCTCATTAACTGCTTTGCCCTCCATTTTTATATCAGCAAATTAATGTCAGGACTTGGTTTAAGACAAAAAAAAAACATTATGGAACAGTATGTATAACAAAAACAAAGTCTGTAGTAACCACTTGGCCATAGTCTAGTTGGTTCTCTCCGAACTTAGGGCTTATGGTGCCCAAGATGGGGAGTTTGAGCTAATCAACTAGATATTTCCTTCCGGAATCCTGGTTTAATGAGTTTGTCCCACTTTCGGGCCCTTACCAACATGGATTTTGGCCCAGTCGCCACCGTGGCACGGACTGTTCTGGCAGCCTAAAGTTTTTGCCCACTCAACTATCCGAATGACATGTTAAGCTGGATAGTTTCTCGGTTAAAAAAAAAAAGAAAAGCAAAACCTGTATTTCTTTTGCTTTAGTGGCTATCAGCTAATCATAATTGGTAAAAAAAAATGAAAAAATTCTTAAAAGAAAAGCAATCCCATTATGTGGCTTAAATTTGTTGTACCTTATCAGCATCAATGGTCTGGTAAAAATCTCCCAATACCACAAAGTCTCTCAACCCAAGCTTTGTTCTTTTTGAACCCAGAATAGTAATTGTACTATAGACAAGCCTCCAAGAGCCACCCACCTTCCAGTATTTAGAAACCAAAACTGTCAAATACCATTTCAATCCATTTTCATTCTGAAGAAAATAGAAGATTGGATTTACCTTATTTAGATTCGAAGTAGGTTCTGAGGTTGGATTCTGGGACTCCAACAATGCAACCAGACCTTCAATCTCAGATTTCTTTGCAGATTGGACTCCAAAAATCCCTCTATTGATTCCTTACAATACATACATATATGTATATATAGTTGACCAATAGAGAAGAACAGCAAATGGAAGAGCAGAATTGAAGGAGACATACCTTGGAGTGCCTGATAGAGGTCAGATTTTAACTGTTCAGTTGTCCTGTAATCTTCTATTTCCTTGTCAGCGGCACCAACTAAGCCAGAGCTTTGCTCAGCTACTCTGGTGTGCCTAAACCCAGATGAAGAATCTCCAAATACTGTGGTTGGAATCAATGAATGAGTGAAGGAGACTATGTTGTGAGTTATTGGTATAATTTTCAATCTGGGTATTATTGGAGGAATGGGTTGGAAGGTTGGGATTGGTGGGTAGACAAGCTTGGGGGCCATAAAATCCAATGAGGAAAATAACTTTCTGTGTTCTGTTCTGGACAGAAGATATGGATTAAACTTTAAAGAGTCATGGCTGGGAAGCTTTGAGAGTGCTATACTGAATAGTGTTTTTTTTTTTTTTTTTTTTTCCCTCTTGCTGATAATCTGACTTATCGATTATTTATGGCCATTGAATGACAGATATATAGTACATGGCAGTATTACACATCATACATATTTGTATCTTTAATTTATGCTGTTATTTACAACTGTACCCCATGCCGGCTGACAATTCTCATGTGCGTTCTTCGTGCAATGAAAATCT
Source organism: Tripterygium wilfordii (assembly GCF_013401445.1). NCBI lineage: Eukaryota > Viridiplantae > Streptophyta > Magnoliopsida > Celastrales > Celastraceae > Tripterygium > Tripterygium wilfordii. The sequence continues at coordinate 12,870,096 of NC_052253.1, read as the reverse complement.
TGTCCTTTCTACATTTAATTAAGACATTTAGATGAATGAACACCAAAGATTTCCAACTAGGTACGCAAAACAACTGAAAAGATTTCCAACTCCAACAATTGATTGACCGGAATTAGATCGGAGTGATCTATTTGTCGAAATTTGAAACATCCAATGACCTAATTGTAAACATTTTCAAGTCGGTGACCTAATACAAACGCTCTCATCTTTCAATAACCTATTTAAACTTTACCCTCTCCAAACACGTGAGTTCAAAACCATCAGGATATAATGGGTCCGTTTCACAGCGTGTGTTTTACACTGCCAAACGCACCGCTTTGCTTCTTTTCCACTACTCATCCATCGGGCCACAACCCTTCAGTGGCTGACCTACCACTGCACCACTACCCTTTTATGTCATTGCTGGCAAGTACTGGCATTCACTATTTTTTTCGACAGTATAGAAAGTAAATTTGGATGGTATACATACTTCACATTCGGCACAAGTTTTTCACAATGCAGGGTCGAAAGAGCAAAAATTTAATAACCTGCCAAAGATAAAGCAAATTGCAGATTAACAATGTACAAGCCATTTATTCTAAATTCGGCCACATATTAATCCACGAGAAACAGTATAATACAACTTTTAAGTCTGTCGAATTCACCGCTGTTCATCAGTTACATATAACATACTATGGCGATCTTAAAAACATGCCTTAAGCAGCAGGTTTAGATACTTCAGACGACTTCTGTTGTTTCCACTGCTCTGGGGTCTGTGCTTTCTTTATTGAGAGAGCATGAATCTCTTTCATTTCTTCAGCCAGAGCAGCATTCACCAAACGATGCCTCTCTAGCAACCTTTTTCCCTCAAACTGTTCTGAGACAATCTCTAAAGCAAAACTTGTACCACACCTGAGGGTCGTATAAAATTCCGTAGACTGAATCAGAGGCGTAATGTACATGATATAAAAATAAAACACAGGGAAAAAAAAAACATAAATCTATTCGTCAATCAAGTACTCACCCTCCAGATATATCTTCTACTTCCTGAAACATGCAAGTATAAACATTATTAGCTCAGAAAGAAAAGTCATTGGATTTCACAAGTATTACTAGGCACAAAGCAAAAAGGAGTTGTGAGTTGTGACATAACACAAAATTCAAGACTAAGCTAGATCATGACAATCATTAAGGAAAACCACACTATCTAGTGCACGAAATAAGTACATGATTGCATCCTGAAACTTTGATGTTGAATTTAGCAATGGGAGTGCAATCATGGCAGTATGGCACAGCTGAGCAACGAGTATCTTATTTTGACGATTTCTTAGCCAGGGTGGGGAGGAGGAACATATGGACTCAAAAAGAATACACAAACATGAAGTAGGAACTAATATTTTTTATCTAGACCTCTTCTTTTCTGCATCCATGCCAGGAGGCTATAAGTGTGAGTTGATTCCCACCTAGTATGTTTCAAAATTAGGAGAAAGAAAGGACATGTAAGAGCATAAGCCGTTGCCACTGTGACCTGGGGATGCCAAACGTATCAAATGAACTAATATATGTAACTTCAATATAAGGAAACAATTGAATAGATAACTTTTGAAAAAATAGAGCAACAATGCAGGGCATGAAGATGGTGGTTCACTCCCCCAATGAACTAATATATGTGTTACTACTGTCTGTTTGATGAATTAATTGAAAGTAAACCAGGTTACAGTACCTGATCAACTATCAACTCAAGCTGATAGTGATAGAACATAAAAAGAAAGATCCAACGAATTCAATGAAGTAGACGGAAATACTTTTAGAAGGAACTTCTAAATAATGAAATTCTTAAGAAAACTATATTCTAAACCACCTTCCTTCCTTGTGACAAGGAAAAAAAATTGCCAACTATACTATGAACGCTCTAGAGTTCGACTCTTTATAAGGCCCCCAGGCCTTCTGCCCCATCCTAACCACAGACAGTAGTAACACAGATCTCACTATCTCAGTCTTCTACATAGAAATAGGCAGCTTGAATTATAAAGCTCTAGTCTTCAACTTTAATTTCTCACTCCAAATAGAATTGTTTTAAAAAAGAAATCAGACAAAAAGGCTGAAAATTGTGGCCAGAGAGTTTAGATCCATTAAAGACAAAATAATCAATGAATAAATCTACCAAATTCTTCCCCTAAGTGCTGGTTAGGCACAGATAAAAAGGTGAATAAAAATCTCTGTGATCATCTAAATAAGAAAAATGAAAATGTTATGCCATACCCAACCTAACAACAAGATCACTGAAAATTCCCAAACTGACATCTCCTAGTTTACATAATATAGCAACAATAAATCTCCTCCATTCCAAGTGGACCACATTTCCACATCCCCTTAGACTTTATATCATTCATATATAGCCTCCAAAGTTGGAAACTTAACAGAAGCTTCGTACTAATGCAGACAAAATCAGAGGTTAAAAAGAAAGAAATCAGTGAAATTCAGGGAACTGGACATATCAATTCCTTTCACGGTCTAGCGGATCCAAAAGGAGTGACCTATTTGGTATTGATGTCACAGTTAACAATTTACTCCTCCGATATTCCAACGACACAAAAAGGTAACAATTTGGTTGATCTCTAACATTCTGTTACCGATATTCAATATTCAATAATGCGAATTACAAATAGATTGGTTCAATGACCTAAAACCCCAAAGAACAACAACCAAAAGTGATCATGTAACAGAGCTGAATAACAAAACTGAATCAAAATCAGAACCAAGTAACTGTAAATAATAAGTGAGAATCAGTTGCTTCGATTGGAAATTAGGGCAAGGCCAATGTATACACAAGTAATCACAAAAAAAACACAAGTGCGGGCACACATACACACGCTCATATATATATATATAATGAAAGAGATGGCTAAAGAAGCGGAGATAAAAACTTACGAGATGTGAAGGATTCAACTTCGAAGTCAACGTCGATTCGACTTTCTCCTTGGTCACTCCCATCTTCCTCGACGTGCCTTCAGAGTTCAGAGTTCTCTGGTTTTAGGCGGTGTTAGTTATTTTTCTACGATGTTCGGCTGCGTTAAAGATTCACAGATTCCTTTTGGGTGGAGCTTGATGCAGGGCCCAAAAGCTATAAAGGCCCACTAAAATATTCTTTTAAACTTTAAATTTTTGTTCTAAGGCCAACATTTCAATCCAATAGTAACTCCCAAATTTGGATAATCTCAAACACAACCAATTAACTGATATCCTAGTTGGTGAATCTATCTAGGGTCAAGAGAGTCGGGGCTCTGCTGTAATAAAGTTACAGCAGGCCCCGCTGTAATACCTGTTTAAGGGTGAAATTTTTTTTATTTTATTTTAAAAAAATTATAAATGTGTAGTTTTTGGTGTTACGAATCCAATGATATATTTTTTGTTCAAAACAAAAATCATATGCTACATGAAAAATGCTTAACAATTTTAGACCATCGGATATAAACTCAAAAATTTGGTGTCTGGATCGCGATGAATTTGATTTTTGTTTTGAACAAAAAATATATCGTTGGATTCGTTAGATCATAAACTACACATCTATAATTTTTTCAAAATAAAATAAAAAAATTTTGTGATCCAAATCACCTACAGCGGGGTCTGCTGTAGTTTTTACTACAGCAGACCCCTGCCACCCCTAGGGTCAATCAATATGAATTCGAGAGATCGTGAGTTCGACTCATACTAAAAGTAATACCCTTGTAACCACGTGTTAGACTTTGACCCAACCTAACATGTTATCATATAGAAAACATGTGTGCGCGCTCATCTTACTGTACAAGTTTAGTCTTATATGGTGTTAGAAATCTACACCCCAAACAATCAATTATATTATCTGCTTTGGGATTTCGATCCTCACGGATACATCAGATTAGTCTTACGTGTTTGTTCATTCCAAGCCCAACAATTGAGCTAGGCTCAAGTCACTAAGTTTAGAAAAATGTCCAATTGATTGTTTAAAAGTGGACTTAAGTCATATATACCATTCGATAGACTTGTGTCTAATCAATGTGAGATTCTGTCTCTTAACATATCGGATATTTAAATAACAAATTTGTATAATGAGGTTGATTATCGATTACCCAAAAAAAATCTCAACACAAAAGGATGGAGATATTTTTTGAACCAAAACATTAGGTATGGAGAGTTAAATTGGATTGGTCTCAATCGATTGGGCCCATCCACTTGCGTGAGATGCTTCAATACCACAACTTTAATCACATCCCCCTCATTTTGTGAATATTGGACTTTTTAATGTTAGATTTTTTTCACCAATATCTTTCTATGTTAATGTGAAAAGACATGCCGCAAAAAAAAATCCAATTCCGTAAACCATTTAAACACGCCACGAGTGTCGATCGGTGAAGATAATTTGATGAATTTACCAAAGTAGAATAGGGTCATAATGGTAAGAGTAATGTTACAAACCCTAAAACATGTCCTCGTTTAATTATTTTACTATCAAATCTATGTAACATGTCATGTGTAAATAATCATTGATTATAACACACGTATAGAGTCCATTTAATATTCATGGGTGAAATAGGGGGGTCATATAGGAGTGTAAACTATAAACGGTTGGTTACAAATGTTTTTTTTCCAGATTTTTTGACTTGAAGTTAATAGAATCGACGGTTATTTCAACTATCAATTGATTCTATTAAAGAAATATATATATATATTTTTAAAAAAATAACTGATCGAAAAATTTGGTTATCGGTTGATTCGATTATCTCAGTAATTTTGAACAACCCTAGGGTCATATTTTGGGGTATGAAACATTATTCTTATGGTGAATTTCCTTGACGAAGTCAAAGATAAATGGAAAAGGAGGGTAGCTCTAAAAGCAAAAAGGTGGGCTTTGTGGGCCTGACTTTTTTTACCAAGTTTACCCTTGAGGCCTTGACCGGTATGAAAGCCCACAATCATTGACGGGAAGTCAACCCAAACCCCAGAAATCAACAAATTACCAACAAACCAATCAGTGCTTGACAAGTCAACAAAAACAGCTGGATTTACCCCACTTGATTACAACTTACTTCTTCCTCTCTTTTAAGAAACCCTAATTCACTCCGATGAACAACGAATTATATATATTATTCATATTTATTTATTTGTTGTAAAAAAAAGAGAGGAATTTAATCCATTTTCATCAAAATCAAAATTCACCACCACCAGGAGGGATTTTTCTGGGCTGTAATTTTCGGGAAGAAGCGGTTATGGAAATCTCGAATTTGCCGGAAAATCAGAGTGCTTCCGCGGGGAACAGGGAGAGTGGAGAGAGTGATGGAGAGGAGGAGAGACCGAGAGAGGAAGAGGGTGACCGGTACTCTGTTGGCAACCGGTGGCCGCGGCAAGAGACTTTGGCTTTGTTGAAGATAAGGTCTGAGATGGACGTTGCTTTTAGGGATTCTGGACTCAAGGCTCCTCTCTGGGAAGAAGTTTCCAGGTCAGTTCTTTTTATTTTATTTTCCCGAGAATTGATTTCTTGTTACTTTCAGTGCAAAGCTTGTGAATTTCTTGGTTATGGAGTAGTGGGTATTAAGATTTTTTTTTCTACTTATTTAATTTTATCTCAGAAGCTATTAGATTGTAGAATTGAAGTTATATGCATTGAAGTGGAAGAATCAGTGTTTTTTGTTGAACCTGTGGTGCTCAGGAAATTAGCTGAGCTGGGATACAACAGAAGCTCCAAGAAATGCAAGGAGAAGTTTGAGAACCTTTACAAGTACCATAGGAGGACCAAAGAAGGTCGATCGGGCCGTGCTAATGGCAAAAACTATCGGTTTTTTGAGCAATTAGAAGCATTAGAGAATCACTCCATGGTGGCTGCCTCAGTAAATCCAATAAGTTTTATCCAAAATGTTATTCCAAGTTCTATGCAAAACCTCAGTGCGAATTCCATTGACACCTCATCTACACCGGTCACATCTTCAAGTAAAGAATCTGGAGGTACGCATAGGAAAAAGAGAAAACTGAGTGAGTTTTTTGAGAGATTGATGAAGGAAGTCTTAGAAAAGCAAGAGAATTTGCAAAGGACCTTCATAGAGGCAATGGAGAAGTGTGAACAGGATAGGATATTGAGAGAGGAAGCATGGAAGATGCAGGAATTGGAGAGAATTAAGAGAGAGCGTGAGCTTTTGGTTCGAGAACAATCTATTGCAGCTGCAAAAGATGCGGCTGTTCTTTCTTTTTTGCAGAAGTTTGCGGAGCAAGCGACCTCAACACATCTACCTGAGGACCAAACAACTCTCCTAGAGAAAGCTGGGGAGAGGCAGTTTACTTTTAATGGCGATGATTTTACCCAAGGCAATAGTAATGTTGAGAATCTTAGGCAACTTAATGGTAATGGTGACAGTTTCAGTCATATAGGTTCGTCCCGGTGGCCTAAAGATGAAGCTGAAGCTTTGATTAGGCTGAGGACTAATCTTGATATGCAGTATCACGATAATGGGCCTAAAGGTCCTCTATGGGAGGAGATATCCGTAGCCATGAAGAAGCTTGGCTATGATAGAAGTGCGAAGAGGTGCAAAGAGAAGTGGGAGAATATGAACAAGTACTTCAAGAAGGTAAAAGAAAGTAATAGGAAGAGAGCTGTTGACGCGAAGACATGTCCATATTTCCATCAGCTTGATGCCTTATATAGAGAAAAGTCTCATCAGATTGATGGTTTGTACACTGAGAAGACTAAGAAGGTGGTCAATTCAATTCATGCTGGTTATGAAATGAGGCCTGAGGAGCTTTTAATGCATATGATGGGAGCACAAGAAGACCGGCAACAGCAGGAGCCAGCAGCAGGCGAGGGCATAAAAAGTGAAAATGCTAACCAGAATCAGCAAGAAGACAATGGAGAAAATGAAGACGAAAATGAAGATGAAGAAGAAGAAGATGCTTATCAAATTGTCGCCAATAATGCTAATGCAATGGCAGTGATGGATTGATCAAACCAGAAGCTGAAAGTATTTTTGAGAGCTGAAGTGAGTTTGCCTCGGCCTTGGTCGCTGCGAACTGCTTCATGGTTTTCCGGGTCAGAGGAGTTTTGACAAGTTTATTTTTGACCAACAGAAAGCTATCTACTTGAAGATGGACTTCTATAGTAAAAAAAAATCATCATTTGTTAAACAGACGTCTGTGTTATATACTGTGTATGTGGAAGAGATTACAACAAGGAGGCTGTATTATGTATGTAATATAGAACACTGTTGTTTTCACCTTTTGAGAGTGCACCTGCGTGTGTTAAAAAGTTGAAAATCATAGTTGCTTTTTGTAGTTAACATCAAGTCACTTTGTGCGTTCAGCATTAATGCTAATGATGCAATGAAGACCCTGATGCTTTTCTTTTAATATGATTCACATAATAATATGATTGCGAAGAACAGTATTTGTAATCATCTCACTTGTTCGTTTCCTGTTCTTTCTTTTTTTTCTCCCCTCTTGTTTTCCTTAAGATAGTGTCTGGGATGGATTTTTTGCTTCAGTTTCTCAGTGCCAAACCATTTTTTGCTTACATGAGAAAGACGGGATATGTCATATTCATGTATGTGTATGTGTATATATATATATATATCCCTTCTTCGCTGTAGTGAGAACTTGTGCAAACAGCAAACGGCAAAGCTTCTACCACCGTTACAAAATTAGGATCAGAATTAACCATTAGGGCAAATGCGATGGTTTCTTATTTGTTGGGCCAACAAAAATGTTAGCCCGGTCTCACCTCTATTACACAAAAAATCAAGTCAAACACGTATTCTAATACAGCCACATCAGCAAAACACATCTTCCAATACAACCACATCAACAAAACACAAATTTCTATACAATTTCTCTTTCAACCCAACATGGAGGCCAACAACATTTCATTCCTCCATATTATCCACAACAAAACTACACCAAAACATCAAATATCAATACATCCACATCAGTAAAACACTTATCCCAATACAGCCACATAAGCAAAACACATTTTACAATACAACCACATCAGCAAAAAACAACATCTTTGTTGACCCAATAACACTTTATCATTGCATTTGCCCTTAGTGTTGAGCCTCGTGGGCTGGAGGTAGATCGGGCTTTTGCCTTCTTTAGGCTCAACTAAAGACATGTTAGCCCAGCCCAATCCATAGTGGGTCTATAACCAATGGCCCAAGGGGCCTAGTTGATAAATTTTCTGACATGTTATTATTTCACGGCTTCTCTTTCAAACTCATAGCAGTTATAATCTCAACAATTAATTGTAAACACATGATATTAATCTTTATTATTTCCAGACTCAGAGAGACCCTATGTTGAATGAGGAGTGAAGCATATCCTAATAAGCTATTAAGAAAAATTTGTGCCCCAATGGAGCACTCCAGTTTAGGTCCCCTGATGTCTAGTTTTCACAGCAGAACCTTCTCTAGTGGGCCATGGACCGAGTTTACGGAGTTCCGGACTGGGTGTCCTCGTAATGGACTTTGGACTGGGTATCCACGTGGGCCCAACCTTGCCAGACTGTCGTTTGAAATTTGAACCTTCTTTGGGCCTTGAAACTGGAATTAAGCCGAATTGTGGCCCATTACATCTTTGATTTCCTTGTTTAGTTTTGTTTTGCAAAGCAGAGAAAAAGCAAAACAAAGCATGATCGCAACCTCAATGACGGTGTTGGCCTGGTGGCTATGGTAAGGTGCATCTTAATAGTCATGCTTTTCCGTCAAGATTCAATCCTCTCTCGAGACATGAATTCATAGATTGTGGATTAATACACGTGTTCGATACAAAAACTATGAAACTATCATTCATTATTGTAAGTTGTAACATTGTTCAAAAACTATATTTATTATGTAACAAAAAGAAAAATTTAATTCCATAATGAATTTTTTAATGTAATTTAATTATAATAATCGTAATGGCAAACACGACGTAGTAACATGGAAACAGAGACAGCTATGCTTAGATTCTGGCATTTCTGGAAATCTATTTGATCGTGCCTGCCTCTGCCTGCTTATTACAAATTTAAGAGTCTAAATGAAAAGTCCAAAATAAAGCCCAACTTTAGGAGACATGGGCCCATCAATAATGTTTATTTCTTCTACTATCTTGCAATTTTGAGTGATTAATGGTTATTGGGTTACAGTCTAAGCCATTGCAGACCATAATTTTTGCCTATTAAAGAATGAAAAAAAATCCAATTATTCATTACATAGAGCCACGTCAGCATTTCCAAGGCAATAATTTTAATTTATTTTTGGGGAAATCAAGTCAGAAAAAATAAACATTTGCCAAAAATTAAATTTTAATTAATAGACTAATTAAGATTAACAGTACCAAATTTAACTTTCCACGAATAAGAATTTTCCTTTCATAATAATTACTATGTGTGATTGTTGAAAACTTGAAATCTTTGAAATTTAAATTTTTTAGGAAAACTGAATTTCTCCCATATGAGGAATTCTCATTTCCTCCCAAAAAGAGAGCAATTCTCCTTAAGAATTGAGAATCCTCGTTTATTTTTAATTAAAATATTTATAATACTCTTTTGGAAAAACACATAATTTTGTCAATATATCACAATTATAATCAACAAATTTTAAATATGTCATTTTTTAATATTATTTAATTTCTAATTGATATAAAAAAATAACTTTCCTAACATATTTTTTTTTCTATTTCCATATCCAAATCCACCAGCCAAACAATAATGGATATGCCAAAAGTGGTGGGGGGAGGGAGGGAGCCATTAATAGAAATTGGCAGCTCAAACCCTAACATTGCCATATGCTGTAAATGGCCCTCTTCTCCTAATTAACCGTCAAACCATCCCCTCCCCACTCTTTCTATTTTCAGCCCCTCCTCTCTCTCTCTCTCTCCCTCCCTCCCTCTTTCTCTCTCTATACATATACATATATATAGATATTATTATTACATATATGTAAACAAACGTTAAAAACGCCCTTGAAACCATCCTCTCTGTTGTCTGTCTCTCTGTCTGTCCCTCCCTTTGACCCTAAAAGGAATATTCTCCTTAACTATAAAAACCTTCTCCTCTGATCTCTCTCTCTCTATCATCACATATCCTCTCTTTTCTCTTAAATCAATTGATTAGTAAAAAGAGACATGGGAGGCTGCGCGACCAAGCCCAAGGTATTGACGGGTGACGGGGAGGCTGAGGCCCTGCCTCCGGCTGCCGCTCCTGAGACGGCCAAGGAGGAAATTACGACGGCTCCTGCTGAGCCAGGCAAGGTGGAGGAAGCTGCGGCTGACTTGAAGACAGAGACGAAGGAGAAAGGTGTAGACGTTGTGGAAGAGGAAAAGAAGGTTGTCGAAGGCGATGGAGTGAAGGAAATTGTTGGTGAACAGGAAGACAAGCCTCGATCTCTCAGTAACTTGTTCAAAGAGGTAATAATTGTTCATTCTACGATTGATAATTCTTTTTGCATTAGAGGATGGTAATTTTGATTGATTTCAACAAAAAGAAGGCAATAGTTAGGGTTCTTTTCTGCCAACCCTCTCATATGTTTTCTGAGTGTAAGAATCAATAATTGGGACATCCATAAGAACAAATCCATGCGAATGGATAATATCTTTAATGTGTTTGGTGCGAATTTTTTTGTTTTCATGATATATAATCAAAATTTGAGATCCATTGATTGATTAGGTGTATTTGGACATCACTATGTGGAATACAGAACAAGGGTTCTTTCTTCTTGTTGGAAATTGAAAAGTTCAAGGAAGGATGTCTGGAATGGTGAATTAATTAATTAATAGACTGTATATAATTGAATTTTATAGGGGTATGGAACTAGTCCAACTGGAGAATAACTGAATCAGAATATAAGGTATCTCCATGAATATTCCATCACATACTCATTCAAATATTACTTTCCAAACTGGTCAAAGTTTTGAAGACCCACCACTTGCTCTGTTCCCCTTTGTTTTTTCCTGATCGTTTTGTATCATTGCTTTTCTTTTTTTTTTAAAAAAAAAAACTTACATGTTAGTTGATAAATAATGTTATCACATGGAATTGCCTGACCCACACGTCGGCAGTTGAAGTCTAGACTGTGACGTAAACGGTAAAAACGAACAAAGAGAGGGTGGCTTTTGGTGGCATAGGGACACTCCAATGCTAAAATCAATAATTTTCTTAAGAGTAATTGAAGAGTGTGAATTCTTAATTCAGAGTGTGTACCTAAGATGAGTCGGAGCATTCCTTTTATAATGGTTGAGATATGGGCATTGAGATCCAGCGAACTCTCTGTCATACCTGCGAGATTACATTATCACATATTTGTTGGATTGTTGGATCATGTATGTTGTGTTGTGATCGCATGTGGTTTGAATTCATGCGGATTCTCTGTCATTCCCCTTTTCCTTGGGTTGACTTCAACGAAAAGTTTTCTCCCCTGCGAAATCTTCTCTCTGCCACCTATCATGGGGACTATGCATAGCATTTTTTCTTCGATCGTATAACAAGTACAATTTTTGGCTACGATTCGAGTGATTTTGTTGTGCATTTCCTGTGTTTAATTTCTTGTGAACTTTGTGCTGTATTCTTTATAGAACGAAGGGAAACAAGGTGAGGCAGAAGCAGAGCCAGTGAAACAAGGAGTATCCGAAGCAGAGAAGCCTAAAGAAGAGTCTGAAACTAAGCAACCAGAAGCTCTGCCCGAAAAACAAGAACCATCAGAGCCAGAGAAGCCCAAAGAGGAACCTGAAATCAAGGTAGTACTAGAAGCACCAGTTGAGGTTGAGGAGCAGACCACTATCCCAGCCGCTGTTGTCGATGTTCCTGCAAAGACTGAAGCAGAGAAGGTTGTTGATGTAACACCACTAGCCGCTGTTGTCGATGTTCCGGCAAAGGCTGAAGCAGAGAAAGTTGTTGATGTAACACCATTAGCCGTTGTTGTTGATGTTCCGACAAAGGCTGAAGCAGAAAAAGTTGTTGATGTAACACCACTAGCCGCTGTTGTCGATGTTCCGGCAAAGGCTGAAGCAGAGAATGTTGTTGATGTAACACCAACAACCGCAGCCACAGCAGATACCCAGAAAGCACAGACAACTGAGGAGAAGAAAACTGAAGAATCAACGTGAAGAAAGAACTTCTGAAAATAATGTGCAAATTATGTGGGACTGAGTATATGAGGAAGGAAGGGCATGCCATTACTACCTAAGGCAATAGCTTGCGAAGATCATGAAGAGCTCTCTTGGTTTAGGAAATTAATGGTTATGAGTTAATTTGTTATCAAAATTTTCTTTTTAATTTGAGTTTGTTTAATATTCTATTTGTGTGAAGATTTAATTGTTAGATTTAACATAAAATCATCAATTCTTATTTATTCACCTATTTTATGCATGTTCTATTACCCAGGACCTTTATAATTTCAACAATCTCACAGATCCTATCGTTTTTTTTCTTCCTAACTACTCGAATGCGGAGATTAATGCACGCGATCTCATATGAATCATGTGAATTCCACATTTTCATAATGATTTATATTAGATAGGGTTACCTAGCCCGTTGAGGGCCCAAATAACTTCAAGGTTGTCAGGGTGCCCAAGTAACAACCCGGGTCCAGAACATCCTAAGAAGGCTAGGCCCAAGAGAAGCATGTGCTAATCCAGCGCAACATTAGCTACAATTACATGTCCTACCGCTAGTTGGGCTTGGGCGGAAGACGGCAGCGCGATGAAGATTGAGCTCGAAGGCGAATCAAACGAGATTTCTTTCTCGGTGGATTGATTCTGTCATGGGCCTAACTATACACTAGAAAATCGGCTTGTTAGTGATAGGTTTGTCCAATCTTATAAAACACTTTACCTCAACACATTCTTCCAATGTGGGATATGTGACAAACCACCACCTTCCTACACCGAATTCCACGTCAACTACACTCTACCTGAGGCTTTCACCCGGCTAGGCCCCTCAACAGGAACCGTTCATCACAGGGTCAACAGGTAGCCCTTTACGCGGCCCGGCCAGTAATGTGCCTACACCAAAGAGATGGGCTTTGGCTTCGATATCATTTGTCATGTGCCTAACTATACACTAAAAAACCGACTTGCTACTGGTAGGTTTGCCCAATCTTATAAAACACTTTGTCTCAACCCATTCTTTCGATGTGGGATATGTGATAGATTCGATCGCCTCGTTCCCTTCATTGGAGAGAGATTCTTAAAGCATGGTTTAGTCGCCTAGTAATGACTTACTCAAATGGCGTTGAACGGGACTATGGAAATTCTCACCAACGGTACGGAATGGGACGCATAAAAGGTGTTCGACAAATGTCCCACCCGACGCATGGTTAATACATTGTTTAATGGCAAATAAACATACAACGAAGAAGGATAAATATGAATGGAGAGAGCTCGAATGAACAGGTCAGTACTCTGAAAGTTAAAGCTTTTCGTCATTTCATATTTAATATGGCCGCATTGATCATTCATTCATTCTTCAATTATTAGGAGAAAAAAAAAAAAAAAGTGAATGCCATTTAAAAAGAAAGACATTAGTTTAAATGTTAATTTCGAGAGTGGTTCAATTCAATGCATCAACCAAACACTGACGAATATTAATTACTTTTGGGCTTTTTGTTTGAATAAGTTGTTAATTGAACATTTGTCTTGGAATTTTCAGATATGTATTTGTCAAACTAGCTTTTTTATTTGATAACTATAAGTTAGTTATTGGGAAATTAGACTCACGATCCTCCTTGACAGAGATATCACATGAACAAAGAGAAATTGAAATAGAAAAGTGCAACAATCAACACAAGAATTTACATCAAAAACCTTCAAAACAGGAGGAAAAATCACGGTCATTGTCAAAAGACAACCAAGAGAAAATTAATTACATAAAAAATTTGTACAACCACACATATGATTTTCTCTCACCCAAGAACCCAATTATACCTAAGAGATTTTCCACAAAGTTTTCTCTACATAGCGTTCTCTCTTGTAAGACTTGTTCTTAAGCTAACTCTCGGCACACAAATACCATTTACGGGTCACGGTCACCCTTATAAAGAAAACAAGGAAAAAATTCCTTTTGTGTTCCATCTTGCTTTGAACACTACAAGCATGCCGTGTTATACTGTTATTTGTCAAACATATACATATACATGTCTATAACACATGCCGTGTACTATTATATCAACAAGACACCAAGCTTTCTTCAAAGTACAGTGCCCTCCCTTCACCAATAGTCCCGTGCCTCTTCAATCATCAATTGTTTAATTTGATCAAAATACTAACATTAGTTACTTGTCCAACAAGGCATGCATTTGATTCCCCTAATGATCATATATTGTTCGTGAAGAGCAACCGACAAAGAAAGACAAGTCAACTTTGCATTCATGTTTTGGTCATAGTCAATCTTGGTGTCTTAGCCTTCCAAGCCTATTTATTTCAAAAGAATTTCTGACGTCCGCTGTCCTCCAAAAGATATTTATAGAGATGAAGAGAGATAAGACAAATACAGTTGTACCTTTACATGTATATATATAGAGTAGCGCCGCAACAGAGCCATGCATTACACAAAGCAGAAAATTGAAATGGCAGCTATTGAGAATGTGGATGTGGTGATAGTAGGAGCAGGAATAGCAGGTTTAGCCACGGCAGTGGCACTCAAGAGAGTCGGGGTTCGAGCCTTGGTGCTTGAGAGAGCCAAAGAGCTTCGAACCACCGGTGCTGCCTTGACACTATTTCCAAATGCTTGGCTTGCACTTGATGCTTTGGGGGTCTCGCACAAGCTCACTTCCGTTTACAAGCCGATCCTAAAGTAATTCTCTTGACATGTTGTACCCTTTTTTTGTCATAGACTCATCATTGGGGGATAAGATAATAATGGTTTTTTTTTTCATTCTAACGCTGCAATTCAGGATATTCGCGACCGATATTCGTACTGGAGCTGTACAGGAACTTGCATTGACGGCAAAAAACAAGTGAGTTCTTCTGATTCGGGACCTAATTAGGGTATGCGTTTGTTCGAGATAGATGTTGTGGTTGTATTCATTAATGGGTTTGGTTCATCTCATTTGATTTAAAGCAGAAATGATTTGGGGCCTCGAACAGTGCATCGTAGTGCCTTATTAGAGGCATTAGCAGAGGAATTGCCAGTCGACGCAATCCGTTTCTCTTGCAAGATAACTGGGATTGAGACTCAATCAAAACAAAACTCTTCCATTGCTTCAATAATTCACATGGAAGATGGAACTACTATTGAAACTAAGGTAAACCCATGTTTTGGTTTCTGGAAAAAATTTCAGTTCTCATGGATCAATTAGACACAATTGTTGATGAAATTTTAGGGTGTTGCAGATTTTAGTTGGGTGTGATGGAGTACATTCAATGGTGGCTCATTGGTTGGGACTTAGAGAGATTGCCAATTCAGGCAGATCGGCTGTTCGTGGAATAGCTGTGTACCCTGAAGGGCATGGTCTGAAACAAGAAGTCCAACAGTGTCTAGATGAAGGGAAGAGAGGTGGATTTGTTCCTCTCAATGAGAAAGAGCTTTATTGGTTTGTCGCCTTTCAATCTCCACATAATGGTTAGTACACTTAGTTGTCTGGAATTCATGAGGCAAAATTAGTAAATGGTTTGCTAGATAATTGACAATGTTGGATTTGGTTTCAGGAGAAATAATGGTAGGAAAGCCAGAACTGATACACAGTGAAGTGCTTGAGAACTATGCCAAGAACTTCCCTCCAATGTTCATCGATGTAGTTCGGCATTCAGATCTTTCGAGACTGTCGATCGCTCCGCTTGTTTTCAGGTATCCTTGGGACATTATATTTGGCGATCTAAGCAAGGGAAATGTCACCGTAGCTGGCGACGCAATGCACCCAATGACACCTGACTTAGGACAAGGAGGGGGTTCAGCCCTTGAAGATGCAGTACTACTTGGTCGCTACATTGGCAAAGCGTTTATCGAACACCAGAAACTTGATTCCAAGGACATCAATCAAGCCATACAAGGCTATGTTAATGAAAGGAGGTGGCGCGTCGCGGCTTTGGTGGCAGGGTCGTATGTATCCGGTTGGGCGCAACAAGGAGGGGCTGGTTGGTTGAAGAAATTCATCAGAGATTCAATTTTCTACAAATTTCTTCTTTATGGGATTGCGAAGCTTCAACTCTATGATTGTGGGAGACTACCAACTGTTTCATCTAATGCTGATGGAGTGGAGCAAAATTCAAGTAAGATGGACTAGAATGTATTCTCAGTGTCATATGAGATTTTGTTTTTTTTGTTTAGCTGTGTGATGAAAACTAATACGTTGATTGTTTGTGTGTGGTACTCAACAAAAAATGTGATAATAAAAGAAAATAAATGTACCATTTGTACCCAGTGTGTGTTTGTATATTTTAGTACACATGCTTTATCGTTCGTTTTAAGTTAGCTGTTTGAATCTCGTTAGAGCATGTGCGTGGGAGATCATAAGTTCTTACACCTATTCTTGGTGATTTGAGCATTGGGTTTTTGCCCAGAATTTAATCAATCTTCATGATTTGAGAGTATTACATGTAGCTCGTGACCCATGGGTAAATGGGATGGAGTCTGGTGGATTGTGTTTTTAGTGGGTTCTGTTGAACAAAGTCCCACATCAGTCAATGACCAAGTAAAGGACATGTATATAAGTGCAAGTCTCCTCTCCCTTCAATAAGACCTTTTGTGGGGAGTTGGATAGGGCCCAGAATTATTTATATGGTATCGAAGCAGGTGTACACTCATTCTCAGTAAGAAGTTCACTCATTGGGCCTTGAGTAGAGATACCCACTCCAAAAGTTCGAGGGAGTGTTGGATAAAGTCTCACATCGGTCAATGACCAAGCAAAGGACTTGTATATAAGTGTAAGTCTCCTCTCCCTTCAATAAGACCTTTTGTGGGGAGTTGGATAGGGCCCAGAATTATTTACATGGTACTTGTCACACAACCTTTAAATGATTGACAGCCTCTTAAGCTCTCGCCATTCCAAAGTGGATACACAAAAGGATGGAAGCAAAACATAAGGCCAAGAAGGCAAAACCGTTTATTCTAAACACAAAAACCATCAAACCAACTCCTCTAGCTTGACGCCATTACATCTGATCCTGCGCGGCGGAGCGAGTAGCGGTAGGAGCGACGGCAGGAGCAGAGGATGATGATGCATCACAGTAACCCCTCAATATGCTCCCTTCCTCTGCAGTGAAACCAAGTGAAGTAAGCATTGCAGGCCAGCAATTCTTAGTTATAACTTCAATCGCACTGCAACAGTCAGGGCCTAAATCAGTCTCCCCGTTAAGGAAGAACAGCACAATCTCATTTGAACATGATTTCAGCTCCATCAATGCATTCCAGCACTCCACCAGTCCGCCGCTTGCTTCGAGCCTCGCTTTCAGGTTCTCTCCTGGCTTAACATGCAGCTGATGATCCCTCGTTGCAAATGCATTAGAAATCCAGCAAACAAAGGCCAACACAATAAGCACATTCTTGACAGCCATTGTAGACTGGGATGATTTAGGATGGAGGTTCTTGGATATTGGTATTTATAGAGAGGAGTATTGATTGGTTGTGAGGGAGATCTGATATTCCCAAAATACCCCCACTAATGGGAGAAGGCCACGTGGCAGAATAAGTTCCGGTGAGGACAATACGGGTGACGTACCGAAGGGTACACTTCGGTACTCGACCGAAGTGTATACTTCTGCACTATCAGACCGAAGACCACACTTCAATAACCGTACTACAGAAGCATGTACGCACGAAGTCCAACTGATAAAGAGTCCTCATAGGACGCCAATTCTAGACAGAGTCTTACTCCCCTTTGGAAAGGGATACAGATGGAATTTATCATCCGAGAAACCCTCTAGAAAACCAATGAGAGAGAGTCTGACTCCTACTACAACTCAAACACTTCAAACTCATATAAAAGGGGAACCTCTGCCCTCAGGTAAGAAATCTAACTCCTGCACTCTAAAGTACTTACTGAGCAAGAGGCAACGCTCGAAGCAACGAGCCATCCTCCCAAGTTTAGTACTGTACTGACTTGAGCGTCGGAGAGGTCCCCCCGAGTACACCCTCGGGGCCCTACCGAAGCTTACGTTCGCTTCTTGTGCAGGAAGGAAGGAAGAGATCACGTACCAGCGAAGGAGAAATTAGTTATTCCAGCTCAGTCTGACTTGGCTGATTTGTCTGATAGGGTAGACCTGTTTTAGACATCATCAGTTTGGCGCCGTCTGTGGGAAGGAAGTACACTTCCCTAAAGAAACTCACAATGGTCAGATTGAGAAAGAATGTCGCTTCTACTTCAGAAACAAGCCGTCGAGTTGATGACCCTAATGCTCCCGACCGGGGGCAGGGTGAACACCCCCATCATGAGGAGGTAGAACACCAGGAGGATGTTGCTGACCGAACCAACCAGCATAACCAGGACGCTGGACCGTCCCAAGTACCTTGCACTCAGGAACAATTCCAACAACTTTCCCAGCAGGTGCAAATGTTGACCGAACTAATCATGAACCAACAGACACAAGTGAACCAAGAAATCCCGCACAATGAGGAGGTGCGAAGTTCACACTCAGGTAGGTCTAGAGAACCAAGCCGAAGGGTGAATCCCGATGGTACCATTGGAGAAAGTACTAGAAGGGGAACTACCTACAATGAAGATGTCGGTCGACACCTAGATGAGATGAACAAGAAGATTGCAGCACTACAAGGAGTGTCCCCAATGGAGGGAGTGTGGGACAGTACGTTGACCCCTTTAGCTCCTGAAATACTTGAAGCTGAAATGCCGCGTCACCTTATTGTTCCAAAGCTGGAGAAGTATGAAGGGTTAACTGACCCCTGTGATCATATCCAGGGTTTCAAATCAATGATGGAGTGTCGGGGGGCAAATGCCCTGATAATGTGTAAGATATTCCCATCAACCCTTTTTGGACCAGCAAGAACTTGGTTCAATCGATTACCGAGACACAGTGTGACTAGTTTTGGAGACTTGTCCGAGAAACTTGCGCTTCACTTCTCCGCCGCACGAAGGACGGCAAAGACAAGTTTGGATCTGATGAATCTTGACCATGAGCATGGAGAATCACTTCGATCATTTCTTGCAAGGTTCAATAGAGCATGCTTGGAAATCCCACATGTCCAGGTAGAAGTAGCTATTTCGGCCCTGGTAAGGACAGTAAGGGATGAAGCGTATGTACGCTCATTAACGAAAAAACGCCCGAAGACTATGGGAGAACTCTACGCTAGGGGAGATAAGTTCATGCAGTCAGAGGACATGATGAAAATTTCTCAGTTCTCTTCTTCCTCGGCCCCTGCCAAAAAAGGCTCGAGCGCCCTGGGAAAGACGGAGAAAGACTTACCCCCTCCAAGCAAGAAGCAAGGAAGAGTAGAAGGAAAGAATGACAAAAAGAAGGATGATCAATCTAGTAGGAAGACTGACCAGGGTCCAGTCCCTCGGTATAGTTCCTATACTCCTCTTAATAATTCATTGCATAATATCCTTCTTGAAATAAGTAACAGGGATATACTGAAGTGGCCTAAGAAAATGAGGGCCCCGGCAGAAAAGCGTACTTCAGATAAGTATTGCCTGTTCCATAGGGATCATGGTCATGACACTGAAGAATGTAGGCATCTCAAGGATGAGATTGAAGGCCTCATAAGGCGAGGCTACCTGAAGCAGTTCACTTCAGATAGAGAAGAAAAGAGAAGAAGAACCGATGGTGATGATAGGGATAACGACCGAAGGAGACAAAGAAGAAGGGATAGGTCTCCTCGTCACCAAAGGGGGACTGCTGGGACAATCGGAGTTATTGTAGGAGGTCTGGCCGCAGGAGGAGAGAGCTCCTCCGCTAGAAGGGCTTATGCTCGAATAAATGAAGTAAGTAAGGAAAGAAAGAAGCCGAGAAGGGATGAAGAAAAAATTATTTTCTCAGAAAAAGATGCTGAAGGTATCCAGGATCCACATGATGATGCCCTAGTGATAGAAGCAGTCATCGCAAATTTCACAGTGAAAAAGGTTCTGGTGGATAATGGAAGTGCAGCAGATATCTTGTTCTATCACGCCTTCAAAGAGATGAAGATCTCAGAAGAAAAATTGAAGAACTTTTCGGTTCCTTTATATGGGTTCGCAGGGGAATCCATAGTTCCCAAGGGAGTCATATCCCTACCTGTTACTCTGGGAACCTATCCAAGGACGGTTATGCATATGATCGATCTTCTTGTAGTAGATGTTCAATCCCCCTACAATGCCATCATTGGCAGACCATTGCTGCACAAGGTTCGGGCGGTGGTCTCTACTTACCACCTCAAAATGAAGTTTCCAACTTCTAATGGGGTAGGAGAAGTGAGTGGGGATCAGAAGTTAGCTCGAATGATGTACTATACGGACTTGAAGGACAAGAAGAAGACCTCCATATCAGTTGGAAGCTTAGATGTTTGGGAAGAAGAGAAGATACTGAAGCCAACACCGGTTGAAGCACTTCTTCCAATAACTGTGGAGAAAGGAACTGAAAAGAAGTTATTTCTAGGGTCTCTGTTAAATAATAAGTTAGCTGAGGAGGTAACCAAGCTCCTCCTCTCTAACATAAAGAACTTCGCATGGAGTGCGCATGAGATGCCAGGAATTAGTAGGGAAGTCATCTCCCACAGTTTGAGCATCATACCGGGGACTAAACCGGTCAAACAGAAAAAGCGTAACTTCGCCCTAGAAAGACAAGCTGCTATCAAGGAAGAAGTGGGGAAGTTACTTGAAGCCGGTTTCATCCGAGAGGTGCGGTATCCAGATTGGTTGGCCAATGTGGTCATGGTAAAGAAGGCAAATGGAAAGTGGCGTATGTGCGTTGACTTCACGGATCTAAACAAAGCTTGTCCTAAGGACTGCTATCCTCTTCCTAAGATTGATCAATTAGTGGATGCAACTTCAGGCCACGAACTCCTTAGCTTCTTGGATGCTTATTCGGGGTACCACCAGATCAAGATGAACCCAAGAGATGAGGAGAGCACCTCATTCATAACTCCAGAAGGGACATATTGCTATAAGGTTATGCCCTTCGGACTTAAGAATGCTGGTGCCACTTATCAAAGGTTGATAAACCATGTCTTTGCTGATCAGATAGGAAAATCAGTAGAAGCATATGTAGATGATATGGTCGTGAAGAGTAGAAGGGCGGAAGATCATCCTTCAGATCTTCAAAAAGTGTTTAACACTTTAGATAAGTTTCAAATGAAGTTGAACCCAGACAAATGCGCTTTTGGAGTAAGCTCAGGAAAATTCTTGGGCTTCCTTGTCACTAGTAGAGGAATCGAAGCAAACCCAGAGAAGGTTGAAGCCATTCTTCAGATGGAACCTCCGAAGTCTCCGAAAGAGGTTCAGAGATTAACGGGAAGAGCAGCGGCACTTGGGAGATTCCTTGCTAGGTCGGGTGATAAGTGTAGACCCTTCTTCCAGGCCTTAAAAAAGGCCAAGGAATTTCAATGGACTGAAGAGTGTCAGAAGGCATTTGAGGGTTTAAAGGAATACCTCGGACATCCTCCTCTACTAACATGTCCAAAAGATGGAGAGGTATTGTACTTGTACCTTGCTACGACAGATCAAGCAGTAAGTGCAGTCCTTATCCGGGAAGAAGATAAAATACAGAAGCCAGTATATTATGTCAGTAAGGTCTTAATAGATGCTGAGACTCGTTATACTGAAGCAGAGAAGTTTGCTTTAGCCTTGGTCACTGCTGCTCGAAAATTAAGGCCTTACTTTCAAGCTCATACTGTGGTAGTTCTGACTGATCAACCATTGAAGAACATACTTCAGAAGCCGGATACATCAGGCAGATTGATAAAGTGGTCCATTGAGCTGAGTGAGTTTGACATTCAATACAAGCCAAGACAGGCGATTAAGGCTCAAGCCTTAGCCGATTTTGTTGTAGAATGTTTTCGACCAACCATGATAACACCGACCGAAGAGGACTACCCAAAATGGAACCTTTTCGTTGATGGTTCTTCTAATCAAGAGGGTAGCGGAGCTGGAGTACTCCTCTTCGGTCCGGGGGGCATATGTATTGAACATGCACTTCATTTTCACTTCAAAGCGTCAAATAATGAAGCAGAATATGAAGCAGTACTAGCTGGATTGAGACTTGCTGCCGAACTTGAAATTAAAAATTTGTTGATCAACAGCGACTCTCAGCTAGTGACTGAACAAATGAAGGGAGACTATGAGGCGAGAGGCTCAAACATGGTCAAGTACTTAGCTGCGGTCAAGAAATTATTGGCCAAGATTCCCAAGGTAGAGATTAATCGAATACCTAGGGAGGAAAATGCAAAAGCAGATGTCCTTGCACGATTAGCTTCAGCCTGTTCAGCCAAAGGGCCTACTTCGGTCAGAATTGAAGTACTTCCTCAACCAAGTATTTCAGCTGAACTAGAAGTTGTTCCGGTTGAAGCTGAACCAAGCTGGAAGGACCCGATCAGAGAATTCTTACTTGAAGGGAAACTTCCTGAAGACAGGAATGAAGCAAGGAGTCTCCGGAAAAGGGCAGCAAGATATACTCTGATTGATGGAGAATTATACAGAAGATCCTTCACACTTCCATACCTGCGATGTTTGGCGCCCAGAGAGGCCGATTATGCCCTAAGGGAAGTGCATGAAGGAATTTGTGGAAGTCACATAGGGGGAAGAACATTAAGTTATCAGGTGCTACGTTGTGGATACTACTGGCCTACAATGGTGTCAGACGCCAAAAAGCTTGTTCAAAAGTGTGATAAGTGTCAAAGGCATTCCCACGTACCCCACCTTCCTCCTAGTCAGATGGTGCCCATTCAGAGTCCATGTCCATTTGCTCAGTGGGGTATGGATCTTCTTGGACCATTCCCACCAGCATCGGGTCAAAGGACATATCTGATAGTAGCCGTGGACTACTTCACTAAGTGGGTAGAAGTGGAGCCACTTGCCACTATTTCTGAGAATAAGGTAATAGACTTCATCTGGAGAACCATTGTCTGTAGATATGGGATACCAAGAGCCCTTATTGTTGATAACGGTAGACAATTTGTTGGAGGAAAGATGAAGAAGTTATGTGAAGAATTGGGGGTTGATCTCAGAGTCACTTCGGTCAGTCACCCACAAGCTAATGGGCAAGCCGAAGTGACAAACCGAGTGATCCTCCAAGGTTTGAAAACCAGACTGGATAGTGCCAAAGGAAGATGGGTGGAAGAACTACCGAGTGTGCTATGGTCCTACCGAACAACAGCACGGACTTCTACTGGAGAAACACCCTTCTCCCTGGCATTTGGCTCTGAAGCCGTGATACCTGTAGAAATTGGAATCCCATCTACAAGGATCATTAACTTCAATATCCAAGAGAATAATGAAGCACTTCTGAATAATTTAGACTTGGTGGAGGAAGTTAGAGAAGAGGCTCGAATCAGAACTGCTGCGTACAAGCAGAGGACGGCCCGGTATTACAACCGAAGGGTCAAAGAAAGAAAGTTCAACCCAGGGGACCTTGTCTTAAGAAAGAAGGAGGCCGCAGGACAACACCCCGGAAAATTAGGGGAGACGTGGGATGGACCTTTCAAAGTAATTGAAGCATTCAAGGAAGGAACCTACAGGATTGAAGACCCAGAAAACCCTGGGAAGAAGATGCGTCCTTGGAATGCTGATAATTTACGCAGATATTTTGTTTAGTTGAACAAAAAATTTTCAATAAGTTGTTACTTGTTAATCAGCTTAATAAAACAACAGTTCAGAAGTTGTTGCATAATCTCTTCATCCCAAAATAAGACCCTTCGGTCCAAACAGGCCCTTCGGTCCAAACAAGACCTTCGGTCCAAATAAGACCATTCGGTCCAAACAGGCCCTTCGGCCCAAAACTTAGAAAAATTTTCTAAGTCTCAAAATTAGGCCACTTCGGCCCTTAGACCCTTCGGTCCAAACAAGACCTTCGGTCCAAATAAGACCCTTCGGTTCAAACAAGACCTTCGGTCCAAACAGGCCCTTCGGCCCAAAACTTAGAAAAATTTTCTAAGTCTCAAAATTAGGCCACTTCGGCCCTTAGACCCTTCGGTCCAAACAAGACCTTCGGTCCAAACAGGCCCTTCGGCCCAAAACTTAGAAAAATTTCCTAAGTCTCAAAATTAGACCACTTCGGCCCTTAGACCCTTCAGTCAAATCAGGTACTTCGATCTTGAAGTGTATGCTTCATCCGAAGCCAACCCTTCGACCACGACAAGTACTTCACGCGCGAAGTACACTTCAAGCATCTTCAACCGAAGTAAGGTCAAAAAAAAAGAATACACTTCAAGCATTCACAACAAAGTAGAGCGAACTGAATATGGAAAGAGAAAGATATCATTACCAAAAGATACTTAACCGTTCATACAAAAAAAAAAAAAAAAAAAAAATATTGAAGTTAAATGTCTTCGGTTGAAGGTGGCAGCTCCGTCTCTGAAGGTTCATGCAGGGTAGCTTCTGGCAAGATCGGTTCAGGAGGATTTGGTGGAGGAATACCCTCTGGCGTAAAGGGATGAACTTCGCCAAGCTCGGCCGAGTGAATGGGAGAATCACCTTCGGTAGGGATGACATGAGGGGGATCTTCATCCGAAGTGACTACGGTAAGATCAACAGTGGAAGGATGTTCATCCCCATCCTCGAAATCTTCTTCAGAATTCTCGTCATCTTCAGCCTGTCGACGAACTTCTTCCTCAGCCCTAGCAAGTTCAGCATATATCTCCTCTTTGGACTCCTCCAGTCCGTCCTTTCCAACCAAAACCGGGCAAAGCTTATCAAGAACACTTGGATCTTGCCCAGCCTCAATTAGAGCCTTCCTGGCCATTTTGAAGGCACCACGACCACCGAAGTAGCCTTCTTGACGAAGAGTTAACTTGAACTCCTCAGAGGCTTTGAACTCTTGAACCCCCAGGGCCTTGCCTTCGGCAATAGCCTTCACTCGTTCAGCTTCAGCAGCTTGGGAAAGCCTAGTGACCTCAGCCTCCAGCCGGGATTTTTCCTTACGGTATTTGAGCTCCTTGGCGTTAGCAGCATTTAGAGCTTCGGTCCTCTCCGTCAGTTCGGCCCGAAATGTCTCTAGCTCGGCTTCAGCTTTCGCCTTCGCCATGGCAGCTGCTTCGGCCCTTTCAATTGCTGCCGTTTCATTGTGAGCCATGTTCGCTATGCCTCCAGGAAGTGTAGCAAGAACAGAGACAACCTACATAGGCATAATGAACTTCAGTACTTCGGGACCAATTTCATCTGTAAAAATACCAAGTCAAAAAAGGAGAACCGAAGTTAAATAAAATTATTATACCTTCATAGCTGCAACGTTCAGCTCTGACACCTTGTCTGACAAAGCAAGCGCTTCGTATCGACTGAAGTCAGCCGGAGTTGGAGCCTTCGCAACCATCCTACCCGCAATGGTTGGGTTATTGGCAGAATCACTCACCAGAACATCCCAGTTCGGGGTATGAACAGTGAGATCTTCAATATCCATCCTTCGTGGAGGTTGGGTCACTGGAAGAGGGATGTTGACATAATCTGAAGTCCGAGAGGGGTTCGAGCTCAGTTGAGTCACCCTGACCGAACTGTGAACAGTTGTGGGAGCGTTGAGCACGTTGGCTGCAGCAGAAGTCTCTCCCGTTGTATTCTTCCTCGAACGCTTCGGGTTCGGCTTCCTCCTGTTTCCCTTACCAATGCCGTGCTTCTTGCCTTTCGAAGCCCCAGCGCTGAACATGTTGACGTAGTCCTCCATGCTCGCCATATCTGCACAAGGGATGACCGAACATGTTAATCAAGAAGTAATATAGACAAGTGAATTTCTCTAAGTCTAAAAAGACCAACCGAAGCACACCTCTCTGAAGAATGACCGAAGAGTAGGTATACGTAGAGTCAATCTTACTGAAAGATAGGTTGACCGAAGGGTTGGGAGGAAGGTAGGATTTTAGTCGGTCCAGTAAATCCCTATCTGTCTCATGCCTTAGCTCGCGAGGGTTATTGAAATGAAAGATGTGTGGAATGCCGAACTCAGTTCGAAAAGGAAGGTGTTCTCCAGGTTGAAGGGGCGCCTTCACAAAGAAGTAACCCTTCTTCCAATCCCTGATTGAAGCCTGATAACGAGGAGACTCAATGGGTGGCCGAAACTGGAAGTAGTATAGACCGACCTCCCTACCATGGCGACTTAATCTGAGAACGTGTTGGATGATAAAAGAATTGAAGGGTATAGTATATTTGACACAAAGGTTAAGAACGGTATTAAGGAAGAGCCAGGAGTTCGGGGCTAGAAGTGCGGGACAAATATTGAAGATACGGAAAAAACTTGTCAATGCAGGAGGATATGGAATCCTTGCACCGTATTTTATGGAATGGAGCGAGACGGCGAATTCCCCTTCCTTTGGATGAAGGGGGTGTTCGTCTGAAGGTATACGACGGCATGCCCAGGGGATACTGAAGTCCCTCTTGATATTTGACACCCCATGATCATCCAATCCTGAACCGGATAAACATGTCGGTTCGGAATCGACCTCGTCTCCCCCCGCTTGTTGATTTGGGGGAAGCTCACTTCGATCAGCAACTTCGGGATAATCTGACCGAAGTACTGAAGCCTCGTTAAGGCCGGGCGTAGGATTTTCGGGATAAGAGAACTGAAGGACTGAAGCCTCGTTAAGGCCGGGGGTAGGAGAATCGATGATATTCACTTCAGAGTCAGACGCAGTCCGTTCACTCGAAGTAGAGGAAGAGGACGCGTCCCCCGAAGAGGAAGATGAAGTGGAGGAACTTAGAGACATAATAAAAACAAAAGCAATAGAAGGAAGTAAAGACTGACCTTATGGTATGGAAACTGAGAGAAGTAGAGATTGAAGTATGTTCGGTTTTGCAAAGGAAGGCTTCGGTCGGTCAGTCAGATTAAACGCTCTAAATAGTAAAAATGAGGCGAGTAAAAATCGAAGAGAACTGCAGGCCACCTATTTATATCGGAGGAAGATCTGATCTAACGGTGCGTAGGTTGAGACGCTCTGCATCCTTCGATCTTGTCCGCAAAGATGAACCGTCGAACAAACATTATTACACTCATACTCAGTTCATCATTAAGATACCTCGGTACGAGTGTGGGGGGCAACTGATATTCCCAAAATACCCCCACTAATGGGAGAAGGCCACGTGGCAGAATAAGTTCCGGTGAGGACAATACGGGTGACGTACCGAAGGGTACACTTCGGTACTCGACCGAAGTGTATACTTCTGCACTATCAGACCGAAGACCACACTTCAATAACCGTACTACAGAAGCATGTACGCACGAAGTCCAACTGATAAAGAGTCCTCATAGGACGCCAATTCTAGACAGAGTCTTACTCCCCTTTGGAAAGGGATACAGATGGAATTTATCATCCGAGAAACCCTCTAGAAAACCAATGAGAGAGAGTCTGACTCCTACTACAACTCAAACACTTCAAACTCATATAAAAGGGGAACCTCTGCCCTCAGGTAAGAAATCTAACTCCTGCACTCTAAAGTACTTACTGAGCAAGAGGCAACGCTCGAAGCAACGAGCCATCCTCCCAAGTTTAGTACTGTACTGACTTGAGCGTCGGAGAGGTCCCCCCGAGTACACCCTCGGGGCCCTACCGAAGCTTACGTTCGCTTCTTGTGCAGGAAGGAAGGAAGAGATCACGTACCAGCGAAGGAGAAATTAGTTATTCCAGCTCAGTCTGACTTGGCTGATTTGTCTGATAGGGTAGACCTGTTTTAGACATCATCAAGATCAAAGGACTTTTTTGAATCGGGAATTAATTTGATCGATCTGATGATCGTGGGGTTTAATTGATTCATTGATTAAAACCATAAAGTTGAAACAAGATGATGATGGGTTCTTCAACTGATGTAAGATTCAGCTTCCTCCGTAACTCCCAAGTGAATTGAGTTCGGTTTAAATGAAGAGCTGAAGAATGAGCTGGGCTTAATTTATAGTTGGGCTTGGGCCTAATTTTAGACTCACGAGGTCGTCTAAGATTACCCAAGCCTTTTGTTGTTCTGCGTTGCCCACCTGCTATTGAACCAGCCAGACAGCTGTGTTGGGATCCAACAGATTATATTCAGCCACGTGGTGCCTACAATAACTACACCAGATCCCGCTGTAACCATTTTGGGCGTTGATTTTTTTTTTAAAATTATAAATATGTAGTATTCTATGGAACAAATTTAACGATATACTTTTGTTCAAAACAAAAATCTAATGCATCGAGATGAAAATATAAAATATTTCGAGTTTATATCCGACAGAGTAGAATGGTTATCCAAATTGATCCGAAACCGAACAAATACGCTTATATTTTAAATTATTCATATCATCAAGTGTGCCAATTTTACCCAGTTCATATCTTTGTTTCGTGTGTTCCCGAGAGGAATGAATTCGATCTCTTCAATCTCGGGATACCAAACAAATAACTGCATACACTTTTTTTAAATTGACTTTGATTTTTGTTTTGAAACACAAACATATAGTTGGGTTCATTAGTACTAATATTACACAATGATAAAATTTTTAAAAAAATCTTGACGTCGGAATATTACGACACTAAAGAGGGTAGGAGGTGACGAAAAATACATGATTTGAAGTAATAAAAAATGATATAACATTAATAGGTATGTATTAGAAAATGAATACAAGTGATTACATTGGCATTGATTTTCTCATAATAAAATGATGACCCCCGGATCCATTATCTAAAATCGCGAGTCATTGTAATCTCTTAACACGTCGACCGAGATATTTGGATTCGCTTGCGAATCCAATGAGAGACAAGTCTCGGGCAGATCTCCCACGCAACTGCAGCCGCGGCACGAGTTTTCTCTCATAGTCATGAACCAATGGATCATGGTTACATTTCACTTTTACAATAAAAAAATCGACAGCTGTGACGCTATCAACCCGCCACGCCAACAAAAGATAAGAGAGTCACGTCACTCATGACTCTTAACAATTTGGCTTCTTTATTACACCAACCAACAACAGCCAGGCTCACGTCTCTCCTCTGGCAGAAGTGCAGAACTACTTTTTTTTTCTTTTTTTTTTTATGACAACTTTGATTTCTTGGGTGCTATGAATATATTCATTTTGTCCTTGTAGTATGATTAATATATAATAAATTTGTAAAAACGAGTGATATTAGAACGGACCTGTATATCGACACGTGAGGGTGACTTTTAAAGGTCCAACCTTTAATCCTAGACTCTATAATAAATTTGTAAAAATCAGTGATATTAGAACCGATATCAACCCACGATGATAAATTTTAAAGATTCAATCGTTTAGCTCAAATGGTCAAAAATTGAACCGTCTATTTTTTAAATGATGTAATTTGTTTATATACAATAACATAATATTTGATCATATAGTATAAAATTATCACAAAATAATAAGTTGGTTGAGTGATTAAGTATTTGACATTTGTTTTGTGACACCCAATTTTAGACTTGCAGTTTCACGGGTTGATCGCGTGTCGAAAGGTTCAATTGCGTAAAATAATTGATGCAAAGTCAGTCCGATTTTATTGTAGTTGAACCGCTCAGTTTGCTCTATTGAAAAGAAAAGGCAAGACTATAAAATAGTTAAAAACTAAATTACAAATGATATTATCAACCCTAATATTTCATCACCACTCACACTTTTTTTGGTTACCGAATAACCACCCAGTTTAACATACCCTTTGAAAAATTGAGTGAGCGTAAATTTCAGAGCTCCAGAAAAGCACTCACCACGCTAGTGATTTCACTTGGTTGGTTCGAACTCCCGACCCTGGATACTCTACTCTCTTCATCTATAGAGATATCCAATTAAGATATCGCTAAGTGGTTCCACTCACACTCTATTATGGTAATTATAAAGTCTATAGGGTTTGTGATCATAGAAATAGGTACATTATTATAAGCATCCTTTTCTTTATGAGAACCAGTTTCTCCTGTTATTATTATGTTAGGTAGATTAAGACTTAAAGATTTAGACTTCTTTTTTTTTAAATCTTTTATTTCATCTCCTCCTATTATTATTTTAGGTATAGATTAAGACTTGATTTAGACTTTTTTGTCTTTTGTTTCATCTCCTAGCTAGTTCAGATAAAAATAGTTTTACAAGACTTGCTATTAATATGCAACTTCTTGAAGTTTCAAAGCTTGTATTTCCAAATTTAGTAAAATCAAAGGTTCGGATTCATGTCCTAATCAGGCTGGCAGAAATCTTCACCATCAACAATTGCTTTTATCAACTGACATAATTGATGATTCAGGAAAAGGACATAAAATTAAAAAGATACCCAGAAAAGAAAAAACAAATAGTGTGATTTGACACGTGTATGTGATCCTCTCATAGAGATGTGTGTATGTATGCCATGCTCATCGGGACACTTCCCTTGCACATAAAGAAGCTAGCTCATTGCACAGAGAGAAGAAACCCAGAGAGGGAGAAGAGAGGAATGGCGAAATCACCAGAAGAAGAGCATCCACAAAAGGCTTTTGGCTGGGCTGCTAGAGATGCCTCTGGAGTCCTCTCACCCTTCCATTTCTCTCGAAGGTCTAGTTCTTACTTGAATATGTTATGGTTTTGTATTTCTTGATTTGTGTGATTTTGAACATCTCAGCACATGTGTGGGAGGTTGCAGCTCCTAACATTTATTCTAGGATTCTAGCATTGATTTGATGCTATTTTTGCACTGGATTTCAGACCAAGCCATGTGATTTGCGGGTATTACATGTGGCCCTTGATTTACCGTTGTGGTTGAGTCCAGTGGGCTGTGCTTGGTTCCCTCCTCACCAAAAAAAAATGTTTGGTTGCTCATAAACATTCGAAATGATTGGTTAAGAACAGATGGGTCTATCGCTGTCGATGTTGGGGACGTCTGGTTACAGATTTTGTCAAAACCCTTTGTTTTATACGAGTCACTGTGTATTCAATGGCTCTTTTTCATTTTTGGTTTTGGTCAATTTACTGATACATATAAGACAATAAGTGGATTCATTCAAAGATTCCTTTTGCAATGGTTCCTGATAGGGATTTTTTTTTTACTTGGATTATGGCAGGGAAAATGGTGATGAGGATGTCACTGTCAAAATCCTGTACTGTGGAATTTGCCACTCAGATTTGCATGCTTCAAGGAATGAATGGGGAAGCGCCAGTTATCCTATGGTTCCTGGGTATTATGCTTCTCTCTCAATAATTTGTGTTTATATGTTGAGAACAACGGGATTTAATGTTTGAATTTGGTGATTGTAAATTGTAATATGCTGCCAAATGATTTTTTGTTCACTGCTGTTCATATATATTGCGTGACATATCTGCATGAACAAAGTAGCTTTGGTCGGCATGGTGAAGTTGATTGTGTTAACTCCCTTGCAAATGCGGGAGGTCGCAAGTTCAACTCCCATGGCTAGCTATTTCGATGTTATTGACTTATTTGCTAGCCTGTTTCGGTGTTATGGACTTCATCTACCTTAAGTTTCATTGTATTAACATGGTTTTATGCTTTTATCTCAACCTAAACTAGTTCAGAATTTGTTCAATTCCTTTACATGGTGTTATCAACAGCAGTTTATCTGTATAAGTAAGATTGATGAAGATGTATATGCATACATTGAAATGTTCTCTTGCTACTGCTTCTTAGGAATTCTTTAGATGATAAATACCGTCGTCTATCTGCAGGCATGAAATTATTGGAGTTGTGACCAGAATAGGGAAAGGTGTGAAGAAATTCAAAGTGGGAGAGAGGGTTGGGGTTGGGGTTATGGTGGGCTCATGTAAGACTTGCGAGCTCTGCCACGAACACTCAGAGAACTACTGTCCTAAGATAGTATTTACATATAACTCTATCCACTTTGATGGGACAAAAACTTACGGTGGTTATTCTGATATCATTGTTGTGGACGAACACTTTGTGATTCGTGTCCCTGAGAGCCTGCCATCTGATGCTGCCGCACCACTGTTGTGCGCGGGGGTCACAATATTTAGCCCAATGAAATATTATGGAATGACTGTGCCTGGGAAGCATTTGGGGGTTTCAGGACTTGGTGGACTTGGTCATGTTGCTGTGAAACTTGGTAAGGCCTTTGGGTTGAAAGTCACTGTTATTAGCTCCTCCCCTGCTAAGAAGAGTGAAGCAATTGATCGTCTTGGTGCTGATTCCTTCATCGTTAGCAAAGACCCTGCGCAATTGAAGGTATACAATAACTTACTGAATGCTTATATGTTCCTCAATCTAGTATTGTAGTAGTGTCTGGTCAACTGATCTCAATGCATTATCTGACTGGCTGCCATTCCTGGTCTGACTTCACTAGTATGCAGTTGGTTTTTTAAATCAATTTGTATTATACACATCTTTATTGCAGTTTAAGAGCCAGCCGCCGGAGCCCATCGACAACATTTCTCCCGTGTTGAAGTCCGAGGAGTTATAAACTTGAAATATGCAATCTTTGATTAATGTTACATTATGTAAACTGAGCTGCTCTTATAATATTTTTTGTTATCTCGTGCTGCTATTTTGCAGGAAGCCGTGGGTACGATGGATTACATTATTGACACCGTGTCTGCAGTTCATGCCTTGTCTCCACTGCTTGATATGCTGAAGGTTAATGGAAAGCTAGTCACTTTGGGCTTGCCTGAGAAGCCCCTGGATCTGTCCATCTTTCCCTTAGTTTTGGGTAAGCAACATAAACCTTATTAAGAGCCTCATTACATTTGATCCGTTGCTGAAGTTACTTTACATGACATTGGGTGATTATAGGGCGAAAGCTTGTGGGAGGAAGTGACATAGGAGGGGTCAAGGAGACTGAGGAGATGCTGGAGTTCTGCGCAAAGCATAATATCACTGCAGATATTGAACTAATCCGGATTCAAGACTTGAACACAGCCATGGATAGGCTTGCCAAATCTGATGTCAAGTACCGGTTTGTGATCGATGTGGGCAACTCCTTGACACAGTAGATCTGCTTTTGAAGGCTTGATGGGATTTGCTTTTGACGCTTGAGATTTGGAGATTAGAATAAGATTGGCAGTTATTTGGACCGTATGGTCAACTGATCATGAACCAACTATTGCTGTCATGGACTTGTATTGTTGTTATTTCTGTTTGTTTTGTTAATCCGAGACTGTTATTTAATTTTTGTTCTCTATTCTCGTTAGCTTTTATACGATGGGCCGGACTAATAATGTTTCTCATTAGGCCCAAAAAAAGAGTAAACCGAACCCAAGCATTGTGAGGCCCATAGGGCAAAGCGGGCCACGGATTGTATGATTGTGCCATATTTTAAGGCCTGTCAAGTGAGTGATAATTTGTAGCTCGACTCAACATAGAGGACTCGAGGCCGACTTGTCAGGGAGTTGATGGAAGTGAAAGTTGAGATAGCGAATAGATATCGGCTCCACAAGGAGGCTAGTCGAACTAGAGGCCAAGAGGGTCGACTCGACAAGGAGGGTTTGGACAGGAGGCCCGACATGACATGCATGCCATGATGCAGTATGAACAAAGTTTAAGTCAAATTTCATACATGTTGATGCCCATGGGCCTGCTAATGGGTCGTGTTCCTGCATGTAAATAGTAAAGTTGGGGGCATGTTAGTATATATACATATAAGCAGCTGGGGTAGGACGCGCGTACCTACTGAAGTGGGCAATGAAGGTTTTTTGCACTAACAATATCTTCCACGTACACGTGCATGGGTTTAGCTGGACTGGGAATCAAGGCTGCTTATTACATAAACTGATCAACAACGTAGGGATACGGACAGAGTGACAGTATTAAAGACCTTGTAGTTTGATGCCATTTACTTCTTCAGCAGTGTTAGGTGAAGGGTTAATTTGTCAGTTTATTTCCCACTGAATGCGTGAGCATATGTACATGTTTGGTAAGCTGTAAGTCGCAGCCTCATGTTCTGTGATGGACAAAAACGGGGTCGTTTTAGGTGGGCCGACAATAATCTCAATTATATGAGTCCGTACTTGCCGAATATACAAGCTGCGAAGTCCAGGTTAGTGTCGGCGTGTAAGCCTACTCGCTTAAAAAACAAATGAGAGACAAGTATCGGGCAAATCTAAGTCGACCGACACTGCTGCCCGAATTTTCTCTCTCATGATTCTGTGGTTCACACTTCACTTTCCTCCATAGAAATGTATACATACATATATATATATATATATTATCTCACCATCGCCAGCTGTGACTATCTCCCCATAGTGTCTTAGGAGGACCCCACATCACATGCTCTAACACGTGGCGTATTTGGATTGGCTAGACATGATAAGCTATGATTAGGTCCTTTATGCTCTAACCTTCGCTGTTTGTTGGATTTGATTTGTGTAATAATTACCTTTTTTAATGGGGCCGTGTGATAATTACTTTTACACCTTTCTAAACCATTTGGATTCTCCATTTACACAAAAGCTCTAGTGGGATCCACGAAACGTTTGGTCCCACAGCGGTGCTTGGGAAGTTCCTCAATAGTCTCTTAGACGGACCCCACATAGCGTGCTTTAATACGTGGCGAAATTCGATTAGACAGACCACGATAAACTATGATTAGTTATTTGTTGAATTTGATTTGTGTACTAATTACTTACTTACATCTTATGTCCTATAATACATCTTCAAATTATTTGAGTTAGACTTATATAATGGTCGCACCGTCTCGTGGATATCCGATTCGTGACACTTTTGAATCATGGATATGATTACTATAAAGAAATTTGTTAAACGTGAGAGTTGAACATATAATTTCTTACATTTGACAATAGTTAATCTTGATAACTCCCTTTGTAATTTGAAATACTCCTGTTTGGATGACATGCATAAGTTTAACCCTAACAACGTGTATTTACGTTATTTTGGGATATAATGAATAACTTATACGAATGTCTTTTTCTTTAGATGGAATAGCTTGTCGCGGAGTCTACTATGATTGCATGACTACCGTTAACGGCAAATTTAATTTGTTAATGTAACATGTTGAGTTCAATCCATAACACAATAGAGGGATTATGATAACGCGTCCCTATCAAAACACGTTTATTGATGTTAACTGATCGAGATTATGACGACGAGAAACATCAGTGGACTCCCTTACCCAAATTCGATTATTATTATAAGATATTGTATAAATTCTCAAGTCCAACTCATCACATGGCTTTCATGACTTCTAGGATGTTCCAAGACGTGTTTTTAAGTTGTGAGTCTTGGAAGGCTTGGCCTTAGGTTTGGGAAAGCCGACAATATCTTATAATGATAGTTAATCTTGGGTAATAGAATCCATTGGAGTTTCCTAAATTGAAATTGTGTGATCAATAAAGTGAAAAAAAAAAAAAAAAACAAAAGAATATATTTTATGTGGAAGGCAAGTTTTCAGAAGGAGGGAACTGTATTTGTCTTGTTTTAGGTCTACCGACACTGCAAATACACACGTGGCATCAAAAGACAAAAACCATTTGTTAAAATTAAAAAAAATAAATAAGAAGAAGAAAGAAAGTGAAGAAAAAGACGTGATGTGTTGCCCAGCCAAACAGGGACTTAAATTTAATATAAAGTCCAAAATATAAATGTATATATTTTATTGCCAACTAATATAATGGTGGGTATGATCAAATACATCATAATATGTAACCTAACCAAACATGGCCTATCTGCCGTAACAAATCAAGGTCAAATCTGTTTGAGATCATCAACAAAACTTTATAATTCCATTATTTTTATTAATTATTTGTGTCTGTTTGTTTGAAGATCAATATCATCTAATTGTTGCATTTGATGAGCTGTCTTTCACTCTTTCTTCTACATATTTGGTGGAAACATAAGTATGGTAAGTAAGTTTGATTAAAATAAAAATCCCAAATAAAACTAAATTGAGGGTTTAAACTCTAAGTTTCGTTTGGTACTCGGTACAGTGTAGTATAATATCGATATTCAATGTATAAATTAATCATTATATAAAGTGATGTATAAAATATATGTTAATATGTCTTAACTCTCCCAGCTAAAATAATTATTATTGCATTAAGCAGACAACAAAATAAACTAGATATGAGAGGGATCATTAAACTAATATTCACCGGCGGTGTGAGATGCAAAGATATGAAAGTGTTCTAGCTGGATGCCCTTTTTCCCTTATATATATAAAGTGACGAGTGACTATAATATATTTTTTTTAGAGAGCTGAGGTTGTTATTTTGTCATTTGTCATGTTATCTGGTATCATAAACAACCCATATAAAATAAAAACGGAAACAAATTTGATGTGTTTTATATTAAACAACATTCATCATATAAGAGTCACATTTTGCATAGAATTATAATATAAACCATCTAAACATGCGGGATTAAGTTGAGGAAAACAAATTAAAATCATAATCAATAAAATTAATACCACTTTATTAGAATAAAAAATATTCAATCACAATCAATCAATCTTGAAAAAAAGAAAGAGGAGACGCAGAAATAACTAAGAAGAGGTAGATCTGAAAAGCCAGAAGAGGAAAAGGCAGCAGAGAAATAAGTCAATAACAGTTCAATGATAAAACTGTTACTCTTATTACTTTATTAGTTAACAGCTAATAAAGTAAAAAAAAAAAAAAACTGAATGAATTTTAAAAATTAATGAAAAATAAAATTTAACAAAACAGAGAAAATTCATTTTTATTTTCCAATCACTGCACCTGTACACACGTATAATTATATATAAGAGATAAGTATCGCAAAAACCCTTAAACTTATCAGAAACAAGATAAGTTCATAGCTTCTTTGAACTATTGTTTGAAGTCGAGGGGTTGATTTGACCTCGGAAAAAAAACAAGAAGGGTTCAATTGACCATTTTTAATAAATTCAGGGTTTTTTTACAATACTCATCTCTTGTATAAATGCCTACAGAGAGATCGCTGATATGTAGGATCTGTTATAAATTGTGTATTTTTCCACTCCCACTCCCTCTCCCTCTCCCTCTCCCTCTCCCTGTCTCTCACTCTAAGCTCTCTACTAATATTAATATACTATACTATACTGTGCTTTTCTTGATTTTCTTTCCTCTCCCTGGAAAATTCTCTCTTGATTTTCCCAGGAATTTTTTTTTGGGTTGTCATCAACTACGGTGGGGAACAGACCAAAGCCACCATCACGGTCTGGGCCCACCTTTCACTAACTTTTTTTCCTGGTCAACTAATTAGATACACAAATTACCTTGCAATTTTTGCTTCATTACATATCTTTCGTTCCTGGATCTCTCTACATCCCAATCTCTGCTTCTCTGTTAAGGGTCCACATTTCAACAATATCACTTTTTCTCTCTTAGAGTGGGGGCCATCTTCAATGTCATTGCCATGAATTGTTAAGACTATCCAGCCAGGTTACAAAGGGGGGTATTGGCTTGTTTTGGAATCAACAGCACAGAAGCAATCCCATTCCAGGCCTTCGTTTTCTTCCCTTGATTCTGCTGTATTTTAGGAAACTCTTCGACTTTTTTTTTTAATTACTATTTACGGCTATGTGGGTTTGTCGGGTGTAGAATGCATAGCTGGGTCTTCTGAGAGCGGGTGGACTCACTTCAGTGGGAAGATCGAGTTCTTGAGTTGGGTCTCCTGATCTGAAGAAAAGGGGGCTCGCTTGGGTTTCTTTAACTGAATCGATTTCGGTATTCACTGTTGTGAGGGAGTGTGTGAGGAGTCATGGACACTGGGGGTCGACTCATTGCTGGGTCTCACAACAGGAATGAGTTCGTGCTGATTAATGCAGATGAGAATTCCAGAGTAAGGGACTCCAAAAGCCCTTTTATTTTCGCTCATTTTATTGTTACTTGATTTGGGTTTTCTTAGATTTCGTGTAAAAAATTACTGTCTGAATCGTTTGATGCAATCTGGTAGCCGTTATTCAGATTTGACTTCCCGAATTTTGTTGTTACGATTTCTGGGTTTTGGCTCTCAATGTTCATCTATTCCTGATTTTTCATTTATTTAAAGTTATCCGTAGCTTGCCGACACTATTCATAGGAGATACATTTCCTCGAAAATATTGTTCTTGCGATGGAATTCTATGCCTAGCTGGTTTGATTGTATCTAGTGTGGAAATTGCAGTGTCTACCTGGTAGAACTGGTACCAGCCCTTTGTACTTGATTTCTTATATTCTGGTACCGTATAGGTTAAGCTTGAGCACTTATAATACTCTGCTTGCTCTAGAATTTCGGTTTTGTACCATTTATGTAATGAGCTTTAAATTCGGACTCTGATAAACCTTTATACCTTCTATTTATGCAAGTATTTACAAGGATCTGCAGTATTTCTGCAAGTTGTAATACGTTACTTTTAATAAGCATAAAATTATGTTCGGTGGTTTTGAGACCTTTTGGTTTGCTCTGAGCATCCGTGCATGCATCACTTTGTCTGTTTGCAACTAGAATGAAAGCTAAATTTTTTACCGAGTGAATGAATTCCCTTCTTTTACTCTCACTCATATGAGCGCAACGACTGCACCCCCTCTGGAATATTGGAGTACTTATGTTTCAAGCTGATTCCTGTTCATGTTTGAAAGACATTTGGAATGTAGAGGAATTGAGATTTTATCTTACTTAAACTGAAATTTTGGTTAATGATAAAATGCAGCTTACCCATTCGAATGAAATTAGAAATAGACATGTACTAATGTTCGCATTAGATTGATAATCTGATAAAAAATCATAAAACCTTTAGCGAATAGAAATGTTGGATAATTAGCACGGTCTTACTCAGTTTTGTTCAGCAGTTTGTTATTGTATATTTCTCTTTTTTGTTTGTTACTGGAAGCAACAAATTTAACTATTATTGCCTTGATAAGTATTTCATTTTGTTTTTTGTGAGCTTTCATATCTGGTTCTTATAGTTGTTTTTGCACAGATTAAGTCTGTCGAAGAATTGAGCGGCCAAGTATGTCAAATTTGTGGGGATGAGATAGAGATAACAAGAGATGGAGAGATCTTTGTTGCGTGCAATGAATGTGCCTTTCCGGTGTGCAGGCCTTGCTATGAGTATGAGAGAAGAGAGGGAAATCAGGCGTGTCCTCAGTGCAAAACAAGATACAAGCGCATCAAAGGTTGGACTAGCTTGGCATTTTGGGGGTACCATCTTCTTTTTAATCCGTCATCATTTAACAAGTTGCCTTAACTAGCTACATCTTACATGGCTGCAGGTAGTCCCAGAGTTGAAGGTGATGAGGAAGAAGATGACACTGATGATTTGGACAATGAGTTTGATTATGGTAATCATGATTCTATGGACCCACAGTATGTTGCGGAGGCAATGCTCACTTCGCGCCTTAACACAGGACGTAACTCTAATGTTTCTGGAATGCCGGTTCAATCAGAAACTGAGTCCACTCCCCTTGGTTCTAAGATTCCTCTTCTGACCTATGGTGAAGACGTAAGGACAATAGCCATCCTACTAGTGTTTACTTTTATGTGCATCTTAGTTCTCATAAGCATGCTTGATGCTGTGACATGCGCGTAATGCCATGAATTCATTATGATGACCTTTCTTCTTGTTTTAGGACACTGAGATATCTTCTGATCGACATGCTCTTATTGTACCCCCCTATATGGGTCATGGAAACAGAGTGCATCCAATGCCTTTTTCTGATTCATCTACACCTTGTAAGTAGTTTTGCATTGCATTTTTCTTGTTTCCTCTCCTTTTAAGTTGCTGGACTTATTGCTATTGTTATTGTAGTGCAACCCAGGCCTATGGTCCCTAAGAAAGACATTGCAGTGTATGGGTATGGGAGTGTGGCTTGGAAGGATAGAATGGAGGATTGGAAGAAAAGGCAGAATGATAAGCTTCAGGTGGTTAGGCATGAAGGAGGAAGTGATGATGGAAACTTTGACGGAGATGATCCTGATTTGCCCATGTAAGTGACTTGCTTAGAAACCTTCCCTTTAGCTCTTTGTTATAATATGTTGTTTAGTTGCAGTTTTATTGTTGTTGTGTCTTTATATTTACAATCAAAATGTTTACGAAATAAAGTTCTAACTTCTAAGGATGGTGAATAGATTTATGAAAACAACCGAATAACTTATAGAAGTACTTTAGATGCCCTATGATAAACTTAGAATCCCTTCGATTAGCCATTTTTTTTCCTGTACAGGCTTTAAGTGTTATGGTGTCTTGTATTTCAACATTCGTAAGGTGTTTCCTGAATTGGTACGAATTATAAATATGATGTAAATATTATCTGTAATTAAGTGTTGAGAATGTGTCATAACCTTATAGACTTTCTGGCTGTGTACCTCTATATTTTATTTATTTGTTTGGCCTCTTACTGGTTTTCTTTTTTAATAACTTCCATCAGGATGGATGAAGGCAGGCAGCCGCTCTCAAGGAAATTACCTATCCCTTCGAGCAAAATAAACCCGTATAGAATGATAATTATTTTGCGTCTTGGGATTCTTGCCTTGTTTTTCCACTATAGAATTCTCCATCCAGTGAAAGATGCATATGGTCTCTGGCTGACATCAGTCATATGTGAAATATGGTTTGCTCTGTCATGGATTCTGGATCAGTTCCCCAAATGGTGCCCTATTGTACGAGAAACATACCTTGATCGTCTATCACTGAGGTATATGATGGATGCTACTTGCATCAATTTTGTTATTTTTATCATAATTATTGTGCTTGTTAAATCTTTGCTTTCACGGTTCACTTTTGCCTTTCCTGCCTTGTAACTTGGTTTATGATCTCTTAGTTGATAAGTGTTCCTCTGTTTTTAGGTATGAAAAGGAAGGGAAACCATCTGAGTTGGCCAGTGTGGACATCTTTGTAAGTACAGTCGATCCTCTGAAAGAACCTCCACTAATCACTGCAAATACTGTTCTCTCCATCCTTGCGGTTGATTATCCCGTGGATAAAGTTGCATGTTATGTGTCTGACGATGGTGCTGCCATGCTTACTTTCGAAGCACTTTCTGAGACGTCCGAGTTTGCTAGGAAATGGGTTCCTTTTTGTAAAAAATTTAATATTGAACCTAGAGCTCCTGAATGGTATTTTTCTCAAAAGATTGACTACTTGAGGAACAAAGTTCATCCAGCTTTTGTCAGGGAAAGACGTGCAATAAAGGTATGTAATATCTGTATAAAACAGATATGGTTTGAGTTCCAGTAGAATCATGATTTTCATGACATTATGTCTATCATGTCAGTGGTTGATAACCCTTTATTTTGTGATTTTGTCATCAAACACCCCAATATACTTGCATGATATACTGATTTTAAATCTCGTCACTTTCTTCTTTCTATTTCTTGGATTGGCACAGAGAGAGTACGAAGAGTTCAAAATTAGGATAAATAGTCTTGTTGCCACTGCACAAAAGGTTCCAGAGGATGGATGGACAATGCAGGATGGCACTCCATGGCCGGGGAACAATGTGAGGGACCATCCTGGCATGATTCAGGTGAGATGATTTTTCTTTCTTCTGTATTATTACCGTTTCGACTTCGTTATCTTTTCTAAAGGGGATGAGCTTTTGGAAATTTTGATACCCCTTTCTGTCCATGAAATGATTTGTAAAGTGCAAAATAAAACTGTGGATTGTTGCTATGACTCCGTTTTGCATAAAAAATGTAGCACTTTTGATCATGGAATACTGATTATGGTTGTGGCCCTTGTCATCCAAACTTTGGAATGATGACTGCTACGGAGTGCATATGTTTTCAATCCCAGTCATCCAAAGTGGTTCACTGATGACATTGTCATTGTTTATAGTTCTTCCTTCAACTGGTAGATGACCTTTATGGATAGCAACAGCGCCTTTGCTGCAGACCCAGAGAGTTATGGAATTTAATGACTCTTGGTTCTTTTGGTTAATCATGTTTGGTTAAGTATTGTTTGCTGTTGATATTCTTTAAGGGCCATATTGTATTAAAGCATCCTTGCTTTTACAGGTCTTCCTTGGTCATAATGGTGTTCGTGATTTGGATGGGAACGAGTTGTCGCGTCTGGTTTATGTTTCTCGTGAGAAGAGACCCGGGTTTGACCACCATAAAAAGGCTGGGGCCATGAATGCCTTGGTAAGGCACATTTTTGAGTCTGTTATCTCTTCATCTTTCTTCTGCTTTCTGATTGATACCTGTTTTAACAAGACTCGTACCCCAAAGTTGTTGATGTTAATTTACTCTAATCTATGAAGGTACGGGTCTCGGGAGTTCTTTCGAATGCTCCTTACCTTCTGAACGTTGATTGTGATCATTATATTAACAATAGCAAAGCCCTTAGAGAAGCAATGTGTTTCATGATGGACCCAACATCAGGGAAGAGAATCTGCTATGTGCAATTCCCTCAACGGTTTGATGGGATTGATCGTCACGATAGATACTCAAATCGGAATGTTGTATTTTTCGACGTATGTACATTCCAAGTCCCTTTTCTTCTGTTTCCCTTTTTTATAATTATTAACTTCTGGTCAGAAACCTTATCTGTATATGTGATACAGATCAACATGAAAGGGCTAGATGGCATACAAGGGCCAATATATGTCGGCACTGGGTGTGTTTTTCGAAGGCAAGCGCTTTATGGCTATGATGCACCAATTCAGAAGAAGCCTCCTGGCAAGACCTGCAACTGTTTGCCCAAATTGTGCTGCCTTTGCTGTGGGTCTCGAAAGAACAAGAAGGGAAAGTCAAAGAATGAGAAGAAAAAGAAGCTTACAATCATGGAGCCATCAAAGCAGATACATGCTCTTGAAAATATTGAAGAAGGGATTGAAGGTATGTATTCACCTCTCAGAGGTAAACTTGCTTTGCTGCTGAGTACACTGAGTGAATTCAACCTCAAGTATTTGCAAAAGGTCTAAAACATTGAATATTGGGCTACTACTACAGAGCCAAAGATTGACAAATCATCCAATATGTCCCAAGTGAAATTGGAGAAGAAGTTCGGACAATCTCCCGTCTTTGTAGCCTCCTCACTTATCGATAATGGTGGAGTTCCTCGAGATGCTAGTCCGGCAGCATTGTTAAGGGAGGCAATCCAAGTCATTAGCTGTGGTTATGAAGGCAAAACAGAATGGGGAAAGGAAGTAAGTAAAAATAATGACGTTCAAATCTTTCTTGTAAATCTACCATTTAACAATACCAATTTTTGTCACTTTGCTAAAATCTGAAATTTTAAATGCCAAACCAGGTTGGCTGGATATATGGTTCTGTGACTGAGGATATTCTGACAGGATTTAAGATGCACTGCCATGGCTGGCGGTCTGTTTACTGCATACCTAAGCGTCCTGCATTCAAGGGGTCTGCTCCTATCAATCTGTCAGATCGTCTGCACCAGGTTCTTCGGTGGGCCCTTGGATCTGTTGAGATTTTATTGAGCAGACATTGTCCAATTTGGTATGGG
Source organism: Tripterygium wilfordii (assembly GCF_013401445.1). Classification (NCBI taxonomy): domain Eukaryota; kingdom Viridiplantae; phylum Streptophyta; class Magnoliopsida; order Celastrales; family Celastraceae; genus Tripterygium; species Tripterygium wilfordii. The sequence continues at coordinate 12,826,768 of NC_052253.1, read as the reverse complement.
TATGGTGGCGGGTTGAAATGGTTGGAACGATTTAACTACATTAACTCAGTTGTTTACCCTTTGACCTCGATTCCATTGCTTGTTTACTGTACCCTACCTGCAATCTGCCTCCTGACTGGAAAATTCATCGTTCCTGAGGTAACGCTCCTTTTTTTGGGTCTCTTTTTGTAGTTATCGCTGTTGAAACTGTGGTTCTGTCAAACTGTTGGGCAGACTATATCTGAAAAATCTTCATTCCCGAAAATACCCCAATAGGTTTAGATCCCTGTTACCTATAATGTATTTAATGCTTCACTTGCAACTGCTATATTTTTCTTGTGGCTTCGACATATAACATGTTCGTGCATACGTTGTGAAGGAAAGCTTAAGTGAACATGTCTAGCTAACTTATTTCTCCATGCATGGGATAATTGTAGTTTATACTTCAATTTGACCATCACTTTTTTATATTTAGATGACTGGAAAGTACTATTTTTGGTATGTCGCCCTTTGCTGCCATTGCTTTCCTAAGCTTTGACAGTACCCAAATTCAAGTCTATTTTTGATTGATTACTAGGCTTTAAGCTAACTCATGGTTCTTATGTTTGCAGATTAGCAATTATGCCAGTCTTGTGTTCATGGGGCTTTTCATGTCTATTGCTGTAACTAGTATCCTTGAGATGCAGTGGGGTGGTGTTGGAATAGATGATTTGTGGAGAAATGAGCAGTTTTGGGTGATTGGAGGCGTCTCATCACATCTTTTCGCTCTCTTCCAAGGTTTACTTAAGGTATTGGCTGGTGTCAACACAAACTTCACTGTTACCTCAAAAGCAGCAGATGATGGGGAATTTTCAGAACTTTATCTGTTCAAGTGGACGACATTGTTGATTCCACCCATGACCTTGTTAATCCTAAATGTGGTTGGGGTTATAGTTGGATTCTCAGATGCCATCAACAACGGCTACGATTCATGGGGACCTCTATTTGGCAGGCTATTTTTCGCCTTATGGGTCATTCTTCATCTCTATCCCTTCCTCAAGGGTCTCCTTGGGAGACAGGATCGGGTACCAACAATTATCGTGGTATGGTCTATTCTACTGGCCTCCATCTTAACTCTTTTGTGGGTTCGAATAAACCCATTTGTCTCGAGGGATGGCCCCGTATTAGAAGTTTGTGGATTGAATTGTGACTAAGATACTCAATAAAGACCAGATGGTATGGTTATTAATCGGACTCTCCGCAAAGTGAAAGTGACCATCTGACTGGGAAGCATCAGTCAAATTATATTTGTGCAATTGTGCACAAGGTGAATTTTTGTGGGAAGAAATCTGTACCTTTGGTGGTGTGTGGACTGTAGATACAAAGGGCCAGGATCTCGACACCTTCTTCTTCTTTTCCCTATGTTACAGGGTTTTTCATTAATTCATTCATTAAAATTCTGTGGGGGGGTTTGGGGGGGCTTTGTTTTCTTGTGGGTTTGTATTTCTAAGAGAGCACTGAACAATTTGAACTGTAAGTCATTCCCTTGTCAAGTTAGGGATTCGTATGTGTCTGAAAACAGCCCCCCTCGTACTTGTTCTTTGTTAATTGTTCACTCTCTCTAGACTTGGGCATGTCGTGTGTACTTGAATTGGAGTTGCACATTATCATGTAATCCTCTGCTAGGAATAAATGTCAGAACTTTTTTCGTCCGTCTTTTTATTTTTATTTTTATTAACTTATGAACGGCTTAGTGGACATACAAAACAGTTTGCACCACTGTTAACGGGCCGGTAAGGTCTAAACTAGAGCCATGCGGGAGAAATGACGCTCCTAATCTATCCTCATGGACAAGCCTATGAAATTAGGAAATACTCAACCCTAAAGTGGACATGCCCATGAAACTAGAAAAAATGAGGCTCCTAACCCCTTGTGGATAGGCCCATGAAACTAGGAAAGCTCTATAGAAATAATAGGTCCGAAAATGGGCAAGACCCATGAAACCAGGAAACGAGAAATACTCACAGCCGATCTGTTTCGCTGTTGTGTTTATTCGGTGACCATTGAAGCCGTACCAATCTCTTGATGTTTGGGCATGTCGTGTGTGGCTTCTGAATATCAGTCACAGAACAACTCTGCGTTTGCTTCTTCATATGCACTAACTACCATGCAAGTAAATTCCAGGCAGTTTTGACATCCAGTCGGCAGCTCTGTCGTCTATCCTTACTCAGGCCAGCTTCAGTAATATAATCTACTAACTGATCTCATCAAAATCATTAAATTATCTAGGGAAACCCGTAACTTTCCTCTTTAATCCAAGACATGCTATTATACACGCACACACATATATATAACTATGAATACTGCCATTCTCATCTCTATAATGTACAAATAACATAACATAAAACTGCCTTTTATCTTGATTTGTCAGATTGCACCTCTCTTTATCGTTAGTAGTGTTCTTATAAGCCAGTTACAAGTACAAAAATGGAGTAAAGACCTAACACGACATTCTAAGCAATTCTCCTACGTACTCTAATAAGACCACCATAAACAAAGTACGATAACATTCAACGTCCACACCAAAAGGAAAAACGGCCAACAATTCCTTCTGTTTCTTTACCCCACACCAAATCTTAAAAAGGGCACAATATTGCCAGAGCACACTGTAATAAACCTCCAGCTCATATACCTACATACATGCAGAAAGAAGGTCAAGTTCAGTTCAAGATAATGAGGGGCCAAACTTTCTATTCTAAGTTCGCTTTTGCAAGATTATAGTACACAGATCTATGTAATATCAAGAGTTTCTGCACCCACTTCTAAAAAAAAGTGTTGGGAAAGCAAATAACAGGCCTTTCCAACAAATATAACTAGGTCTTTTCAACACGTCCAGTTTAATTAAAAAATCGAAGATTCCAAAACTACATTCCAAATGCATGATTGAGAAAACAGATTCCAGGTAACCGACAAAGGGTTAAAACAAATATAACCATTAACCACTACCACATGACCCATTATGTCTTATGCAAAATATAAAATTAGAAGATGGTAGTACAGTCCAACTAGCTGTATTCCCCAATAGAAATTGGGAGTCATCCTGGTCATGACTTGATCAGGTTCCACCCTAGAACCCAACTTTGTATTCATGAGATAGCTGCATGCAAGAAACGTTCACTAACAGGATTTCTCTAGACCGAACAAGGAAATAAGAAGGAAGACCAACGCAATAGTATAATGCGCCCACTAGTGATTTTTCTCATATAAAAGGTTTTCCCACCAGAAATGATCACAAAGAACCCGTGGCTAGTGACAACTTGTTCAAATTTAACCTCTGAACTTCGCTTCATATTCCTGAGGTAGCTGCATACAAGAAAAGGATGTTCATCAATAAAATCACTACTAGACTGAACAGGGAAAAATCAAACAAATAGATTATAATCCCTTACAATTCACACTCCCTCCAATTCCTTTCATTTCCACCATAAATGTTTGAATAGCTTCACCCTCTTAATTCAAAATTGATATACTTGCGTGGAATTGTAAGGAGTTGGAGGAAGCAAATATTGTAGGGGATCATAATCCAAGAGAAATACATCCTATGGCAATAACCCACTAAAGTATACTGCTCCAGTTTTTCTATTCATCTAATCATATTCTAAATTTTCTCAAGAAGCAGCCAGTTGGGTACATTATGTAGTACAAGAAGGGCAGAACCAGTTTGCCAAGTAATGAAAATGTAAAATTTGCCCCAAAAGACAGTTCTTCCTGAGGAAAACTGTTGTGAGGATGAAAATATACCATGAAAATAGCTGAAATCAACCTGCGTGCAAACCATCTCATATGCATTGCATGTTGAGCATTTGCTGAAGCTTCAACAGTTTCAAACCGTAAATACACGAAACCAGCACTATTCCTGCAGGAAAGCAAACACATGTAGAATCAATCATTATCATTACAGCATTGCTAACAATAAAAACAAGATATCATAATGCAGCATTTATAAGAACATTGAAGAAAAACGCTACGAGTTGTTGAAAGGTCAACGATTGAAAAGTTGTGAACACATCAAGAGGTTGCAAAAGATAAACAGACGTACAATTCTCATGAAATTTACATTTGAAGAAGAAAAGTTTGTAAACAAGGCCAAGTTTAGTCTAAAGATAGACCTTACTCCACAAAACAGTACCAAAGACGCTACCTCCACAAACAAATCAGAATAATGAGAGGAAACAAATGTAAAAGATGTACAGACTTTTTTTTAAAGTAAAAGAATATTTCTCTCCCTTTTCTTGCAGAAAAAGATAGCAAATTGCAATGATAAAAATATAGTGAAAGTCAAAATGAAATAAGCACTAAATGTCACTCAAGAATCCCAAACAACAATTCTCACAAAGAGGTACATTCAGCCAAAAGAGCAAGGCACAAATGCTTACTTGTCCACATAGATATGCTTTACTCGGCCATACTTTGAACATTCTTCTTCAACATCATCTTTGATGTCCAAGTCAAAATCTGGCTCAGTCTGGAGAAGACAAGATAAGAAAATCAGCACTTCATAGAAACTCACACGGTATAAAATAAGCAATTCACATACCTCAGTTGCTGGATCAAACATATTTTTTAACAACAAACACTCGCTAGGGAGTCCAACAGGTTCAGAGGCCGGAGATGGGAAAACTTGAGTTGGAAGAACTGGTGTCACAGCCTGCCCATTAATAGGTAAGCCAATGAGCGGTTGACTTGAAGCAGGTCCATTTAATATGGGTGCTCCTAGAGACCCCGCAATACTGGAAAAATGATTGCACCTCCAGTTAAAATCATGGCTATCATAAGCATTTAAAAACTATGGAATAATTCACAAACCTTGAGGCAATGCCAGTACGGTCCAGCTTCTGCATTAACATAGCTCTTGACTGAGCATTCAAAGACTGCACAAAACAATACTATACATCAGCTCAATAGAGACTTGGGAAGAAAAACCTATGCAGCAAGAAAATCACAAAATGCAATCATTGATAACACTTGCAATGAACCCACATATTTCGGCATCAAAGGTTTCAGAGTGGAAACAGAATTTTTAAGAACTTATAGCAACATTAGCACCACGCCATAAACTGCAATGTGTTAAATAGAAAAAAAAAGGGGGGGGGGGTCAGAATTCCAGAGCTGCAGAACATATTAATTGAGGATTATAAGCGAGATTTGCAATTGTGTGTTAAAGAGTTATATTTCCAGCCGCATATCTGCACAATTTTTTTTGGTTCATTGCAAATTACAGATGAAATCGCCTCTAATGCAACAGGTATAAGAACCCAGTCTCATCAACAAGGATAGAAGAGTCTTCTTTTCTTTTCCTTTTCTTTTTCATTTTTGTAATGAAATGCTGTTTTCCCGATTTGGGAAAGAAGATGACTCACATCCAAGTTGCAATTTCAACTACTACAGAAGAAGTAAAGAAGCCGTATACATGCACCTCTATTGAAAAGATTGATATAAAGAAACAAATATGAAACTCTCTGTGAGAGACAGATTGCATATTGCCCTATCATGTTCCTTGATCATTGTGTGCTAGCAGCCACATCAACTATCATCTTAACCAGGGCCTCCAGAAATCAATATGAAGAATGTTTTAGTTACAAAATCCATGGAACTTTGCTCGTCCATTCTCTTGTAGACACAATAAGGACTAAACTTTAAACTGCTTTAAATAAACAATCAGCCTTAAAGAACTAAATAGAGTAACCATAACAGCACTGCCATGCAATGGCACTAAAAAACATCAAATGAAGAACATAATACTGAAACACCACTTAAAGATCTATACATCACAGCATCGATGACAATGCAATACGAGACTCACCAGTCCACCCCCGTCATCATCATCCAAGTCTGCAGACTTCACCGCAATATCTTGCGTTCCGACATGATCGGTAACAGATGAGACCTGTATGCACATGTAATAGAATTATTCAAAGAGATTCAACATTCACTTTCAAAGAATGTAAATAATGACATTTGCAGATGTACCCACACACATCACTGATTAAGTAAAACATCATGATCCAAGTTTAAGAATCAGGGATATACAATGTCATGACTTGACGATATTTAAACTTACCTTAATTACTCGACCAGCAATCTCCAATTGTCCATTCAAAGCACTTTGAGCAATCTTTGCACTTTCAAGTTGAGCAAACTATTTGACAACAAAGACAAAGAAGACATAATTTCCACTTGAAAGGTTAAACAACAGAATAAATAAACACACAGATGCCATAAGCAATCTTTTTAAGACTAGAATCAAACTGACTTGAACAAACCCAAAGCCTTTGCAGTGTCCAGTCTCGAGGTCAAGCGGCAGCTGCACAAGCTCAACAGTGCCAAATGGTTCGAAAATCTGAGCAATCAACATGAAAGATGCAGATGTTACAAAAGAAAAGCTACTGCCTTGATAACTGAATCGTATGAAACAATATAAGACCAAAATAACACTAATTTGTCTTTGAACAGACAATGGTAATCCAAAAAAAACCCTAGTAGGATCACCTGTCTAAGCTGAATCTCTGTCATGTTAAAGTGCAAATTTCCAACATAGAGTTTTCTGTCAACAGCTCCATAAGGTCCAGTAGCCACACCTGCGCTGCCACCAGAAGTATTAGATTGAGCAAGGTTCTTTTCAGCCTCTGAAGGTTTAACCATTACAGGTTGTCCACGAAGCAGCTGGCCAGAGAGAGCTATCGCCATTGGAACAGACATTGCATCATAAAATTCTATATACCTGCAAATTCGCCAAGGCATTGCAGTTGTTTGTCAGATCTTATGAAAAGAAAAACAATCAAAATCAAAACTTACAAAGCACATAGGAAAGGGATGTAGGAAACAAAAACTCTAGTGCAGAGAGCTCAAGCTGAGTTTCTTTTGGTGAATCTGTAGCCTACGTAATAGAAAATGTTAGCTCATCACGGTAAAAATGTAAGACTACAAACACTAAATGAAAAGGGGTCAAGAAAATCTGACAATTTAAAATGAACCAGAAAGAGAGAGAGAGTAGTTTTTTCATAGCAGTTGTACATGTTTCAGTGTGTTAAAAACCCGCCCATGAAACAGACGATAATGATCTCATCTTAAAGCATGAGTCACCATTGACACGATATTAACTCCTAAAAAGTATATAATATCCCAAGACAATCCTAGAAACAATAGTCAAGGATGGTAAAAGGTAGTTACTAGCTTAGGCATTGAAGAAGACGTCTCTCAAAAAGTTTTTAATTCTTCAAACGCTATAAGTGATAATAAAAACAAATCATACATACCCACGCCTCATGGATTGGTGTCTTTATATTAGAAGATATGAAGCAGAAGCAATATGAGGAAAGAAAAGAACTTGGATTCATGCCATCTACCTTGAGTACGCGGCATGAATTGATTAAACATGAGTGCAAGGTATTCCCATCATCCCTCATCAATATCGCATTCTAAGGGTCATTTAAGAATACAGTTAAACTTGATTCTTGAAAAAACTTATGCTAAAGTACAATACACGAGTATGTTTGCTTATCTAGAGCACCACTTAATATAGAGGCACATACCCAACTCCTTTTGAACGTCTTGAATTTCTGTCCATGATCAATTTAACATCCCTCACCTGAAAATTCAAAGAAATGAAAAATGCAGGTCAATTTGGATACTTGAAGAAACTTGCAAGAAAGGGAGATTAATAAAGAATGACCCTAGATGTTAAAAATACAAGAGAAAACATCTAGTGGAGGTTTGGTTTCCAAAAGATCATTCTGTAAGATTAATGTTTTAACTCACCCACATCATGTTGAGATAGAAGAGAGTCAATATTCTAATTAAGCATATACTGCAGGATGAAACAAATGTATTTCAACAACATGCATTCAATTCGGTGTAAGGAGCGTGACATAATTATAATTAAATTTTCAGATGAATATCAGGAAAGTTAACAAATTTCAAGAATTTGCAGAATAATTTTTTTTTTTTAATTATTGTTCAACAGGTGTGGGGATTCATAACTTGTGCCTTTATGGCTGACTAGTGAGGAGGTTAAGCCCTTGAAGGCATTACAAAGAAATTGCATACTGCATAAAATAATTAATAATAAAAGGTTAAACAAGTCCCTTGCAAAAGATACCAGGTTGAGCCGTTGAGGAAATAAAGATCCATGAACAAAAAAGAGCCACTAGTTCGGGCGATTCATGCAATAAGTGTGATGATACTGGTCCGACTAACCTTGCCTGCTTTCGAGAAGAACTCATAAACATCCCTCTCGGAGGCCTTTAGAGGCATCTGTGTTTACCACATACATGACAAAGTAAGCAAAACTTGTTACAACAACGAGGAGACCAAAAGATGAAAAGCATTAGAAAGTCCTTCAACAAAGGATGACGCACTACATTGACAACATATTTTACCTGGTAGGCAAAAACAGTTCTCTGGTCCCTTTCAGGATCAGCTTCAGGCTCCCCCGTTTCTTTCTTGTCTCTAAATCTCCTACCACCCAAAGCAATTTTAATACTAAAGGACAAATAATCAAATTTTCATTAAAAAATTGGGATTGTAAAAAAAACACAGAACAGCATAAGAAAAACAAAACTTCTTAATAGCCATAAATGTGCATGAGAGTCTAGATGCTTTGATATAACATGCACGAAAGACACCAGATAGAGTAGGGCATATTTCTGAAATTCCAAGATAATACATAGTTCCTTAAAGATCCATTCTAGTTACCTGAAACCAGAAAACAATATCATTCTACAAAATCAGTTAATTTGAACAAAGTAACTGCGGAAAGTAACGCAGGATATGCTCACTCAGTTTCAGAAAACAAACAGTATTGTTGTTCATGAAGCCAAGCATTACCTGTGCTCTCTCATCTCCATTTCGCTTTCTGCCTCTCTAAGCTCCATCTCCCTCTCCCTCTCACCCCCGTCATGTCTCCTAGACGAGCGGCTTCTGCTTCTCCTCGACCTCTCTCTCTCATCCTCTCTCTCCCTGTCTCTTTCCTTCTCTCTCTCCCTACTGGACTTCTCTCTCTTCTCCCTCTCTCTTTCTCTCTCCCTATCTCGTTCTCTCCTCTCCTTCTCCATCTCTCTATCCTTCTCACGGCTACCCCTTTCCCTCTCCTTCTCCCGGCTACCCCTTTCCCTCTCCTTCTCCCTCTCCCTGCTAGCCCTCTCCCTATCTCTGTCCCTGTCCCTCTCAGATTCTCTTTCTCTTTCTCTGTCTCTATCTCGGCTGCTCTTATGACGATCCTTCTCGCGCCTCTCATCGTCATCGTCTCTGGATTTCTTGCGCCTCCTGCGCTCCTCATCCCCGTTATCGATATCTTCATCGGCGTCTCTCTTTCGGTAACTCCTTTCAGTCTTCTCAGCTGTACCGTCTCGCTTATTCTTCTTAGAGCCATCTCGATCCTCCGGATCTTCCACAGTTTTCTCCAGATACTCGTACTCATCGAAATCCATAGCTCTTAATCACCTTGTAGGATGCGAGATTCGGAAGAGTTTCGTTGGAAAACCCTAGATTGTCGATATTTGTGAATTCTTAGTTAAGGGTTTTTGTTGGGGTTTCGAAAGTGTGCTAATTCTAATGCAACGACGAAATTCGTTTGGTTGGCAACTTTACTCAGCTGATGTTCTCTTTTTTATTTTTCTTTTTTAAACCCTTTTTGGCAAATATTTCATTATTTTCAAATATAAATAAACACAAGTATTGAAAAAGGACCGTTGAAACAACTAAACAAGCCCTTCAAGAAATTTCTGGCCAAACATGTCCTTTTTTTTTTCCTTTTTTCGCACTATACAAACCCTGTATTAAATCCGTTATAACGGCAATAACATACTCTAAGATGATGTCAAATATATGACTTGAATTTTTTAAAATTATCATTTTAAGATCGTAGAAGCCTTTGTGCTTATACAAGGCCCCAAACTCGAAACAACGAAAAAATAATAATGTTGTATCCATGCAAAGTATGATTTTCATTTTACTCATATAAATCTATATATAACATGTGAAATAACATTAATTATAAAGTCTTTTTTATCTAATTCTAAGATAATGTGTACGGAGCTCAAGATGGTCTACTGCTAGAACATAAGTATACAGATGCAAAAGTAAGTATACATATGCAAAAGTACATACGATCTAGAAGAATAGCCAAAAGGATTACAACATCAGGAAAAAAAAAAATTTAAAAAAAGATGAAAAGTCGATTTAACATCTAGAGCAAGTCCAACGGGTAGTGTAAAATAAGTAAAATCTTATTTTAGGTTATGATTTTTCACTTTTAAGCCTTCCAACCGGTTACCAAAAACCTTACTCATTTTCAACTTTTCATTTTTCCTAACTCAAATCTCGGGTATGTGTGATCTTACCTATATAATATTTTAACTATTTTTTCTCTCTCTTATCTATAGCTCCCGTGAACTAAAAACTCTCTTCTTCGCCGCTCCCGCGATACACTCCAACTGACGACCACCGTTCGCGAGAGAGATTGAGGTTTGGATCTGAGTCGGCGGAAGAACAAGAGAGACTGGGGTTCATATCTGAGTCAGCAGAAGAAGATCCATTGCCGAAGACCTTCTCTGAAGACGAAACAACGTCCGATCTACTTGCTCTGTCGATCTACTACAGGTCTGTCTTCTACCTCTTCTCATAATCTTTTTGTTTTGAGTGGTTCACCTTCTTCAATCTTGTTGGGTATGGAGGGTTTTGGTCTTCAAATTGATTGTTCAAGAGTATACAATGTTTTGCTGTTTTGTTCTCGAGTTTGTTAATGGTTGCTGTTTTGTTCCGACTGATGAACGTGAGATATTATGAGATCCATCCATTCTCCATTTGCTTTTCCAGAATCCCCAATTTCTAATTTTTTTTTTTAATTTGTAATGGTTGTGTTATTCTTTCATTTCTAGTTCTGTTATTTAGTTTATTCTTCTGCAATGATGAGTTCATGAAACAATTCACATGTCAGACTTCAGAGATTCCAGCAATGGAATCAATGAGAAGAGAAATTCATCTTTTCTGAGCAAAAGTATGAACTGTAGCATTTTTTCCCCTTGCAAAAGTGTTTTTCTTTTTATTAGTACATTCAATTTTGAAATTACTTGTATTGGATGATGAGAAAGTGCAAGATTGTAGAAATTCTGCAATTGTAAATTGGAGAATCATTAAAATGACAAGACTTGGCAAATATGGTAATTAAATTTGGTAATGATAGAGAATGGTGGTAAGATTAGCTGCAACTTTGAAGAAAATCATGGTCATTCGGTGTGTTAAATTATCATAAATGTTCTCAACAACAGCTTAGCTCAAACGATATGTGATTGTTTTAGTAATTTTGAGAGTATGTAGCATTGTTTTAGTAATTGAGGTGGAGATTTGACAGCATCATTTCTTCGCCGAGTCTACCAATTTCTATCAAGCAATTTCAAGAATTCAGGTGGAAATTTTCCTTTGATGCATCTTTCTTTGTCTTTCATTATTCTTCGTAGATGGATTCACAAAACAATGCTTATTACACCAGTCTTTTAAGTGGAGGATCAACCATCGACAATCCCTTTCTTACCAATGAGCATAGTGAAACTAATGAGGATAGTCCTACCGTGCCTCAATTCACCAATACCCCTTCCATTGCTAGGAGGGGTCAACGGGGAACCAACTTTGCAATTGAGGATGATTTATTGCTCATTATTTGCATCGTGCAATTACAGATTATGCAGGCTCAAATAATGTTCAAACAATTGGAAAGTCATTCATTCCAATTCTTACATTGTTGGTATCAACTGAGACATCACCCAAAGTGGATGATGGAGAATTCTTCAAGGAAGGCCAACAAGAAAACAAAGAATTCTAGTCCGCAATCCTCTCCCCCAACAACTCCTGATTCAATAAATCTAGAGGAAGATGAAAATGTGCCCAGCACTTTCGATGAGTTAGAGCGACCACTTGGTAGAAAAGCATCGAAAGAACGCCTCCGCAAAGGGAAGACACAAGCTACCAGTGCTTCTACAACTTCTTCAGCAATGATGATAATAAAATTTGACGAAGAATGCACAAAAAGAGAAGCCCGATATGAGAGAGCATTCTCACAACAACAAGAATTGATAGACATTGAGAAGAAAAAATATCGTATCAAAGAAGCAATGGAAGAGGAAAGAATCATGCTTATGGACACTGCTAGCATGCCTCCAAGTTTAGCAACATATTACGAGCGTCACAAGGCAGAAATATTAGCTAGACAAGGCCTTGATTGAACTCTGAATATGTTAATTTTTAGCTTAATGTTTATATGTATTAAACACTATTTAAGTTCTGACCTCATATGTATGAATTGTGGGTTTAATTATATAATGGATAGTTCCAACTGTTTGTATATGATCTGATTGCATTCATAACTTTTAATATAAGCACTTAAATTACTAGTCAATACAACATATATAATTTATATTGCTAATACACCGAATTAAACAAAGCACTTGTACAACATTAAAACAGTAATACAATTCACCACTTGAAGTAGTAGCCTAAACAAAGCACTCGCACAACATTAAAACAACCACTAATATAATTATTCTCCACCATGTAATTGCCAAAGATGTTCAACAAGATCTGCTTGCAATTGAGAGTGACTCTGCCTATTTCTAATACGATAATAAGTGTCAACGTACTCCATAATTTCAGGTATGAGTGAATGTGAAATATTTGGCGGCGTATACCCCTCAATTGTATCGTAATTGAAATTGATACCATAATGGTCTCTCTCATCCTCAACGATCATGTTGTGTAGTATTACACACGCTCGTATAATATCCGATAAAGTATCAATCTCCCAATAAAGAGCCGGTCCACGCACGATTGCAAAACGGGATTGCAGTACCCCAAATGCTCGCTCAACATCTTTGCGAGCCGATTCTTGAGCTTTAGCAAAGAATTGCCTCTTATTACCTTGTGGAGCTGGAATAGTCTTGACGAATGTTGACCATGATGGATATATACCATCAGCAAGATAGTATCCAATCGAGTAATTGTTGCCATTAATTGTGTAGTTTACTGGAGGAGCACGACTTTCTGCAAGTTCATTGAATAAAGGAGATCGATCCAACACATTCAAATCATTTAGGGATCCTGGTAAACCAAAAAAGGCATGCCATATCCAGAGATCTTGTGAAGCAACTGCTTCTAAAATCATGGTCGGTTCTTGAATATGACCAGTATACATACCTTGCCAAGCAGTTGGACAATTTTTCCATTTCCAGTGCATACAATCAATCCTACCCAACATTCAAGGGAAACCGCGTCTTTCGTTCATAGCTAATAACCTAATCACATCCTCATTGTTTGGCAATCTTAAATATTGTTCATGAAATAAAGCAATAATTGCTCTAACAAACCTTTTGACGCTTTCAATAGCAGTGCTTTTGCCAATCCGTACGTAATCATCTACAGAATCTGCAGATGCTCCATAAGCAAGAATCCTAAGTGCAGCAGTTACCTTTTGAAGCGAAGACAAACCAGGCACGCCAATAGCATCTCTTTTTTGCGCAAAATATGGATCAAATCCTTCGACGGCAGATAAAATTCGGAGAAATAGAGAACGATTCATTCGAAACCTCCTTCGAAATATGTTGGGAGGGTATGTGGGTGTCTCAGCAAAATAATCACGATAAAGTCTTTCATGACCTTCAGCTCGACCACGATGAATTACAGCATGACCTGGCATAGAACCACGGCGTGCAGCTGGACGATCTTCTTCCTCCTCCACGATTAAAGTTGCGAGCAGAGAAAAATCGTCGTTGACAGTATCATCCTCCTCGAGTAACATATTAACCAAATGATTATGGCGAGACATATGGAAGATTATCTACTTGCAAGAAAACAGAGTGTATAAGTGAGACTAGAATTGAAAGTGAAGTGAAGTGAAGTTCATATGGGAAAGTAGCTTATTTATAGCCAAATGCAAATGTGTTGTGGTAGCTTAAATGTGTGGTGCAGAATAAATCATAGAATGGTATAAGAAATGTGTGGTGGTTATTAAGTGAAATATGTGGTCATGAATCAATGTTTGAATGGTATCTGAAATATGTGGCCGTGAATAAATCATGGAATGATAACTGAAATGTGTGGTGGTAATTAAATGAAATATGTGGTGGTGAATAAATCATGAAATGGTGGTGATTAAATTTTTGGTATCCGAAATATGTGGTGTTGATTAATTAACACTTTAATTTTTTTTATACAAATAATAATTTTGAAATAATAATACATAAATATATTCATACAGAATATCAATATTAATTTTTTTAATTTATAATTATATATAATGATGACATTATTAAAATTAAGACAAAATTAGTTGCATTTGTTATAATAAATTAAAGTTGAAGGTAGTTAAAAGTAGTTATGTTGGAAAATATTAAAATATTTGATGTGATGTTAAAATTGGATATGTGGTTGGAAGGATGTTGGAAAACTGGTAACCTAAAACTGTTTTTTACTTAAAATAGGGGAAATTGTGTTACCAAAAATAAGTAATGGGTTGGACTTGCTCTAATACTTCACATTGGGGTCTAAGCATTATTCGTTAAAAAAAGGGTCAAGTTGCAGTCACCTTGTTTTTCATAAGGAAAGAAAAAAGAACATTACAAGATTAACTAAATGACAAACAAAAAATACAGTGACAAAACATCATAGACATCCATTGGCGGTACTTACAATATTGAAGTGGAAACAACAGTTCCCACATCCTATAAAATCTGCCCTACAAACCAGCAACTATTCAATCTTCAAAGCTTCCTAATAACCAAAATCAGCTTACACAACAACTATCATTATATATTATAACGAATGTAATTACAGATCTCTCTGCTGTCCCTGTTCATTGATGCCATCACATCATTCTGTCCAAAGGGATTCTTTCATTCTGCCGAACAACTCTTTCAATAGGAGAAATCATTTGGGGCATTGTCATTCCTCCAGAAACAATAATCTCTGCATTAGCCCCAAAATGTCAGAAAGGGGAACAAAAGCAATGTTCGTAAGCATTAATAACAATGAAACCTAACATTCACATATTCCTCCTAATCGCAGTTGGCATTTTCTGCAAAGCAAGCCAAAGTTTCCAATAGAAAGTCAAAATCCAATCATCCTGCTATTAGCGTTACGATAGATATCTAACCGCTGTATAAAAGTGTATCTAATGAGAACTGAAGGGCCAGTAGCTCAGGTGGCACTTCCCCATATAAACCTCCTTGGAAGTCCCTAGTTGGAATTCCACCTTCCCCAGCCCATTCGTGGGCCTTATGTATAAAAAAGGAAAAAAGGGTGGACAGGTTGGGGAAAAAGAGAACCCAAGGGCCGACATTAGATCTAAAAAAATGAATGTTATGAAAAAATCTCCTACTGCCTAATGGTAGACCTTGTTGCTAACATGACATCAATAAAATTGCAGTTTGTAAAGGCTACATGCCTCACACAAAAAACAAGACAATGTATTTTTGTCCGGATTAATTATAACACAGAGCAAGTTTTAATTATTCAAATTCCACCAGGTTGAAGCTGTTTTGATTATTTTCTTAATGATGGGCTATGATTAAGTTGCAATGGTTTCTCTGTTTGGCGCTTTCCAAGTGAGGAGCGCCTCAGGTAATGAAAACTTAGTTCAATTTCTTTTAGAAAAACGTTTATACAAGTGGCGTTTGTAAGTATGTAAACTTTTTCTTCGAAATGTAAAGTTCATTGGAAAAAATGTATGCTGATAGCAACCGGAAGCAGCAAAAGAACCTACATAACTTCTGATGTTGATCTATGACATTAAGGCAAGCAACAGCTACCGCAGACAGAAAACATACCTATGCCTTCCCGGATAGACAGATTTGGTCTTATAACATCTTTGGAGTTAACAAGAAATATATCACCGATGTAGAGATGGTTTGTTGGGACAAAAACACTACACAACTCTTCATCTTCATTATCTCTCTGCCATAACAAACAAAGAATCAAAATGTAGAACTTGTGAAATGAAAGAAACAAGACACCACAATGTGTTTGATGCAACCCGTGACAAAACCTCATGTGAAACTAACATAAAACGTCTTAAAATCTTAACTCATAAGGTTCAAAGAGACTAAACAATTAAATGATCAACTTACTGTTGTTTAAGCTTAGCAAATCGTTGCACCATAACATTATTTTTTTTCCCTTCTAGGGTGGCAACAATTTCATTACAGAAAAGTGCAAGGGGATCACCTCAAGCACACAAAAAGTACACAAGGCAGACCCCAAAAGACAAAAAAAGACACAGGCAAAGAATAAACCGATCACATATATATGGAAATAGAAAACAAACTCGGTGGAGTTGGATCCAAAGCAAAAGCCTATTTGTAAGAGCAACAGTTTTTTGAGTTGAAAGAACGAGTAGTGAATATAACAAATGACAAAATGAGTTTCTACATCAACAAGTTGGCCAGAGACCTATTATAATCATTTATGTTCACTGAAGCCTCTGGTCTCTAAAATAAGAATAAACATGAAGCCCACAAAGTACTAAAAATTTGCAACAAAATGATTAAAAAGAAAAACAATTAATTTGGAGGAGACGCATAATGAACACCTAATTATTTTTCAGTACAGACACAACATAAAACCACACTTACCTGAAGGATAACTGTGGATGTGATAAATCCAAATGCATATTCACCAACACGTGGGTGACGGATGATTGCTACCTCTTTGAAGGCTGTAGTATTTTGATCTGCGGATAAAGAAAGAATAAAATCACTGTAAAACAACAGCCTTACCCTGCTGTCAAAACCAGAAAGGTATAAGTTGAAATCAACATGCAAACCAATCCCAAATCAATGACCTCCAGTAAAAACCAAATCAATCCCAAGTTGACAAGATTCATCATGTTTTCAGGTAGATCAGTTGGTACAAGTACAACATGAAAATGCTCACAAGCTTAGAAAAGCAAAAAAAAACGTATTCACATGAATACGCATGAGCGAATGCCAAATTAGCTTTCCTCCTCCTTTTCAGACTATCAAAGTCCATTCGAAATGCATATCTTAGCCGTATTAATTATTCATACATTTGGCACCTGAAAAAGTCTTTAATAACCAGTTGTGCAGTTTAGCTTTTACATATATAAAGCAAAACTCCAAGCATCACTAGTTTTTATCACAAAGTGAATAAGAAGTACAAACCTCCCCAGAGGGCCCATAGGAAAAAAAACCTAACCAACATGCTAATACAGAGACCCATCCATGACTTAGTGAAGCACTAATATTCAAGCAACTCCATAATCCTGTCGAGGATGATGTACGGAACAATTTCTACAGTAATGCCCCCCCACCCCACATAATTTTATTCACTTCGGCACCTAGTAATTGCAGAAATAACTAATTGCTTAACCTGGAGAAATTGCAGCGCTGATTTGTTTAGATGCTGAGTATATGTGCCTAACAAAGGGCATCCGCTTTATGAACCATTCACCAATCCAAAATACAGTAGCTCCCGTCCATGATGAAACAAAAATGCCAACAAAGAAGACAAACAGTAAAGATGTGACAAATCCAAGACCTGCATCATAACAAAGTACTTAAGAGACACATTACAGGCACTAAACAAAAAGAGCAGATCAAAACTTTTCAATGACGAGAACTTGAGGCCAGTGGGCCACCATTTCAGAGTGGAATCAGATGACGCCACAGAGATGTTACAGTTTTTGGGAAGTTGTGAGGGATTCAAGACAAGAGATTTGTAAAATAACCTCAGGGAATTCTGCAGCTCTAAAGTATGTGGCAGTCATGGTTGAACCTAGGTTTGAGACTTCTCATGGAGGGAGACTTGTGCAATCGCTGTTGTTAATTCTAACAACATCAGCGTTAAATTGAAGACACCAGGCATCTTCTTACCACATCTAGAAGGAAATTAGTGATAAACAAGATAAATGTAATCTGAAACTCCTAAACTTATTTTTCTTGTTTAGTTGCACCATTTCATTTCTTTCCAACAACCATCTGTGCAAAAAATAGAATGCAGGGTAAAAAATGTCAAAAGCACTGAATTGAGCCTATACTACTAGAAACAACAAATTAGACAGCCTCTGGAATGCTTCTGACGAGCCACGCCAAGGGCCACTAGTTACAAACTTGAAACTTACCGAATATGTCAACACCAAGCCGCTCATATAATGGGCTGAAGAAGCCGTCAAAAAACTGTATGAACCACCACGTTACAAAGAATGTAACTGCCACAGGGAAAAGTACTACACTGCATATTCACATTGCAACATTATATAAGAGTCAAACACTTCAAAGTTCAAAGGAATTGAGTAAATATTTAAGATGTCACAGAAATTAGCCATAACTTACCACCCAGTCATAAACTTCTTGGAGACCCAGCTCTGAAGGAAATAGCAGCAAGCCTGGAGAAATTAGTGAAATGGAAAATCAGAAATAAAAACAGAAATTGCTACATCTTTTTCTCACACCAATAAATTCTAACTAAATGAAAGCATGCACGAATAACTTGCAGCATTAGCCTTCTTCTTCACATAAGGAGGCAATAAGCATAAACAAGGATTGTTTATGTCAGTGACGTATATGTGTGGGGAAATGTTTGTATGCTTTCAAGAAAGTTCGAAGTCATTAGCATCCTTAGGCTGGTCTAAGTATTCTTGGTGATCATTAAGGGTCTAATATAAAACTGGTCTACTTTTGTTTGTTCTTTTTATATCAAGAGCACCATGGCAATTTTCAATATTGCACGATGGGTCTAAGTTTTGGTTCCATCTTAATTGAAATCTCATTGGACCATTGAATCTTAATGAGTGGCCTTTAGATAGGCATCGTAGGTAAGAAGATCCTCATATTAGTTTGTCAGGAGGTCTTGTAGCCCTCCTTCAATAAAGGTAAACTTATGAGTCCAGTACGCACCATATCTGGAGTAAGGAATTTTGGCCCCATATAGGCGCAGTGCAACTCTAGCTAATTAACTAGTGTTTTTAGGGTTCTTTTTTTAATGACAAGCTAGTCTTTGTGATGGAGTGCAACTCATAAAAAGTTAAAAAATGGCATCAATCTGACCCAAATCCATGAGAAGTAGTATCAAAGCCACCAAACTCATGCCGCAGACTATGCTAGACAGCCCAAGAGTGGAGTATGCATGTTAGATGAGCAGGCAGGCAGGGTGATACAGTATATAGTGTCAATAGTAGGGAGGGTGATCCAAATATGTTAGTCCTTTTTATTGAAACTACTAGGTTGTGACAGCAAGTAAATCAAGATTCTAAGTTAGCTAAATCCTTTTTCCATTCAAAAAACAGAAAGAAAAAAAAAAAAAGAAAGTTGGACGTATACTATCATCATATTTTTGAAATTCTTTGAACAATTGAGTGTTGAAAAAGTTATTCGCATAATGTCTACCGGCAATCTAAGTTATGTACTTCTCTACAATCATAGTTACGTTTGCCAGTAAAACTTATCAATAATCAGCTCCCGTTAAATCACTGCTATTGCGATGACTCCAATCTCTCGGAGATACCACAACTAAATCCAAGTGCTAAATTACACGAACTGAATCACAATTCACTCCAGGCACTGTGATACAGTAAATCTCAAGCATTCTTGAAAAATTACATAATAATTTACGGTTGATCTAATCTGCGACTACTATCACAGAAAATCGCGCACCTATACAGTACAAACCATCAAGAATCCGACATTTTGAAACTCGGTCAAAAGATCCACGAAGTTCAAGCAAAGAATCAGTAAAAACAAGCATAAACGTGCGCATCTGAATACGTGTAATGATTGGAAAGTGAAAATAAAGAGGCTGACCTTGCGAGTGGAAGAATTGGGGGAAGATGGAGGGGATTTAGCGGGATCCTCTGGATCATCTGCAACATTGTCGGCCTGGCTTAGTGGAATTGACGTTGATTCTTTCTCTTCCGCCATTCTCTCTCACTTACAAATGGAGAGACGATATAGAGATTATAACAAGAGAGAGAGGTCTTGGGGTCTGATTCTGAATCTAATCTCTATAGATCACGGTTTCAATGGAACCTTCGATCTTAAGCAAAACAGGGCCTAAGCGATGAGCGATCCCATTCGTCTTGATTAGTGGGCTTTTTAATCACGACTTAGTGACTCACCAAGAATTGGACCTTGAGGTCCTTGACAAAGAAGAGGGTCAATAACATCTCGCGATAAGTTGGGCTTAACCTGGTAATTTATATATATATATATAATATAATCAGAAATCCTCGAGTGAACCTTCGCAATTTAATAACTTGCGCATTCCAGTTTTTAAGTGTTTTTAATAACGAGATGACAAGTGAGGCCATTGCTTTGAGTTTCACATGTTTCAAATTAATAGTGAGATCAAGCTGCATAAGATAATATAACTTATGGGTATCGTATAAGAGAATTCCTAATAATACATACATACATACATATATATACGTAGAGAGTTGTATCTCACATAGATTAGGGGCGATACATCAATATATAGTTTATACGTAAAAGATTCAATTTCTCGATCAAGATGATTCTTTTAAGGATAAAACTGTACGGGCCTTAGACTTATATTGGATAATGTCTCTTCAAATTTGTTTGAGTTAGATTTATACAGTGCTTTCACGAGTACATCATATAATACCAGTTATGTGTAAACAACCGACATGATTTATAAATGAATATTAAATCCTGTCAACCAAAAGGTCTATTTTAAGGACAAGACTATGTAGGTCTTATGTCGAAAACAGATAATAACTCTTCAAGTTGTTTGAATTTGATTTATACGACGTGATATATCACGAATATCCGTATTATATTATATGCAAGCAAGAATGGAGAAAGGAAAACACAGGCTCTGTTTGGCAGAGCGGAAAGCTTAATTTTCAATGCTAGCGGAAATGCTGTGAAAAATATGCTGAGCTTAAAGCTGTGAAATATGCTGTGAGGTGTTTGGTGAACTAAAAACTGACGCTAGCTGAAAAACTGTTGAAATAAAGTATTATAATATTATATTTTTTGATTTTTATATTAAAATTTATCATTAAATTTAATATTAGATGAATATAATAAATATATTTTAAGCATAATTAATTTTATTAATAAAATAATTAATTTATTAAAATTTATATTTTAAAATGATGTTGTTAATAATTTAATCTTAAATTTAATTTAATAAATGTGATTTATTACTTAAATTTGAAGTATAAATTTTAAAGGAAAATGAATAAACATTTAATATTACATGGGTCCCATGTGTAATATAAATTGTTATACATGCAGAACAGACAGAATATATTAATAAAGAATTTATTTGAATAATATATTAATAGAGATACTAATGTGACTGTAGGTTCGAATTGTTATAAAGCGCCAGCGGATCCGTTGTTTCCGTGCTGTTTGGCACAGCGGAAGCCGGGAGTGGCGTCGCTAGCGGATCCGCTCCGGTTTCTGCTGTGCCAAACAGGCAGACAACCTCCGCACTTTTAAAGATGACGTGAGGGAGACACAGAGATAGGACAACCCATTACTTTAGAGTAATGCCAAGCCCATATAAGCCACACAATCACTTGCCTTAACCTGCTGGCTGCTAGTTGGTCTAAAAAAAATCTGGGTAGTTGGTTGATCCCCTCATTTATTTCTCTCCCGCTTTGTATTGGATCGGTAAGGTGGTAAAGAAGGGAGGCAGAGGAGCCATGGATGGATGACGGCCCACTGTTCATGACATGTTCGGCCCATAACGTCAACAGAGCCCATGTTTGAAAGAAGAATTTCAAAAAGCAGTATTTTGGGCTCCTCAAGCGCAGCCCATAAGTTCGGACTCAACGTGCCAGCCTCAAGTTTATAGGCTCCACCCAAGTCCGGCCAAAATATATATGCCGAAGCCCGTGATTAATGCAGACCAGACGAGCCGGGACTGTAATGCCCTTCGGCACCCGCGCCAAAGTGGGGCCCACATCGGCGTCCTAAGATACGAATGCCAGCTCTCGCCCACTACTTTACCCGCCACCACTAACCCTAATCCAGTAAAAAACCCTCCAAAACCAGGGAAGCGTTTCATAGAAGTTGGCGGGAACTTTTCGAAATTGAGAATCTCTTAGAGGGAAACCGACTCAAATCCCTAAAAGTTCCAAAATTTGAGACAACCATACAAAGGAACCCCTTCTTCCTTATTTATATCCCTGCTGCGCCTCTGTCATTCTTGTCTGCTCGCGCACCAAAGGCGTTTGATATAATTCCGGAGAGAGAGAGGTAGCCGAAGATGTATGTGATTAAGAGAGATGGGAGGCAAGAGTCGGTGCATTTTGACAAGATCACGGCGAGGCTAAAGAAGTTGAGTTATGGACTGAGCATTGAGCATTGCGATCCTGTGCTCGTGTCGCAGAAGGTGTGTGCGGGGGTCTACAAGGGCGTCACCACCAGCCAGCTTGATGAACTGGCCGCTGAGACTGCCGCTGCCATGACCGCCAACCACCCTGATTACGCCTCTGTGAGTTTTTTTTCTTTTTTTTTCCTTTTATTTGTGTTGATTTTTCTGATCGGTTGGTTGATTAGCGGCATTATTATTTGTCTGTGATTTTTTGCATCTGAATTTTATGATGTATAGGATATAGAGCCTGTTATGTTGAAATGGTTGATTTGAATGGGATTTCTTTTCTCCGTCATATGATGGGATATTCTTTTCTACACCTTGCCTGATTCTTTTTAGAGGTTTTGGCGTGAGTACATTGCATGTATTTTTTATGGGACATAATTATTTTTAGGAGTACATTTGTTTATTTCATAATATGTTTTCATATTTTGTAATTTTTGTTATAGTATGTTACTTTTAGGGGTTTTGCAGTTTGTTACTTGAAATTGAAATTTTCGGAAAACAGCTTGATGCACTTGGTCTTTATCGGTTTCGTGAAATTGTTAGATATTGGCAAGATAATTTGCACCCTTTTTTGTTAATTCAAATTTTTCTTGAAACAGTTGGCTGCTAGGATTGTTGTTTCAAATCTGCACAAGAACACTATGAAATCATTTTCAGAAACGTAAGACCTTTCAACTTTTATTCAGTTATATGTCTCGTTTATTTAATAGTTTATGTTTCTCATTGGAAACTTGTATGTCTTTTGGTGGGAATTGCAGGATCAAAATCATGTACACCCATGTCAATGAGGGGTCTGGCCTGAAGGCTCCTCTGGTTGCTGATGATGTATACAAGATCATCATGAAGGTACTTTCCATGTAAAATCATCACAATAGTAGTTGCATGGTGATTTCTCTCTTAATTCGACAAGAGTGTTGATACTTAGAAATATCTTATGTATATATTTGTGGTAATAATATTAATAGAACTTTTATATTGGAAGACCGGAAAAGCACTGTCATGTTTAATACTAAGGCCACTTTTTTTAACATATGGGTGTTACTTTTGCACTCTAGAGGCACAAGTTGGGGTCAAGTAACAAGCTATTGTAGTGGTTTTGTTTAACTTTGTTGTGTTGATTTCTGAAATTTATTCTTATGTACTATATGGACATGATGAATGTAAAATTTTTATATTTTGTTTTTCCTGTTTCAGAATGCTGCTCGTTTGGACAGTGAGATTATCTATGATAGGGACTTTGATTATGACTATTTTGGCTTCAAAACCCTTGAAAGGTCATACTTGTTAAAGGTTCATGGCAAGGTTGTAGAAAGGCCACAACACATGTTGATGAGGGTTGCTGTTGGAATTCACAAGGATGATATTGACTCTGCTATCAAAACATACCATTTGATGTCTCAACGATGGTTTACTCACGCTTCTCCCACCCTTTTCAATGCAGGAACACCAAGACCGCAAGTACGCCCCTTTCATATGCAATAGTTTTGTCCTTTTGTTTCTTTGCTGCTATTGAAAGATATCATAATGACTTGTATTGTGCTTTTTTCAATATTACCTGGCTTGGCAGCTGAGCAGCTGCTTTTTGGTGTGCATGAAAGAAGATAGTATTGAAGGAATATATGATACTTTGAAAGAATGTGCGGTTATCAGTAAGTCTGCTGGAGGAATTGGGGTATCTGTTCATAACATCCGTGCAACTGGTAGTTATATCCGTGGAACAAATGGGGCATCAAATGGCATTGTTCCAATGCTGAGGGTTTTCAATGATACCGCACGTTATGTTGACCAAGGAGGAGGCAAGAGGAAGGGTATGCCTATCTCGTTGCTATAAACTTTCTTCATGTAATAGAATGTTTGGTTGAGTTTGTATTGACATGTGACATTGCTTTTAGGTGCTTTTGCCGTATATTTGGAGCCATGGCATGCTGACATATTCGAGTTTCTGGATCTTAGGAAAAACCATGGAAAGGTAGTATTTAGGAGGTTTCTAAAGTTGGAGGTCATGGAATGTTTGAATAATCTTTCGCAGTTTGTTTAGGAGTTTTATAGTTTTTTTTTGTCCTCCTGTTTTGCTGTCACTAAATTTATTTCCCCTTATTTGTAGTACAAGCCATTCTTTCTACTTCCTCTAGTATTATATGACTTGGAATTGATGTTCTTTTCTGTTGCAGGAAGAGCATCGGGCTCGTGATTTATTCTTTGCACTTTGGGTGCCTGATCTTTTTATGGAAAGGGTGCAAAGTAATGGGGAGTGGTCATTATTTTGCCCCAATGAGGCACCGGGTTTGGCAGATTGCTGGGGTGCGGAATTTGAAAGGCTCTACACCCATTATGAAAGAGAGGTTATTTTCCCTGCCTTGTTTGTTACTTTGTTTTGGATTATACTCTTTTTCTTTTTGTTGCTTTAATAATTGATCATGAATATTCTTGCTTATGTTGCTTTTGATCATTGGTGTTGCGTATTGTTTGTAATTTAGGGCAAGGCTAAGAAGGTGGTCCAGGCACAGAACCTATGGTTTGAAGTTCTGAAATCCCAGATAGAAACTGGGACACCTTACATGCTTTTCAAGGTGATTATGCAACAGCTATGAAGTTCCAAGGCATTTCTGTATTCCAAAGTTTGTTAAATTAATATGCAGTTTCCTTCCTCCTTTACCTCCCAGGATTCTTGCAATAGAAAAAGTAACCAGCAAAATCTGGGTACAATTAAATCTTCAAATCTGTGCACAGAGATAATTGAGTATACAAGTCCAACAGAAACAGCTGTTTGCAATTTGGCTTCCATTGCCTTACCACGATTTGTTAGAGAGAAGGTTGGTGAAAAATGTCATCCTTTTGTCAGTCTTCACTATAGGATTTTTTCCCATGATATTCATATCGTATATTTTTTTGGCAGGAGGTGCCAATTGAATCTCAGCCATCAAAGCTTGTTGGCAGTCGAGGTTCTAAGAATCGATATTTTGACTTTGACAAACTTGCTGAGGTTTGAGTCTATCTATTAGAATTTTTGTCCTAATGTTTCAATGTATGTATTCCTATTAATGTAGTTACAAGAGTTGGCCTTTTGTTTTAGATAACTGCGGTAGCTACTACAAATCTTAACAAGATCATTGATGTTAATTACTACCCGGTTGAGAATGCAAGGAGGTCAAATTTCCGGCACAGACCCATTGGTATAGGAGTTCAGGGTCTTGCAGATACATTCATCTTACTTGGCATGGCATTTGATTCGCCTGAGGTGCATGTGGTTCCCAACTAAGCTACTTCAATTTGGTCCATGCTGGTTATGTCTTTTATTTACCATTGGAATGTGAATTTCAGGCACAACAACTGAACAAGGACATATTTGAAACCATATACTATCATGCTCTCAAAGCTTCTGCTGAATTAGCTGCAAAAGAAGGGCCCTATGAAACATATAATGGAAGTCCTGTGAGCAAGGTATTTATCTCTGACTGTATAGCTAGAAGTGAATTTGATCATTTGGTTATTTGCTTACATATAGGGTGCTTTTTATTGGACAAGAATGTTTGGTGTTGTCAATGTTACAGCAATTCAGTAGCCGGATACATAATCCTTTGAACTAGTTCCTAATTAGGAATTGATTACTGACTCGCTGCATTGTACAGGGAATTCTGCAGCCCGATATGTGGGGTGTGACACCTTCAGATCGCTGGGACTGGGCTTCTCTAAAAGAGATTGTTTCCAATAATGGGGTTAGAAATTCACTTCTTGTGGCTCCAATGCCAACTGCTTCAACAAGCCAGATTCTTGGAAATAATGAGTGTTTTGAGCCTTATACTTCTAACATCTATAGTCGCAGAGTGCTAAGGTTACTCTGCCATCCTTGTTGTTTAAGATTTTTGGTTCTCTACTAGCATCTAATATTTGGCTCCTCTTGGCAGTGGTGAGTTTGTTGTGATTAACAAACATCTACTTAATGACTTGACTGAAATGGGTCTCTGGTCTCTGGCCATTAAAAACTCGATAATATATGAGAACGGTTCTGTCCAGGGAATTCCTGAAGTACCTGATGAATTGAAGGACATATACAAGTATGGCTGTGCAGATTTCTTCTCCTCCCTTTATCATTCTCAGCCAAATTGACAATATCGTTTCTTGCTTTGTCAAACCAGGACTGTGTGGGAGATCAAGCAAAAGACATTGGTGGATATGGCTGTTGATCGTGGCTGCTACATAGACCAGAGTCAGAGCCTTAACATACATATGGACCAACCAAATTTTGGAAAATTAACTTCTTTACACTTCTATGCGTGGTCTAAGGTATTTTTATACTTGAATACATGTCTGTACCTTCTGTCCATAATTCAGAAGTAGGTTTGTTGCTGATGTGTTGAATGCTAATTCCATATTATAATCAGCAAGTATGTAACAGTATCTACTTTTTGCTTATAATGTGTGCTGCTTCTTTCTTTCTGTCTTTTGTATGAAGGGCTTAAAAACAGGGATGTATTATCTACGAACACGTGCTGCAGCTGATGCCATAAAGTTCACTGTTGATACGTCCATTCTTAAGGTAATTGCTGCTTCTGATTGCCAATTCAATATGGTTATGAGGATTCATCACTTTTCATTTTCCTTGCAATTTTCTTAATACAAAATGCATGCAGGAAAAGAAACCTCCTGTGGTTGTTGATGATGATACCAAAATGGCTCAGATGGTTTGCTCCCTTACAAACCGCGACGAGTGCTTGGCTTGTGGAAGTTAAAACGGGTCAAAAAAACAAGTGGCTTGAGATAGGTGCTCTTTTCTTTAGAACCCTCCAAGGCATGAAGATGGGCACAGGAAGTGTACCATGGGGACAGATGGGAGGTTTTCAGACATATCAGGAAACTCAAGTCCAATTAAAATTAAGATTCAAAGCTTTTGTGACAAATGATATGTATAGTTATGAGCTCTTATATAGTTTCTAAATATGTATGAACATTGTTGTTTTTATAATGGGAGTCAGGAGACGCTAGAATTTGACATTTCATTTGCCAATCTCATATGCACTAACTAAAACAGGGGGATGTGTAGCATGTGGTTACAGCAGGGTTTATGCAAAACATGCTTTTGAACTCTTTTAGCACAAAACTATATTTTAGGTTCTCTTCGATTGGTTACCCTTACAGAACTCTGAAAGGTTGGATTGTTTTGCCTACATTTTGTTTGTTTAGGAAGAAAACAGGAATCCACTTTCCAGGAGACTGTAAACTTACCAAAGTCTACATTTATTATTATAAGGTACTCTTAAGAAAACATTTGGGGTAACAAGGCCGAAAACGATCAAGATCTCAACAATTGATATCTCATCTATCCATATTGGTACGTTGTACTCACAAGATTAGCTCTTGAGATCCATATCATTACTTCTTTCAATCATGCATGTACACAATTCTCTCTTTTTCTCTATTTGATATTAGTATTTAAATAACCAAACTTATACGTCTTCTATTCTTTAGCAAACTTGACGAGAGAAATCGGCCCAATCTCAACTTGGACCATATATCTGAGAGCCCAATACATTACTGGCCCCCATACGGAGTTAGAGTTAAGACTGAGGCCCGTGGTCGTCCAGGCCTCCGGGGTGAGAGTTGAGGCCCAATTGAACAATTCATTACTGTAGTAACAGGCCCATTTAGGTAGCGCCATCTAGATTGTTCTGGAGAATCCGGACCCCATCTCTGCAACAAATCTTGGCCCTTCATCTTACAAAACCCACAGTCCGAAAAACCCTAAACCCCCAATCATTCTTTGTATAAAGTCCCTCTCTTCCGCAACCCACCTTGCGTCTGTAGTCTGTACCATTCCGAACCCTAATTTTGTGGATTCCCCTGCCCTCTTCTCCTCCGTGTTCTCTAGCTGTAGTCTATATGTTTGTTGGTTTGATTTGAGCGATCGTTATGAATTCGTTTGTGTGCTATTTGCGTGTGTGTGCTTGTAATCCGATGAGAAGTCCGTGATGACAATCCGAAGGCTTGTTTCTCAGAAAACATTCGCAGTGGCCGCCTAAGAGCTTTCGCCTTCGCCGGGCTTGAGAGCTTATGCTGCTTCTATCCTTCCTTGGATGTCTGAGGCTATGATCGCCTTATATTGCGATCCACTCACTCCGTCTTCCATTACTCGGCGAGTTCTTTCTGTAGATCAATTTCGTTTCTTCTCATTGTTGATACGCTATTTGATTATGAAACGATATTGTTGGTGTATATGTGAGAAGTTTGATCCGTTTCCGTAGTTGGTTGGAGTCTTGTATCTTCATTGTTTCCTCCTACGTGTTTTTGTTGCTGATAGTTGCAGAGTATTGCATAGATTTGTAGTCGTTTGAATTTGTGTTTACATGTGTTTGCTGTGTTGTTGAAGAAATGTCTGTGATGATGAATCCAAAGGCTTGTTTCTCAAAACATTCGCAGTGGCCGCCTGAGAGCTTTCGCCTTCGCCAGGCTTGAGAGCTTTTGCTGCTTATATCCTTCCTTGGATGTCTGAGACTATCCTAGCTTCTTGTGTTGTTGCGCTCTGAATGTTAATTGTCTTTACTCTGTTAATAGGTAGATTGTTCTCGCGCATTCTCCTATTTATGTGACTTGATCTGCTTGTGTGATATGTGCATTTCGAATCTGATATATGCTGATATCTTCTGTTTGTTTAGTCTCGATTGGGGACTAAACGTGTGCCCCTCTAGCAGTAGTTCAATTGCTTCAGGGCTGAATATGTCCCTAAAATCAATCCATCTGATTCACTTTGTCGGCAGTCTCTGTTACTGGTTTCTTGCTGATCATTAGTTGGTGGGATATGTTACAGTCATGTATAAAAATATATTGCTGATAATTCTGTAACTTAATTATTTTATCATTTTTTGTACCATTTCCAATAGCCTCTTTCCTCGCAACTTGAAGCTCTTTTAGCTTGTATTAGTACACTGTTTTCTTGGAATTTATGGATGAAAGTTATCTTTCTTCCTTTGAAATAGAAGAACGCTTGTTTTTTATATGATTTTAGACTAGACGTCTGTTGTCTTTAATATTGATGATGACAAAACCAAAGGCTTGTTTCTCAAAACATTCGCAGTGGCCGCCTAAGAGCTTTCGCCTTTTGCAGGGCTTGAGAGCTTGTGCTGCTTAATTCTTCCTTGGATGTCTGAAATTTTTTCCCACCACGTTTGAGATTTTTATTATTGTTGTAAGATCCGTTCTTATGGCATTTGTTCCATTGATGCACTCATTCATTTGTTCCATGCTTTATGTTCTATATGCATTATTCTATGCTACAATTCTATTGTTATGTAATTTACTCGAACTTCTTCAAGTTGATCTTGGCGTGTTTGACAGCTTTTACCTCAAATATTGCCTTGGAAATCCTGATCTAGTCTAGCAGTTCTTTTATAATAATCATTGTTCTGTACCATTTGACTCTTTTTTTTCCATGGTACTTGTGAGATTTTTGTTCTACTATTGGGTTTTTGCAGTTGAGCAAGCCATCAAAAATTTGATTATAATGTTTGATTCATTGAGAGACATAGGGTTTAGGGTTGTACTTAATATGTAGACATTAAAGAACTTGAGAGACAGAGGGTTTAGGGTTGCCAGACATACCAAATGTCTACATGTAAAGTATAATGAACTTGAGAGACATTGTACTTAAAGAATTTGATTATAATGTTTGATTCATTGAGATGCTTGGTTCGTTGTAAATAGGATGTGGAAACTCCCATGAGGCCATGTGATTGGTTCAATTCTTGAAATCACTTTCTGAAAGACAACCGAGAAGAAGAAGGTTTAATTGTGTGAAGATTTTCAGAAGAAATCTGTATCATGATCTCTTTTGTACTGCCAAGAATAAATCTGGAGAAAATGTCGCTCCTAGAATCTAAATGTGCGATGGAAAATGTCGATTTGTATTGGCAATACTAGCTTCCTGCTGTTTGATAAAGCTGTACGAAAATTTTAAGTCTATTGATAATGGTTGTGGAACATCCCTAGTTTTGTATATCAATTATTGAGGAAATAATATATATGTTAGTGTTTACTTGCACTGATGGTGCTTCCTATAGCTCCGAGTATATTTCTTGGATATATGTTTCCTTTGAGTGCAGGTTCGGATTACTCAACAAAAGAAGGCAAGGATAAATAGCCAGTCAGGACTTGGTGAGAGTCCCATGTATAATCTTTTTTCCGTGGTGGAACAATGAAGGAAGTGCCTGACAAAGGTTGCCTTTCTAGATAGTTCTTAGATGTCAAAAGAGTGAGTTTGTATTGTGTCGTTCTTGGTATTGATATGTACACTAATTGAGGTTGAGTAGGGATATTGAGTTGTTCATCCAGTGCACATTTGTTGCCTTTACTTCTCCTCGTAATTGATTTTGCTGTTAAAGTCCTGCTTAAATGAATAAATATGCAGAATTTATCCCAATCCATTGTGCAGGTGGACTTCTCTATTGTAATCAAAATATCCTTAAATATTGAAATCTTCTATTCCTCATTCTTTGAGCCTTCGAATAGATTTGCTCAACGTCTGCCATTTACATTAATTTAACATCTCTTCTAATAGCTAAAGCGGAGTGTTGACTTCAAGGCTGCCGTTAAAGATTATGACTTTTGACATATTATACTACTGCTGACTATGAAACAAAAGATTCTGATGTCTTGGCAGCATTCCGAGTAACTACTCAACCTGGAGTTTCACCTCTGCGAGAAGCGGCGGCGGTGGCCGCTACTGATTCTTCTACTGATACATGGACAACTGTGTGGATGGAATGGAACCGATGGGCTTACCAATCTTGATTGTTACAAAACGATGGTATCATGCATCTACTTCCTCTCTCTATCTGGTAGTTCAATAACATTTCCTGTACATGTATACATACATGCATATATATATATATATAGATATGTGTATATATAGATCAAAATTTGTGGATCTAATTATTAATTATGAATTGGAGGCTTCCTTGTTGCTGGTGAGTAGTCCATCCCAACTAAGTCATCATCATCAGCAGATTGTGCACCATTTTCTTTTGGTGTAAATTGATTATCTTGACCTTTCACTACCACTCCTCCATCATCCTTACTGGCCTCTCTCAAACTCCTTCCTGCAACCCAATCATACTTATATTATTAGATAACCCAGAAGAAAAAAAAATACGAAATCAATAAGAAACATAATTTATACATCTGATAAATCATTGAAGTTTATTAAGGGTTGATAGATAATATCTACCTCTAGCAGTGATGGAGATGAAACAAAGCATGATGAAAACCACAAGAACAATACGTTTGCATGGAACCCTAGCCATATCAGTCTTTAGTAATTTTTGTGTCTGTAGGATCTTCTTCGTCTTGCTCTCTTATATATAGACATATATGTGGCATTGCAAGCACTGCAAATCTTAGTTTGACATAAAAACTTGATTTTGTAGTAATCCGACAAGAGCAGGTCTTGTAGTGTCAACATCGATGCCTCCTATAATGATCTGTTCATGAAAATATGTATGCATAACACAGACAAGACACTCCTGTTGTTATTGATTTGGATTGGAAAATAAGTTTAGTCATTCCAATTAATTCAAATAAATGCAAGCTATATATATGTGTATATATATTTATTGCCTCCACACATACTTGACAAATTATCAAAGAAATTATTGAAATTCTCAATCCAAAGACACTAACAATATTGTGTTATTTGTACGTGTTTACCGGTTCACTATGTATACATTGAGTCTGTAAGGCATACTTAGGCCCAGAAAACATAGTGTTGACATGAGAGAAAATGAGTTTTGCTCATAAGTCATTTGATTAGGATATGTCAGACCGATATGAGATTTTAGTCTTGACAAAAATATTAGGTTTCGATTGGTTTGTTTTCTATTTCCTCTATTTTCATTTTCCGTTTTTTGTTTTTAGAAAATGTATCTTTTTCCTTTTTTGTTTTGAACTGATTTTTTTTTTCAATGATAACTGAAAGTGTTTTTCATACTATTTTCTATTTTACAAAACATGAAAGCAGAAAATGCATAAAAAAAAAATACCAAATAGAGCATTTAAATTTCGATCAATCGGCAGAAAAAACATGCATGAATTATTGGAGGGTGAAACATGGATCATTTTCATCATTTTCCGATAATAAGGCCATGAAGATTCAATGTAATGTATATGTTTGTAAAGAAAAACCACGTGATGTTGCATGGTGTTTTCGTCTCCCATATGGATCCGGACCCATGTGTCCTCATAATCAACATACACTTAAAACATGATTAGTATTGCTAATTAAGTCTTAAGATAGGTACATTAATCACACTCATCGACTCATACAAGCAACCTTCAATTCCTTGAAAAGTCTTAATTATTACTTGTATAATTTGCGCCAACTACTTTTTGGATGCGACAATTCTATAACTCTCCCATATCTACGATTCTGATTCAATGGTATAGAAAAAATCTAACAATTATCTTAAATTGTCTCTCCAGAAATCAATCGATTTTTTTTTGTCAAAAACGTCGGTTCATGTTCTAACAATATTTTCACAGTCCAACTTCGATTTTACCAGTTTTATCACTTAAATAATATTTTGTTACAATTAAATTGCCGTAGCCATCGATTAATAATTTTGACAGTGTGACACAATTCTCAAACCATATACACTAAAATTACATAGACCCAGATTCAGATCTCTGCTTTTTATATGTATGTGTTTAATGCCACTCAAGATTTTTGTTTTTTTTGCTCAGTCTTATAGTATTTTATAATAACCATACAATGACAAGTGTTGTCACTCAATCCAAACAGGCTACACTTGCTTGCTGTTTGGTTAAAAAAAAGTGTGAATTTTGACCTTATAAGATATAATTGTTGACATTGTAACTAACATTGCTATAGAAAATCCCACGATGACACAACCCAGAGCCAGTCTCCCCACCATCTCGACCCTTTGGGCCGTGGCAGTTCCCAGCCCATCCATATGGAAAAGGCTGGACAATGGTTTGAAGACTTGGACAAACTTATAAGCAAGACACCAAGCCTCTCAATAACCAATGTGGGATTTTTATCCCTTAACAACTGCTACATCTTTTCATTGACAAGATCGCACATAAGTTGAAAACAGTGTATTGATAGGCCCAACTCATAGAACTAGTGCTGATTTCACAACTAATAATAATAATATCACCCAAATTAAGTTTGAGTTGGCATGTTAATTAAAGGAGACATATCCATAATTGCCTAGGACCCGCCTGTGCCCAAAACCACAGCTAAACCCCAACAAAGGACTTATGTGTCCAAATAAATGACCATCTACCTTGACCAGTTTTAGCCTTCTTGTCGAGCATGAGACGCGTAGGGCTCGAACCGAGATCGGGGTCAGGGGCCAGCCAAGGAGTCGGAGCCAGACAAAAAAAATCAATTGAAGCGGGCTTTGATTGAAAAGGGTCCCTTTGAAAGGCTATGTTGTCGGGCTGGGGACTGGGATTGTGGTCCATCACGTGCTCGGTGCTATTCGGTGGCTTGCAGTCTTACACGATGTTCGAGAGTAAAATGTCTCAAAATATGAACCTTATTTAACTCACAATTAATGTGAAATTGAGATTGTTGTCGAACACGTGTTTGGTGTTATTCGGTGGCTTGCAATCTTGCACAATGTTGTATAGAATAATATTTGAAATCCTCAAAATGTGAACCATATTTAGCCCGTAATTAATATGAAGTGTTTGATGTTAATTGAGTTTTATATGTGTGTTTATAATCAATCGACATATTGATCGTGGGATGGTCTTTTTGGATTCTTTGGAGTTTGGGCCCTCTTTCTTGTGGGGGGTCCTTTTGAGACTTTTTGGACATTTGTTTTATTTGGGTTTGTGCCCAACCTAAAGGACAAAAAATGGAATTTGTCTGATTTGCTTTATTGGGCTTAATTGTTGGGCCTCGATACCTCTCAAATTAAGGGGACTTTTGGAGGTCCGTACATTAGATTGTACTTAATTATAAAAAAGTACAATCACTAAAACATCCTTTTAAAAAAGTACATTGGGGATCATCTTTTATCAAAATAACCTCAAATTTGATTTTCTCTCTCCACGAATTATGATACAATAGTGATACTTTTAAATAGAAGATCCAATTTAGTGTTCAATTTATATCTTTTGCTCATAAAATGATGATATAAATGTTAGAATGTAAATTTGATTGCGTTACATGTCTTTCTGGTTCACTTATGTCATTTTAGTGGATTTTTGGTGTTGGAGATACTATAGTGATACATCTCTGCAGCTGTAAATGTTTTTCCAAAACAAGCAAGAGATGTACAAACCAAGAAAAGAAAACCAAGAAAGGAAAAGTAATTAGGAAGAAGAAGTATGTACACTGGTTCAATTGTATCATTTTAATGAATTTTTGGTGTTCGTGATACTATAGTGATACATCTATGCACTTGTAAATGTTTTTCCAAAACGAACAAGAGAGACAACCAAGAAAAGAAAATCAAAAAAGGAAAAGTAATTAGGAAGATGAAGTATGCATACTGGTTTAATTGTATCATTTTAGTGGTTTTTTGATGTTGGTGATACTATATCGATACTATAGTGATACATCTCTGCAAAAAACGAATCAGAGTCCAAATCTACAAAAAAACGAAGCACAGCCCAGATTGAACAACGAAGCATAGTCTAGATCTGTCAAAAACGAAGCAGAGCAACTCGACGCAGTCCAGATTGAGCAACGACGAAGAAGGCGATGAAGAGAGGAGAAACTTGGCCAAAAACGGAGAAGAAGGCAACGAAGAACAAATTCAGATCGAGAACCAGAAGAAGAAGAAGAAGAATGAGAGAAAGAAGGAGATAACTTTTAGTAGAGAGAAAGAGAGGACACACTAGAGTTGGATAGTTGGAGGGAGGAGAAGAAGAAGAAGAATGGTATTGTAGATATAAACTAAAAAATATCTTAAGTCAGATGACCACATTACCCTTAAATTGCACTTTTTTACAATTTATGTCTATGACCTTTTTACAATTAAATTGTCCAAAGTGCTCTTACTCCCAATTGTCTGCAAATTTATTTAAACAACATTGGGCCTAAATTACGGCCCGTAAGGCTAGTTGTTTGTATTGGAAGTATTTTATTTCGAAGTTCGAGTAACAAATTACTTGTATCCAAACGCGCTCCTTCATCAGCCATCCCGCAGTAATTCGAAGAACACAAAACAAAATCACAAAAATATGTTCCGTTTCCACTTTCCACCGGCTTCAAACTTGAAAACAATCCATTCCTTTTTTTTTTTTTGGCCTGAGAACGATATCATACAAGTTCGATTTTAAGACATTCAATATGAGTCTAAACTCACGTCGTTAAACCCGTGCGCACAAAAGTTTCTCAAATGATTACATACCAACATATGGTCACAAGGGTATTATTCTCATTGATAATCAAACTTAGTACCTCTCGAGTCTATATGATTTGATCCGAAAGAGAGTCGCGAATTAGACTATCACTCAAGTGATTGAATTCCTAATTCAATTTGTACATTTCTCGCAAGCACACAGCTGAAATTTAGAGGTGTTTTATTGGCTCTCATATTGAAATGGCAGAAGCATGAATAATTTTTGCTGGAGTTGATGACAGAAGGATTACCCGGTGGCGATAGAAGACAGCCGATTAGGTGAAGTTTGTTCAAAAAGAGTGTTCAGGATACTCGTGCCTCAAAAGTGGATCCATGGAAACTGACGACGTCTAGGATGGTGATGGTGCTGATTTCTTCAATCATCAATCACTGTGAAAAGCTTCCCTGTTTTTTCTTTTAATCGAGGAGTCACCCAGTTCAACATGTCTTTCAGATAGTTGAGTGGACGTCAAATTCGAACCGCCAGAACAGTCAACATCACAACATTAGCGACATGTAAGATTTGGTCGTTAATAGATGTATGATTTCAGAAGAAAATATATCTCAACCAGTTAATTTGAACTCCCGACCTCGACTCCGTAATCCCTAAATCCCGACCTAGTACCTTTATAACATCTTTGTAAGATTGGGTCGTTAGGCGATTGTTCTTATATGGGCAAGGCCAAGCTCTGATTTCTCTGCTTTTCTTTTAAAAAAGTTAAGATTTATCTGCCTTTTTAGTACTCGACTGTTTCCTTAGATGTAATGAGATTTATACACCTTAGGAATTTAGAATGATTCATCCAAGGATCCTCAACTAAAGCCAAAAAATGGCAATTGGAAAAGATCACCAAACCCATTAAACCCTAGTGGGCTTCGTCATCCGAAGTGTCTTTAATGGTGGGGTAACCCTACACCCATTTGTGGTAGGCCCCACCACCGAGGACCTAATTTCTGTGGGGGTTGGGGACCAATGTAAAATGTAAAGCAAGCATAGTTTTTTTTATTCATCAAAGAACCACATGTCCGTGTTTAAACTTGACTTGTCAGATTCGCACATATCATAAAAATATATTTCACCTGACAATAGGATAAATTGAGTCAAAACTCAACACGTGGTCATAAGAATTGAATTCAAGAACTTTCGAGCCCAAACAATTTGGCATCAAAGAGATTCACACCACTAGGCTATCACTAAAGTAGTCGTAAACAAACAACAGAGACGGGAAATAGAAAGACACATCCCATTAGGAAAGGAAGAGCAAATACATTCAGAGTGTTTGGTTTTGATCGATCTCCTTAAGCAAAATGCCTAAAACCAGGTCCATCTAAGGTGCCATCCGACTCAATATTTGGCTTTTCTAACATCCAGTGAACATATATATGAAACTCTTGTGTATCTAAAACCATTATTAGCAGCATCTTGATTCATTCTGGAATCTTCACTCATGAAAAGTGCAGGCCCTCATATCTAATCCTACACAGACCGCACTAACATCCACAACTAATATTCTGCACACATCAACAAAAACAACCACACCCTCTCCAAGCTGTATATAATAGAAGGGGAGGCCAATATTTCGCTATTACTGCTCTTTCATCATGGAGAAGAGCAAGTCATTTTCTGGATACTCCACCTCCTACTCGGAGCTCCGGATGGGGTTCGAGGATCGATCCAAGTCATACAGTTTCAATGGTCCGAATGACAGTTCAGGGAATCCGGAGCTGGAGAGGAGGAGAAGGGTTGCATCATATAATATGTACACCATGGAAGGTAAACTCAAATCATCACTAAGAAACAGCTTCAAGTGGATCAAGAGCAAGTTGACAGATAATTATTTCAATGACTAGATTGGTTTGTTGTGGTGTGTGCGCGTGTATGTATCCTCCTTGTCTTCTTCATTCAGTTCTTGATGTTTGAGGAACCAAAATCTAATATATAAATACTGTGATGTACAATATTCGTGTAATATGGGGATGCTACAAGTTCTTGTCCTTTTAAACACTAAATTGTGAAAAAGTTGGGAATGAAATTCAAGAAATGCCAAGTTCTTGAATTGGTCTACCAGTTCTAAAACAATCTTTTCCAAGGTGTTCATCTCTACATGGGACCTTTCCACAAAGGTTCAACATGACCACTCTATTCTGACAAATATTTCCAAAACAGTGCAATATCACAAAGTTTTAAAGTTGAAATTTGAAAAAACAGGGTTACCTTATGAACCATATGGACATCGATCATCACCATCAACCTTTTTCAAGATTATTTGAAGCGTTATTCCTTGAAAATGCTTTCAAATGCAACCCCAGCCCTAGCAAATGTAAAATTGATATGTTAAATTGTTAATAGTCATTCCTACAGTTGCAAGTTGCAGCTCTATTTTTCAGTTTCCTTGTATCCTCTACATTTTTCTGAGAGCAGCAGTGACCAAAAATACATGGCTAGCTAATAATTCCACCAATGCTTAAATTGTCGCCACTGATAATCTTTCGGGAGGAAGATAAACCGAGATCAAAGGGTCCCAAAGATTCCGTCTGTGTCACAGCATTCAAAAGAGAGAACAAAAACTAGTCAGATTTGATAGGTTTCTGTAGAGATTAAACAAGGATATTTCAGAGTAGATTTTAGTACCCATTTTATGCCTGACAGTCCAAGGCTGCTTTCATCATTACATATTCGTGAACTAAGCAGCGAGTCTGTTTCAGTCTTTTCATTAGTGTGGCCATCTGGAAGCCCAGATTGGACATTGACCTGCAAACAGTGCAACAAGTAAATTTCTGGGAATTTATCTTCTTTTTTCATGTAATAGGACTAGAATTGAAATCTCTCATTCTATGATAACTGTGAGCACTTAACAGCTGTAACTCTCATATTATCAAAGAATGGACTGATCTTATATGAATTTTAAAGATCTATAATGCCAGACGTGCAGTTTATCGCATACCACAGTTGCAATAATAGAATGCACTTGGGTGAAAAGAGTGAGCAAACCTTTGTTGCATTTGGGTATTCCTCAGTTGCAAGTGGGTATTTGAATGGCTTAGGTAAAACATCTTTGCCTGAGGAAGAGAATTTTTGACCAGGAAATGCATGGCAAGTATCTTCAGCATCCAGTATAGATGAGCGCGATTCTTGACGAGGCAGACTCGGAGCTTGGGAATGATTCATTTGGGCAGCAATACAAGCATCAAGTGAATCTGAGAATAATTGAGATGGTTGATGTCCTGCATTGCTTCCATTTGATCTGGGATCACATTTATTAAGCATGCTCTGCAAGGATGCTTCAGACAGCAGGCCTCCAATGCTTATTGTAGTTAGATTATCATCCCAAAATGCAGATGAGTGTGCATTACCAATATAAATCTTCGCTTCATTATCCTAGTTAGATCATAATAAACATGGCTCAGAAGCATATGACAATAAACAAGAGGAGAAATTCAGGTAAATATCTGAGAGGGAAGTGTAGATTAATTAGCCTCATATTTGCCCTTCTAAGTTCAAAATCGTGCATGCAGAGTAGGTTCAAATATTTCTAAAATTTCAAATCTCAATACTTCATTCTACGAGTTTTCAAATTATTTCACCACGGGAAAAGAATTTAGATTCATGCAATCATTCCAAAATTTTCATCATAATAATTCATCATCTATGCAACGCCTGCATGTAGATATACCAAAGACATAAAAACTCACAGCCAATGCACACCATGACGCCATGACACCATGAAAGGCTTAACATGAACTTTCTGGTACCAAAAAGTCATACACGATCATATTGGTAGTAAAAGGAAGTACCTTAAGATCAATCGATCCATTTGAAGACTTTTTCTCAGCCATAGTTACAAGTGTTGCTCCATTTTCAATGTTTTGTTTAGACTCTGTTGCAACCTCAAGTTGCCTCTCTTCATCATTTGTATTTTGCACATTCATACCAAAAGTTTTCAGCCTGCTGTTGAACTGCAAACATGACCGAAGGTCATTCAAAGTACCAGGCGCTCCAGAACTTTTGGTTTCAGATATAGAGAACCAGCCATACCTTAAAGTGAGGTTTAGGTCAGAAATTTGAACATGATAACAAAATGCTCAAGAAGAAGAGAAAAAAAAAAAGAAGTCATTAGTCCCAGAACCTTAAGCGGTACACAGGAGGACTGCCAATAATTGAATGGACCTCTCCTGCTGTTGTGTCAGTATCACATGATGTCCATCTGTAACCAGCATAATCTCCAGACCTATTGTATGGGAAGAGAATAGGTTCACCAAGAGCAACATTTGAACCACCCCACTTGCTTTTAAGGTGCTTAATCACAGATGAAATCTTCTTCCGAGCACTTAAAATAAGTTCTAGGTATGGATGATATCCATCCTAAAAAGGAAGAAATTAGCACTAGAAACAGGTGTATCTTAAAAGTGTTCATGATCTTATTTCACAATTTACCTTTTCCAATCCCATGCGAGTGCCTTCATCAATTGGAAAAAGCTGCAACTTGATCTTCACTGAAGGGTCCAGGGTTGGTCCTGAATATTGCTCGAGGACTGGAAGTTTTTTTGTTGTTTTTGACACATTTGAACAATATCCTAAGCAATGCAAAAGAGAATCTGTTAACACTTAACAGATTAAAAAACTGCACATCTTCTTCAACCACAATATCTTCACTTCTTTCGTTGCCACCTTTTGATGAAGGTTTTCATTTAATTATTCTTTAATAGAGCTGTTTCCTTTTGATTTATTTATTTTTTTCTGGATAAAATTGTTTCCAAATCCTTACCAAAAGTGAAGGGGTGAAGGGGGGAAAAGGAGAGAGAAACAGCTCTAACTGGGGAAAAATGCTGAAAAAAAACTTGAAACTAAAAGTGTTGGAAATGAAAATTTTTAATAATGTGTCCAAACTCCAAACTCCAAAGCCAGCCTTCTAAGAATAAGATTTGTAATTTGAAGGCAAACCCAAGAGAACATTTTTATGGCATTCTTTACCTTTAGATATCAAACCCAACCCTCCAATTCTGTTTGTAGATCCATCTATTTCAGTGGAAACTGAAATCATGTTATGCTTTATAGAAGCTTCAACTTCTTTTGCCTTCCGCTTTCTAGCAGTTTTCATGGGACTTCAGCTTTTCCTGCAAATCAAGACCATAGTCAAGTAGTCAACCATGTTCACATTGCTACTAACATAAAGAATTTGTTTGAAACGAGGTTCCACGATACTCTAAATCAAGAATCAGGGGAAAAAATACAACATAAGCATCAAAATTTGACTCCTAATATTTTTACAAAAAATGAAATAATTTTTTTAAAAATAAAGGAAGAATAGAGAAAGAAATTATCAAATTATCAAAGAAGAAGACCAGAAATGAATAATCCGTCTTTCCTCCATTCCCAAAGCCATAAAACCAAACAAGGAAGGTTTCTTTTTCCTTCTTATGTCGTTTTGGAAAAAAAAAGAGAGATAAGAGCAAACTCTCTGGTGGATCCTAGGACTTGATAAAGGAGGAGGTTAAGGAAATTCTGACTGCTAGTGTAAAATTTTCCCACATTCAATGACATGAACACTTGAAAATCCACCTTGTTATGAATTCATGTAGCCAACACCAAGTCGCTTGAGAATAAGGTGACGATGATTATGAGAATGAAATAAACAATAGGGAAGTAAGACATCCTTCCTTGCTTATACAAACTTGCAAAAAGGCGAACTTAATCCAATATAAGATTTCTCTGGGAGTGGAATCCTTCTCTCCTATTGATGCAAACTGAAGTTAAGTATGATAAAACTGTTCCAGCTCGAGGCTGCCAATATTGACTTGAAGGGGAAAAAAAGAAATTCAGATGCTACCAGGACAAATAAAAATCAAACTTTTTATTGATTTCTAGTGTTACTAGGTTCCAGAACTAACCAACTTCCTTAACTTTATTTTCTAATGAATATAGAAATACCACAGTGAAAAGTCTCCCTAAACTCACAAAGCCCTAAAACCCAACTTCACTTTCTTCAATAATTTGTAGTAGTTTAACAAGTGGAAATTTAATCAGTAATTATTCCCAATATAAGTAACTCCAAAGAGAGAAAAGGACCAAGCAAAAATAAGACGCTTTAGATGTCGATCTGAAGTCCATATTCAAACCCTAGTTTTTCAAATTGGAGACTGCTCAAATTAAAGTGAAATACGAGCTAAACAGCAATTATTAATTAGGGTTTTTGTTATTACATAGAAGAAGCTGAGTTGCAGTGTGAAATAAAAAATTTATACACTTGATCAGAAACCACAGTCAAATCTACAAAAATCAGACGGAAAATCATGGAAAACAAGGAAGAAAGAAATCACAATCGTAAAGTTCAGAAACCAACCCGAATTACACGATTCAACAGAAGGAAGAAAGCAAATTTACCTCAACTGAAATTAAAGAGTTCGGAAAACGAGCATAATAATCGAGAATCGTTTGAATTCGAATGAAACATCAATACCTGAACGTGAATCGAGAGAGCCAGAAAGAGAGACGAATCGAGAGTGGAGAAAGATGGCATTTATATTGTTGGCGGGAATGATTTTTCCGCAAAATAAATTTGGGGTTTGTGGTTTCACTGGTTTGGCGGTTATTAGCTATTTGGGTCCAACAGAGTTTGGGCTCAGCCCAATTACAAAATTCTAAGTTACTAACCACAAAAGAACGAAACTTGGGGCTTAAGGGAAACTTGAGGCCCATAATTACTTGCCACGTCGGATTGCCACCTCTGAATCTACGTGGCCGAATGTCAGGAGAGACTATCTTTTCCCTTCCGTACTCTCGCCAACCTTCCTTCCTTGCCTTCATTTCTCCACAGCAAAGTCTGGCCGTTCCCTTTAAACACTCGCAAACGCGAAACAAAATTCACAAACCCAAACGGAACTTAGAGAGAAGAAAGAGATCTCTCTCGTAGGGTTTTGGGTCATTGAGATTTGCTTCCATGGCGAAGAAGAGAAAATCCGATGCCACGCGCCTGGACGAGGTGGATCGGAGTATGTACACGACCTTCTGCACCGGCGCCAACTCCCTCTCTCAGCTCTACGCGCAGGCCATGAATCAGCAGCGTCTGTCATTCCAGGCGGGGGAACGACATTCACTGGTCTCATCCCTGCCTCCCTCCCTTCTCCATGTGTCTGTGCGCGTTTTTTTTTAAATTTCTTTTTATAGTGGATGAAATCGGATGGAATTGTCGATTCTTTTATTGGACTTGTTTGGTTAACGATGGATTGGAAACTAAAGGAAGGAAATCGATGTGAACTTTGGCTATTCAGCTTCTCAATTTAGTTTTATAGTTTGTAAACGGGCACGACATAGTGACTTCTATCTCACTGTATGCCTGTCAATAAATCTACTATCTATCTATCTATCCAAGGAAATAGAGGACACTTAAAAATTGTTTCTTGAACAGGTTTAGATAATTGCTTAATTGACCAGACTTCAGAGTGACCTGATGTTTATTATGTGAACCTTTTCGCTCACCTGCTTATTCTGTGCGATTCTAGATCAAGCGAGTTGGTATTTTGGTTCT
This sequence comes from Tripterygium wilfordii, assembly GCF_013401445.1. NCBI lineage: Eukaryota > Viridiplantae > Streptophyta > Magnoliopsida > Celastrales > Celastraceae > Tripterygium > Tripterygium wilfordii. The sequence goes on along the minus strand of NC_052253.1, from coordinate 12,783,504 downwards.
CTATTTTCCAGTAAAATTTTATCTTTATGTTGTCTGTTGTTAGGATCTTCTGGTTATCGTATATCCATGGATAGACTGCAAATGGATTGAATTTTAGTGGTCCTTTGTTTGGATGTCCTTGTTTCTATGTTTTTGATGGAACAACGCTTGCCAACTGATTGTCCAAGTCTTCATGGCATGTTCTGGGGCAAACTTTATCCCCTTTGGTGTGTAGAACTGGCATTAGATCTGTGTAGAATTTTCCTAGGGGCTTTTTGATGGAACAATGTTTGCCAACTGATTGCCCAAGTCGTCATGGTATGTAGGATATGAAGTTCTGGGGCAAAATTTATCCCCTCTGGTTTGTAGAACTGGCATTGGATCTGGTTAGAATTTTCCTAGGGGCTTTATATACCCGTGAGTATATCCTTTGACGGTTGGGAAAATATTGTTTAGCCTCTAATTTTTCGGTACCCACGTTGATTTCTGCTTTTGCTTGCTGGAGCACCTGATCCAATCCAGTGGCTGTCTTCTGAGAAATTTTTTCTCTGAGTTTGTCACTGTTTCCTCTTTGGGAGGTATTGATACCAAGACAGTTAAGGTGCACGCATTCTTATATGGACACACAGTGGCGTATAACTTAGTTTTATAAGTATATTCCACAGTATGGATTTCTTTAGACAACGATGGCATTCATGATATTGATTTTTTTTTAAATGTGGTCTGCTTAGTTTATTGGAGTTCTTCAACTTTGTTTGCTTGGCCTGCTTATGTTTCTTCCAGAGATGTTCTTCGTTTCCTTGGGAGTTTGTGAATTTATAGTTTTGTTATGTTTGCCTCTTTGTTTTGTTTTTTGGTGGGGGGGGGGGGGGGTGGTAACTTGCAGCTTTGATGATTGGTTTGTTCACCAGGCTTGCTTATTGTCTTCTTGAACTGGTGTTCTTATTTTCACTAGCTGTTTTTATCTGTTACTTTTTATACATATTTCTTTGGTGTGTATTTTATCTTATAAGAGAATGAAAGAATGTATCCTGGCTAATATGGGCCTGTGGCATGCTTTTTTCTATGTTGCTTCCTCACTCAAGCTGTTACTCTCCAATTTACCGTGTTGCTGTAGACTCTTTTTTTTCCTTCATTTCTTTCTCAAGGCTTTAAGAAATGGGATGGTTTTTTTTGTTAATAATTTGTTGTTAGGCATCAACTGTCAGCTGCTTTAAAGCTTATGGCTTGTTGAATGTTGGTATAGCATTTATGCTTTAGTAACATAAAGTTCTCTTTTTTATTTGCAGGATAAATTTTACCAATGGATATTGACTCAGCAGGAAGAAGGGTTGCGAGTATCAACAGCTGATATAGTTGCTTATTTGCAGGTTTCGTAGTTTACCCGCTTTTGATTGTTCTTTTGGTTGTGCATTACTCATTCTGGCTTGATGTATTTGTGGCACTGCAAGTCTGCATCTTTCAATTTGTTCCAGTTCCTGGAGTATAGCTATTGCTTGGCTCTGATTGAGTTGGTTGTCTCCTGGCATTTCGTATTTGTAAGCCCTGTTGGATGTTTGAGTGTAATATGGCCATGTTTCTCTTACTGATTGAAGTTAGAGTACTGTTTCGTTTAATAGAGTTTCTGTATCAGAAAGAAAAGTTTACTTATGCATGAGTGACTTGAAAATTCACTCATTGACTGGAATAGCTTAAAGTTTGAATGTTTATTGGGAGACTTTCTGGAATAAATAGTCCCCCTGCAGCACTTGGTAACATATGAAGTGGTAATTGCTTTGTGACAGCTACGGCATAATTGTTGCCCTCGTGATGTTTCTCCATGTGAACTGCATATGCAGTGCAAACAATGGTTACCAACCCATGTTGGCATGCTTCTTTTGATTTTACTTTGTTTTCATATTTCTGCTTTTGCATCCAAAGAAAAAAGGCCATTGATTTCTGGTAAGGGTATTTGTCAAAATATTATTATGGTACTTTTATGGTCTGTGCTTTGGGTTGCTCATCCTTTGGCACATTAAGCTTGTTTACTGATTTTATGCCATGGAAATTGGATTAATATGCCTGCAAATATTTTTCCCTGATGTTTCTGTAGAATGAACTTGAATATGCTGCAGAGGAATCCCCAATGTCCCCCCGGTTGCCATTTCAGCATCAACCCTCCCAGGCGTCAATGCATTTTGCAAATGCAGGTCCTCCTGTTTCTTCCAACGGGTTTGTGCCCCAAAGTGCTGGGCACGGGCTTCGTTCTAGTTCTGGGCAACCTGATCATCAAGCAAAGAACTCTGTTTTCTCAAACGCTCTATCCAGCCCCATTCGTCGAAGCCTTCAGCACTATCACCTGGCACAGGGTGGCTCCCATTCAACTAATCCCATGCCATCTGGAAACGGAACTCGAGGTAATGAAAACAACTACGCCACTAACCAAACCACAGATGTTGTTTCTCCCAGCTCCAACGATTGCATGGACATGCATGCGGAGAGTCCAAGTCATGAATTTCCTTACTGAAGTTTCTACATCACATGTGTCCAGTATCCTGATATGTCTTTCATTGTTTCTGGTGGTTAAATTTGTGCAGATACAAACCTTGAAATTTCATTGCATGTGTAGTGTATTTATTTCCTGCCACACAGTTCTTTGATAATTGGTGTCTAGAAAAAATTATACTGCACCATTAACCCATGATTGATAAGTGATAACCATTAATCTTATGAACTCTTGCATGCGTGCCCAGTCGATAGGTTTTTACAAGTTCTGGCTTGACATCAAATGTCATTAAGTTTTAGGTTGGTTTTATTATATATTCCAAAAGAGTGAAAGACTAGTCTGTATAATAACACTATCAGATTATGAATTTATATGATGCTACTGTTCCTGGTTCTGTTGTGCAGTTCTTGAGTTACTCTAGTGGCTGGTTTAGCTGTTTTAGTTTTCAATGGAACACGTATTCAACTTTCGATTCTCTTTTTCTTTTCTGCAAATAAATTGAAGGGATTTATTGACTGATAATGGAGTTGTGATTATTAATGTACTAGAACTTTATGCCTCACTTGTCTCCTAAGATGCGGTTTGTGTGATTATACATTTGAGGAATTGAGAGAGAAGGGAAGGGTTCCTCTAGATACCACTGAGTATGTCACCTCTCCAGTACCTGTTTGTCTACCACCTGGATTTTCAGTTGGTTGATACTTTGATCTCCTACTGTTTGATGATGTTGAAGCGCTTTGTTGGTTATATCTATGGATTTAAGGTGGATGCATGCCACTAAGGTCGAGTGTTCGAATCCGTTGGAAGTATTTCCCTGAATTTTACTAGTCTCTTGGGCATTCGACCCATTTTCGGAGAGGGTTATGTCCCATTTTCACTGGTACGGGTTTTGGTCCAGTTTTGCCTATCGTTAGTATGGTGCGAATTGTTCTGATGACTTGAGGTTTATGCTTACTCAGCTGACCCAAAGACATGCTGGGCTTGGTGGTTTCCATGTTGCCCAAAAAAAAAAGTGTAGGTATCAAGATTACATGGGTCAAAAGGCTTGTCGTTCCTCGTCATAAATGTAATGCTTTTAAGTAAGGATAATTCCATTTGGAAGCAAACTTAACCATGTGAGGCAATGCGATTTGTGGGGAAACCTCGTAATTAGGTACCTTAATTGGCAGATGAGGCAACAAAAGAAGGTGAAAGAATCTGCTTTATATGCACATGATCATAATTAGAGTTTTTTCTCATACACAAAATTCATCACACAATGAGAAAATGACACTTTCTATAGCATTAATCTAAATAATCATTCAGTGCTAATCATCTATAGTGAAAGAAAAAGACATTTATGGACCGCACTCAACAAATCAACAATAAATCAATTCAATTAGCAAACAAATAAAAAAGAGAAGAAATCCCATTTTTTGGTTTAATGTATGTTTTTTGTCCTCCTTGATTAAAGGAATGTGGACAAAATTAAGCATCTTCAACTACAGGATATCCATTGGGTTTATTCAGTTTTCCGTTTTGATTATTTTAAAACTGAATCTTCATTCTCAATTCAATTCAAACCGTTGGAAAAAATTACATTTTACTTTGGAGCAAAAGGTTCGGTTCATTTGGACAATGACAACTGTTTATCCATTTTGTTGGGTTTGATATGATCTCTTAAGACTTTATCCTATATCGGATTGGTATAGCATAACTGAATAACATAAGAACAACTATTTTTGTCCTCTCACACAATCGACGCGTTTTCTAAGTCTAAGAGTCCATAGTCACGACTCAAGAAAAACAAAGTCATGCGGAATTTTGTCCAAAATTGACAATATTAGGTTTATAGTGTTTGAATTGGATTTTTTTAAAATTTGTGATGGGTTTTAATATTAGAAATTTAAATGGGGCCAAAAAAACCGATACTTTCTCGTCATAAAAAGCACTTATACTACTAATTAATGAAGTAATAAGAAATTAAGTAAACTATTAATCATACAAATAGGAATAAAGAAGAACGAAAAGTCGAAGACAAAATTGTCAATTTTCGTTATGATTTTTTTTTTGTTATATTATTATTAATTAAATAATTTCTAGTGAATTTCGAGATCAGCATAAGAAATCATTTCTTAAACATTCTCTATCAACGGCGCGAGTCCCCGAGCCATTTTGCGTGAGCTTGATTCACTTTATTTACGCCTCTGTTTGTTTCCCGGGAAACGGCTCTGGTTTCCCCCGAGAAAAAGGAAAAGATCAAAGCTGCATTCGAGGTTGATATTATTTGTTTGTTATTCGATCTCATTGTTATTGCCGATCTCCTTTTGTGCCTGGACTGTGATTTGTTTGTGCTAGAATTATGGATTGTTTTCGTTTTTGGTGTTGGATTCTGCTGCAGAGTGCTGTAGAGTGATGGATCTGCTTGCTGATACTGCATTTTTACCCAATTTTGACTGATATTTGTTGCATTTTGCTTCTTAGGTTTCCTTGAATCTCTTCTTATATTTCTATTCTATTTCCTGTTTGAATTCTATCTATCTTACGTTTTGGAAATTTGAGATTCGATGATAGTATTAATGTAGGGGATCTATAATTACCGTTGTGCTAGAAGTTAATTTTTTTGGCTCTGAGTTGCGATTTTGTTTTCTCCGCCGTGCTTGGTGAATTTTGGATGATATTTAGTTTTCAGTTCAATTGTTTGATGCTCGATGAGCATCTTTATAAAATTGGGAAAACTAAATTTTAATGAGCTAATTCGTTATGCTTAATGATGTTATGAGTCAGTATTGCTGAAAAATATGCTTAATGGTGTTATAATTTCCCGGTGACTGATCATTTATACCAAACTACCAAAGTGTTTTTGGAAGTAGTGAACAGATTGTCCCAGATGGTTTTCATTTGAAATTCTGCAACATCGCCATAACCTTTAGCCTTTTAGTTTTTCACCATCATGACAGTGGAAATGCATAATCAAACGTTAGCAGTAGGATTTTCTTTCAACTTGTCCCTGTTTGGTTTGTTATTTTTTGCTTAGTTTTTTGGTTTCTCGGACTCACTCTTCCATTTTCTTCTCTCTTTTAGTTATTTTCGAGACTTGGACTTTTTCTTAATGATGTGCATTTTTCGACATTTTTGCCGTTTATATTGGATCAGAGACTTATATATTCATGTTGTTAACCTGCAAAGGGGAAATTTGTTGCTATATGGTCTAATCTTGTGATAATTTGTAAATACAGGCTCATCCTTTGGATATTGACATTTAAAGCACGTTATCTGCTATCTTGAGAAGTTGCTGGTGAAGGTTCTGCTGATAAATTGAGAACTATCGGTAAAAATGTCTTCCTCAAGCAAAGCCGATAGGAAGGCAGCTATTGATGCGGCCTCATGGATGTTCAATGTCGTCACCTCTGTTGGAATTATTATTGTTAATAAATCCTTGATGGCTACATACGGTTTCACTTTTGGTATGTCCCATGCTATATTTTAATTATCAGATGTTTTAGCGGTTTCTGTGTTTACATTGATTTCCTGATTTATGTGGAATAAGTTGTTCTATGTGGTTTATTTTTCTGTTCCATTGATTTCCCAATTTATATGAAATAATCGATCTTTTAAATGTTATTGACAGTTGGAGAGGCAATTTTTTCTGAACTAAGACCCTCTGCAAATTTTGGATGGTATTTAGTATTCAGATCATCGAAATGCCCTTGAAGTAACATAACTGTTTAAATTAAACTATAAATTTTGACAATTTTTTTTCTGTAGCTTGTTGATACACTTAGTTCGTTAAGACAAGCTTTCTTTTGATGGAATGTGACAATTTTGGAAACTCATACGAAAATTTGCAGTTATTTTGTTTTTCCTAATGATATGTTGTACTATAATGCCGCCTTGCAGCTACAACATTAACTGGGCTCCACTTTGCCACCACAACCTTGTTGACTTCCTTGCTTAGGTGGCTGGGATATATACAGGCTTCTCATCTACCTTTTTCAGAGCTACTAAAATTCGTTCTCTTTGCAAACTTCTCTATTGTTGGAATGAACGTGAGCTTGATGTGGAACTCTGTGGGGTTTTATCAGGTCAGTTTTTGGACTGTACTCCTTCTGTCTTTGTTTGTTTTTGAAATCTTGGAATTTACAGATTGAACTTTGCAAATGCATCATCAGATTGCAAAGCTGAGTATGATACCGGTATCTTGTCTTCTGGAAGTCCTATTGGACAAGGTGCGATACTCAAGGGACACAAAGCTCAGCATAGCATTAGTTCTCCTTGGTGTTGCAGTGTGTACTGTTACAGATGTAAGTGTCAATTTCAAAGGTTTCATGGCTGCTGCAGTGGCGGTTTGGAGTACTTCCCTGCAGCAATATGTGAGTAACTCTTTTCCAAACCTTGATCTACATACTAAATTTGATTTTTCCAAGCAAAGTGACCAAATGCTACAAAGCTCAAAGAGAAGGGATTTTGACCTCAAGACGGCCTATGATTCCATTAGAAGAAATAAGTGACGAAGTTAGAAATATGTGTTCCTTGGACTTGATCACAAATAGCCTGGGACCTCAATCCATGCCTCGTCTCAAATGGATGGATGCCATAAGGTTGCTAGCTTACATAGCTGGACAGTGATCCTGACCTTAACCCAATGCCTTACTCTAGAAAGGGAGAAGTTTTTGAGTGGCAGTGTGTTGTTAGGGAGTTTGGTTTTTTGTGTGAGAAAAAAGAAATTTGTTGATGGGGCACGAAGGGCGTGTCACCCTGACAGTACAAAAAGAAGACAAAACTATCTAGGTATTCTACGACATGCAGACCCTGTTTCATCATGAACAGTTAACCACAATTTCAAAGTGTCAAGCCATTCGTCCAAACCTTTTTCTGAGTCTCAGAACCATCAAATATTCTCTTGTTTCTTTCCAAACATATTTTCGAGCACGTAACAAAATGAACCATGGAGATCAGTTATTCGTTATGTTTTTCATATGACCCAATTTTTTTCTCAAGTTTACTGATAGATTCTTAAATAGGTACATTGGATATACAAGTTAACATTCAGATTGATAGGGTAATTTGCACCAGGCTGTCCTCATGTGGGCATAGATTAAACGATATGATTTATGAAAGCGATGATTGATTTTGGTTAGTTTCATTTTGTGCAGATTTTAATATTTTATAGATGTGATTTATTCTAAAGCTTAGATATTTGCAATTTCTAATTTGTTCGGAAGATTGTATATGGTTTTGATTTTTTTCATGCTTTGCAGTATGTGCATTTTCTTCAACGGAAGTATTCTTTAGGATCCTTCAATTTATTGGGGCACACTGCTCCTGCGCAAGCTGCATCTCTTCTGCTAGTAGGTCCCTTTCTGGACTACTGGTTAACTAATCAAAGAGTCTATGCATATGGCTATAGTTTTACATCAGTGGTAAGTTGATATCCTACTTTCAAAAATTTGTGCGCTTAAAATTTTTTATTTGTCATGCCTGGTGTAGTTTTAGTTCTTCATGTATTTGATGTGTTATATAGACTGTGTAAACATTACTCTAAACATGCATAGTTGCCCGTGCAATGCCTAGTTGCCTAATGATCTTTGCATCTTTCTCTTCCTATGGGCGGGCTTTATTGTAATGAAGTTATTATTGTAAAATAGTTGCGAAGATGAAGTTGACCTTTATTTTTGTTATTCATTTTGGTTCTTGTAGACCAGCCCAATAATTCATTTTGGTCTAATGCATTGAGTGCATGGTTTGGTCTAATATATTTAGTTATTTCATCCTGTCCATTATATGACCTTTCTCGTATTCGTTTTTGATCTAATCCAGTGACCTTTATTAGACTCAGTTAAACCTCTAGGTCCTCTACCATCACGTGCTTTCAAAAGGAAGGCCATAGTGTAAGTAGTGGTTTAGTGCCATTCTCATAAACTGATACTAACATAATGAAGCTATCCTTCAATTGTAATGCATCGTCCTTTAATTTTGATATTCCTTTGGTTATGGTCCTCAAACTGCTTAAGTGGGTTACCGTTAACGTGTTCATAGACTGATATTAACATAATGAAGCTATAACTCAATTGTAATGCGTCGTCATTTAATTTGATATTCCTTTGGTTATGGTACTCAAACTGCTTAAGTGGGTTACCGTTAACGTGTTCATGGACTCATTTATTCATTGTTACCCTGTTTCTTGATAGTGGAGTTATTGTCAAGGAACGAAACCCAGCAACATCTTTCGTTTTGGTTAATCAAGTATTTGTCTAACACTCTTTAACATCTCTCGTTTTGCTTAATCAAGTATTTGTCTAACACTCTAACACTCAATGCATTGCATTAGCTTCTATATTTCGTACTCTCCATTGGGTCTATGCGGGGGAAGTTCATCTTGCTAGCGACTAGCCCATTTCTCTGCGTTACATTTAATCTGCCTTTTATTTTGGACGCATACATGTTTATGAATATATTTGCTTGTTGCCAAGTTTTTTTCTTCCTGGTTATGACCTGCATTCATGAATAATTTGCATGTTATCTGCAGTTATTCATAATCCTATCTTGTTCCATTGCGGTGGGAACAAATCTTAGCCAGTTCATATGCATTGGAAGGTTTACAGCTGTGTCATTCCAAGTGCTTGGCCACATGAAGACTATTCTTGTCCTGATCTTGGGATTCATATTCTTTGGGAAAGAGGGTCTCAATTTGCATGTAGTTTTAGGTATGATTATTGCGGTAGCAGGAATGATTTGGTATGGTAATGCTTCATCCAAACCAGGAGGGAAGGAACGCCGTAGTCTTTCGATTTCTAACAGTAAGTCACAAAAACATGCTGGATTATCAGAATCCAGTGATGCAGATGAGAAGGTATAGAATCCAGTGAAAGATTGGAAGAGAAATGACACGGATATCAACCAATCACTCAGATATGCTTTTCCGGAAATTACTCTAAACTTAGGTCAGAATTCTTGATTATCATAATTTTTTTTTTCTTTTACAGAAAGTTAGTTTTGCTTTGAGGGTACAGGATACTATTGGGCTTTGGGGTGCAAGATCCCTTAAAGTTGCATTATTTCAAGGTGATCATTTCCTATAGTAATCTATTTGCTTATTCAATTCAAAGATGTTTGCCATGATCCCTTGTTCTCTTCCTTATTGTACCCCTGCATGGATCAGCTGAACTGGTTCCAGTGATTAGAAATCTGCATTGATTAATTAGAACCAGGTCATGGCTGCTTATATCCATTTGGGATTATACTCTGTGACCTTGGCGCACACACTACTTGTGGTGCCAATTACATGCATGGGTACCATACATCCTCGTTGGACCTTCAGAGGTAAGTGGTGCCCTACGGAATTTCTCCAGTAAAATGGAGTCACATGGTTGAGATGAGGAAACTATAAAAGAAATTGAACCTGTAGTACGGTTTGAAGGGTGGTGCAGGAGATGGGAAAGCAGCAATCTAAATGCTGTTTAATACATGTTGACTCTGCTTGGATCTTTGGGCAATGCTGAGCAAGCGAGCTCCTCGGAAGGGTCTTTTATTTTTCCCTAACCATGTCCCTGTCATGCCTTCTTTACAGATGGGGAGGAGAATGACTTTAATCACACCCTGATTCGGTCGTTCCCTCTGGGACTGCCAAGCGCTCCAATGTTCCCCTGCCACTAAAATTTGAGCCTTTCCAACTATGCTGGAATATGCTCATGGATAGATTTCTCCATTGTGACTATAGCTAACAATTGGAAGTGGTGTGGTTCAGGAGGATTCAGATTGAGATATTGTTTCGGGTTAATAATCATTCTTGCCCATGAAACCGTCTGGGAATACTCCAAGGAATTCAAATTTGGACAATTCTTCCATAGAATTCGAGCAATGGGGCAGTGAATGAATATATGGTCTTCAGTCTCATATGCAAAGTCACAAAAAATACTAGAAGTGAGTTTCAGGGTCCTGTCAGCTATGAATGATTTTGTAGGCAAGAAGACATTCGATAGAATTGTCCAGAACAACAGCTTAAGGCGTTCATGAGCTTCCATTTTCGACAGATGTCTCTACTCCGATGTTGTTGGTATAGAATTCCCCACTTGGGGTGATGTAGTGAGTGAGTAGCATGCAGATTTAACACTGAAGGATCCTTTCTTCGATATGAGCCAAACCAATCTGTCATTTGAGGTCCATTGTCCCGATGGAATACTCAGAATACTCTGCAGTCTACACAGTTTCATTATCAAATGATTGATATAGAAGTAGGGTATTCCACTGCCTTGGGTTGTCCGTCATCAAGCTTGCAACGGGTAGATAGCTTGTAGATTGGTTGAAAGACTCCATTTTTGGGATGCTTAGCCCTTCTTCTTCCTTTTGCCTACAAATAGAGGCTCATGACTTGAATTTAGATACAATTATACAAATGTATTCTTTTTCTCCTTGTCCTCTGCCCACCAGGATTCTCCCATATGGTTATCTATGGCTTTACAGAGATTTTTTGGAATCTGAGATAGGTAGAGAGACAAGAGACAGTTTTTTTTTAGTGTATGTGTGCGTGAGAGAGTGAGAGAGAGAGAGAGAGAGAGAGAGGAGACAGGAGCTTATAATTTCTTTCCTTCATTTATTAGTTTTGAAACGTGCACATTAGCTGTTCGTTCAAACGCCTCAATAAACAAACCCTAGAGAGACTGTGAGATGTTTTTTACATAATAGAACAAAGCTTTTCTATTCCTGAAAGGCCCCTAAAACTGAACTCACGCTTTTTGGGCTGTAAGAAAAAACGTGCATGAATTGAGGGGTTGGAGCAGCGGGGCACGAGGGACCACGTGGTGGTCTCCTCCGGTGGCACTGGGTTCACTTCCCGATGCTTGTGTATTCCTTAAGGAAACGATCCTTCTATTTATTTAATCTTAATTTAGTGCAATTTGTCTGTCTCGTGCATTGTGCATAGTGGTGGAAAATATAAATATAATTTTATTTTCTTAATTAACAATAATTAGGCATGCAATGCAACTGCTTGGAATTTCTTCCGAGGCCCATTCACTTGGGCCGGATGGGCCTATAATAGGAATGTGTTTGGATTGAGAGATTTGAGAGGAAATGAAGGGAATGAAAAGAGAGTTTCCTTCAAATTCCCTTATTTGGATAGTTTATAAAAAATTAATGGGAGGATTTGAAGGGAATTGGAAGGAAGATTTCATTAAATTTTTATCAAAATTCTTCTTCCCCAAAATGAAGTCATTTGAAGAGTGAGATTACTAATTAAGTTATTTATAAATTAAATATCTATTTTACCCTTATACATAATATTTTAAAATACAAATAAGGATAAATTAGTAAATTAAACAAATTTTCTCTCCTTCATTTTTTGTCTATCCAAACATGGGAGAGAGAAAAATATTCCCCCTTCCCTTCCCCTCCCTTCCCTTCTCTTCCCTCACTGATACGAATATCCCACATTGCTTAGATAGGGGAGTTGTGATCTATTTATAAGGAGGACAAATGTCTTTTTTAATCAGTCAACAAGTTTTCTAGGTAGTAGCATATTGGGCTTGTTGGTTACAACCAGCCCATATGTGGATAGTGGTTGGACTTATGTGGTTGGTTAATGAATGTATGAGCCTATTGGGTGTGTGTATGAGCGCGCACCTGGCCTGGTTCTTATCACGCACCCCCAAATCCCTCAATCCAAACACATTCTAAAACTAGGCGGGAGAGAAAGAATGGACCGGTCCATGTTAACTTCATTCTTTAATGTGAAAAAAATAAAGCTAGCATATTTTTTTTGGTATTCTGCCATAACAAGTTCAATGACGTTCGAGCATAGTCAAGCCGTTGACTTGATAGACCTTGATTTGTCTCAACTCTTATCATCTTATAATGGGCCTAGGCTTTATCTGGACAATACTTCATGGACCTAAAACAAACTATGTTTAAGTATGGATCGGTGGTAACGGGCTGGGCCGTTTGTTGTAGTTCACCAAGAACCGCTTTAACTTCACTAACGCTAGCTCATGAACCAAAAGACGAATCAGTGAAAGGACAAGGAAGGAAGGCCCATAAAAGCCCACGATCGTCAGTCATCACGGTCTCGAACATAGACTTGAGAACAGCTAATTTCGTATCACAAATATGATCAATTGAGACACCTGCAAAACCGAATAATTGATTATCGAACGATCAATAAGTCGGTTTGATTTCACAAGCCATCACAACCTTTTATTTGACATTGATTATTGATAGTCGTTCTCTCTAAAATTGAGATGTAATGATACTAGTACATGATTCTATAATGGAAAAGGCTAAAAGGACAATTAACCACGTCAAATAATCATATACAAAATGTATTTTGTGATCACATGATTCAGAGCTAATACATATATAAAGCATCGAAATGATTTCAAACTATATGATAGCGTCTTATTATATGGGTTTTAAATAATATTTTGTTATCCATTTAAACTACTAAATATCCTTTCGGAGCATGTTATTAGACTTAACCGTTGTGAAATATAGATTTAGGACCAAAATTAAAAAACAAAAAAAACAAAAATATCTCCTCGCTAAATTAAAAATATAGATAATAATGAAATGTTTCAAACCATATGGACTCGGAAGAGATCGTGAGTTATGATGACGTGTGAAATAGTAATGAGATATTGTGCTCGGTAACTGGCTTGCTCGGTTTTACAGGCGTATTAGTTTATCAGACCTGGGATAAAGAAATAATTGTTCTGTCTCTGCACATGTAGAAAATGTGAACTACGGGGGTCTCCAAGGTGTACCTCAAAGGGGATGCTCAAACCCCCGAGTTAAATTGATAGACAATTGTGCTAGTGAGATAGCTCGGTACTGAGAGCGCTCTCTTTAGCTAGTAGTCAAAAGTGAAAAATGAAGAGATTTACATGAGTACAGGTCTCCCTTTATACGTGTTTCGAAATACGAATTCCCTCTAATTGTGGGAGGGATTTATGGGGATGAATCCTCTAAAGATCTCATGTGGATCTTCTATAGATCCTCTTGAGATCTTTTACCTGTTCGGTGATAAGGTTTTCTTAGTGCCTCAAGGTGTTTTGATGCCTAGGCTCCCAAAGTCATGCTTGTTGATAGTGCCAAGGAGTAAGGACCAGGGTGACATATAGTTGTACCGACATGCTCCTAGTTCGATCTCCTATTCTTCATCTTGTATGGTAACACGTGTCAGCGCCTCATAGAAGGGGTATTTTGATATTATAAAGTTCGATTCCCACTAAGAGCTATACTCTTGTATCAACGCATTGAGTTTTGATTCAACTAAACTATTATTAGGTGAGAAATTTCTGTGCGTGTGGATCTAAGTTGTTGGATTTAGGTTCATATGGTGAAAGAAATATTAGGGTGTCGTTATTGATTATATATTTTTTAAAATGTGTTATTATCCTATTGGGGTTAGGAAAAAAGGAGAACGTTAAAATACAACGGCCGTTTTTCACGCGCTGTCGTTCTATAACTCCCCAGAAGGAAATTCTCGAGGAATTAGGAAACTTGCGTTTGCTCGCAAGCAAGGTTATACGGAAATGACCAAAACGCCCCTATTCGTAATGGCCTCGCACTGTCTTCATCGGAGACCGCGAGTTTGAATCACCCTCGACTGAAAATTTGCTTCCGGAGTTAACTTCACAGGCGTCAGAGAATAGCTTTTAGATTCTGTACTGAGAAACTTGAAGAGAGTGTTTGATGAGAGGGAATTCAAGATCGTCACGATTTGCAGATATGGCGTTGTTTATCGAGTAAACTGATCTTCCTACGGTTTCAGGCGAGGATTCGGAACTTCTTTCTCTTATCGTGGTTTGAATTCAGCTTTTCCTATTTCGTTTTTGTGTTCGTTTACGGGTTTTGGATTTCGGTTTTGGTTGTGTTTTTACTATCTATCTATTATCTTGAATGTTAAACACAATCGTCTTTGTTATTTCAACTATAATTATGTGTGTCTAGAGATTTTGTACGCGTTAACGTTGATTAATTCGTGCTCTTGGATTTCAAGGCAGTGATCAGGAGATTATGTAGTTGTTCTCTTGAAGTTTTTTGTCCTTTTAATAATTTGTTTATACGTACATCTACTTGAATCCGAATGTTTGGTGGGCAGAAAAGGATTCACATGCTAAATCTTATTTTGCTTCATCTGAACCTTTTGCTGCTGTTTATTAGTTGAGGTGCTGTCTGTTGCCAAGAAACTGAAGAAACAGAAAATGAAAAATACTTTTGATAACCTTAACGTATTCACTTTTTCCACTTGAATTCGTATTTACAGTGTTTGATTTTTCTGCAATATGTCGCAGCTTGTCATTAATACTTGTTGCAATCATCAGATAAGTGCAGGCCTCAATATTGCCTATTGAGGTTCCAACGACTCAAATTATAGATTTTACTTCAATGAACAGAACTTGATTCATAGTCATCTTTATTTATTTTTCGTAAAGGAAAGGTTGAATTTTCTTAAATGCATCATTGGTATTCTTCAGTGCATTATCTTCTGTTGTTCTGTTTTACCTTTTCTTATTTTGCTTATTTTATTCATTCATAGGATAGAAGATGGATTCCTCTCTTTGTGGTGAAGGTCCTGCTATACTGCAATTGCACAAATGGGACCCTTGTTGCTTGCAACTCAACCTATCAGAATTTCGTGAAGCCTTCATTTCTCCAACGAGGGAGCTGTTGTTATTGATGTCATATCAATGTGAAGCGTTGCTACTTCCTCTTATAAGAGGTCAGCATTATATTCTCTCTCTATTTTCCTTTCTCGAAGTCGTGCTTTAGCCTTTTAAACTTATAATTTTGCGGGCAGGCGTTTGCATGTGGCTATGTCTACAAGTAAATATTCTTAGGTCTCTGGTGTCTGGTGTGATTTGGGGTGTTACTTATTTAATGTCAATATTCGATTTCTCATCTTTTTCTTCTTCTTTGTTCTTATGCTTGTTAATTTTTATGTGAATTTCAGGGGACTCTTCAAATAGTAGCTTCTTACAATGCTCCCAAGGTGAGAGTTTTCAAACCTCATGTCCATTGAAACTACATGTGGCAACGTCAAATTTACCTAGCAGGTTAGATTTGAAGGATGATCTCCAATGCGCTTCTGGATCAGCAACAGATTTTGATCACGGAGTTCCCCTTGAATTTAAATTTCCAAAATCTCATAGTTACCCTTTTGTTTTTGATGTAAAGTCCTTGGCTTGGGGTGTATGTGGGGATACATATAATCAACACAGGGATGTGTTCTTTAGAGAATTTCTATTTGTGTGTAGCAGCCAAGGCGTAACTGTTCATGCCTTTTGTCATTCTGATCAAATAAGCGCTTTGGAGGGCATAGTGGAGGGTGATTTCCAACAAGGGAGATGGATGGATTGGGGTCCTTCTGAATCTGGTCCAAGCATGGAGGAGGTGGTGTCTTCAACTGCATGTTGTGAAGACACAGTAATCGGTGGGAATTTGCCCAATGGTCATGGGGTAACTGCAAAAGGAGAAGATGGATATGATGGGTTGTCAAGAAGTAGTGCTTCAAAAAGGTGGCTACGTTCCTTTTTCACTAAGGCTGAAACTGTTGAATCTCGTGGTAACATTTGGACTAAATTTCCTGGGAAACTAGCATTTCCTTCCTCTGCAAACGTTGTTTCATTTAGCATTTTTGATTCACCACTTGTAGACTTCCCTTCTCATGGTGCTTCATCAAATAAGGATGAGTGCTTGCAGGAAGCTGTTCTGGGTACTAAAAATGATATGCCTACAACTTCAACGCTTTCTTCATCTGGCTTAAATCGCAAGAACACCGTTTCACCTGATTTTTTTAGTGTTGGCGGAAACGGCTTATCCAAATGCTTCAGAGTGTTCTCTAGTAATTCACATCGTGTGATTGGTTTTATTTTCAATTTGGTAGATTCACTGTCTGTCAATATTAGCCATGATAGTGAAGGGAGCAGGGGACAAAAGTTACTTATTCTTATTGCTAGGTTAGATAGTTGGGGAATTCGGTGGGTTTCATCAGTGAAGCTTGATGAACATGTAAGTAACTGCCCTGTGGTTGATTGGACAGACTTCTGCTTTTCTGATAATCTTCTTGTTTGTTTGAATGCTTCTGGGTTAATCTTTTTCTATGATGCAATGTCTGGTGACCACATTGCACATCTTGATATTCTTCAGAGTTGTGGATTAAGCCCTCAATCCAAATTACAGGAGAAGCAGCCTATAGCTGCTGACATGGAAATTGTTCGTAAAAGAACATTTAGGAGGTTGATTGTCGCTTCTTATACTTCTCTCTTAGCTGCAGTTGATGAATATGGCGTAATATATGTCATATGTCCTGCTGATTATGTGCCAGACAGGTACTATTCGTGCGATAAATTTCTTCCAAATTTTCATCGTTTAGGGCCTGAAATATTGGTTAGTTGGGAGGTTGCTGGTTCTGATATTGGTCACCAAAAGTTACAGTGCAACTTCTCATGTTCTTCTCGTGTAAACGATTCATCTACAGGTAATGGAAACAGTAATTTCTTGGATAATCCAGGTAGTTTTTTGTCTAAGGAATTGCATAATTGCAAGCATCATGGAAAAGAAGAGCAGTGTGATTTTTGTTTTAGTGGTTTCTCTAGTGCTTCAAAGATACTGTGTCAAAGGTCTATTGATTCTGGGGTGCAATCTCATCTAATGAGAAAAATTTTCCTTCCCACAAATGGGCATGATGACAATGATTGCATCTTTCTTTCACCCCTGGGGATTACTCGGCTCATCAGGAAGCATGACGTGAGGGATCATAACAGGAAACAGATTGTTCAATTTGATCTGCATACGGTCTCAGGAATTCGTGATGATAGATGCGTGGATATTGGGGGACAAAACCTTTTTCTTCAAGGGAAGGAGGAATCTCATGTTGGAGAAGCAGTTGGCTGTACTTTCCAAGGATGCTTTTATTTGGTTACTGAAACTGGTCTTTCAGTTGTTCTTCCCTCTGTTTCAGTTTCCTCAAACTTCCTCCCCCTTGAAACCCTTGGATATCGTCAGCCATATATTAATACATGTATCCAGCATCAAGGTAGAAGTGCTATGGAGATATCCCAGTTAAAACAACCCTTGTCACCCTGGAAGGTTGAAGTCTTGGACAGAGTTCTTTTATACGAAGGCCCTGAAGAGGCAGATCGCTTATGCTTGGAAAATGGTGAGAACAATATTTAATCTTGTGCTCAAATTCTTGCCTGGTTTAAATGATATTTTTTTTATATATCCACATTTATTGTCTGTACTAGTTATTTGTTTGGATAATTACAGTTCCAGCAGAAGGCTTCATAGCTTGTGGCACTTGAGCAATATTCACTACCCTTACACCATTTATTTTCTTTCTATTAGTAAAGTTTTGTTGGTCCATTTTAGTGAAGTTACCCATAAAAATTACGCCTACTTGTTGCTGTCCATCTAAACCTTAGCAGTGAATTTGATCTTAAAATGGGGGTGTGGCTTACTAGTTGATCTTAAAATGGGTTTTTGGTTTCATATTGATACTTTTGAACACTTGAAATCTGAAATTGGCTACCAGGAATGTATTCACGACTTTACATCTGGTCAAAATTTAAGTACTCTGTTGATGCTTTGGAATTGTAAAGGGTGAACATATTTAAGTTATATATTTTGTCAAAAATGGAAAGCTACATTCCCTCATTTATTTGACTTTACCAGGCTCAAGTTGCAAAACATAAATGAGTTGAGCTCAAACAAGATCTTTTGAACCTGATTTAATCAATTCTTTTGAGTGTAAAAAAAAAAATATTTTGAGTTTGGTTCATCCTCAGACTTGGTGAAGCTTGATTATATCTTAAATGAACATGCTTGAACAAGATATCCTAACCTTGTTTTGACTTTGTTCTCACCAATTAGATGAACAAGCTTTAACAGATCGTATTTTTACATTCTTTGGGCAGAGGGAAAGAAGAGCCTTGAGGATAGGGTATGGCATGAATTTAGTTTAAATTGCTTTAGTCAATGCTAGTCTTAAGTGTTATATCAGAATCTAATTGTCTATACTTCCTCATAAACACTGGCTTATCGTTCTTGGTATCTTACTAGCTGATAGACCCACTTTTGGAGCAGTTTTACTGTTCTAGCTCAGCGGTGATTTCCTCCCCTCCCCCTTCTTGTTCTTTTGTTACGCCTTTCAAAATATGATGACCTTATGCCTAGCTGATTAAATTTCCTAGGGTATAACTTATGCTTCTTAAGGCGAAAACCTCTTGTTGTGATGGCATTCAACTTTTCATTCAAACTACACCATCAGTTTTACAGGATGCACTGTAGACTTGGTTGTCTTCACTCTCAACTGGTGCTTTTCCTTTTCTGTCTCTATTTATGTATTTTCATGTCCTTTGTGTGCCCTCAATGCTGTACCATAAGTCTTATTTTTTACAGAAGTCTAGAAGTAAAATTTGTCTATTCATTTTTCTGAGTTTGCCTGACATGTTATTTGTTTCTTGAACGTCAGGTTGGGACCTTAAAATTTCCCGTATACGTTGGCTGCAGCTAGCACTCCACTATTTAGATTTTGATGAAGTAGCACGGTCAGATTCTATCTAATGCTGTGCGTGTAATTATTTATTATTCTCTTTTACTTACTGCTTGACCATTAAAATTGACATTTTTTTATTGCATACCATTGCCCATTTGCGTATATTGGGGGTTTTTGGAATCCGCCACACAAATTGAGATGATAGATTTTCCAAGTAAAACTTTGATGTAATGATGTGTAAGATTACTCAGTCTGGCCAGTTTGATGTTGTTTTCTATTACCCTTTTTTGAATGGAGTTGTTTTCTTTTATCTTTTGTTCGACCTCCCTCTTTTTCCTGTAACAGATCATATTCTCCCCCCCCCCCTCTCATGTGAAGATTTAACTATAGTGAATCTGGCTCAGTCCTTATTCCATTTCAACGAACAAATCTCTTGCTATCTTCAAAGCGGGGATCAGAATCTAGTATCATAACCATTGGGGATGAAAGCTCAGTTGCTTTTGTTATAACAGAAGAATTGAATAATTTGTGTTGTATATTCATGTTGTGAGGTTGTACATTATATAGTTACATTGAAAGCCCTAAATTAGGGAAACTAAATCAATCAAATCAACCTAATTCTAGGAAACTAAATCAAAGTAATTAAAGGGAATATTTACAACCCATAATTACAAGAAACGTAATATTCTCTCATAATTCCAACACTCCCCCTCAAGCTGGTGCGAAGAGATTGACGAGACCCAGCTTGACAAGAGATGACTTAAGTAAAGAAGGACCTATTGGTTTAGTAAACATGTCCGCAGTCTGAGCCGATGAAGGAACAAACCTAGGAGTGATAATGCCAGACCGAACTTTTTCCCGAATGAAATGGATGTCAACTTCTATATGCTTAGTTCTTTCGTGAAGAACTGAGTCGGATGATAGCATGATGGCAGACTTGTTATCACAGAACAAAGAGGATGAGTCTGTTACAGAAATACCCAATTCAGTGAGGAGAGAACGAAGCCACATGATTTCACATGTACCTTGAGCCATAGCACGATATTCAGATTCAGCTGATGATCGAGAAACAACTGCTTGCTTCTTACTTTTCCATGAGATAAGATGATTACCCCGGAAAGTACAGAAGCCAGAGGTAGAACGCCTATCACTTATGGAACCCGCATAATCAGCATCAGTGTAGCCCGAGAGATCAGATGGTATATAGCATGAGAGACTAGATGGTGGACCTGACATCTCTCCAGAAGCATAGAATAATCCGAGACCAGGGCAAGATTTGAGATAACTGAGAATATGATAAACAGCATCCAAATGGGAAGTACGTGGAGAATGCATGTACTGACTAACAACACTAACAGCAAATGTGATATCTGGTCTTGTGTTTGTCAAATAAATAAGACGTCCCACAAGACGCTGATACATTGATGGATCTGATAAATAATCTCCTGAGTCTGGTGATAGCTTGAGATTAGGAATCATAGGAGTAGAGGCAGGTTTACAACCAAGCATACCCGTATCCTGCAGAAGATCAAGAACATATTTCCGCTGGGATAAAAATATGCCACGGCGAGAACGAGCAACCTCAATGCCAAGAAAATATCGGAGGGGACCTAAATCCTTAGTATCAAAGGATTTTCGCAGATCATCCTTTACCTGAACAATACCTGGGGAGTCATCTCCAGTAATAAGGATATCATCAACATAGACTGAGATAATAATGCACTTGCCCTGAGACTGGCGACGAATGAAACATGTGTGATCCGAGTGACACTGAACAAACCCCATAGCAAGCACAACTTCACTGAAGCGGCCGAACCATGCCCGAGGAGACTGCTTAAGGCCATAAAGAGATTTCCGGAGACGACATACTTTCCCCGAATACTCCCCCTGGCCGTGAAAACCTGGTGGAGGATCCATGTAGATAGTTTCGGAAAGGTCCCCATTGAGGAACGCATTTTTAACATCCATCTGATGGAGAGGCCAAGAGTATGTAGCAGCAAGAGAAACAAGGAGACGAACTGTAGTAAGTTTCGCAACTGGAGCAAACGTGGCTCCAAAGTCTTTGCCGGGAATCTGAGTGAATCCTTTGGCCACAAGACGAGCCTTATAGCGATCAACCGAACCATCAGCCTGATACTTGATAGTGAACACCCACTTACAACCAACAGTGCTCTCACCAGAAGGAAGATCAACAAGGTCCCAAGTATGATTACGTTGTAGGGCATCCATCTCTGCTTCCATGGCAGAGACCCACTTAGGATTCTGGAGAGCGGAGTGGACAGAGCGAGGGATCAAATCGGAGTCAATCTTGCCAAGAAAGGTCTTATAGGAATCTGAAAAACAATGATAAGACAAATACTTGGCAATGGGATGGTCAGTACTACTCGTAAATCCAAAACGGGAAGGGGGATGACGATCACGAGTGGGGTAACGAGGAACAGAAACAGGAGAAAGGGAAGTACCTGATTCCGGAGAAGACGTTGGCGGAGGGGCAGGAGCAGACGGGCGCCGAGTATAGACCTGATCAAAGGGAACGAGAGATGGTGCACTAGGAGTAGATGATGAGTCAGGAGAAGGTGAAGGAGAGGAAGACTCGGGTAACAAAATCGGTCGTGGAGGTGATGATTGATCTGGGATGGTGAGAGAAGGCTCCACGGCCGGTTCTGATATAAGAGGGCTACCTGAGAAAAAAGGAATAGCCTCCAAAAAAGTAACATCCAAAGAGTGATAAAAGCGACGAGAAACGGGATCATAACATCGATAACCTTTAGACATGGAAGAATACCCGGTAAAAACACAGCGAATGGCTTTATCATCAAGTTTGGTACGGGAGGGACTACGATTTTGAACAAAACAGGTACAACCAAACACACGAGGAAGAAGAGAAAACAGAGTAGTACCTGGCCGAAGGACATGAAGGGGTGTTGCACCCTGAAGTGCCCGACTCGGAGTACGATTGATAAGGTACGTGGCAGTAAGAACAGCTAAGTGCCAGAAAGTTTTGGGGACATTCATACCTCGAAGAAGACATCGAACAACAGACATGATGTGACGGTTCTTGCGTTCCGCGACACCATTTTGTTCAGGTGTGTAGGGGCACGTGAGCTGTTGAAGGATCCCATTTTGAGCAAGTTGAGTGCGAAACTCATTGGTGAGATATTCACCGCCATTGTCAGACCGAATGGCACGAACAACAGTATTGTATTGAGTTTTAACCATGTGAAGAAAATTAGTGAAATGATCAAAGACTTCAGATTTGTTTTTCATAAGATAAACCCAAGTACATCGAGTGTAGTCATCAATAAAGGTAACATAATAACGATGTTGAGAAAAAGCAGTAGTGGGAGATGGTCCCCAGACATCAGAGTGAACAAGGTCAAATGCAGCAGGAGAACGACGCATGCGAGGAATATAAGAAGTGCGTGTATGTTTGGATAATTCACAAACCTCACAATGAAATTTAAAATTTTTGCACGCTTTATTCAAAGGCGGAAAAAGCGAACATAGATATTGAAAGTTCGCATGGCCTAGACGAGCATGCCACAAATCTACAGTAGCAAGGGAAAAAATAGAGGAAGATAAAGTAGAAGGATCTAGAACCGATAGTGTGGAAGCTTGAAGACTAGACGATGAGACATCAGATGAAGGTGGGTCACCAAAGTAGTAGAGACCGTCATGCTCAAACCCCCTGCCAAAAATCTTCTTCGAAGTCAGGTCCTGTAAAAAACAACGGTCAGATAAGAAGACAACAGCACAATTCAGGTGCTTGGCAAGGCGACTGACAGAGAGAAGATTACATGTAAATTTAGGAACATAATAAACAGAAGGAAGAGTAATATCCGGAGACAAACGGGCACTGCCCTGACTACGAATTGGGAGAGAAGTACCATCAGCAATACAGACAGATTGGTTGATAGGAGTAACAGAAGAGGTGAAGGTGGAAAGCTCACCAGTCATGTGGTTGTTAGCCCCAGAATCCAAAATCCAAGTGGGATTCCCTGACTTACCATGGAAAGCAGTAGGAGTACCTGTAGCGATAACAGCTAATGACTGTAGCTGAGCAATCTGGGACTGGAGTTGAGCAATCTGGGACTGGAGCTGGCTCAAATCTGGTGAAAGATGACTATAATCCATCTCGGCAAAAGTAAATTGCCGCAGTACAAGCCAAGAAATCGCAAAATTTTATCCAAAGTTAGGCAGTAGTCGAATCAATTCGTGAAATAATCACGACTGGCAGAGATACGCCAAGACAGAGATTTACCAAAGATAACCCAACAAAGATACTTGCAACACTCACTAAGAGAAGCTGATAGACACGCGCGACGAGAGACAGGTGCGCGCAGAGACAAATACACACAAATATGTTTGAGATAGATGTGTGCGAAAAGAGACAGGTGCGAACAGAGTCACGCTTGAGATAAAGAGCTGCCGAAGCCGATGAAAAACAAAAGAGATACGTGCTGCCAGAAAAAGCCGAGAAAACTGCCAGTGAACAGTACTCGTGAACAGTACCGTGAACAGTCTGAATTGCGCCGATGAACAGTGCCGGTGAACAGTGATGATGAAGAAAACCCTAAGGCTCCGATACCAAGAAGAATTGAATAATTTGTGTTGTATATTCATGTTGTGAGGTTGTACATTATATAGTTACATTGAAAGCCCTAAATTAGGGAAACTAAATCAATCAAATCAACCTAATTCTAGGAAACTAAATCAAAGTAATTAAAGGGAATATTTACAACCCATAATTACAAGAAACGTAATATTCTCTCATAATTCCAACAATAACTTATTCTTCCTGTGCTCAAGGCAGTTTTCTTTTCTGAACATAACATTGTACTTCAGAATTTTGTCTTCAGAGGATGAAAGTTCTATTTGACTTCTTGTAATTGAAAAGAATCATAAGTTGATATATTTGTATTATGTTTTGATGGAGATACAGATCGCTTGAAATGCTTGTAGATGTGAATCTAGCAGAAGAAGGCATTCTGAGATTGCTCTTTGCTGCGGTGTTTCTGATGGTTCATAAAAAGAGCAATGATATGGAGGTTTCTGCAGCATCGAGGTAACATTTTTTAATCGATTTTCTTATAGTGTTATCACTTGTACTTGGGCTAAGGGTTTTATGTGCTTACTGTTTGTCAAGCAATTCATCAGAAAGTTATATTTTGCCGAAATGAATTCTTAAAGGGATTGCATAGTTTGGCAAAGATTTCTCTTGATGCTATTTTATAATTCTCTCGAGTTAAGTTCGACAACATATGTGGATATTAATATTGCATTATTATAAATTACATCAATTTATGTTTCTAATGCAAAAGAAGGTTTGATATCAAGTTTTATGCTATAATTAAATTAATAAACCATTAAAAGAAGACATTTGTAACTTGTAAGGTTTATTATGGATTTTTTGTCTCTAATATGTGCTAGTATATCACATGAAGATGCATGCTTGGAGTTCTTTTCTAACGTCTGTTTAATTTTGATTGATAAATTTTTTTAAAAAATCTATAGAAGGACAAAGAAAGTACATCGCACTCATCTTTTTAGACACACAAAGAAAGTGTAGCTCACTCCTTGAAAAATGTTGTACAGTAAACCAGAAAGTGGAAATTCCTCTACTTACAACAGCTTTTCATTCCTCTCCCTCCACATTATCCAAAAATGGCGAAAGGGATCAGAACTATATAACTCTGGACTTATCTGCAAACTGACTCTACTTTACGAACTACCAAGATATGTCAAATCCCAAAGCTGTTGTCCTAAGAATAGCAGAACAAGAGATGTAGAATGGAACCATGAATTTTTACATAGATAATGGCTATTCAACATAATTCCTCCCAACCAGCCCCTCATGCACCCTTAACCTCATGGTATTGTAATGATATTTCCTTATAATTCCCTGGGTTGTATGCCTTGGTGCTTTAATGGAATTTTAGCCATTCAGGAAGATAAAAAGAAGTGTAAAGATAGTCAAAATCTTCTACCGAGTTACTCCGCAGGTGAAAAAAGCAATCTTAATTGGAGCAATCTTAATAGGAGACAAGTTATGCCGCAAATCTTCTGCCTTTCATTCTCGTATTACCCTGACAAGATCCCGTTATCAATCCTCCATTACTACCCTAGTATTATCTTGTAACAATCCTTTTCGTTCAACATGCTTTTTTAGATGTGAGGAATATTTAGGTTCTCACTAATCCCAATCTTGAGCATTATGCTATAAACGGTTATATTGTTGCAGCTCCATTTGCTCCAATCCTTTGTCATGCCAGAACAATTGATGGTTTGGAATTGCTCAACACTCTCCACGGACGAACTTGTAACATTTTTGGCCAATTTGGAACAAAACTTGGTCTTTTGGCATCCTTTTGGTACGAAACGTTCTATGGAAGCTAAACTAGCAAGTTAGACATATAAAAACAATAAATATCATACAATGGTCCACTTTCATGGTACATTCTGTCCAAGTTAATTTATTTTTGTTTTCCTTTTCTGGAATTTCTTATACGCATCAGCTGTGCTTGAATGTGCTACTCTCTTGGGTGTTTGTTGACAAAAACCTTTTAAGTTCTTAACTTATTAAATAAAGAACTGTAGATAGGTTGGTCTATGACTTGTCATTGTGTCATATTTGGAATTCACGAGTTGATGAATAATCTATTTTTGCCTCGAAGTTGATAGAAGTTGGAGTAAGTTACTGATCATAAGGTCAAGATTAGCTCTCTACAATTATGGATTTAGGTGTTGGCGGAATATAATGTATTAACTTTGGTTACCAGATAATAACTTTGATTTGAAATAAGTTTCATCAATCTGTATGTGTTTTATGTTTCCCCCGTCAGTTCATGAAAATAAGCTTTTTTTAGGCTGCTATTCTGATTCTCACTTCTTTCAGTTCTATATTGCAGACTTCTCTTGTTGGCCACCTCTTTTGCAACCAAAATGATTCGTAATTATGGCACACTACAACTTAAGAAAGATGCATACATTTTGCAAGGTTTTGGAGGGTCTCATTTGCTCTCTCTTCCCCCAGATTCACCAGAAAAGGATCATGATGACTTGGGGATTTCAGGGAAACTTCATGAGATGGCACGCTTCTTGGAGATCATTAGAAATATGCAATGTCAACTTAATGCGAAATATAAAAAGCCTGGCCAAGGATCGGTATGTTGGTTATGTAATTATGTTATGTTGCGTTAGAATATATATAAAGGGTGTGAAACGCCCCTAACCTAAAAGTTAACTTATCGGATTGAATGACAAAGTAACTAATGTTAACATGGTATCGGAGTAGGAGGTCTTGGGTTCAAACCTTAGCTTTTGCAATTTAAATCCCCATTTGTTGTTGCCCAAAGTGTGAACCTTTGTGAGAGCCCATAGTGTTGAGCCTCGTTTGTTGTGCAAGTGTTGGGCTGTCGGAGTTGTCCAACCCACACGTGAGGGGGAGTGTTAGTATATATATATATATATACATATAAGGTGTGAAACGTCCCAAACCAACAAGTTAACTTATTGGGTTGAATGGCAAAGTAACTAATTTTAACACAAATTAATAATGCTAATAGGTCATTGATAATTATTAAATTAGAACATTTCCCCATTGCAACAGGTGGATAGTGGTGACTTGTTCAATTTGGTGGATACAAATGTATCACAAGATGAATCTCAGCTTTCAATTGTTACATCAGATTCTATACAGTTGGAAACATATAATGGACAAGAACTTTCATTCCCTGTATCTGCAATGGGTTCCAACAATGCTGAGAAGCTTGCTTTGACACCCAAGGATACCTTGGATTCTATTACAGATGATTCTGACAAAGTCTCCGCCCTTGTGCTGCAAGCCAAGATATTAGGAAAAAACGTTCTTCCCCTGGAAAACCCAAAGGACATGATGGCACGATGGAAACTAGATAATTTGGACCTGAAAACGGTGGTCAATGATGCACTTCTTTCTGGGCGTCTCCCTCTCGCTGTCCTGCAATTGCATCTTCATCATTCCAAAGATTTTACTGCCGACAAAGAGTCTCCTGATACTTTCACTGAAGTTCGTGACATTGGAAGAGCAATTGCTTATGACTTGTTTTTGAAGGTTGATTATTGATAGGCCTTTTAAGTAGGTACAATTATTCAATATTTGCACTAATTAAACTTGATAATCAGGGTGAAACTGGACTAGCTGTTTTGACGTTGCAAAGGCTTGGAGAGGACATTGAAACGTGCCTCAAGCAACTGTTATTTGGCACAGTAAGGAGATCTCTTCGACTACAAGTTGCAGAAGAGATGAGAAGATTTGGTTACTTGGGACCTTATGAGTGGAAGATGTTGGATAGGATATTGCTTGTTGAGGTATGTGAAATTTTATAGTCTTTGGTTCTACATTCTAGTTGTGCACCATTTTAGTTCCAAACTGTGCTTATTTATATGGAGCTGATTGCCCTTTATTTATCTCTGTGGGGTAAAGAGGCTGTACCCTAGTGGTAGTTTCTGGAAAACATTTCTTACCCGGCAGAAAGAATTGACAACATTTACATCAAGTTCACCTGGAGGGGTCAATTTGTGCTTATTGCATCCACATTTCTTCAACAATCTCTTGATTGAGTGCGGTGAGATTGATGGAGTTGTCCTAGGTTCATGGACAAGTTTCAGTGAGGATTGTTCTGATCATCTGGTTGATGAAGATGGTGCTCGTGCAGGGTACTGGGCTGCTGCTGCAGTGTGGTCTAGTGCCTGGGATCAGAAAACCATTGACCGTGTAAGTTACCTCCTTTCTCTTGTTGAATCTTTTTGGTAAGATTTTTTGAGATATATTTTGAAATTTCTCAAATTTGGTGGCAACAGTTTTATCAAGTTACTATGGCTTCCAACAAAGTTGATGGAAATTAGAAATTGGGGATACATAATAAATTTGTCTACTTGTCCATGGACTCTTAAAACTCCAACTGGCCTCGCTGCAAGCTAAAAGCAGGATCACTAAAGAATCCTGACATTAAATTTGAACAAATTTAATTTGACGGCTAATGTTTTAGCTCCTTTGGCAAATTCTTTCTCATCTTAGCTCTTGAACCAGGTTCCTATCTATCTGTCAAAAAAGAAAAGAAACCTCTGGACGAAATGTTTGGGTTTGAACAGCTAATACAATTTGGCATAAATTTCTTTGTCTGAAACACATGCAAATAAACAAGCTTCTGTTGCAGATTGCTTCTAGACCCTGTCTTTTTTTTTCTTGAAAGCTTAATACCATTTGTTGGTCATAGTTTGTTGGTTCTCTCTGCGAGTAATAGTTTGGAGGTTCTGTTGTTTTGAACTGTGTATTTTATAGTTCTTATTACCATTATTACTATACAGATAGCATTGGATCAACCTTTTCTTATGGGTGTCCACGTCTTATGGGAATCAAAATTGGAGTACTACATATGTCATAATGACTGGGAGGAGATTTATAAACTCCTGGACGTGATTCCAACATCTGTTTTATTGAATGGAAGTCTTCAAGTTGCTTTGAATGGTCTGCAGCCCTCTTCAGTTGTTGAAGGTGATGCTGATTTTCCAGACAATGGCAGATACATATGCTCTATTGACGAATTAGATGCTATGTGCATGGACATTCCTGGCATCAGAATTTTCAGGTTTTCTGACATTGCTGCAAGCTCCATGTGGTTAAGGAGGTTTATGGAGCAGAAACTTGCAAGGAATTTAGTTTTTGTGAAGGAATATTGGGAAGGAACTGCCGAGATTGTATCTCTTCTGGCTCATTCAGGCTTTATAACCAGAAGAAATAATATTCCTGCAGATGAGGATGTTGCTGAGAGTCCATCCAGTGTTGGAAGACATCATGTGGACACTGTACAAGCTCTTCATAAATTGGTTGTGCATCATTGCGTGCGACATAACTTGCCAAACCTTCTGGATCTTTATCTTGACAATCATACTTTGGTTCTCGATAATGCTTTGCTCTGTTCATTACTGGAAGCTGCAGTAAGTTTCCTCATACCTAGTGAGTGTTACTGTTCTTTGTATAATATCACTTGGCTTTACACATAACTTTTCCTTCGCAGTTTCTTGGTTGCATCTAGTTTATTTTTTTTATGCTGGCTTGTTTATTTTATTTTGATTTTATTTTTTCTTATAAACGCCTAGTCGATATGAATGATTCATCTACTAGGAAAAGCAGCTAACCTGTCATCAGTATATGCAATTTACCTTGCTTTCGGTCCTTTCAAAGTTCTCAAAAGGTTTTGCAGAATAATTTAAAATGATAATTCTAATATACTGATCTTAGAATGGTTGGTCGGCCTAGTTAGACGCACCATGATGATTTTGTGAGCCTCTTTCATCATTTAACGAAAAGATTAGTCTAGGGGTCTCAAAGATTAAAAATTCGAGAAGGAACTAAATTTATTTTTCCTTGGAGTTCTTGTAATATTTTTGCAAGAGGTAAGTTGTGTAATTTCAAGCTCATCTTGCATTAGAAAAATTGAATTTCAAATTATGATTTTACTTTACATTAAAACATGTAGTTGAGTAATTCATTTGCGTGTAATTCAAATTAATTATTAGGTCTGGTTTAGAAAAAAGGGATGGAGGGCTCTAACGTTCCGGATTTTATGAGTTGCTTTCATCTAACTGATGGAGTTTTGGTCTTCCCAATTAATTGCATGCTCAAGCCTCAAGGTCATGGTACTTTTAGAAGAGGGAGATGGAAAATTAGTTTAGTCTTTTTGAAAAATGATATGACTCAACTGTTTAAATTGCAGATGAATGTTGGTATATTGAGTTGAATTTCTAGAGAGTGAAGCCCTCCAGTATATGCAACCGAAACAGTCCACCGGATGGGCCTGTCAAGGGTTACTGTTGACTAGAGCACTTTGTTTTTCTTCCAAAAAGTATATTAGTCTCTTACTCCTCTCTTATTAAGAAAAAATTGATCCCAAAATTCTTCAATCTGTCTTCTCCAACTTTATCTTTCTCATTTGTTGTTAATCGTTTAATGGATCTTCTAAAAAAGAAAAGACATTGGCAGAAGTGATTGAGGACATGTACTATATCAAGCTAGTCTTTAGTTTTAGATAGTAATGGATGACGATAGAGAATTCAGGAATTCCATCTGATTTCTCCAATGAATGCATGGAGCTGGTCCCTAACCTTTTGGGGTAAGGTTTTATTGATGATATTGTTTTCTCCATGGATCTAGGGGGAATTAGTGAAATCGTTGAATCGCCAATTATTTTATTCTGGAGCCATGAGAGAACTTTTTCTATTTTATGTTTGGTGTTTTTGGTGTCAGTTGAGAAAACCATTGTTGTGACTAAGATGTGTTTTTGTCTGAAGGAGTGTAGTAGAATACAATGAAGCTAAGTTTGTAGTCCCTTATGTTTGATGTGGAGTATTTGGGGAGTGGGACTATTGAGGGGACTGGGAAGACTGTAAGAGGGAAGCTCCTTTGCTTGTGGTCGTTCCTTTGCTTGGGTCCTTCTAAACTTGCACATCTCCTGCTCCTGTTTTTGCATGTTTTTCCTTAGTGTTAGTGGTGACTCTTATATGGAGTCTTTGTGCTTGGATAGCAGTCTCCGTGCATGACATTAGTAGATTTTTACTGATAAAAAAGTGAAAATATTTTTGTAAATGACCAATGGAATATTTTTCCCCTTGTTTGTGTTTTTTATTATTTATTTTTTTATTAGCTACGATTTTCATTATAGAATTTTTTAAAATGCAGGAGGTTATCAAATCTTAAGCAATAACATAAAGCATAAAAAGGAATAATTTTCAATGAGAGGGAATTCAATGGAGACCTCACTCTTTTGTGCATTTCAATGCAAGGGCACTTCTTAATTTTTTATATCTTGAGATTTGGACAATGTATTCTATGGTGGTACATTACAGAATTATCTGGCAGTCTTCATATGCCAAAAGTCTCATTCAGTTATGCTATACATGCCTTTATAACACTTGGATTTGGTTACACTAGGCATCAATGATTAGAGTTATTTTGCCTTTTCGAAATGTAGTGTATAATTTCTGGATGCAGTTATATTTTGTCATTTGCTTTCTGGCAGGGAGAGTGTCAGTGGGCAAGATGGTTGCTTTTATCTAGGATCAAGGGGCGTGAATATGATGCGTCATTCTCTAATGCTCGGTCAATAATGTCTCGTGCTTTAGCACCCGATAGCAGCCTTAGTGTCCTGGATGTTGATGAAATTATTTGTAATGTTGATGACATTGCGGAAGGAGGGGGAGAAATGGCAGCTTTAGCAACTCTGATGTATGCCCCTGCTCCTGTTCAAAATTGTCTAAGCAGTGGTAGTGTAAAGAGGCATAGTGGCTCCTCTGCGCAATGCACCTTAGAGAACCTTAGGCCCACCTTACAGCACTTCCCTACAGTGTGGCGAACACTTGTGGCAGCAAGTTTGGGACAGGATAAAGCTTGCAATTTTGTGGCCACCAAAACAAACAATGGTGAGCCCTTTTCCCCGTATTATTTTCATTCCCCGACTCATGGGCAGAATAAATAAGCTCGAGATTTTCTATTAGACATAGCATAATCTTCTGACTACATATTTACTGTATTTGAAAATCCAGTTTTAGCAGATTATCTAAATTGGCGTGACAACATCTTCTTCTCTGCTACACGCGATACTTCACTCCTACAAATGCTGCCATGCTGGTTTCCTAAGGCTGTCCGGAGATTGATTCAGCTCTATGTTCAGGTTCATTTTGTTTTCCATCATATGTAACTGAATAATGTTATGCCACAGCATTTTGAAAATTCTCTTTGTTTTTTACTGAGGTTGTTATAGTTTGGTGCTGAATTTTAAAGTTCCTCCTCTTATATCGGTGAGGTTGTAAATCATAGTTACCATTTATTAACTAATTATGCGTGTATGTGCGCATGCGCTTGCACTTACATATTTATATTATGTGAAAGTTGTGCTTTATCTAAATGATTGACAGTGTTTAGTTTTCATGATATCACAGGGCCCTCTTGGATGGCAATCAGTTTCATGTCTGCCTACAGGAGAATCTTTGCTTGATAGAGACGTTGATTTTTATATCAATGCTGAAGAACACACTGAAATCAGTGCAATCTCTTGGGAGGCTACGATACAAAAGCATGTTGAGGAAGAACTCTATGATTCTTCAATTGAGGTATAAATGTCTTTTTCCCTCCATGGCAGGTTATTTCTCATGTTACATCTTATGCAACCTCAACCTGTCTGATGAGTTTTTGGTTAGATTTTTTATGTCTCACCTCCGTCAATTATATTGACCTTAGGAAACTGGCATTGGGCTAGAGCACCACTTGCATCGTGGACGTGCACTGGCTGCTTTCAATCATATTCTTGGCATTAGAGTTCAGAAATTGAAATCTGAAGGACAATCCAAGGCTTTAACTTATGGACAGGCTAATGTTCAGTCAGATGTGCAGACACTTCTTGCGCCAATTGTGCCAAGTGAAGAATCTCTTATTTCATTTGTAAGGCTTAGGGTCTTTCAATCTCTTCCTCTCTCTGCATGGTAACTTAAAAATACATTTGTTAGCTTTTAAATGGTGTTTTCAATGTAGAAATTGAATTTTCAGGCGATTCCACTTGCAATTACACATTTCGAGGATTCTGTTATGGTGGCATCATGTGCTTTTCTCTTGGAGCTCTGTGGTTTATCTGCCAGTATCCTGCGTGTGGATATTGCTGCATTGAGACGGATTTCTTTGTATTACAAAACTACTGAAAACAGTGAGAACTACACTAAACTTTCAAATGGTTCTGCATTTCATGCGGTATCTCATGAAGGTGATGCGCTTGAGTCCTTAGCTCGTGCATTGGCAGAAGAATATCTGCATCAGCATAGTGCAAAAAGTGCTAAGGCAAATCCAAATTCACCTTTGAGCAGACAACCTTCACGAGCTCTCATGCTAGTCCTCCAGCATTTGGAAAATGCAAGTCTTCCATTAATGGTACACGGGAAAACTTGTGGATCTTGGTTATCCACTGGTGATGGTAATGGAAATGAATTAAGATCTCAACAAAAGGTTGCGAGTCAACACTGGAATTTGGTCACAGCATTTTGCCAGATGCATCAACTTCCCTTAAGTACTAAATACCTTGTTGTATTAGCGAGGGACAATGACTGGGTATGCTTGTAACTGTATTCCTTATGGACTTAAGTTCTTATTTCTCTTTAAATCTAACACTTCCACTGTTTCTCTTAAGGTTGGATTCTTGTCTGAAGCTCAAGTAGGAGGATACACTTTTGACACAGTCGTCCAAGTAGTAAGCCTCGCTTACTTTCTCTTTATTCTTAGTCTTTTGATTAATAAAATTAGAACTGTACAAATGACCGGCTAAATGTTATGCCCTTACGGTTCTGTCTGTCAGGCGTCAAAGGAGTTTGGTGATCCACGTCTCAAAATTCACATTTTGACAGTTTTGAAAACTATGCAGTCGAGAAAGAAAGCTAGTTCATCATCTTACTCAGATGCTGCAGAAGAAAATGAAACTTTCTTCTCAGATGAAAACATATATATCCATGCAGAACTTTTTAGGATATTAGCAGACTGTGAGAAGCAGAAAAATCCTGCAGAAGCCCTCCTGAAAAAAGCAAAGGCATTGTCCTGGTCAGTTTTGGCCATGATTGCATCATGCTTTCCAGATGTTTCTCCATTGTCCTGTCTAACAGTTTGGCTGGAAATTACTGCTGCAAGGTATTATTAGTATTTCTTCATAATTTATTTTTTGTATATTTTAATGCTTTTCAAGTTTGAGATATTTGAGAACTGTGCTGTGTTGATCTGTACTTTTTTGATCTGTCATTATTTTTAGCACATAAATGCTTTCCAGGATTTGTATTGCCTTTATATTTGTGTCATATTTGCATCCGAAGGTCAATATCAAACTCTTGTTTATTGTTTACCAGGGAAACTTCTTCCATAAAGGTGAATGACATTGCTTCCCAGATTTCAGATAATGTTGGAGCAGCTGTGGAAGCTACAAATATCCAGCCAGCAGGCAGTAAGATTCTTACCTTGCATTACAACCGGCAGAATCCAAAACGTAGGAGGCTTATGGAGCCTATATCTGTGGATGCCTCATCTGATGTTTCTAGTGCTTATACTGGTGCAAAAATTTCTTCTCGCCAAGGTCTTATGACGGAAGAAAAGAGTAAACTGGAAATTGGTGAAAAAAATAATGTATCAAGTGATTCTGAAGAAGGGCCAGCTTCTCTGTCCAAGATGGTTGCAGTACTTTGTGAGCAACGCTTGTTTGTGCCTTTGCTTAGGGCATTTGACATGTTCCTTCCTTCATGTTCGTTGTTACCTTTTATCCGTGCCCTTCAGGTTGGCAAGCTCCACCACCTTTTCTTTTTTTCCCCCTCTTTCTACTTTTCTACATTGGAAGAACCATGTCTCTGTCATGTCTTGTTGCTACTTGAAAAACAACTCTGCCTTGTTGCACTGATCTTTAGCCCATAATTTATCATTATATCATTATATTATTTGTGTGCGAAGAGCACAAACCCTTGTTACCTCACCCCTCCCCCCCCCCCCCCCAACAAACCCCTTCCCATGAAGGAAAAAAAATCATGAGTCAAATGTGTATAGTCCATTGGACTATGGACTAGTGAGAATTTTTTAAAAACTGGTAGCGTTATGTTTTAAAAAGTAGTATCCTTGTTGACTCGGTTGAATCATAATAGCTTTCTGAAACCATCTAAACTATAGTTTGTGTTCAAATTATTTTTTTTGTTTTGTATTATGACATCTGTTCTTGAACTTTTTCAGGCATTTTCACAAATGCGTCTCTCTGAAGCTTCAGCACATCTGGGTTCCTTCTCTTCTAGAGTCAAGGAAGAACCATTCCATGTAGTGTCAAATACAGGCAGGGAAGGAAAGATCGGAAAGTCATGGATGGGCTCCACTGCTGTAAACGCTGCTGATGCTATGCTTTCAACTTGTCCATCTCCTTATGAAAAAAGATGCCTATTACAACTTCTTGCTGCTACTGACTTCGGGGATGGAGGATCTGCGGCCACACATTACCGGCGATTGTATTGGAAAATTAATTTAGCTGAGCCTTCACTACGGAAAGATAGTGGCATCCATCTAGGGAATGAAACATTTGATGATGGTTCACTTTTAACAGCATTAGAAAAGAGTGGGTATTGGGAGCAAGCACGTAACTGGGCCAGACAGCTGGAGGCGAGTGGTGGACCTTGGAAATCTGCTATCCACCATGTCACTGAAAGCCAGGTACCACCTTCCCAATGCATATTGCTGCTTTAAAAGCATGATTAGTCAGTGGAAAATATGATATTTGGAACTGCTCTGCCAACAAAGTTTTATGGTATGTAATTTCACAATTGTGTGTAGTTCTTTGTAAACTTATAGGCAAAGCTCGTAGGGAGAAAATTTTGGGGTCAAATCCTATCATAGGATTCTTGTTGAAGTCTTCAAAAATAATGGAGTGACTTTCTGTGGAAAATAATTTTAAAGGCGAAGATCCGGCTAGGAACTTTACATATAATTGCATGTGCAAGAAATCTATAATTAGGAAGTTGAAGATGTTGGAATGTTCATGCAGAGGTTGGTTGATTAATGTGTTAATCCTTATGTCATTTATATCTAATAACTTCAAATATATAGGCTGAATCTATGGTAGCTGAGTGGAAAGAATTTCTTTGGGATGTCCCAGAAGAGAGAGTTGCTTTATGGGGCCACTGTCAAATGCTGTTCATAAGATATTCCTTCCCTGCTTTACAGGTACATTTATCTGTCACTTGCAGCATAATAAGAGATTTTTTTTTCCCTTTTTTGGGGTGGCGGTGGGATGAAAATCCATATTATTTTCTTGACTTGGGCAGATCTACCATTCTTTTTTTTTTGCAGGCTGGGTTGTTTTTTCTTAGGCATGCAGAAGCTGTGGAGAAAGATCTTCCAGCAAGAGAGCTTCATGAGTTGTTGCTGCTTTACTTCAGTGGTTAAGTGGGATGATAACTCTGTCCAATCCGTAAGTATTGTTCTCTTAATTATTCCCTCTTCATGTATTGGTACGTTATCATATTACTAGGGTCTCATATAATGTTTGTATCAGAGTGTATCCGTTGCATCTCCTACGAGAAATTGAGACTAGAGTATGGCTCTTGGCTGTTGAGTCAGAAGCTCAAGTGAAAAATGAAGGGGAATTCACTTTAAACAGTTCCTGCAGTAGCCCTCTGATTGGAAATGCTGCCAATATCATTGACCGAACTGCAACTATAATAACAAAAATGGACAATCATATAAACACAATGCGGAATAGAACCTCAGACAAACAGGATGCTAGGGAATATAACCTGGCTTATCAGAGAAACCAAGTGGCGGATGCTAGTTCTTCGACTTCAGGGGGAAATATGAAGACAAAGCGGAGGGCCAAAGGTTATGCTTCATCAAGACGGTCATTGGTGGACTCAGTCGATAAAAACATTGATACTGAAGATGGTTCAGCTCCTCCCAATTATAAAAATGATGTGCAGCTGCTAGATGAAAATGTGAAGATAGAATTGTCTTTCTCAAAGTGGGAAGAAAGAGTTGGAACTGCAGAGCTGGAAAGAGCTATTCTTTCTTTGCTAGAGTTTGGACAAATAACAGCTGCTAGGCAACTACAACAGAAGCTGTCTCCAGCTCATGTACCTTCTGAATTTATGCTTGTGGATGTGGCTTTAAAGCTTGCAGTTCTCTCAACTCCTTGTAGAGAAGTACCCATATTGATGCTTGATGAGGAAGTGCGTACTGCTATTCAGTCGTATAATTTACCGAGTGAACATCTGATTAACCCACTGCAGGTTAATTGTCACTTCTTCATCTTTTCTTCTCAGATTTTCCTTATGTTATTAAGTTGACATGTTTATTTATTAGTTAAACTGAATTAGATACCTGTTTTGTGTATAAAGGTTGGTCAACTCTTTTTTCTCCAATGCTTGTCTTATGTCGTTTTCTTTTATGCGGATATAGGTCTTGGAGTGTTTACCTGAAATTTTAACTGAAGGGAGTGGACGTGGACTTTGCAGAAGAATAATAGCAGTTGTAAAGGCTGCAGATATTTTGGGTCTTTCATTTTCCGAGGCATTTGATAAGAAGCCAATTGAGTTATTTCAACTTCTTTCTCTCAAGGCACAAGAGTCATTTCAGGAAGCACGCCTCCTTGCGCAAACTCATCCCATGCCAGCTTCAAGTATTGCTCAGATTCTTGCAGAATCTTTTTTGAAGGTGTGGTTCTGTATACATACATGATTGTCATTTTGTTGGACTTATCTATTGTTTACCAGATAATGTATACTTTTGACCATTGTATTGTGGGCGGATAAGTATATCTTTGTCACTTGAATGAGTGGCAGATAGTTAGTAATTGTCTCGTGGATTCAATCCATATGTGTCCACCCATAACTTTTGTATTTTTGGTGTTGCCCACTTGGCTAGTTCTTGAGAATCCGAAAGAAGAAAATCAGTTTTGGTCTACACTTTGTCCACTTTTCTTGTGAAGTACATTACCCTTAAATTTGTGTCTGGACACTGAATCCAGATCTTCCCCAAGTTAATGGAGTCATCAGAGAAAAAGTTGGTCCTTATTCTCCCTGATGTTATTGATTATTGATATTCAATTTCAATGCAGGGGTTATTGGCTGCTCATCGTGGGGGATATATGGATTCTCAGAAGGAGGAAGGACCTGCTCCTCTTTTGTGGAGATTTTCAGACTTCCTGAAATGGGCAGAGCTTTGCCCATCGGAACCAGAAATTGGCCATGCTTTGATGCGTTTGGTTATTACCGGACAGGAGATACCACATGCATGTGAGGTAATGCAATTATACAATTCAAATTTCTAAGCAGTCCTTGGGAGATACCAGAATTTGTGATAGTTGTACCTATGTTTATTAGTAAGATTGTTGTGGTGGTTATCATCATCATACAAGAACAAAAACCATGTTTATGAGGTGGAGTATTAGGAGCTGACTTTGAGATTAGGTGGAACTGGGTTGCCTGCAGTATATAGAGCATTGTGATATATAGATCTGATCATGGGCCACCAGTCACAGCGGGGGCCCAGTAAAAGATGGGAAAGTTGTTTATTCATGGACTGGGCTTGGGTTAAAGATATTAGCATTGAGCCCGGCCCGGCCAAATATTTTTCGACCATATTCTATATACATATTTTCTTTTGGGTCAGGCTTGGGAAGAGGTTCTGACCCGAGCCCTGGGATCGGGTAAAAAATTTCAACCCTGGCCCGGCCCGGCCCATGATCAGCTCTACAACTATACTGCATAATAGATTTACTTAGGCCTTAGCAAGAATCAAAATATTGAACTGCACTGGCAGGTTAAATTTCCTTAAACGAGGAATTAGTCCAGTGTTCTGTGTCATGTCTTGTTCTACTAGTTTTGTAGTCAACACCTATGAGAATGGGTTGCCCTTGACATGGGCATGCTTGTCTTTGTCTTCTTCGGTAGAATCATTAAAGTGTTAATTTATTATTTAGAGAGATGGAAGTTTTGTGCATCACTTTAAGAATTTTATTTTCCCTTTTCAGACCTTGCATTGTATTTGGATTCACACTTGTATTCTGATAATTTTTCCCTTTCAAAATCTGCTTTCTTTCTCACTAGTTCTTTTTACTTTGGACATTTTAGTTAGCTCTGACCATGAAATTAAATGGCCTATTCACCCATATGGCCTTTATCAGACCAGTGACCCTCGATCCTGTGTAGGTTCTTTCTGTTGGTGGATATGAGAGACGTTACATGCATAACTTTTACGTCCTGATTTATTCCATCTGGTGAATTCAATGCCTTACGTAACAAATGAACAGGAAAATGAGAATCGATTATCTATTATTCTCCTAATTCAATGTCTTCAGTTTTTATGAGGAAAAAAATTACTTTTTTTGTCGCCTTTTTCCCGGTCATGATGAGTAAAAGCTTATCATTTACTGATGTTTGTGGTTCACAGGTTGAGCTTCTTATTCTGTCCCATCACTTCTATAAGTCATCAGCTTGCCTTGATGGTGTTGATGTTCTAGTGGCCCTTGCTGCAACCAGGGTGGAGGCTTATGTTTCTGAGGGTGATTTCCCATGTTTGGCCCGCCTGATCACTGGAGTTGGAAACTTCCATACTCTGAATTTCATTCTTGGCATCCTCATAGAAAATGGTCAGTTAGATCTGCTTCTTCAGAAGTATTCAGCAGCTGCAGATACAAATACGGGCACTGCCGAGGCTGTCCGAGGATTTCGAATGGCTGTTCTCACGTCACTGCAGCATTTTAATCCCAATGATCTTGATGCATTTGCAATGGTTTGTATATGCATGCATGCATGAGTCTCATACATTAATTAGTACAATTCTGTAATATTAAATCAATATGCAGGACATTTGGTTATGTTTTGTGTTACTGCATTCATTTATTCTTTGACTGATTCAATAATGAACACTAGCATTGGTCATTCTTGACATCTTATTCCCTCTGGAAACTGCGATCTAGGTAATGTTGACATGAATGAGATGTTAGGATATCGAAACATTATAGTGCAACTGCTCGGTAAGAAAGTTGTGACTGATTCAATAACGAACACTAGGCATTGGTCATTCTTGAAATCTTATTCCCTCTGGAAACTGCGATCTAGGTAATGTTGACATGAATGAGATGTTAGGATACCGAAACATTTTAGTGCAACTGCTCGGTAAGAAACTTGTGAACTGAATGTATTTCATAGGATTTTTTCTGACAACTACCTTGGAAGATACAAGTTTATATAGATGGTAATTCTATGTGAAGGGTCCATTGTTTTGCATGATTTTAAAGAGGCATATCGGCTACTGAAAAGCAGGAAGCTTTGATTTGGTCCCTTTCTGGGGTGAACACTATATTATGCCTTCCTTTTCTTTTCTTTTTTCCTCTTGTTATTAAGATGCTGACAGATATGACTTGAGTGATCTAAATTTTGACACTACAAATAATTTTTGCTTCTATAAGAAAACTAAAAAAATTAAGGAGATCTTTCATCAATGTTGTATTTAATTCTAATACATATTGTTGTCCATCACAGGTCTATAATCACTTTGACATGAAGCACGAAACAGCTGCTCTTCTAGAGTCGCGAGCAGAACATTCTTGTCAGCAGTGGTTTGGCCTTTCCAATAAGGACCAGAATGAAGACCTGCTTGAGTCTATGCGCTATTTCATTGAAGCGGCTGAAGTTCACTCTTCCATTGATGCTGGCAATAAAACACGCAGAGCCTGTGCTCAGGCTTCCCTAGTTTCCCTTCAAATTCGAATGCCAGATTTCAAGTGGCTCAACCTACCTGAAACTAAAGCCAGGAGAGTACTAGTTGCACAATCCCGTTTCCTGGAAGCGTTAATTGTTGCTGAAGCATATGGCCTTAACCAACCCACTGAGTGGGTACTGGTGCTTTGGGAACAGATGCTTAAACCTGAGCAAACAGAACAGTTTGTAGCGGAATTTGTGGCTGTTCTTCCTCTCCAGGCTTTAATGCTTGTAGAACTGGCAAGATTTTATAGGGCTGAGGTAGCAGCCAGAGGTGACCAATCCCAATTCTCTGTCTGGCTGACGGGGGGAGGGCTGCCTGCAGAATGGGCCAAATATCTGGGAAGATCTTTCAGATGCTTGTTGAAGAGGACTAGGGATTTGCGATTAAGATTGCAGCTGGCTACAATAGCAACTGGTTTTACTGATGTGATTGATGCATGTACAAAAGTGTTAGACAGAGTCCCCGACACCGCTGGGCCGCTTGTGCTGAGGAAAGGTCACGGCGGGGCCTATCTTCCATTGATGTGAACATCTTGTATTCGTATGAAGATGGCTAAATCATGGAATTGGCGATCGTTACAATGATGGTGATGAACTGCTAGATGGCTATACAGAATGTTTTTCAGTAATGGTCGCGCAATCTATTAAGATGGATCGGCTGCAGGATAATTTTCTCTTTGAACTTCATTGGGCAAGCCAAACAAGCAAAAGTGATGCGAATATATACAAATTAGACCATCTAGTCAT
This sequence comes from Tripterygium wilfordii, assembly GCF_013401445.1. Lineage (NCBI taxonomy): Eukaryota > Viridiplantae > Streptophyta > Magnoliopsida > Celastrales > Celastraceae > Tripterygium > Tripterygium wilfordii. Next base: position 12,742,522 of record NC_052253.1, on the reverse strand, counting down.
GTTAATGAGGTCTGAAAATTAATTGATTTTTTTGTTCATCTTGAAGCAACTTGTGTACCTCCCCTTGTTTCAGCAAACCAAGGCCAATCTGATTTGCCTTTTTTTTTGGTGTCAACACTGGCCGCTAATGTTGTACTTTAGATTGTATGATGTGTATATATATGAAACTAGAGAGAGAAAAAAAAAAGATATACAAGAAACGAATAAGTAGAGATGTGTGTACGACATTGAGTGCTAGATGATGCTTTAGATTTTGAAGGCAAGAACTTGCATCTAATAACATGGAGTCCAGCTCAAATGGGCGGGGCCATAAGTCTTTGTAGTGTCAAGTTTAGTAGTGACGGGCGAGCTATTGAATTGCGATGGAGTAAGTCTATTGTCTCACATTGTGCAGAGGGATCCCTAGGGGAAGATGTGAAGTACCAAATATAAATCGTTGGTGCGGAGGGGCGGGTTATTACATGGAGCACGTTAACTTATATGATTTTTACAAACTCGCAAATCAGATATGAGATTCATCGGATGAGAATTGCGGTTTTTTTTAATGGCACAAGATAAGAATTATGGTTGATTGGATGGAGGGGTAGTTGTAGTCTGCCATGATGAATGACTTAGGACAGGTGGGAGGCTTTTCTGAAAATCCTCTGATTAGGCTTTAGTTATAGCCGTGTGCACAAACGATTCAAGTAACGGTTGATCCCAGGTCATAACTGTTGAAACCATATACATGGTTCGTATAGATAGTGCAGCCCATTGCAAATTGCAATATTGAGAATTCCACTAGAAATATAAAGGGAAATGCAAGAAGTTGATCTAAATTCGCAGTGAGATCAATTCAAGGGTAAAAATGAAGAGCTACTCGAAGAAATCCAGAACTTTTCAACATAAGTTTTATATCGTCAAATACAACTTCAGAGTGCATTATTCTTTAAAACGGACGTAAGCAACTAAGCATTGAAGTAGATACACTGAACGTACTATTACTATAGACCAATATATTTATATTCTGATATCTTCTACAGAGGTCCAAATCCACAGAACCCTCCTATGGTCCTTTTATAGGTCATCTGATAGGGCAAGTCCACGACACGACAACATAAATCTGGGTCCTCTGTATTCACCAACTGAATCACGCCTTAAGCACCATCGTCTTCAACGTTGTTAACCCGCTCGCATTCATCAATCCATTCACTATATCTGCAGTCAAACAGTGTCATGTCATGTTGGGCGAATCTCAAAAAGAATAGATGAAATTTGGGGAAAAAAATAGATATCAACTTACATGTCGATGGGTTCAGTTAAAGCTGCAAGACCAGAACAGAGAAAAAGGGGTTAGTGAATTTCTAATTCAATCTGAACCTGGAAAGGAGGTGAAAAACAAGAAAGCATCTAAAGATCCATCTAATAATTGGGAAAAAAAAGAAACGAGCTTTACAAAGGATCGAATGTTTTGTGAACTTTAACATGAGAAAATAGTTTTTGAAAGTGATATAATCATGACACAAAATCTTTCATCACGAACTCCCAAGTAACTGATAGCACAGTTGCAGAAAGGATGCAAAAAGGAAAGAAATATGACACAGGCAGCATTTCTTTACTTGCAAAATGTTGACAGAATGTGACAAGGTCATGCATTCTCAAACACAAGCAGAGGCAGCGACAAGAAGCCTATAACACATTCATATCCAATCTCAAAATAACAAATAAGGTGTCCTTTAGTCTCATTCTAAAGTTGAGTCTCAATTGGTTGATTGAAACCTGGAAATAGACTAATGTTGTCACATTATTTCATTCACCTCTTACGGATGGACGCATAAAGTTAAAAATCTTTGAGTCGTGCACACATAAACTAGTATGCCAAAAGAAGTTACTGCATCAAAACTCTCCAGCTCCCCACACGTATATGCATAGAGGTTCTAATATTCTACCTTTATGAGTCGGGAAGACTTAAAAAGGTGGAAGCATACTTCTCTCACATTTTTGAAATTCATAAGGCCATGTCATAAACAAGTCATACCTGTGACGGTTGTGCTAAAGCTCTCCTGGCAAATGCTGCATAGAGCCTCGCCAATCAAATTCTTCATATCACTGAAACCCAACAAGTACATTAAATAAGAAGGTGAAAGTCATGCACATTAGCAGAAAAAGAGAACCTAGTTTGGACCCTTTTCAACAGCATAAATTTGAAGAATTCATGCATGATATTACACAGCGCAAGGAAAATAAGAAAACTAGACAGAAGTTCAGCACTTTTAATCGCACAGAAACTTGCTCCTTCTAGAATACGCCTAAAGTTAAACTTGTCAAAGTTCCTCAACATTGGGCTGCAATTGCATCCCTGAAAGCTTATACCCCATTTCTCATCCACATGGAAACGATTGAACCTTCAACATACTCTTTTTTTTTTTTTTAATGTTTAAAGTTTTATTAAAGCACCAACGGGGTGCCACCCAGAGAACTACAAGGAGGCTGGGAGCAAAGCCTCAAGCAGATTGGTACAGACAGAGGAACACCAAGACTTGATACAACTAAAACAAATATCACTATAGAAGCAAAAGGAATATCTCTTTTGAATCAAATATTCTGTAGTTTCTCTCTTTCCATATAAACTGAGAACTTACATTTTACATTCAACACTAGTACCATGGTTGCAGAAGGGGCAACTGAAGACAGTATCAAGCTTGTCCATACGCTTCTTAGGTGGTGGCTTCGCCTTTGATTTCCTTTTCCCCATGTATTGACCTGGGTCTGCACCCACATTGTCAAGTAAAAAATACATCAAATTGTAAGCAATCAAGTACCATCTGGGCACCAAATTAAGGTGTAAACACCATCACATCACAGCCAAAAAAAAAATAAAATTGAAATGCCAAAGCATTCAATGCATAAAACCAAACATAAAAATCACATATTGACATGAGCATCATAGTAAAACACACCTAGCAATACTATATATAAATGATTAAAAGTAAAGTCATCCTTGTATTACAAAATTTTCCATTAGCCCTCTTTGAAAAGCAACTTCGATGATTTTTAGACAGAAAATCGAAGAAACACCCAAAATCTGAACGGAAATTTAGCGCCTTGGACAAATTTCACTTCGAAGCAAAGGAAAAGAAAGAAAATATACATGAATATCTAGACAACCTCGTCAGCTTCATGAAGAGAGAAGAAGATGAAAAAGGAAAAGAGGGCTAAAATATAAAAAACCTAGATTCAGTTTCTGTCAATTTGCTACAATCCCCGGCATAATTAAGAGATACAATAATAAATCAAAAATAAAATCAAAGAAACACAAACCTCACGCCGGATGAACGCGAAGCGACAACGGAATCAGCAAGATTCGAAAAGCAACAAAGACAATAACCAAACGTGTTTCGAAAAAAAGAGAGCAAAAACCCTAATCGAGAACCATAAAAGTTCGAAGAGGAAACGAGTTGGCACGGAAATTGAATCGAAGAAGGGAGACAGGGGAAGCGTACCTGAATGGAATCAGAGCAAGTTTGTGCAGAGAGAAGAAAAGAATGATAGCCCTCTGTAATCTGGAAATTTTGATCCAAGACTTTGGATTTATTTGTCAGCAGAGGAAGAAGGAAATAATGAAAAAGGCAAAAAAAAAAAAAGGGTTAGAAGCATCAAACGGCGTCGCAGAACAAGTATTGCCATTTGCCAATGCCAGCCGTCGCTTAACGGCTAAAACAAATTTTATTGATCAAACAGAAAGAAGTACAGTATGGTGGGTCAGAGCCCAAATAAGTCCAGGTATCTCGCATTCGTACGGTAGCCGGCCCAATCAACCGATGCGGCCCACTTCGCAAGCCCATGAGCCTAATGTTCACTTTCCGCTGGTTCAACTATTGGAGACCTTGATGGAGGTCTTTATATCTTTCGACAAGTTGGGTTGGCTACGTCCTTGGGCAGTAGTCAGGTAGACTTCGGGCATAAACTTGATATGCTCCAACTATTGAACTTCTCGTCTTCTTTTACGACACGTTCATGCCAAATATTGGCTCATTGTCTACTCGTCACTGGCACAACTAACAACCCACAATTGTCTGCTTTGGGCTGAAGCCTTCACGAATTTGCTCTCCAGACCCAACGCCCTCACTTAAGCCTAGAAAACCAATCATACTGGATTAGGATGTAGGAACTCCTTATCTACTAGCTGCTCCTTCTTTACTGAATCGATGTGGGATCTCATCAACCCCTTGAACACTTTGAGCAACTAAACTGATTAACCAAAGACTAACCAATTCAGGGTTTCTGATCGCAGCCATGGCTACCTCAGAATCTCCTTCCAATATGATGCACTTGAACCTTTCCTTCCTTGCAACTCAAAGTGCTAATTGGGCCATGATTTCCCAAGGGTTGGTTATGTTGTAGTGATTCATTCGACATTTCAGTCTAGCTAAGGTATTGTGATATAGACCCTCCTATACAATACCTTAATTGAACTGAAATGTCGGGTAAGAAAACTCGATTCGACATTGTCAGATTGACTTATCAAAAAATAATGTAAATAACTCTTTTCCCTTAAAAATGTAGTCATGGTTCTCTGTATTTGCTTTAAAAGATATGCTTATGTTACGCATTTTATTACTTATAACATCATGCTTGCAGGAAATTATTATGTTTGATTTGGTGTCAATTAATGGCGTTAACAAGTCATTGATGTTAAAATCAGCCAATAAAACCTTCGAAAATCAGAACTCAAACCATAATGCTCGTCAATCTACAAATAAATTTGATTAATTTGATCTTTGGTTGACATGATTTTGGACCAAGTTCACAGTTTTTATCAAATTTATTTGCACCACTTCTATGGATGACCTCTAAAAACTTTACTGGAACTATATAATATAATTTGCAGTGTTGTAAACCCCGGTAGCCGACCCGGAAATGAGGCCGGTTTCCGGTCAGCCTAAATTGTTGTTTTTTTAAAAAAAAAAATTACGCAAATAAAATATATTTTGTTTTGAAATACCATGAGAAATATGTTTTCTATTGGAATTGAACCTTGGACACACTTCTCGTTGGAATCAAATCTTGTGCACACGTATGTCTAACCTAGTTGATTGCCAACCGAGTCACCTCTCATTAGTATGTAAATAAAATACATTAGGTATGTAAAGTTGTAACCGAGTCACGTCTCATTGATATGTAAATAAAATAAATTATACATGTTGTTGATATTATCATCACGTCATTCTATTTTTTTTGGCCAAAACATAACATAAAAGAGATTATAAGAAATTAAGAATCCTCGCTAAAAAAAGAAAAGAAAAATAGAATATTGAAGCCACTTCATAATATCACAAAATCTACTACATTCAATAATAAATAATTGATCGATCTAATGGAAAGCCCATCATTTATAGGCTAAAATCTACTACATCAAATACTAAATAAAAGAATCTACTAACTAACATGCCCTTTCAATCCAAATTGGAGTATAAATCCAGCCAAAGTTTGGAGTATTAAATTGTCTACCATCACCGATCAAACACCTACTCGTAGGATCATCCATGGCAACCACAATCTTCTTCTGTAATCCTGCATTCAAGCCTGAAACAGCACAGCATCCATATGGACTAAAGAATATGCTCACATCACTGCCCATCTCATTCACCTCTACCTCCTCCCAAGCAACAAACTCTCCCTGCAATTCCAACCTATAAACTTTCACAACAGACCTCTCTTTCTTACAAGCATAGATTTTTCCATTGAATCCGAACACAGATGAAATCCGCAGTCGTAGTTTGCTCTCCTTCTTAAAGCTCTTCCAAGAGGAAAATTTGACATTGAATTCCATGACTCCCCCATCATAATCCACACAGTAAAAGAAATCATTACAGCAACTCGTGAACATTGATATCTTGTAGTAGAATGTGCATGGGAAGCGAGTCCAAACCTTTTCGTAATTAACAAGTAAAGTATCAACCTTATAATTCCCAACAATGAAAACCCTACAATCCAAACTAGTTGGTGGAGCAGAGAAGCTTGCAGCAGTGATCATTGAGCTTCGTCGCGGAAGATCGATTCTTGACTTTTTTAGAGGATTGAAAAAGAAGAGGGATTCAGTTGGTTTCGATCTCATCAATAACCAACCATGAGCAGATGCTAGGCAATCAGTTTCGAAATCAAGTTCCTCAATCTTGACCGTTTCCACGGTTCCTTGCTCTATATCAAGAAAACCATGCTTGTTTTCCCCATTCAATTCCCTTAGCAAGAACAAGAGTGGTGGTTTTGTGAAAGATTCCTTATTATTGTCGTTAGAGCTTACAAAGAGTCTTCCCATGACTTCCAAAAAGAAACGAGAGTTGAGTTGCTGGTTTTGAAAGACTAACTGAGAAAGTAAGAAGACAAGTTTGAGACCGTGGATAGTAACTGAGAGAAGAGATTGATACTCTCGAGAATTGCTGGTTGATGTGTATATATAGTAGATATGTTTGATTCTAATCCTTTATGAGTTAGGAGTCTCAATACCGGTTGATGTCTATATATAGTCTACATATATGGTTTGATTCTAATGTTTAGGAGTACTAATATGGTTAGAATTAGAACTCCTAAAAATTTAAGGATTTTTACTACGAAGACAGTAAGCACAGCAAATTAAAACAACATTTTCTTTTTTAGCAGGAACAAAGCCTATTTTTCAAGCGGGCTTTAATTCATTATCTTGCAGTTCATGAGACATATCTTTGATAATGTATAAAAATAAATGCACTGAAAGTTAACTTTCTCCCTTAGCTATCATGAAGCAGCAGGCAAATTCTTTTGCAAAGGATGGTTTGGAGGCTGACCTGAGATGTGTTCTTCCAGCAGCTTGACCTCTTATGTTCTACTCTTGTTTCCCACTTGTTGTCCGTTCGATGCCTTTGAAAAAAAGAAACTCCAGACCACAATTCACTGGCTAGACCCATCAACCCATCAGCCATCATTCAGTTGTTGGTATAACAAGCCCCATTCAGCCGAGATTAATTCTTGTGAAGTTGGAAGTTTTCTCAACTTCTGTTTTTTTCCTTCTATACAGAGGCCCAACTCAGATCTTTGACATCAATCAGAGAGTGCAATTTTGAACCTTCTGGGATTCCTAGAGGAGGGTCTGCGCATGAAAAGTTATCAACATTAAATAGCTCCCATTCTTTAATTCCACACTTCTCGAGGGCGGAAACTAATCTTCTGCTCTCCACCTCATTTGGGTATGCCCCATCTGGGCTAACAAGCACAGCCCCTGTATAAGACTGTCCGGCAACTCTTGCAGCTCCGCTGTAATGAAACAAACCCCAGCTAAAATCATCTGATACATCTACAATTGTCCAAAACTCATTAGAAACAACACCATTATCCAACACACTAAAATTAAACGTTCCTGGAACTTTGCCTCTCTTTACCCGATACTTTCGCCTTCTCCAGACAAGCCTCCCATCTAGAGTTTTTACCCGAAAAACTGGCTCATACCAAAACGTTCCCCTTGCCTTTCCCCGGTAGAATAGCTGGTACTGGCATGGAAATTGATCATAAGCTGGGTTTTGTCCTGCCACAACACGCCAACTCCAATTGAGACTCCCCAACCAACCCACAAAAAGATCTTCAGCAGTTTCATGACACAACTCCTTTCCTCGAAACTTAACCATAGGAGGCACATAAGGTTTTTCGGGGATTTTGGCATCCAATTGAAGACAATTATGTTTCTGTAAAACACATAGGGAAAAGGCTTCTAGATTTTGACTTTCATATGAAGCAATACATCGATAATTACACACCTGATCCACTGGACTGCACTTGTTCAAACATTCAAGAGCCTTCCTACAATTAGGATCCAAGAGACAGTTCAGTATCTCGGTCCCACAATTCCTAACCATGCAGTTCAAGGTAGAAAAGCCCTTTGCTCTCAGATTTTTCAGGATTGGGACTGGCCTTATATAAGCATTGATAATGATCAACAAACAAAACCTTATATCGTCAGAATTATGTCGGTCCCATGCATCAGACACAGTTTTGACAACTTCCAAAGCTTCACTTTCCTTTCTAAGCTCAGAAGTCCCAATCAATTTGCCAAATAGCATCCCATCAGTTTTCCTATGAATATTCATTCCGCCTAATTTGTTTGTCAAAACCTGAGAGGAATCGAAGCAGATTATATTTGGAATTCTTCCACTATTGGTCTGAATCCACTTCACCGACTCTTGATTCGTAACAGCAACTATCACCAAGATATCTGCACTGTTTAGTTCCCTTTGCACATCAGCAGCTGTTTCCCCACTTGACCAGCATAGGTCATCAGTGAATACTAGCATCTCATATCCATCATCTACCCATTTCAATCTATCTGCCTGCATAATGGAATAAAGTGTGAGCAAAATGTATAGAGCCCAAGCAAAACTATAATAGCTGTCAATTAACCACTGACCAAGCACAGCACATCATATATACTCGCACCAAGAAACACACACAGAGTTTCCACCTATTTTTGGGTAAATATTATATGTGTTTGTATATATATATGTATATATACACAAACATATATCTTATATTGGCTTTGAGCTCTTTCATTAAAACATAACATTACTTAATTGAATATATTAGTGAAATATATAAACTCGCATAAGAAACAATAGCAAATTAACCTCTCTCTTTTTTGACCCGAAACCCTGGACAAGAAATTAACCTTAATCCCTAAAAGTTAAAATTGAACACAAATCCTTCCTCAAAAATTACTAAGAACACAACACAAGACATGTATTGCACTCAGTCTTACCAAAGGCCAAGCTATGAATCAATTCTTTCCAATCTATATAATTCATGTGTGCTTGGATATTTCCAAGGGAACCTCTATTGTTTTCTCAATCAGCATCCAAGCTTATCACTGTCTTAATTAAATCTAACATTTATAATTTCTGCATCACTCTCTTTTATTTATTCTGAAACTACAAAGCCTACACATAATTTGTGAAATTAGGAGTGCTTACAGTGTGAAGCATGACTTCTTGCCAAGAGGCACAGTTCAGAGGGCTGACGGTTCCTTCACCGACGAGTGCCACAATTCTCACTGGCCGTTCAGGTCGCTCTGTCACCGCGCATTCCGTCGTTTCCGAAATCGCGTGAGTACTGCTCACTGTGCCGAATGTGGACAATAACATCGGAAAGCCAATACGAGATGTACTCTGGTACCGGGGAAATGAAACCAAACGGGCTCTTGGGGTAGCAGTCCGGTGTTTCAATGAAGAACCGGTTCGCGGCTTGAGCAAAGAAGACGGTGCTTCCAGAGATTGGTACATGATGTTGGAGAAGGTTGGAGAAGGTTGGAGATAGGACTGTTGAAGGTTGGGTTGGACTTCAAGGAATTCTTATCGGGAGCAGCTCCAACCTGAATTTCGACCCCACTGGAGTCCCTAGAACCAACCGGATTTTAAAATTAACTATCTATTGAAGGTCGGTCCAACTAATGGTGTCCATAGGCGCCACCAACAATGTGCAAAAAGTAGATAGGAAGTGACCATGGTAGAAGGTTTTTTTTTTTTTTTTTGTTTCCTAATGCGAGCTCAAGACTAATCCTTCGAGATTGCATTTACAAAGACTCGAACTCAAGACCTTACTTAAGTGACTAAAGCCTCTTATCACTCAAATCAACCTTCATTGGTACTGTTGTGAGAGTTTTTACTTTTTGACACCATGGAGATACCAACCAATGAACCTTCAACGATCAGGTCAATAACGTGAATAAGTAGAGAACAAAATAAACAAATATGAAGAGTAGGTAGAGTTCATTGTGACTGTCGTAGTGAATGTGGCGGAAAATGCTATCAAAAGTGTCTCTGTGATGGTTGATGGTAGTCCTGCGGTGAACCGTGGACCTAGATTGAGAGTGAAATTTGTGGAGCGAGAGACATGGAACTCAAAAGTAAAACTTGGCAAAGTGACAATATTCCCCAAAATTTCCCTCCTCCGCTGTCTAAACAGTCGTATTTATATATGCTTGAGAGCCCGTTCGGTGATAACTAAAAATCAAGAGATATTCCTTAAATCATGGCTGCTGCCTGCTATAGACCGTGTGTCATAGATTGTGCGAGTGACTTGAGGTTCTCCTAAAAATTTGGTCTTTCAGTCGGAGAATGAAGTGTATACTGCTGCAAACTATGTCAGAGACCCATTGAGTAAGTGGTTCGAGGTTCTCTTAATGAGTTGACTTTTTTTAGTTGGAGAATGAGGTGCTGGGCTTCATGCTAGGCCAAGCCGTTGGGCATGTTGACACTTGAGCAGTTGAGCTATATGAGCTATATGGTATCTTGGATCCATCTTAACTGGTCTAGTCTAGCTGCTGTGCCTTGGCCCTTGGATGCAGACTTGGGCCCCGGGTCATAGTAGCGCAATTGAGTCTTTGCACCCCTTTGCCCGATGAGGACTTGGGCTGCTAATTGCTTTGTCATGGGCGGTTGGGCTCGATTTGGGCCTGATACCAAATTTGGCCCCTACACTAGGGCTGCACATCGGGTCGGGTCCCGGGTTATCGGGCCAGGTTTGACCCGACCTAGAAATTTTTAATAGGTAAGTCACCCGACCGGTAACCCTGTTAAGGATTACAGGGTCCCCACCGGGTCACCGGGTTTGGGTTCCGGGTTACCCGGTTCCTTTAATTGGGTCTAGGCCCAGCCTATTATCCACAGGCCCACATTTAAATTCTCTTTAAAAAAACTAAGTAAAAGCATCCATTTGAGCTTTGCAAAGCTGCCAAAGGCGCAAAGCATGTATTCAATTATCAATACCCAAACAACACCTGCATCCAATCATCCATCTATCAAATGTGAATTTTTTAATTTTATGATCTTTTTTTTTGTGGAGCCATATTTATATGGTTAGCTTCTAAAATATATAGTTGTTGGATTAGTTGTTATTTTGTAATAAGCAATCCTTCCATTGAAGTTATGAAGAAGTTTTGTTCTTAATCATATGAAATAAGCATACCATAGACATGCATATATCATATAATGATATAACTTAAAATCATTACTATCAAATTACATATAGAATGATAATACTAAAAACAATTAAATAGTGCAATAAAAGACTTGAAACTTTAAAAACAATTTTGCAGATTGAAGCACCAAAACAGCGCAATATTTATCTTCTAACATTTTCCATCAAACTTCAATTTAAATGAACATATAAAGGTCGAACCTTGTATAACACAATATTTTTAAAAAAATAATGGACCGGCACTCCCTTCAAAGAACTGCGTAACTTGGGAAAATTTGGGAACTCTACAATTTTCCTTGAATTTTAGAATTTGAAATTCTCATTTGATGGCTCATAAGAGATCGACCTAGCAACTAACAATTAGAATGGGAGCCGCGATTTCATGCCACCAAGGACTATGACAGTATTCAGTTAAACCAACATTCATAAGTATCATACCCTATTTGACCAAAGCTAACCATAAACTGATAAAAGGTCCAGTACTTTACTTTCTACTCGAGAATTTGCCTTTGAAAGCCTTCTGAAGCTGTTCCCGAGATTTGGTCTTTCTACTCGTGAATTCGCCTTCAAACTCCTTCTGAAGCTGTTCCTGAGACTCGGTCTTTGCAGCCAATACAACATCATCGAGGAATCCTCTTTGTGCAAATTCTTCCGGTACAAGAGACTCGTACAGCTCAAACTGTTCTTCAGCTTCCTTCTTTTTATTCTGTAAGCTCAAGATTATTCCCTGAAAAAGAATCCCATAATTACGTATTTTTGCTTAATAGTTCCTGAAAACAATACAAGTTTATGTTCAAATTAAGCCACACAGCCCACATTTTCCAACTCGATTCTCATTGCATAATTTGTCCACTCTAAGACGCCAATTTGTCAAAGAACTTGCTAATTAACCTACACTGCCTGTGTCCTGTGAGAAAAGCTGTAGCTAGAACATGTTACTTCAAATTTCTAGCCTACTTTTTTGTGGTCCGGAAATGACTGAGATGGGAAGACAAGTGCATGAGATTGTGTTATGAACTAAACTATATGACTCCATCAAAAGTACCTAGCATTTTGTAGAATACCATCTCCTTATATAATCCTAACTCATCATCCCGTGAGCTATCCAAGTCTATGAAAATCAGACATATTTCAGGGGAATATGATTCTAACCAAGGTGGGTGTGGAGAGCACGATCAAGTGAAAATAGACAGGAAATCACGGACATATTAACTCAAAAAAGGAAAAACTCTTCAGCACCAACGATTTGTTTCCCTGAGATAATTCACAGGGAGCTTCTCATGTCAGGCAAACAAGCATCAAGGTGCTGGCTATCAATGGTGAAAAAAAAAACCTTACCTGACAAAGATAAGGCCGGAAATCCTGAGGGTTTTCATCAATCAGATCTTGAAATTTCAACAAGCCCTCTTCCAGCTCCCCCTTTAAGGAATAAAAGCATAAAACACCGATGAAGGAAAAAAGAGAGTATATGCATTTGGAAATCCAACTTTGAGAATGATGTGTTGACAACAATTTACCACGACAACATGCATTTGTGCAATTAGAATTTTTATGTTTCTCTCCTCAGTTACTCTCCTTTCACGATGTGCGATGGTCAGAGCCTTGTGCAGCATTTCAAAGACAGCTGGTCCTTCATGGTTCTTGTGCATCACCAAAGCAAGACCCTGAACAAAAAGTTAAGGCGTAGAAAAAGTAAATACACAGATAAGGCAATGATTACTAAACAAGACCCAATTTGACAGAGATTAGAATATATTATTTGCTTACTAATATTTAAGCATGTCAATGGAAAGAAAGGATGGTTTGTTATAAAACATGAAATATATCTATCCCACATCATTAAATCAGCAACAAGTCAATCAAAGGCTGAAATTAATTGGAAAAGAATCTCATGCATCATCTTAAATTGGTGTAAAACATGATTAAATTAGGACCAAAACGGTGAGACTAAAATCTGAACCATCACTGTATCTACGTGTTCCCAGAATAAATCGTGCAATGCAATATTTCTTTTAGCGGATTGGTACCCAACTGATAGTTAGAGATGAAGGTACACAAACTTCTGGATAATACAATAATTTATGGAAAGGACTACATATATGATTCTGCATTCTAATCTCGTAAAAGCCTTCTTGAACATATCAAAACTGAAAATCACGTTACCCTAAAAGGAAAAGAATACTATTAGGTATGATACATAATAGTTGAAGCCAAATTATGGGAGGATATACAATACACATTTTAATAAGTGCATGATTAAGTATTGCGGAATCAAGATGCAAAAAATGAAACAAGAAAAATTACCTAGAAGTAAAAGTAACATAGACATCGTATATAATTTGCGTTCTACCAAAGTCCTACGGGAACACGCCTTCTTTTTCCAGGAGTATATCATAATACATTCAGTAGCAATATGTATTCTAGGAGTGCTTCACCTATGCCTTTTAGCCAGCCACAAATAAAGAATAATTCTATGATTCCATTATCATAAATTCAGCTGTGGGTTTAGTGTGAATGCCACTATGAACCCTATATATCTATAATCTACAACAAACTACTATGCAACATTCGGTAAACTACCAACCATAATCAAATTGAACCAGCATTACAAGGTTGAGGACCGTACATACATGAAGAGCTCTCAGCAAAAGAGGTCTCTCCTTCAAGATTTCCTTGAACAATTTTTTAGCGTTGCTCAAATCCCCCATCGTTTCATAACATAGCGCCTGCAAAAGTCTCCACTCAACTTCCCCTGGCTCTATATCAATCAATCTCTCCACATACTTCGAAGCCTCATTTGTCCTTCCTCTCCTCATCTTACCATACACCAACACCTTCAAGGCCTCAACATTCATGGGCTCCTTCTCCAATAACTTCTCATACTCCTCCTCCTCCTCACTTTTTTCCCTTTTTATATCTTCCAATCCCTCTGAATTTGCACCACTAGAGCTTGTGTTTGCAGGAAGTGCTGCACAAGTCCTAGTATTGAAACATCCCAAAAAGAAGAAAGACCCAACAAGGAAAACCACTATTTTCACCGAAAAAACTTTCAGAAATTCACTCTCTGTTGAGAAAAAACATGGATTTCTTGAGAAATTCGAAATGGGTATATAGGGAATGGAAGGCTCCCCACAGAAGAGTCTGAATTTTGGGGAGATATGGAGCTCAGTGAGTTGAAATGAGTGGCGGTGTGGTGGCGGCTTAAAAGAATTAGATAAAGAGAGGCTCTGGCTTAGATGTTTGGGATTTTGGAACTGAGTTTCTGGTGCGAGAGAGAGGGCTTTGAATTTGATTGAACTCATTTGGAGAAGATGAGGAACGAAACGACATTGCCCAGAAGACCAGGTGGCTTGTGCGTTTACCCTTTTAAAAAAACCCCTAAAACTTAAAACCCACCATGTAGACGACATCGTTTTAAGTTGGGCTTAGCTGTAAAGTAAACTCGACCCCATGGGCCATGGCGGGGGTTGCTCTCCAGTCTTATTTTCTTGCCCTAAAAAAAACTGCCCGTATAAAACCCTTCAAAAATCTCAAACCTTAGAGTAGAGCAAAACTGCAACGGCCAGAAATCTCTTGCCCTAAAAAGTCCATTAAAATTGTAGAGCGTCGCTTCAACGCGTAGAACCCTAAGCAATCATAGCACAAAACCGAAAGCTTTTCGAAGACTATCTTGGTAAGAAGTTTTACACAGGAAATATGAGGAAGAAGGTGGACGAGCGAATCCGAACTCTCATAGAAAACGGCGTCAGACTGCGACACCGTTCATTGTTTGTCATCGTCGGTGACAAGTCCCGTGACCAGGCACTCCATTCTCACTTTTATTCTTTCTCTCGTATATGCATAAAAAATTTACATTTTTTTTCGTGGGCTGAAAATTATGAAACCAAGTAATTTACAGAGAGAATCGTCTTTAAACATGCTTTGTAATGATAACTTTTTGTTGTTTTGTTGCAGATTGTGAATCTTCACTACATGCTAAGCAAGGCAGTGGTAAAATCCAGGCCAACTGTTTTGTGGTGCTACAAGGATAAACTTGAAATTAGCAGGTTCTGTATTTGGCATAAATGCCAATTTTCTAATACGTTATTTAGGAGTATTTTCCTGTTTAATTGACATATGGGATCTTGGAGTAGAATGTTAAACAAAAATAGAAACTGAGTTGCATTCTAAAATTCTTTACAAGTCGCAACGTTTACTTAGCTTGGACCATTCCAACCTTTTGACTTACTAGTGGCAGTTTTTAATTTTTGGGAATGATAATAGCCCACTAGATAAGGATGAAAAAGGTGTATTGGAAAACAAAGATATGTATTTTAAAATTTAAAAATTAGGTGAGAGAGTATTCATTACACATTGTATATTCTGATATGTTGTAGTCAATTCTTAACAAGTGCCCGTAGGGCACCCGTTAACAATACCCTTAATTTTTTGGGGATTAATAAAAGTGTGAGGCATAAGCCTTATCCTTTTTTGTAATTTTGCTTATTTCATCACTTATTGGAGGAGCAAATATTAGGCAATATTTCATTCATTTTGGCTTATTGCTATTAACAGACAGTAGCTTAAGTTTTGTTTTGAGTGCAAAAGAAATTTTATTAAGGGGAACCAAGAGAGGACGGCAGACTTTCAAAGGATAAAGGGTTTTGACTGTGAGAATGTTGAAATATTATACTTTCCCCTCCTTTAGCATGCATTTATATGTGTCCAATGGAAGTTTGTTTGACCTATGTTTTTCAAATGTAATGGGAATAATCCATCTGTGGATCTTCATTCAATATAGTCCATTTTTTTTATGTACAATCTCTACCGGATACTATGGAAACTTATTATTTGACCAGTGCCTCTGCGGTCTACAATCTAACTGGGTTGGTGATGTTTTATGCAGTCACCAGAGAAAACGTAAAAAGCAGGTTGAAAAGCTAATGAAAAGGGGACTCCTGGATCCTGAGAAAGTGACTCCTTTTCAACTTTTTATTGAAACCGGAGGGTTAACTTATTGCTTGTACAAGGATTCTGAAAGGATTCTTGGGAATACTTTTGGCATGTGCATATTACAGGTAGCTAACTGTGGTTTTCTGGAAATAGTTGCTCATTATCTCCTGTTATAGACTTTTCTTGATATTAGAATCTCCTGGCCTTGGTACAATCTTGAAGTTTGTTACATGCCTAATTCAGGATTTTGAGGCTTTGACACCAAATCTACTCGCCAGAACGATAGAAACGGTTGAGGGTGGTGGATTGATAATACTGTTGCTTCGATCTCTCGCCTCGCTGACGAGTCTGTACACCATGGTCATGGTATGAGTCAAGCTTACCCTGCTGATATTTGTTGGTTGTGGACATAGTTGGAAGAAAATAGAGTGATTTGAATTCTATCTTATGTACAGGTCTTTTGTTGGCATTTTTTCCCGTCTTTCTATCACACAAGATTCTCATTACTGTTTTTGCTTTAGATTGAAGTGTTAAAAGGAAGCTATCTTAGTGTTATGCTAGTTTCATTTTTATGCGCTCCGCCGCTCCGGGCTATAAATTCTTTAATGACAAGTCTTTTGGGCTAATTTATTCATCTTTGCTGTTTGTTGTAAATCTGATAGAAGTTCTTCTGGTTTCAGGACGTTCATGACAGATTCCGCACAGAATCCCATTCCGAGGCTGCTGGGCGCTTCAATGAGCGTTTCTTGTTGTCCCTCGCATCCTGCAAAGCCTGTGTGGTTATGGATGATGAACTGAATATTTTACCAATCTCATCTCATTTAAGATCAATAACCCATGTTCCAGTTAAAGAGGTAATTTATTAGCTTCTCTAACTCTGTTATTGGCTGTGATGAAAAGCTGTTGAACAATCTGCTGTCTTTTCTGCCTATCATTTTTTTTTCTTTGTTAACTCATATTTATCATTAGTAGCGTGCTATGCGACCGTAGCCTTGCCCTGGTTCAAGTCCTGAAGAGTAGGCTATCACTAGGTCAAGATCTCATTGTTTATAAAAATCATTTGTTGCTTTGTTTCCATATCAACAGTTGTTTTGTCATGAGCAGTGGATAAAGTATTAATGCTTTGTATAACCTTTCTTTATTATTGGCGAAGGACTCTGAAGGGCTTTCGGAAACACAACGGGACCTGAAAAACCTGAAAGAAGAACTAAATGATGATTTCCCTGTTGGTCCGTTGATCAAAAAGTGTTGTACGTTAGATCAGGTGAAACATGCTTGATAATTATCTTGTTTGATTAGTTCTCTATCATGTGATTAACTAATTTTCTCATTAGTTTGAAATGTTTGTGGGTGCGTCACATTTTCTTTATTAACAGGGAAAAGCCGTCATTACATTTCTTGATGCAATATTGGATAAGACACTACGTAGTACAGTTGCTTTGCTTGCTGCCCGTGGTCGTGGGAAATCAGCTGCGCTTGGTTTAGCAGTGGCTGGGGCTATTGCTGCTGGGTAATATGCCTTGAATATCTCCATTTTATTCTTAGCTGTTGTCCATTATCTTTTTTTTCCCTTGCTGACTTAGTTTGTCCTGAAAAGATGAATTTATCTTGGCAGGTACTCTAATATCTTTGTTACTGCGCCTAGCCCTGAAAACTTAAGAACATTGTTTGATTTTGTGTGCAAGGGTTTTAATGCGCTAGAATATAAGGTAAGTTATTCTCTCTCCCTTTGGCTGGCTGCCGTATTTTTTCAGCTGTTCTTATGTTGATAATTTGCTTGATAACAGGTTTTTGTTATTGTTTTCAATTGTGTTTATGTACCTCAAAATTTTTATGCATGGTTGATGTGTTCTCTTAAATTTTTTAGTTTCTGTCAGTAGAATTTTTTTTAACAAGTTTCATAACCATTCCACTGCTGCTCATGGATGAAACATGTTATCTGGGCAATATCTACAGATTATTAAATATAGCTTTGACAAATACAAATTTTCTAGCTGTTTGGCTGTTGTTGATCTAGCAGAAATTAATCTTTGAATTGGATATGTTTGTGTAACATAAACATGATGCAGGAGCTAAAGAGGTCCTAAGAGCAAATTCAAAGATCTATGCAATGTAGATTCATGGCCTATCCACAAGCTTATAGATCCTACTCTAGCTAGGATTTAGTCTTCTTTAATGTTTTCTTAATTAAGTTTACATTTGGATCAAAAATTTTGAATTGGACTCTTGGGAAGAATCAGTTATTGAAAAGGTTCAGAACCCAGAAGTAGCACATGTTATTGAATTGGACTTTTGTGGGAAGAATCAGTTATTGAAAAGGATAAAGGGGTGAATTTTTTTCAAACTGTGTTTGAAACTGACTTTGAACAAGTTAAAGGTATAGAGGATGTGAACTTGAGGTTGCAAAAATAAAAGAAACGGATAATTCCAGTGCAATTTTTTCTGGTGCCACTCAACCACAGTTGTCTTGCCTACACAAGTTCTCATTGAATCTGTTATTCGGGAAAAGTTCAATGACATGCCTAGTGCAAGAGTTTTGTTCTCATTCCTAACTCCAATCAAGGCTTCCAAGTGGAATCAATGCAAGTTGGCAATAATGATATTCAAGGAGACACTGTTCTTGTTACTTCAACATTTTAAAACTCGAGCTCGAGTTTTCTCCAACCATGGGAATGAATAATGCAGGAGCTATAGGGGTCTTGAAAGAGTAAATTCAAAGATCTTCACAATATAGATTCATGGCATATCCGCAAGCTTATAGATATTACTATAGCGAGGATTAAGTCTTATTTTTATGTTTTCTTAAGTAAGTTTACTATTGGGTCAGTTTTTAATATGTTTCCTTTAATTTTCATTCTAGAGGTGTTATTGGAATTTCCAATTATGTTGGAATTCGAATTTACTACTAAGTATTTATATTAGTCTTTCATTAGGTTATTTTCATAAGTCAACTCATAGTTATAATTGGAGTCTTTTCAAGCATGTAATGATGATGATGATGAATGAATAATATTGAGATTACTTTTCAAGCATGTGACTTGCTTTTCGAATGTATGATGCAATCCTCCTTCGGTGTGATGCCCAGGAACCCTAGTTATGCTGCGTAGGTTATCTGTCTTTTATTTACTTAATTTTCTCTAATTTCCCTACGATTTCAGATCTGATTCTGCTGTTTTAAAGCCCTAATTTCAAGTTCTTTAAAGCCCTAATCATCCAAACCCTTGATTTAACCCTAATTACTTAAAATCCCTTGCAATAACCCTTTAATGAGGTTAGCGAAAGCTGTCCTACGTCAAAACAAACAATTGTTTGTTTGTTTCTCATATTTCAGGAGTAAATGTTGTATTGAAGAACTTTACATACATAGACTTGGACACCTACTGACCTTCGTTGTGGGTAAAATTTATTGTGCAGTCAATATATTGGAGAACTTCGTTGCTTTTGTGCAGTGTCTAGGTTTGCTGACTAAGCTGTGGGTTTTAGGCAGATTTGCTGGCTTGTCAAGTGATTACATATGAAAGTTTCGTGGAAGTGTCAAATTTGTTGATCTTTGAACCAAAGTATCCAGTAAAATGCAGTTTATATGTTGGAGGAACAGGAGAATTGCTTGTTCTATCTTTGAACTACACTTTTAATGGAATTTCTTGAAGTGCACAAATGTTGGCAGTGTTTGGTTATGACTGGATCCTTTTTGTGCAGGAGCATTTAGATTATGATGTGGTGAAAAGTGCAAATCCTGAGTTTAGGAAAGCAACCGTTCGCATCAATATTTACAAGCAACACAGGCAAACAATACAGGTTAAAGAATTTACATGCTATTTCATTTAAATGACATATCCCTTGACTATGTGCTATGCATAAGTTTTTTAGGTGGTGAGGATGATTCTACTTCATTTGTCGGTGTTTCTTATGCATCAATCCTGTCTAATTTTATGTTTCCACAGTATGTAGAGCCTCACAAACACGAGCAGCTCAATCAGGTAGAGCTACTGGTTATTGATGAAGCAGCTGCTATCCCGTTGCCAATTGTTAAGTCCTTGCTTGGTCCTTATCTGGTCTTCCTTTCATCCACTGTGAATGGGTATGACTATTGAAATTTATGGTTTTCATGTATTGATATTCTAATGGCATTGATAAATAGACGGTTGTAAAGCGTTGTTTCCAATTGGCTGTCTCTTTTCCCATAATATTAATTTATGCTGGACTGCAAAGACACGCTTGATTCAGCCTTCCAAATCATAAGCTGGATTATTTTGTTTAATCAAATATCTGATGTCCTTTTACTTATCCTCTCTGTTTTATACCCTTAAAAGCTATGAAGGTACTGGCCGGTCTTTATCGCTGAAACTTCTGCAACAATTGGAGGAGAAAAACCACATGCCTGCTTATAAAACAGAGGGCTCTCTTTCTGGTACGTTTCAGTCTCAGTCAGCTTCCTAGTTTGATGACAGTTTTTCAACACAAATCCTCTGTTAGCAGAGGCACTTTAGGATGGTTATGGGTTTTACTGGTAGTTTATTTTTTCATTTTAGAGTTTTAAATTGTACTTGTCCATTTAGCATCCGAAATTCCGAACATCTGAAGATGGAAATTAGTATGTGCATTGTTAGTTTTAGACTTTTAGTGAAACAATTTTTCTGAACATCTTCCCAAGACTTGCATGGTATGCGTATGTCTGATCTGAATGAATATGATAATTGTAATATGATGTTTAGATATTCAAGACTTGCATTTGACCTTTCTTTTTTCTTTGCTATTGCTTTTCTGTTGCCAAGGGAGCAGACTCATGGAAATTGTCACGAATACTGATCTTGGCATATTTGGATCTTGCATTGAATTCTGTTTTTGATGCCTTTTTCTTCTGTTTATCTGTCGGAAAAATTTTGAGTTTTCAGTTTTTTGGATACAGGCCGTCTTTTCAAAAAGATAGAGCTGAATGAATCTATCAGATATGGTTCAGGTGATCCAATAGAATCCTGGCTTAATAACTTACTTTGCTTGGATGTTGCAAACAGCATACCTAATATCAACAGGTTAGAAACGAATTTTGAAAATTGGTTGGGAAACGAATACCTTGATTTTTCTTCACTTACACCATTTTCTTAAGGCTCAATTTCCATTTTGTGTTCATTGATGACTCTTTGCTATTAGGCTGCCTCCACCGGATGAGTGCGATCTCTATTATGTTAACCGGGACACACTTTTTTCCTACCACAAAGATAGTGAGTTATTTTTGCAGGTAATTACTCAGTATTTTGAACAATGGCCGAATGATATTATTTTTCTCATGCAGGTGCTAATATGTAATATGTATGTCTATGTATGTAGAGAATGATGGCCTTATATGTTGCTTCTCACTACAAAAATTCGCCCAATGACTTGCAACTAATGGCTGATGCTCCAGCACATCATTTATTTGTGTTACTTGGTACATTAACATTCCTTCAAACAGATGTTATGTTCTGTTTCTGGCAAATGATAGACTTATTAAACATTGAATCTGCAGGGCCTGTTGATGAGTCAAAAAATCAGCTTCCTGATATCTTATGCGTTCTCCAGGTTTGTGTCTTGTTTATGTGAGATACAATGTGTTTTTCTGATCTTAACTCTTTAGCTGTAGGCTTTAGGTTCTAGAGATTTGTTTTTTAATTTTTTTATTGCAAAGAATTTTACTTGGGCACCAAGGGGATGCCAGCTTGTAGAGAGATTTTGCTTTTTCTGATCCCTGATGGTGTTTTTTATGCTTCAGTCTTTCCCTGATGGTTTTTTTTAATTATAATTCTGCTTTCTTATCTGCAGGTCAGTCTTGAAGGTCAAATATCTCGTAACTCTGCAATTAAAAGTTTGAGTGACAGCCATCGACCCTCTGGGGACCAAATACCATGGAAATTCTGTGAACAATTCCGGGATACAGATTTCCCTAGCCTTTCTGGTGCTCGTATAGTTCGCATTGCTACCCATCCCAATGCTATGAAGGTAATGTGTTGTTTAATGTGTGTAAACGTGGGATTAATCTACAATTCTATACACATTTGTTAAACATTTTGGACTTACATATTTTTTTTTTCCCTTTTTTGGGGCTTCCTGCAGCTTGGATATGGCTCAACTGCAGTTGAGCTCCTAGCAAGGTACATTCTGACTTCCAGCTTACAATTTTTTCCAAGTGCAAGTCACAGTAGCCCTTCCATGGTATTGGAGGAGTGTTCACTACATTGGTGTTGGCATGGGTTAAATCAACTAAAATAAAAGATAGTGATGATGGATGGATTTTCAACTTCTGAACTTGGTTTCTTTGTCCAGGATGAAAATCTTTACTTTGATGCACCGGACTCGATTTTGCCTATAGATAATCTATCAGTCCTGGACTGGGCCCCTTGATGCCCTTTATCTTCATATAAATTCATTTTCATGTATTTGTCTTTTTCTCCCTGTAGAAAATTGAGACCTTAAATTGGAATGCACTCCTAAACGTCGGCACCTTCACATGCTCGCACTTACACATGAGATTTAATCATTACATCAACATCAGCATCAAAGCTTTTAACCCAAACAATATGTATCTTTTAATCTATTTTCTATGTGCGAGACAGTTGGATAATGCTTGAGACCCCCATTTAATGTGGAGTGTTGGATGTGAAGTGGGCCCTACATATGTGTTTTTAATCAATGACTATTTTAATGCCACATAGATTTGGGGGACTTTTGAGGGTCACATTTTGGGGGTCGTTAGCATTGTCCGAACGGTTAAAGTTTCGGCTACAGGTGCGGAAATGAAATTTAATAATAACCTATTAACCCTCTTTCTAAGAGCAACTGACTTGATCTTTATAAAAAAAAAGAGCAACTGACTTGATATTTTATCAAGAATTCTTGTGCTAATGATCATACCGTACCACAATTACACCTCCTAGTTTTTGTGTTCTTCCTACTCGTATTATTATCAGCATAAGAGATATCTAAGCATATTTGTACTATGGTGTTTAGGTACTATGAAGGACTGTTGAGTCCAATTTCAGAATTGGATGTAGAAGATGCCATGGAGACACCACCAGTCAGAGTTACAGAAGCTGCAGAGAAGGTTCACTTACACAACTGAGCTAACCCTTGTGCACATTTTCTTTCGAATTAGTGCTTTAAGTTTCCTATTTTCATGCTTTTCCAAGTCCTTGTGTGTGTGCGTTCACTTTTTTCCCTTTCTTCCTTTTGGTAATGTGAATGCAATGTCTTAATGCTCCATGTGCAATTTCTTTACTCCGATGAGTGGCATGTGGTTACCTATTTTAAAAGATAAAGTTTCTGAGTTGCACTGCTGCTGCAACTTTGATTAGATTTATTTTGAATTAGAGCAATCTTGTTGAATACATAAGTTCAGGTAATATGGATTTTTTTTTTCTCTGAAAATAAAAGAAATAGCAAGTATTACTTCATATGTGGCAAAGTTTCTCCCC
Organism: Tripterygium wilfordii; assembly: GCF_013401445.1. NCBI lineage: Eukaryota > Viridiplantae > Streptophyta > Magnoliopsida > Celastrales > Celastraceae > Tripterygium > Tripterygium wilfordii. The sequence continues at coordinate 12,719,165 of NC_052253.1, read as the reverse complement.
CCGCTTTCCCCCTCTTTTTCTGTCTACATGTTTTTTTGTGAAAGGTTTTGAAAGATTTTGAATAATTGTGTTTTTGAAACATAATGTTTTCAGGTTTCATTGCTAGAAGAAAATATTAAACCAAGAACAGACCTACCTCCTTTGCTGGCACATCTTCGTGAACGACAGCCAGAGAGGCTCCATTATATTGGTGTATCCTTTGGGCTCACCTTGGACCTTTTTCGTTTTTGGAGGAGACATAAGTTTGGTCCATTCTACATTGCCCCCAATCCAGTTAAGATGCCTTTCTTTTCTTTAGTTTTCTTGTGTTGTTACTTGTTACCTCCATTGTATTAAGTGAATAATCTGATGTGCTTGGAGGGTTAGCTTGCAAACTCAGCATTTTGAATATTGTTTTTTCCATTCAATTAGAATACTGTTACAGGGGAGCACACATGTATGGTGCTGAGACCATTGAACAACGATGATGTTGTGGTCAGTGGATCGGATGAATGGGGCTTTTTTGGTCCATTCTATGAAGGTGAGTCCATAATAATGAATTCTTTTCCTTTTCTTTTTGTTTTGACTTCTTGACCTGATTTGTTTATCATCTCAGACTTCAAGAAAAGATTTATGAGACTTCTGGATTTTAATTTCCGTGCAATGGATTATAAGCTTGCTATGAGGTTAGTATTGGAAATGGCGGTTTTCAAATAACTATTACCACTACGTACTCATACCTTTTGTAATGTTTCAGCATCCTGGAACCTAAGATTGATTTCACAGAGGCAGAACCTGTGATGCGCAACTCAGATGGATTTTGTAAATCACTTAGTGATGATATATCACCATATGATATGGAACGGTTGAAAGCTTACACTAATAATCTTGTTGATCATCTGATGGTGAGTTTTGCAAGTGCTGATTATGATTGAATCCATGCATTTTGGGCAATGTTTTGTACTTGTGACAACATAGGTCATCTCTACTAATTGTTGTTATATGAAGGGAACACAATACCCAGCTAAAGAATGCATCTGTCACAAGCCTGTGATTTTTTTTCCTGGCCTTGGGAATCACCAAGCACCACTGTTGAGGTACCAGTGGTGCAATGCACTTGTGTTATAAAGGCTTCTATTGGCGTTTGTGGCAAGTTTCTATTAGGAGTTGGAACTAAAGTCATGGTGGGAGCATCTTATTATATTGCAACCACTATTACATGTACTTTTTGTCTTATATTCAATTAGTACCCATTCATTGGGTTATACTGTTTTTGGAGATGATAGATGTAGTTTGTTCGCCATATCATGGGAAATGTAGAGTATTATTTCAGATGAGGAGGGGCATGTCTTCAGTAAGAAACTATATTTAGACTAACAAAAAAGAAGTAGAGCCAGATGCATGGAAGATCCTTCCACATAAGCTAATAACTGAAAATGACTGCTGAAGTTTGTATTCCAGTAAGTCCCCATTGTAGGCCATTTTTTTTGTTCTTCAACAGATATGAGGATTCAACCCCCTTCCCTTAGGCAGGTGGTGGTTTGGAGACTGACCACTTGAACTGAGTGGTTGCATTTTTTTATTGTTCAAACTAGTGCCAATGACTTTTTATCGCCACTCTTAAGTTGCCCTGCATGGTTTTTTCACTTTACAAACTTTAAAGTTTACAAGATGTGAGTATTTGCATGCTTTTTTCTTAATAAAATCCTGAATATTGTCTTTGATTTACAGATAGCCGGCCTTGTTCCCATTCTCGCACGTCTATATTTTCGAGGGAAGCTTCCAGTTAAACTTTCATATAGCCAAGCTTCAGTTTTACTCTTTTTTGGTTTGCAGCGACAAAACATCACTTATATTGAGGTATGTCAGAAGTTTGCGGATAATTTACCTCTCCCAGTCTCTATAAACATGGGGATGCACACGCATAAAATCCAGAGTCCATTCTTGAACCTTCTTGAGCACCATACGCCTTGCATTTTTATACCAACTGTTTATTGATCTAATTTATTTTAGGAGACATTTAAAAGTTTTTTCTCCTGTTAAAATTGTTATTTTACAGGGACAGATGAATCTAGAAAGATCGCAAATTTTAGCTTACAATCTGAAGATTATGAAGAAGTTATGTACATATCTAGATGACATTGCATCCAAGGAGATTGGTTCTACTCTTCCTCGGATAAGAGAAGTAAGTTGCATAGTGATTCCCATCCTATTTCCAATTGTACGCTTTTGTTCAGAAACATGTCCAAAAATATCTTTAATACATAAGAGGTTGTGACGTGTTGTTGCCTCACCTACAATTTTGCTTGTCCTCTTTAAATGATTATGCTAGTATGGTATACGCTATATATGGCTTAATCTTGTGTGCAGAGAGTGCTGGAGCCTCACAGTATCTCTTTGGACGAGGATCTCAAGGAAGGCGCAAAACAAGCTGAGGTGTTCTCCTTATCTTGGACCTTTGTTTCATTTCAATTTTTTTTTTTTACTATTTCATTGTATTTTCTATTTTTCAATGACGCTGAGCTCACACAAACTTGTTTTAGGATTCCATGAAACCCACAACAGAGGGTTTGTTAAATCCAGAGTTTCTCCAACAATATGCCATTGTTGACAGAGACGCCGATTTTGAGAATGCTTTGCAAAATGGTGGAAAGATACCCTCGGGAGGTCTGGTCAGCGTAAAATCGAACAGAAAAAAACAAGATAAACATGAGAAGCAGAAAGAGGGTCATAAGAGTGGGAAAAAGAGAAGCAATGACCGTGGCTCGAAATCAAACAAAAAGAGTAAATATTGAATTGTTGAAAAAGGAAACAGTTATGCAATAGCTGCTTGTTAAGATCTTTGTATTTTGAATTGAGTTATACAACAGATTTACAGGTTGATATTGTTGCTTTATGGATTATATTTGGGCAATTTTGAGGCTGGAATAAGCTGTAGCCCTTGTATTGACAGTGCTATTGTTTTTCTAAAGAACATAGTGAGGGGAAGGGATTGTGGTAAGAAGCAGTATAAATGTATTTGTTGTTGCTTTAGTAGGAAGATTTTTTTTTTTAGTTCTTAACTTACATTATCTTGACTTTGCCTACAATCCTCAATTACTAATGGATTGTTTTTTGTCAGATGAGTTCCTGAATACTCAGTTTTGTTAATAATGATGCGAAGATAAATCTTTTTCCTTTTTTTTAGTAAGCTATGAAGATAAGTCTTGCAATGATTAGGCAATGAAATTTTTTGATTTGTTTAAAAAGGATTTGTAGGTATCGTGAAGGATTCGCGTAGTGTAGTCGAGTACGGTGTTGTTTGGCGGTTGTCCGGTGATGTTCGGTGTAATAGGTATTGTCCGAGATTGTCTGGTGATGGATGGTGGTTTATATTTTTCTTTTTTAATTCTATTGTAATCCATTTATGTGATGGTTTGAGTGTTTTAGGGTTTCAAATTCTTTTTACCCTTTGGTAAATGAATACAATCGGCAGCTTAAAAAAAAAAAGGCCTGATAGAAGAAAAAAAAGACAAGGAACAAAAAGGAAATATTGCAAATTAAAAAGGAAACGGAAAACTCTTAGCCGTTGATCTCAAACACTTCTTAGCTGATCCGACGGTGGATGGAATCGGAACACGGATCACCTTGAACTGTAAAAAGTACGCAAACCCTCCCATTGTGCTCAGTCTCCTATAGATGCATCGAGCCCTAACAATCGAGAACAAAACGCTGAAAGGAGAAGAAGAAAACTAGGAGGTACCGATCATGGCGTTCTCGTCTCGTCTCTTGTCCAAATCCAGACAGGTAATTCTTTCTATCTCAGATCTAGCTATCAGGACTCATTGCAAGCGAAGCACATCTCTGTTTCTCATTTTTCTTCGTATTGAAATCGCAAATGTTGTTTTCGTTTTTTAATCGGTTTTTCTCAGTATATGAATAGTGTATTTGGGTACTCTGTTGGTTTTCTGATTTTTAGGTGATAGAAAATGATAAATTGATACGAATTTGCTTAAAATAATGAATGTACACATTGTATAGTTATGGGATTGAAGCACATAAACGCGCTATATTCATAAGTTGAGAGTTCTTTTCTCTTTATTGGACAATTGTGGGAGTGAAGTGATCGGAGTGAAGTTCATTGAGAACGAGTGAAAAAATGCTAATATGGACAGAGGTTGTGGTAGGTTTATAAGGTGTGATGGGGAAATGTAACCAAACAATCAGGATTTTGATGTATGCATTTTTCACTGCTGAGAACATTTAGCAAACAGAATTAAGAATGATGTTATAGTTTATCCGTTTTCTTAATAGCTAAACACTAAGCCTAATAGTAGGATAAAAGAAGTAACGGAGTGTACATTATGATCTGTATATTGTTTGCATTTCAAACCTGAAATAAGTTTTCAAAATTACATAGTGGAGGTTAAAATATTTTCTGCTATATGAGTCATCTATGATGAGTTGCTCGAAAAAATAAAAGGGATGATGCTAAGGGTGCAGTTAGAGGCTACAGGACACAGGATTAGTTTTCGGTTCTATCAATGCCCTAAAATAAACATTGGTCTTGGTTACCCTCTAGAAGCACTGATTATTATTTTCTTGGATGATGCTTCTAACTCTTTGCTTTCCCCTCTGTCCAGTTGTATGGCAGTCAAGTCTTCTCCCAGCAGCAATGTGCTATTCCAGTTCGTTACTTTGCCAAGGAAGCTGCTCGTCCTGTTCTTAAGGGAGATGGTTAGTGGATATGTAGATGTTTTGTTTTTTTGATGAGAACAGACTGCCTGTTTCATCTGCATGTTTTGTTTGAAAGTCAAACTGTTATTTTGCCTTGTGGATCGCCTGTGTAGCCCATTCACGTGGAATGTGCAGGTGCTGCACTTGTGTGCGTTCTCTGATCGAGTTAGATGAGGGTGGCAACTTTGGCTGAATGCCGAGCATAGAGATACCTGATTTGATTTATTAAGTGTGTGAAAAGGATTGAATATTTCTGTTGACATTTTCTTTTTCTGAATAATTCCATTGTGTGCTTTTTCTAGGAGTATTTCATTACGTTTCACATGCTCTTTGGCTTTCAATGAATATTCAGTTGATTGTTTGGTTATTTACTGATAAGTTACTCTCTTTGATTCTAAAAGAAATGTTGAAGAACATCTTCTTGGAGGTTAAGAAGAAGTTTGAGACAGCTATGAGTGTACTTCGCAAGGAGAAGATCACCATAGATCCTGATGATCCAGCTGCAGTATCTCAATATGCTAAGGTCATGAAGACTGTTAGAGAGAAGTAAGTGCTCAACTGATTCTTCTGAAATCTATCACCTTCTTGTTTAGCATCTTTTTGCAATCTTGGCTCAGTTGTTTCCCATTCCCCTTCTCGCTTTCCCTTCTTTTATTTTATGTATCCTCTTTGATGCACATGATTTATCATGTATTGTAGAATTGGTCCTGTAGCCATATTTGATAGCGAGATCAATAGTCTATTCATACCCTTCAGTAAGTAAATAAGACTTGACTAAGACCTAACTTGCTAAACTAAAGAATATTGCTGGAAAATATGATATTACATAGCTTCACCTGATTTAAAAATACAGATAAATCCCAAAGTTAAATGGAACGCATGGACAGTTTTCAAGCTCTCATTATGCATTCATCGTTTTTCTCCTTATTTGTTATTGGCTATTGTGTGATCATGTTGTTTATTTCTTTGGATCTTGGGTGGAGTTGTGAGCTGAATATAACTTGTTGAACCCTTTGAGTTCCTTTAACTAGCTGCAACTGCAGAATGACATGTTGTGTTAGAAGTTCTGTTCTTTTGTTCATTAGACTTTATTAATTGTGTCTCCTTAGAACTCAAGGACACAGAGGTACAAACTTATACTGTTAAGCATTCTCATAGGCCTTTTTTATGCCTTCAACTTCTGTTGTTTTATCTTATATGATGATGTCTTATTTTTGGGAGTTGTGACTTCTACAGAGTTCTCTAGGCTCTGGCGCTCTGCATTAGGTGTTGCCTGTGTTTGACTGCATGAGTTGTTGATTTTTCTATTATGCTTTGTGACTATTGCAGGGCAGGATTGTTCTCAGAATCTCAAAGAATCATGTATACTATCGAAACTCGAACAGAAGGAATTCCTGATGCCCGAACATATTTGTTGACACTGAAGGAAATACGTATCAAGTATGTGCTATACTGTTTTCCCATGTTGTACATTTAGTGCGTTGTCATATATTTAGTCATGGCTGTCCCATTTTCAATCAGCTATAGTTAATGTCAATTTTCATTTCTCAGGAATATACATATTTTCTACTATTGGTGTTTAATTCCAAGTTACTTTGCGTGCTTCTTTTACTGTTGGTGAACTGTTGTGGCGACATACATTGAACCTTTCTTCTGTATTGTGTCATATTGTACTCGTGTCATATATTTCGCTTCTATTTGTTTGGATGCTTAAATTTCATCTTCTCTCTCTCTCTCTCTCTCTCTCTCTCTCTTTGTCTCTCTCTTTGATTCTGACAGGAGAGGGCTCACTGATGATCTCGGTGCTGAAGCTATGATGTTTGATGCATTGGAGAAGGTTGAAAATGAAATAAAAATACCTCTCATGAGGAGTGATAAGAAAGGAATGTCCCTTCTTATGGCAGAATTTGATAAGATTAATCAGAAGTAAGCATTTTCGTAAGATCTCAATTATTATTATTGCTACAGTTCTTACATAAGCTGTGTTCAGGGTTGCTCAAGCTAGGTGAGCTCAAATTCTTGAACATATGATCATACCCCTTCATGATACCCAAGTAGGTGGAGAAAAGGCTCTCTGGATTTGGCTTGATTATAAAGTCATTCTTTTTGGTCCTCTCTGACAAGGTTATTCTGTCTGTGTGATTGTTTGCTCATAAATGTATTGGGTGGAAATTGAATTCTTGGAGAATTAGAACATAAATGTGGAGCCCTGAGAGGTTCTTTTTGAATGATATTATTATTATATAGGTGTTACGAGAAAAGCCTTATATATATAATCTTTCATCTGTTGAGAGCATATTGAATCAAGTATGATATTAGATAGGATTACTCTCTGTGAATGAAATTGCACATATTTTCATATTGTATTCATTCTAAGGGCATCCCAGTGCGCGAATCTTCCTTTGGTGCTGGGTTTGGAGAGAGTAAAATGTACAGTACATCTTATAATTGACAGGTTAAATTAATGAAAATGAATTCTTTGGGCAGCCTAACATTGTTGGGCTAATGGTAGAAATTGACTTGCCATTTTGAAAATCGAAAGGGCAATTATTCTGGGTAATCTCTTTTACTTCATTCTCATGGTTGTGAACGTGAAAGAAAAGCTTCTAACATCTCCAAGTAGTGTATTATGATAGTAGATATCCTCATCTTGGTATTAGATCAAATTTGAAATCCCGTTTGACCTTGCTACTTAGAAGTCTTACATTGAAAATGGAGATTTATATCTCAGCTTAATTATTTATCTTACTAGGCTGGGTATTCGGAAGGAGGATTTGCCAAAATATGAAGAACAGTTGGAACAGAAAATTGCCAAAGCACAATTGGAGGAGCTGAAGAAGGATGCTCTTGAGGCCATGGAAACCCAGAAAAAGCGGTATGCCATTTCAGCCTTGCTTACCGTTTCGATATATAAGCCCTTGCCTCTTTTCTGTTGTCTGTGTTTCTGGACATCTAAATTCTTTAACAGACAGACCCCTGTACTCGGGCCAAGGCACAAAATTGAAGGGAATGGGACAAGTAATATTAATCTGCATTGTTCGTACTCTAGAAAATAACAACATTGTCATTGGAACTTTTCTTGTAGCCTTGTCTTGGCCTCTTCATTTGTATTAGGTGGAAGGTTTGTGTGATCCTTCTTAAATCGCCTTGGTTATGCTTGATATTGATCAACCACTGGCAACTGGAAAGAAAGGTGCTTACGTGAATGCAGGCACAAGTATTTACTATTTGCATTACCGGCATTTAGATCACTGTATCAGTTGGGATAGAAATTATGTGGCAACGCCATATACCTTCCTTTTCAAATTTTGATTGCAACCCGTATTTTTCGTCTTTGGATTGATATATTACTTGCTCTAATTTGCAGGGAAGAATTCAAGGATGAGCAAATGGTGGATGTCAAGTCTTTGGACATCCGGAACTTTATGTAAGAGTTGGAAATCTTACAGTTTGCTTTTGAGTTGTTCTGCATTTCGAGGGAATGGCTTTGCCAACATTCAATGTTAAAGGTGTTGGAAATTCCTCTGTTTTGCTTTGCAAATAAATAGCCATTCAGTTGGTAAATTCGAATACTATGGCACCCGAGAAGATGTCATGCTACTTTGTTAATTTTAACTAAACTGTATCGCTAAATGGTGGCGAAACCGTTGTAGTGCAAGTGCCATAAATTTTAATGGACCGGCCATGTCCTGTCTTTTGACAAGGTTTCTTGTATTCAACTGTTTCTATTTTTTGGTTATGCGGTTTCTAATATCTACAAGCTGAATTGAAAACTGTTGTGGACATGGGTATTGGCAATTCAGCAGGTAAACTGCCCTTGTTGCTGCTGTATGTACCTCTACAAATGATGGCGAGATAGAAAGCAGAAATACCTTTTTCCTTGATGAGCAAAAATCATAAAGAAAGAAGCCACAGTTGCTTTGAGATGAAGCCAAATTCTGTAAAACCATTGAAACTCGTTGAGAGTAATGTTGCTTCTATCCTAATTTTGAAAACGTCTACTCGCAGAGTTGGGCACGTACAAACGTGAATGCATTCAGGCACCATGGTCAAGGACAGGCTAACCTTACCCCACATAATGTGGAGAGGTTTCTAAGAATTGAAGACTTTGAGATTTCACCTTGCAACTCTTACGCCTTGTTGCCACATATTCGTCCGTGTAGGGGGGAATATACATGAAAAAATAAAAATTCTCGAGTATTAATTAACTAAATTCTCATGCTGAGTACTCCTTTAACTCAATTTTATGAATATGAAAGAATTAAGCCAATGATACATACAGTGTACACAGTACAGATTTGAAAGTGGTTAAAATGGTGAAAGAACTAAGCCAGTGATAGCAATGCTCAAATTATTGCCAAAGGTTACCATAAACCACACTTCCTTAAAGCAATCACAGTACAAAAACTACATTATAATGCTCATCAACATGCATCACTCATTGAAACATGAACAGAGGGGATTATGTTCTGGTGTCCAATAGTCTAAACATGAACTAAAATTGTGTTAGCACTGACATAAGTTACCTAGCAGAAAGATATATTTCACCTTTTCCCCATGAACTGCAAAGATGAAAAAATCAAGGGTTATCCTTATTCTTCTAAATGTTTCCACTCAGAATGCAATCATATAAAGTTTCATAAAATGCTGATGTAGAAAAAAGCATGAAAAGCAGCATAAGTACTATAAATCAAGTCAATAAAGATTATTTTTTAAAGTTCATGTCATATATACGACAGCTAATGAACAGAAGAGGAAACATCCCTTGTAGATCTCTTCGGCTGTACTGTATACATACTTCTACATCTCTGCTGCAAAGGATTTACCACAACCACATGTTTGCGAAGCATTTGGGTTCTTGAAAGAGAAGCCTCCACCAATGAGGGCGTCGCTGTAATCCAATTGCATTCCATATATGAAAAGGAGGCTTTTTGGATCACAAACTGCAAACAATATCAAGGAAAGTCTGTCAGGCACATGCAATTGACTAATGAAAATCAAATGTAAGACCGAGTTTTACACCAAATCAAATCCAATATAGGTGAACTGTACACATGGTTTTACATCTCTAGAGTGAATGAAAATTTCAGTAAACAAAGTAAAAAAGCTGATGTCTGCCGTTAACACAATAATAGGTGCCCAACTACTCTTGCTACTATTGAGACCGAACATCTAACAGATCCTGAATTCAAAAGGCATGTCACCCTGATAATTGACTAAAAGCTGTTGACAATTCCCTATTCATAATGCCACTTCCATTACAATCAAATGGGCACTTTAACGTCAGTATCTCACATAGATTATGGTCATTTCAACTCTGGCTTAAATGTCATTGTAGACATCAGCAATCAAGACATGCTAGAAAAGTTACAATTCCTTGAGAAGGTTAGTAGTTGAAAGTGTTCAAAAATAGAGGAACTAAAAGGAAATTTATATGAACAATTCAAGTGCTACAGAAGTTTAATCATAGGAGATTGGTCTATAATAGAATTCATAAACTAAACCATCCGTCAAACAACCTAATGAACTTTCACCATTCAGTGATTTACCAATGGATTCATTTGCTAGGATAACATTCAATGTCATGACATGGCTAATGATGCCAGTTGCAAATTGTATGATCAATTAGATTTTAGTTGGAGCATGTAAGTCCAAATCATATGATCTCTTTTACTGCAGTTTATGTGAACCGCACCGGGTATTAACCAATTAAGTCTATAGAAGGCTATGATGAATATCATTTTTCTATAAAAAAAACTTTATTATACCCCTTTTCTATATCTGTTCAAATTTCAATGCGGTTACACATGCCTGAATTGCATGCTTCACCATAATAACATCGAGTAAAAGGAAAAAATCAAACTCCAATATTCATAGCATAACACTTCACGAGGATGCAAACAAAAGAATCTTCACGTATGACTAAACAACCAGCAACAAAGAATTGATCAACCAAATCGATAACAACAGAGAATATGGTATGGACTAAGAGTAATTAAAATTTAACTAATAAATTAACAAAAGAAAGAGAAAGAAATATGAATGCCTACCAATAACAAAACCATTATATTCAATGAAGGAGTCATCAGGTCTCGCATTTGCCGTATTCTCAAAGTCCATTGTGTACGACATACCGGAACATCCACCTTGTTTCACACCAATTCGTAGGCATAAATCCTCATTACGCTCAGACCTCATCTTATTCAGGTGCTTCAGGGCATTATCGGTCAGGGAAATTGCAGGTTTAAGTCCTTCAGATGTAGGACCAGCTGAAACATACAAGAAACTTACATAAATTACTTAATCAAAATCCCATATGCATCACAATGGCACAAGTTTGTATTTCAGATTACAAATCACATATTCACCCTAACAGTGATACTGGAGTTAAATTTGATTTGCCAAAGCAGGAATTCAGATAAAACTACACACTAGTAGTCCCTGATACTGCTTGAGCCAATTAACACCAGCAAGAGTAATTAATTAACCGCGAGAACCGAATCAGAAACAACTCAAGCTACGAACACAAATCATAAACTTAAAAAGAAATTAAACAAAAAAAAACAGAGCAACGAAGAATCATTAGAAAAGAAAAAAACGAAGAGGCATAGATGTAATCAATCCGAACACAAGAAAGCGTACCTGGAGCTGAAGTTGATCGGATAGAGATAGGTTTTCTACGGCAGAGATTTGATTTCGAGGATCGAAACGAAACCGAATTTTGAGGTGAAAGAACCGATTTTGAGCTACTCGGTATGCGAAGGAGAGACTGAGGGAGCCAATTCGTTGCTGCTGCAGAGAACGCCATTGCAAAGGAACTCTGAAGGGAAAATAAAATCAATGTCGCATTCTTTGCGAAGGTCGAACAGCGCCTTGTCTTGTTCCGAGCGACGACGAATATTGTTTTGGTGTGATTGAATTTAGAAGATCTTGGCCGTTAAAATTCAAGAGAGTTTATTTAAGACAGACTGCTGCGATTTAACAACAAATGATCCTACGGTCCAGATGTAATATGAGTAATTTTATCAATTTTTTGAGGACCACTTTTTCCCTCTGCTCGTAAATTTAGGAATGAAACCTGGCCGGGCTGAGCCCAGTTAGATAGAAACTAGGGTTCGGCCCGTTGCTTTTGTAGTAGGCTCAAATTTGATGGGTCTAAAAAATCTGAGCTCGGGCTCGACTAGTAAAACGGAACCAAAACTTGAGCCCGAGCCCATTGAGCCGGTTCATGTCCTTTTATGAGCCATATGAATTTTGTTAGAGAATCAAAAAATGATTTTACCCCAATAATACCCTTGCTCCTTTAATAGGCTGTCCAACCACTTGCAATTTTTTTTTTATTTGGAGTAAATTCTATTTTAATCAATTCATATATTGTGACCAGAGAGAAAAAAAGAATAAATATAGAGAAATTTTATTTACACCACAATATATACGGGTCACAATTCATAAGTGGAGGGTAGTTAAGGTTATGCATTAAATTTTCTCATAAATATATTTTAACAATAAGATTTGAAAATATAAAACAAGAGCGGACTTCAACTTATAATGGGCCCATGTACTAGGCCCAACACCAGTCTATGAAAGAAGGAAAACTTTAGTCACACCCCACCTTTTACTAAAGACACCCCAATTTGAGTTGACCATCCCTTGTAAAACTGAGTTGACGGGGTGTCTTTAGTAAAAGGTGGGGTGTGACTAAAGTTTTCCATGAAAGAAACTTCTATTGGGCCTGAAAAGGTATAATCAACCAGAAGTCAATTAAGAACAGAAACCCTTTTTCCTTGTCAATTCAAGGTAATTCACCATCAGTACTCGTTCATGAACCAAAGATTGGCACATTTCTCAATTTCTCAATAATTCAGTACTTGTTCATCATGAACCAAATTATACATTGTTTTCTACTAGAGTCAAGCAAGTTGGACTTCAACTTAAATGGGCCCACGTGCGAGGCCCAACACCAGGCTAATGATTTTTTCAAAATGATAGAAACAATGCTAAAAAATCAAAATGTTGTAGCAAGAAGTAATAATAAAAAATTAATTTACAAATTAATGTCTTCGATGATTTTTCACCTTTTTAAAATCATTTCATGACAACCTCATTTGCAATAGTATCAAAATGATTGAGAGCTCAAGGGAAGCCAAAAATACTCTTTTTTTTTATAAAAAGAAAGAATAATTGTGTTATTTAGGATATGATAGGAAACTTGATGAGACGGAGCAATAGTAGAATTGGTTATATGAAAATAACATATAACCATACAACATTCTTACGAATCGTAATATTTTTTTTATCTCAGTCATCTCAATATATGGTATAATTGGGACAAAAAATATTTGGATCCATATCATCTTCGATGACCATAAGGAGTCTCAATGTGGGCCCGAAATTTCCCCTGGAAGCACATTAAAATGATGCAATTTGGCACCATAGAGTGACACGTCGCACTCACAATGGGACCTTCCTTTCATAGCTAGCTCCAGGGAAAGTGTGCACGGAGGAATTAACAAATTTAAAAGAAAAGGTTGAACAACATACAAAAAAAAAAACAAAAAAGAAAAATAAGTAAAGAGCCTCATTCGCATTATAAAGGAGCATGCCTTGACATTTATTCCCCCTTTAGACTTCCACCAGCTGGTTTCAATCAATGGAACCTCCTCATCAAAACCCTAACCCTAAGTTCACTCACCGCAGCAGTCAATTCGTCGATCCATTATCGTCATCGGACTTCGAGTTCTCAGAATATATCGACCATGTATTCGAGGATGATCATTCTTCGCTGCTGAGTATCGTGTCATCGGCGCACATCGGGGGAAGCTCAACGGGGCATAGACTTGCAACATCAAGAGATACAACCATGCAAGTGACTCACTATATATCTATATCTATATCTATATATATACATATACATATATTGGTATTTACTATTGATCGATGGATGATCGGCTTTTGTTTGTTTGTTTGATTCGCATGTAAGAATTGAGATGTAGATTGTATTTTTATTTGTTTTTGAAATTGCAGAAACAAGAACAAGAGGGAAGTGAGACAGAGGATTGCATTTAGGACTAAATCGCAGCTGGAAGTGATGGATGATGGGTATAAATGGAGAAAGTATGGAAAGAAGTCTGTCAAGAACAATCCCAACCCAAGGTAATCAAGGATATATAAGCCTTTTGATTTCTATCATCTTTTTTATGCATATATTATAGTGAATGCTTAAGCTACTAATTTTGGGAAACATATATATTGCTTAATTATTTTAAATTTATTGAAAATATTTATTTTTTTATTTCTTCCAGTGGTTTATAAATAAAGTTCAACTACTCTCACATTGAAGACGCGTTTTCATGAGCCTGAGAACCAATGATGATGACTCATTAAGAACAAATCTATGTGGACCCCTGATCAGAATGGATAATATTTTTAATGTGTTTGGGGTGTAAATTTCAACAAATACGTACTATATTATAATTTTTTTTAAAAAACCGTAACTAACAAAGTTGTTTTTCCTTGCACGTGAACTAGTAAAATATTCGTCAATGATGAAGTACCTCCTTGTGAATCGCGATGAAGCTAATGCTGATATATATATATATATATATATATATATATATATATATATATATATATATATATATATATATGTATGTATATATGTATGCTGTCTGGTGTTAGAAATCTGGATCTTATATATATTCTTATGAACAAGTATACAAAGAATATGTTTACTTGTTCATCATGGATATATCATGCATGGATCATATTTCTCTCTCGGAGACCATATACTTACGCACTCACGCACAGAAACACACAAACATAACATATATATATATATATATACGGATCACTTTTACGGACGCAAAATTCAACGACAAATATAGCATGTAATTCTTCATATATGTGACCCCCATTTTTGTTGTATTTTATTACGATCATTGGATTTCGAATCTGTAAACTACTAAGTCCCTAAAAATGATCCGCATGTGAGAAAGCTTCATATCTATATGTGTGTTTGCAAACCCCACATCACACTCAAATACTAAATGTTAATTAGGATAATCTTGCTCTTATTTTTCTCAACCATGTCATATATGTGCATTAAATCCGCAATTGATTTCCAACTCTCGATAGTAGTGCCCACTGATTTGTGTTTCAAGTTTCAACGGTCTTACGGATCTCAGTATTTTTTGTCCCAACTATACCAAATACTAAGATGGACACACACAAATCATGTGAGATCCACGATTTTGTATGAATCATGTATGTTCATCTCAATATTTAGAATAATTTGTCATTTTCGTTTGGGTTTTGATTGGGCTTTCAAAGTGGAATTTATAGTGTATACTGTATAAATTCATTTTCCTTCTCTTGCAAGGCTGCTTCAAAGTCTTTAATATGCATGTACTTAAATAGTATTTACAACCTTGGCAGGAATTATTATAAATGTGTAGTTGGGGGATGCCATGTGAAGAAGAGGGTGGAGAGGGACGGAAAAGACTCAAGTTATGTGATAACCACATATGAGGGAGTGCACAACCATTGAAGCCCTGGTGTGGTCTATGACAACCAGATGTCCCCTAATGCTTGGAATTCTCCAGCATCTCTTCAGTTTCCCTCTTATTCTTGAATTTATTGGCTTCCACATATATTATATACCCTTAACATATGTATATAAATTCTCTCATGCGAACTTAAAATAAAGACTTAAAATATGTGCATGTATATATATGAATCCTGGAATTTTTTGGGTTGTCCACATAGGCTTCTTGAACATTTGGACTTGACCCATTATATTTGTATGGTTTTTTTTGAGTTTAACATTATATATATATATAGAGAGAGAGAGAGAGAGAGTTTTGAAACACCATGCGAGTGAATTCAAAAAAAGTTTAAGAAAGCTAGGTCTTGGACAGGAAAAGAAACTGAAGAGAGCTTGGGAGCTTGATCAAAGAATTGTTGCTGAATACATATCAACAAAAAGAGGAGCTTGATCAAAGACTTGTAGTATTCAGGGTTATGAACAATTCAGATTGGTCCTCATGGTAGGAGATACCTACAAGAGGCGTTGAGGGAAATACCTAAACCCTTGGTCTTCCTTATCACTAAAGCCTTGCCCTCACAATGGATTAATGTACCAGTACTTGAAAGGATTCAGTGTTGTCAGATGATTTTCTTAGGTCTCTCCCTCAAGGCCTCTTGTAGCTGTTGGATGGGAATCAATGTTTCAGTTGGTGTTCTTTAATCTCTCCTCTTTATGGGGCTTCTTTTATTCTGCTTTCCTCAAATGGCATGACTTCAATTCATAATTACAAGAAATCAAAGAGCATCGAAATTCTGTGATAATTATGGCTTTGATATTGAAGTTTCTATCCTTCTGCAAGACTAACGAATATTGGATTATCCATTTGGATCAAAATGGTCAACCTCTGAAGATAGGAAAGTTAATATTGATACAAAAAGATTATCCTCTCATGAAAAAATTCCTCTCTTATTTTAGCCTCATTTTCTCGTGGAGCGAGTCAAAAGGGGCTGTCGATTTGCTGTCATAACAATATGATGCTTCCATGGCTATTCCATATTTTTCTAGTTCTGCTCAGTACGGATTGGGTTTGCGTCTTGTTGATTGGAGTTTCTTTTTCCTAGAACTTTCTCGTAGAAACTTCAAGAGAAATTTCTATCGATTTGATTTGATGACCTTCTTATCCGTAGAAGTAGGCAAGATTGGCTGAATAACGTAAAATCCAATACCTGGTCAATTCAATATAATCCAGTTCCTGGTCATGAACCAAAGATTGGTACATTTCTCAATCTCTCATGAAAAGTATACGTTATTTTCCACTAGAGTCAAGCAAGTCAACCTTCCAGTGATTCTATGTGTATAATCTCAATATCGAGGTTTTTTTTTCCTAGAACTTTCTCACATCACCTTCAACACCTACACAAATTATATGTTTTTACTTTCAAGGGGATTTCCTAGTTATTTCTTGGACACCACTCATCTTACCCACATATTTTAAAGCATATCATGAAAGGGAGGGGCTGCAATTCTAATTGGATGGAATCAGAGGGAGGGCAAAACCATGTGGTCCAAAGGCAACATCTCAAAAAAAATTTTGAGTTATTTATTAATGATGTTTTCAGAATGATAGAAACAATACTAAAAACAAATGAAAAAAACATTCGAATCCTTATCATTTTCGATGACCATAAGGAGTCTCGATGTGGGCCCGAATTGTATCCTGGAGGCTGGGAGCACATTAAATGAAGCAATTTGGCACATTAAAGGGACCTTCGTTTTATAGCTTCAGGAAAGTGTGTACGAAGGAACAAGTTTAAAAGAAAGTTAAACACACACAAGACAAAAGAAAATAAGAAAGAAAAATAAATAAATAAATAAAAAGGAGCCTCATTCGCATTATAAAGGTAGCACATGTCTTGACATTTATTCCCCGGCCCCTTACATTTCCAGCTGGTTTCAGTCAATGGAACCTCCTCATCAAAACCCTAACCCTAGTTTCACTCATTTCAGCAGTCCATTCGTCGATCCATCATCGTCATCGGACTTCGAGTTCTCAGAATATATCGACCATGTATTCAAGGATGATCATTCTTCGCTGCCGAGTATGGAGTCATCCGAGCACGTCGGGGCCAGCTCAACTACGAGGCATAGTGTTGCAACATCAAGAGATACAGCCATGCAAGTGATTCGCTATATATCTATATCTATATTTATATGTGTATATATATATATATATTTAGTACTATTGATCGATGAATCGGCTTTCGTTTGTTTGATTCGCATGTAAGAATTGAGATGTAGATCGTATTCTTTTTTTTGAAATCGCAGGAACAAGAACAAGACGGAAGAGACACAGAGGATTGCATTTAGGACTAAATCGCAGCTGGAAGTGATGGATGATGGGTATAAATGGAGAAAGTATGGAAAGAAGTCTATCAAGAACAATCCCAACCCAAGGTAATTAAGGATATATAAGCCTTTGATTTCTATCATCTTTTTTATGCATATATTATAGTGAATGCTTAAGATACTAATTTTGGGAAACATATATATTGCTTAATTATTTCAAATTTCTTGAAAATATTTATTTATTGTGTGTTTGTTTTTTTTTAAAAAAATAATAACAATGCTTGTATCTATACTATTCATACTACCAAGAATAAAATTCCACATTGGTCTGGCATAACCCAACCAAATAGTTTATAAGTAAAGTTTAGCTACTCTCACATTGAAGACGCATTTCATAGGGTAGAGAACCAGTGACAACAACTCATGAAGAACAAATCTGTTTGGGTCCCTAGATAGAATGGATAATATTTTTAATGTGTTTAGACTATGAATTTCAACAACTACGTGCTATACTATAGATTTAATTGGTGAAGAATTATAAAAAAAAAACTTATTGGTACATACATAAATATATATATATATATATATATATATATATATATAATAATGGGGTTTGATTGAAACGACAAATTAGACGTACTGCTTTGGATTCATGTTCCAAATTAATGGTAAAAATATTGGTGTACATTTTAAGTGCACATAAGAGAACAAGTGAGACCACAATTGGTCTCTTAGGGGTTGTTACTCTCCCATTAGGGAGTTACAACCCTTGGGTTCAAAATACCAATTGTCCATGGTAATTGAGAATCCCTCCATGGAGTGGTTTGACCTATCTTGGGTACCCACTCCAAGTGCACCATGGCTAGCCAATGCTAGCCATGCCAACAATATATATATATATATATATATGAGAAATTCTCATATAAGGGTCTAATGTAAGAATTCATCTTTCTATATATATACTTAGAATAATTGGGACAAAAAATAGTGAGATCCTTAACATTTTCGTTTGTGTTTTGATTGGACTTTCAAATTGGAATTTATAGTGTATACTGTATAAATTCATTTTCCTTCTTTTGCAAGGCTGCTTTACAGACTTTAATATGCATGATGACATGAATTTGAGATTATACTTAAATTGCGCAGGAATTACTATAAATGTATAGTTGGAGGATGCCATGTGAAGAAGAGGGTGGAGAGGGACAGAGAAGACTCAAGTTATGTGATAACAACATATGAGGGAAAGCACAACCATGAAAGCCCTGGTGTGGCCTATGACAACCAGATGTCCCCTAATGCTTGGAATTCTCTAGTATCTCTTCAGTCATCCACTTATTCTTGAATTTATTGGCTTCCACATATATTATATCCTTCATATATATATATGAACTCTCTCATGCAGACTAAAAATAAAGACTTTAAATGCGTGTATATATATATGAATCCTGGAATTTTTTGGGTTGTCCATAGGCTTTTTGGACATTTGGACTTGACCCATTATATTTAAAGCACATTCTGAAAGGGAAGGGTTGCAATTCTAATTGGCTGGAATTAAGGTTTATCTCAAGGAGGACAAAGCCATGGGTTCGAGGGCGACATTCTGATTTTTTTTAAGTTATTTATTAATAATGTTTTCAAAATGATAGAAAATAATACTATAAATCAAAAGGTTGTAGCAATAAATAATAATTGAAAATTAATTTACAAATATCCTCGATGAATTTTTCACATTTTGAAATCGTTTCATGACAACCTCATTTGAAATAGTATCAAGAATATATTTCTCAATGTAGACAATTAAACTATCATTTAACTATTGATTGTTCATTTGATTCTGAATCCAATTCTTGACGATCTTCATGACAGAAAATGATATCTCTATTGTAACAGTTGCGACTAGTAGAACCAATGTCAAACTCAAAAGTATATAAATCAGTGTGTATTTTTATTTTTTTTTTAAAAAGGGCTTAGTCCGGAATTTTATTAATCAAGGAAGAGAAAAAGCCTCTCTTCGATGGCTTACAAGAAACGAGGGGGGCATGAACCTGACCTCGGCAACAAGAAGAAAAAACACAACAATTACATAACCAACCAAACAACACCAAGCAGAAAAACCACTGGAAACCTATTTTCTAATACGAAAAGCTGGGATCCCCAACCTATCCATTTGGAGCAAACCTTTAACAGTAGGAGGGAGATTACAGAACCTGTCATAGGCTACAGAAACTTTAGTGTGTATACGCTATGTCTTGTAGTATCAATCATTTCTTAAGAAAGATTACAAACTAGAGAATCTCATAACAAGATAAAAGTTTAACCAAGAGATGACTTAGAGTGCAAAGACAAATATGCAGTGCAGGCTGCAATTGCGGATGCCGATTGATGATCTAGGGTTTGAGACTAAGAGGTTGAGAGACTAAAGTAGAGTCTCACTGACTAAGGGAAAGAAATGAAGGGAAGCGTGAGATTACTTAAAAAGATATCAAAGATCACTCAACAATTTAAAATATTACAAGACTACTATTGATATAATTTTCTTTTCAAAAAGTCTTGCCCATCCTCTCCCTCATGTGCGTCAGCTCCTGGCTAGAATTGACTGCAATTCCTCCTTAAGAAGTTTGATTTCCATTGATATGGTTGTAGACATAAAAAATTTGCAGCCCAATTAAATAAAATAGTGGGCCCTAAATTAAAATAATTTATGAAGCCCAAAATATTGTTAAATGGATAAAATCTAAGATAAATACAAATCAAATCAAATTCAAATAAAAAATAAAATTAAATTAAAGAGATAATCATTGATTAAGTGATTTCTCTACAATACCCTTAATGTCAAGGGTTAAGGCCAAGGGTACATAAGTAAATTCCACTTCTCCCTTTGCCTATAAATACCAAGCTCACTTGGAAAAAAAAAAAGAAAAAGAAGAAGAGGAGTAGAGAGAAACTATCTAAAGACTCTCTCAAATTTCTTCTCTAAATCCGGAATTCTTAGAATTCCTTCAAGTCTCAAATCCAAGTCAAGTCTCGGAAGTGAAAAGTCCAAGTTCTTTAAATCCGGAATTCTTAGAATTCCTTCAAGTCTCAAGTCTAAGTCAAGTCTCGGAAGTGAAATTCAAGTTCTCTAAATCCAGAATTCTTAGAATTCCATCAAGTCTCAAGTCCGACAATCAAATCCTAAATTCAAGTCCAACACTCAAATCCAACTGGATTTTATTACAAATTCGTAGAATTTGTTTGAAGCACTCAACTAAAATCAGAGGATTCCGTATTCGTGTGGAATACGTCAAAAGAAGAGATCAAATCCACTTTGATTTAAATATTTGTAATTTGTATCAAATTCTAAGTGTATTTAATTTATACTGAGGAATTTGGTGCGTACAAATTTCTGGCACGCTCGGTGGGACACTCTTCTCCTCTCATCTTTTAGTTGAATTTATTAAATTCAGTCTAAGTCAAAACTATGGAATCCACGATTCCTTCAAAGGAGATTGATGTCACTGATGACGTCTCTCACGCAACTCGTACGCGAGTTAAAGCCGGAGAATCACAATTGTTTTCTCCTCTTAAGAAATTCTCAAAAAAGGGTCAAAAGAAGTCTCATGTGAGTAAATCTAGATCCAAATCCCTTCAAATCAAAGATGAAACAAAAGAGGCGGAATATGTATATTCTAGCTCCTCGAGTGATGAATCCGAGTCCAAACCTCATTCCGTGAAGTTGGCATCACGGAAGTGGGCTGATTACACCTCGTCTTCGGAGTCTGAATCCGAATCCAAATCTCTCAAGTCAAAAGGAATGGAATATGTATATTCCAACCCTTCATATGAGGAATCCACATCACGGAAGTGGGATAATTACATCCCAACGTCGGAATCAGATATTCCTGTGCCGGTTATGATGACCGAGGCAACAAGTTCCGAAGATCAGGTGAAACAAATGAATGTCACCATTGATCAATTGACAAAGTCCTTAGAAGAGAAGGACAAACAAATTGCTGCACTCATAAACCGATTGGATTCCTTAGGACCAATCACGGAACCGAGCCGTGAAACCTTTGTTTCACGAGAAGGTAAAGCTCCAGAAAGTTCAAATTCTCTTAAAGCTCAACAAAAGCAAGAAAAGCAAGATCGCTTGACAGCACAAAATGCTCTCCGCGATTCGACCAACTTATCTGTTGCTTCACTCTCTGTGAATCAACTCCAAAACATGATCGTAGACACCATCCGAGCTCAGTATGGTGGAGCCCCACAATCATCTCTAGTGTATGCAAAGCCATATAGTCGCCGGATTGATGAAATCCGCATGCCATGGGGTTATCAACCCCCTAAGTTCCAACAATTTGATGGGAAGGGCAACCCAAAGCAACATGTTGCTCATTTCATCGAAACTTGCAATAATGCGGGTACATTTGGTGATTCCATGGTGAAACAATTCGTGCGTTCCCTAAAAGGAGCTGCATTTGAATGGTATACTGACCTTCCAGCTGGTTTTATTGAAGGTTGGGATCAACTTGAGCGCGAGTTTCTAACTCGCTTTTATAGCACCCGACGGACAGTTAGCCTCCCGGAACTCGCAAGAATGAGGCAGAATAAAGAAGAAGCTGTGGTCGAGTATATTGAACGTTGGAGGAACCTTGTCCTAAATTGCAAGGAACGTATAAGCGAAAGTTCCTCCATCGATATGTGTGTTCAAGGAATGCATTGGGGGTTACTTTACAATCTTCAAGCTAATATGCCACATTCCTTCGAGGAACTTGCAACCCGAGCTCATGACTTGGAAATCCAAATAGCAAGGCATGGAAGCCATTTGCCAAGTGACCCTCGAGAATTAAAGAAAGAAGTGAAAAAGGATTCAAAGCCTTCACGGACTAAAGAATCCATGGCTGTTACTACTGACCCAGTTAAGATTTCTACACAGAAATCTAAATCTAAATTCGAGTCCAAGACTCGTAAAGATCAAACTCAAGTCAAGGAGCGACCAACCTTGAAACAAATGCAAGAGAAGGAATACCCATTTGCGGATTCCGAAGTGTCTGGGATTCTAGACCAATTACTTGAACAGAAGCTCATAGAGCTTCCTACTTCAAAGCGGCCGGAAGAAATTGGCCAAACTGATAATCCTAAGTACTGCAAGTATCATCGGATCATTGGTCATCCGATTGAGAAATGTTTTGTCTTCAAAGACATAATCATGCGGTTGAATAGGGAAAACAAAATCGATCTCGATCTTACTGACAATGTTGAGGTCAATTGCGGAATGGTGGCTTTTGGGTCATTTGACCCCATTCCAATATCAATGGAAGCTCAAACGATGCCCTCGTCCATAACTAACGAGGAATCATCAAATATAGAACTGACTGCTGAGCTTCCTGAAGGAGCTGTAAGAGTCCAGTTCATTGTAGATGGAGAAGCCACCACTGTCTATGCATATCCCGGAATGCCGAGGCCACAAGCTCCAAATAGGCCAACGTTATATGAAATCATGACGGATGATCTGGATGTGTGGGATTCATCACCAGAAATGTATGATTCATCTTCTGAAAGTGAAGATGAAGGTTGGATAGAGGTGAAAAGTAAAAGACAATACTCTTCACCAATCCGGTCTCTTCCAAGTCCAATACCTATTCTCGGAAGGAGAGAAAATAAAAAATCTCGGCCTAAGAATCGATTAAGAAGAAATCGAAGAAAGACATATGTTGAGGTTGAGAATGAAAGCACTCATTCAACTCCCCGAAAGAAAGTAACTCTTAAGGAATACTTTCCGAAAGATTACTTTCTAGATGAACATATGACATCATATGTGATCAGTGCAATAGACTCTAAAGAGTCACATGAAGAAAGAGATGGTTCTAAGATGGAAGCCTCAAGCATTGAGAAGAAAGGAGTTGTTACTTCACTCCAAGAAATTCCCTCTGACATGAACATCTCGGAAGTCCTTGAACTCCCAATAGATACTCGTTTGGCGCTAGTTCAAACACTGCTCAATCCGGAAGAATACAAAGGGAAAATATTTTCCCAAATAAGAAAAGTTAGTCCCGGTGATTGTATGGCAACAATTACCTTTACGGACGATGACTTACAGCTTGGGACGAGACTTCACAACAGGCCACTTTATGTTAGTGGAATTATTCGAGAACACAAAATATCTCGAATCCTCATTGACTGTGGATCTGCTGTAAATATTATGCCGATTCATACAATGAGAAAGATTGGAATCTCAGTGAATGAGCTTTCTAAAAGCAAACTCACAATCCAAGGTTTCAATCAAAAAGGACAACGTGCCATTGGCACAGTCCGGTTAAAGATTGAGATGGATGATTTGATATCATCAGCTTTATTTCATGTAATCGACTCCAAAACATCCTATGAATTACTTTTGGGACGTGTTTGGTTACATGAAAATGGAGTAATTCCTTCAACATGGCACCAATGCTTCAAGTACAGTCGAAATGGCAAGGAAAAATGCATTGTAGCCGAATCAAAGCCATTCGCAAGTGAAGAATCTCATTTTGCGGATGCAAAATTTTACCAAAAGGAAGATATGCCCCAAGAAGCCCTTCCAGTGTTGATTCCGGAATCAAAAAATGATGTAAAAGATGACTCAATTGAGGGCATCTTATCAAGAACCTTTGTAAAGGAATCATCAAAAATTGAGTTGTCAAAGAGAGATGTTGACATTCTCAAGGAAGACCTAATCCTTCCGATTCCTTCTATTGGGAAAATTGTGGACTTAAATTCTATACAAGAAAATGCCGAGGAAGCTGAGCTTCCTAAAACTTTGGGAAACCACTCAAATGGGTGGTTTGATCCACGTGTAAAGAAGCTCATGGAGAACGCTGGATACGGAAAAGGGAAGCCATGCAAACTTGGCGACCTTGATTCCGTTCTGTCTAGTGGAAAAGCTCCGGTGATAAATAAACAAGGAATATCTATTCCACAACCAAAACACGGATTGGGACATGAATCTCGTGACTCACACCCTATCCGAATTAGAGCAAAGAAAGCATCGGCCAATCCAATCATGATACAGATTTTTGAGTATAATGATGACAAGCCCGTAGAGCCTCTTGCTCAGAGCCAAATACAAAAGCAAAATACTCGAATTTCAGTATTTGAACGGATTGGTGATAATCCGTCAACATCAAACCAAATGGAGTCTGTACAAAAAGTCTCTGTATTTTCTAGGCTTGGGCCAAAAGTCCAGAAAGAGGATCCGAAGAAACGAAGGAGACAAAGACGTCGTAGACGTAATGCTCTAGCTAAAGATAAAGGTAAAAACAAGGTGATTGTTTCTGTCAATCACGTCACAATTGAGGAAGTGACTGAAAAAGAATTCAGTTCCGACTCATCTTCTGATGAAGAACCCATATCGGCACCATCTACCTTAGAAGATGGGGGGCAAGCTACGGTTGATGAACTCAAGGAGATCAATCTAGGAACTGAAGCTGATCCAAGGCCAACATTTGTAAGCGCACTTCTAAGTCCAGAAGAAGAAACAAAATACATCCAGCTTTTGCAAGAATATATGGATGTCTTTGCATGGACTTACAAAGAAATGCCAGGACTAGATCCAAAGATTGTTGTCCATCACTTGTCTATCAAACATGGAGTACGTCCCATAAAACAAGCTCAAAGACGATTCCGACCGGAATTAGTCCCGAAAATTGAAAATGAAGTCAATAAACTTATTGAAGCTGGATTCATTCGAGAAGTTAAATACCCGACATGGATTGCCAATATTGTCCCAGTGATGAAGAAAAATGGGCAATTACGGGTCTGTGTTGACTTCCGAGATTTAAATAAAGCATGTCCAAAGGATGATTTTCCATTGCCCATCACGGAGCTAATGGTTGATGCAACTACCGGACACGAAGTGTTATCCTTCATGGATGGTTCGTCTGGATACAATCAAATTCGGATGAACCCAAAGGATGAGGAATTCACTGCATTCCGTACTCCAAAAGGAATATATTGTTACAAAGTTATGCCTTTTGGATTGAAGAATGCCGGAGCCACATATCAACGTGCCATGCAGAAGATCTTTGATGATATATTGCATAAAAAGGTGGAATGTTATGTGGACGACTTAGTCGTAAAGACCAAAAACCGAAAAAATCATTTAGATGATTTACGGGTTATCTTTGAAAGACTTCGTCGATTTCAATTAAAGATGAATCCTCTCAAGTGCGCCTTTGGTGTCACTTCTGGAAAATTTCTTGGCTTCATCGTAAGGCATCGAGGTATTGAAATTGATCGAACAAAAATCGATGCCATTTTAAAAATGCCAGAACCGACTAACTTACACGAGCTAAAAAGCTTGCAAGGGAAGCTCGCGTATATTAGAAGGTTTATTTCAAACCTTGCTGGACGATGCCACCCATTCAATAAGTTGATGAAAAAAGACACTTCTTTTAAATGGGATGATACTTGTCGGAATGCCTTTAATAATATCAAAGAGTACCTCCTACATCCGCCTGTATTAAAGGCACCAATTCCAGGTAGACCATTAATCCTATACATTGCTGCCCAAGAGCGATCATTAGGAGCACTGCTTGGACAAGTGGATGACGAGGGGAAGGAAAGCGCATCATACTACGTGAGTCGTACGTTGGTAGGCGCGGAGCTAAATTATTCACCAATTGAAAAAGTGTGTCTAGCATTAGTCTTTGCAACAAAAAAGCTAAGACATTATATGCTTGCACATGTTATTCATTTGATCTCAAAGGCGGATCCACTTAAATTCATCATGTCAAGACCAGTCTTATCTGGAAGATTAGCAAAGTGGGCACTTCTTCTCTCAGAGTTTGATATTACTTTTGTACCTCAAAAGGCTATAAAAGGACAAGCTTTAGCGGATTTCCTAGCGGACCATCCGATTCCAGCAGAGTGGGAGCTTCCAGAAGAATTCCCAGATGAAGAAGTCTTTTTCACTGATGTAATACCATCATGGAAATTATTCTTTGATGGTGCTGCACGAAAATATGGTGCAGGAGCTGGGGTAGTTTTTGTTACCCCTCAAAATGAAGTCATGCCTTTCTCCTTCACATTGATGGAGATGTGTTCCAACAATGTGGCGGAATACCAAGCCTTGATAATTGGCTTGGAAATGGCTTTAGAGATGCAGCTCGGACAACTCGAAATTTTCGGAGATTCTAAGTTGGTTATTAATCAACTTTTATCAAAATATGAAGTCCGGAAGATCAATTTAATTCCTTACCAGAAGCATGCGGCAAAGCTCTTGGAAAAATTTGACATGGTTAATATTATTCATGTCCCAAGGAATGAAAATCGACAAGCAGATGCATTGGCTAACTTAGCTATTGTATTGGCTAACTCCGATAAAGATATCGCGATTATGTCCATTTCTCAAAAATGGGTAATTCCATCATGGACACCTGAAGATGAAACAGAAGTTCATAATATCTCAGGTGATACAACTGAAAATGAGGATTGGAGGCAACCAATCATTGACTTTCTTAAATATGGAAAGTTACCAAGTGATCATCGCCATAAAACGGAAATTCGGCGACGTGCCTCTAGATTCATATACTACAAAGATACGCTTTATCGGCGTTCTTTTGATGGTGTATTTCTTCGATGCCTAAGCAAAGAAGAAGCGAATCAAGTATTGGAAGAAGCTCATTCCGGGATATGTGGTGCTCATCAGTCCGGACCAAAACTTCACTTTCGGATAAAAAGGATGGGATATTATTGGTCAACCATGGTGAAAGATTCCATGGAATATGCTAAAAGATGTGAAGCTTGTCAAGTTCATGCGAACTTTATACACCAACCACCGGAACCCTTACATCCGACTGTTGCTTCATGGCCTTTTGATGCCTGGGGTTTGGATGTTGTAGGACCCATAACTCCAAAATTGTCTGCTGGCCATTTGTATATCTTGGCAGCTACAGATTATTTCTCAAGATGGGCGGAAGCACTTCCATTAAAAGAAGTTAAAAAAGAGACCGTTGTCAATTTCATCCAAGGTCAAATCATTTATAGATATTGAAGCAACCGGCTTGAAAAAAACAATGAAGTCGCCACCAATTGATTTTTAGGATGCAATTGGACATCCGTTCTGGTCTACGAGAAAAATGGGCAAGGGGGTCTATTGAGCATGGGGAAGGTGTTAGGCACCCCACAACTCCCGAAAACGGTTACCTTTGAATGTTTTCCCATTTGGCTTTGATTTGTTTTTGAAAATCCCATTTTGATGGGTCTTATTGGAAGGTAATGAAAAAAAAACCCACTTGGAGTGGTTTGGACAACAAGGTGCACGGGATCATTGGGGTCATTCCCGACTTGGCCAAGGATTGGAGAAAACACCACTTGGAGTGGGTTTGGATATTTGAAAAAAAAGGGGTTGCACGGGATCATTGGGGCCATTCCCGGCTTGGCCAAAGATTGGAGAAAACACCACTTGGAGTGGGTTTGGATATTTTAAAAAAAAAGGGGTTGCACGGGATCATTGGGGTCATTCCCGGCTTGGCCAAAGATTGGATAAGGTACCACTTGGAGTGGGTTTGGATATTTGGGAAAAAGGACTCTTGAGGACTTGGTTGATGTACCAAAAGGGCCCACAATCAAGGAATAATGTTCAATTCAAGCCTTACTCACAATTATGTTCTTCATGAGAAAAGAAAGAATCCATTTATGACTCATTGAATGAGTCAAATATCTTTAAACTCACCGTTGAATCCGTAAATAAATTCTCCTAATCCCTAAAAACATATTTGCTTTCCGAGTCCACGAAATCCAAATGTTTTGGATGAATGCCAATGGAACCCCAATATCTTGAAGGCTCTTTGGTATTTAATCAAAACATAAGGATTCCATAATTTAATCTTGATGTGTTTTATTAACATGAGACGGCTTGGATTAATTCTAATGACTAACGCGTTGCTTTCATTTTTATTGCACTCAAACAATCCTAGCATACATCTAAGCATCATGGCATAGTGTGAGAAATCAAAGTCCTAAGCATGCATTCTAATGCAATCATCATTCTCAAAATCATCTCCTAATGTCTATATGCTTCTAGCACCCTAAACATTTATGTATGCATTTCCACTATTTTCCACTATACCATTACAAGGATTTACATTTTACAAGGATACGTGACAAAAACGAAATTTATACAAATGTACAAAAACCCAATATTGCCCTTGAGACCCATTGCTCCAATCCGGCCCAAATCCTCTAGGTATGCCCCTCGGTCCAAGCGGTCCCAAGCCCGATCCAAGCCCAACAAACACAAACATAAGAATGGAGGGTTAAATGGTGCTCAATAATCATAAAAACTCAAATCAAATTAATTATATATATATATATTATAGACATGCATACACAAACACATATATACAAACACAAATGAAATATATATGTACACACCCTGTATATATACACACACACACCACATATATATATATATATATACACCACACACACACATATATATATATATATACGCACCTACAGATATATATATATATATACACAATATACTGCACCCATATATACACACACCTATTGTACGCACATACCCACACACACACAACATATATATATACATTGTAGACCAAACACATAGATATATACCATAGTATATATACACGTACTGTACGCATATACACACAAATACACATGCCATATATATATATATACACACCTGCACTATATATATACACACACCGTATATACATATATAAACACATATGAACACATATATATAAGCACATATGAACCGGTATATATACAAACACATACATATAGATATCAAAAACCCAGCATATATACATATACATACACACACACACACACATATATATATATATATATATATATATATATATATATATAAACTTGTATATATACCCAATACATCACAACATTCAAAGAACATATGTTACAGCCGGACCAACATAAGTGAGTAAAAACCTTATTTCAATAGTGAGCAAACAAGGACATAAACCTTCAACAATCAAATCCAAAGAAAGAAAGCCAGATCCAAGGAATCAGAAATAAAGAGATGCAAAGTAGAACTACAGGAACATAAATAGTGAAATGGAACAAGAAGTGTCAAATATGAGTGGATCTATTACCTTCCCGGAAGAACAAAACCGAAAAGAATCAAACTCCTTCTTCTCTTCCTTTTCTTCTCTTTCCTTTGGCCTTTCTTCTTTTCCTTTGGCCTCCCCTCCCCCTTTTTATTTCTTTTCCTCCTTAAATCCTGCCACTTCTTCTCTCCTCTTCTTTCTTTTTCTTTTTTTTCCTCTTTTTTCTCCACTCTCTCACGCCACCTCTCTCTAATTTATTTTTTTCTCTTTCTTTTCTCCTACTCTGCCCCACGTCTCCCCTTTTTTCTTCTTTCTCCCCCTTTTCTTCTTTTCCACCGATTTCACTCCCCTTTTTCTCTTCTTTTCTTTTTTTCCACCACCTTATCATTTTGTTTTATTGTTTTTTTTGTTTCTTCTTTTTTTTTGTTTTTTTCTATTTTTTATTTTTGTATTTTGTTTTTGGCCGGACGAAAACCGGTTACTACAGCTGCCCCCCTTTGTATGTCTTTTATGAAGTAAAAGGCGGACAAAGGTGTAGTTAACCGAATTTCGTACGGAAAGGATAAGGAAAGATGCTCGGGATCACTGTAGCCATTCCCGGCTTGGCTGAAAAAGTGCTCAGGATCATTTGTGCACGGGATCATAGGGCCATCCCCGGCTTGGCCAATGCTTGAAAGAAATCCCACTTGGAGTGGGTGTTGTAAATTGAAAAAGACAATGTGCTCGGGATCATAGGGCCATCCCCGGCTTGGCCAATGCTTGAATGAAATCCCACTTGGAGTGGGTTTTGTAAATTGAAAAAGACAATGTGCACGGGATCATAGGGCCATCCCCGGCTTGGCCAATGCTTGAATGAAATCCCACTTGGAGTGGGTTTTGTAAATTGAAAAAGACAATGTGCACGGGATCATAGGGCCATCCCCGGCTTGGCCAATGCTTGAATGAAATCCCACTTGGAGTGGGTTTTTGTAAATTGAAAAAGACAATGTGCACGGGATCATAGGGCCATCCCCGGCTTGGCCAATGCTTGAATGAAATCCCACTTGGAGTGGGTTTTTGTAAATTGAAAAAAAACAGTGTGCACGGGATCATAGGGCCATCCCCGGCTTGGCCAATGCTTGAATGAAATCCCACTTGGAGTGGGTTTTGTAATTTGAAAAAACAGTGTGCACGGGATCATAGGGCCATCCCCGGCTTGGCCAATGCTTGAATGAAATCCCACTTGGAGTGGGTTTTTGTAAATTGAAAAAAAACAGTGTGCACGGGATCATAGGGCCATCCCCGGCTTGGCCAATGCTTGAATGAAATCCCACTTGGAGTGGGTTTTGTAATTTGAAAAAACAGTGTGCACGGGATCATAGGGCCATCCCCGGCTTGGCCAATGCTTGAATGAAATTCCACTTGGAGTGGGTTTTGTAAATTGAAAAAGACAATGTGCACGGGATCATAGGGCCATCCCCGGCTTGGCCAATGCTTGAATGAAATCCCACTTGGAGTGGGTTTTTGTAATTTGAAAAAACAGTGTGCACGGGATCATAGGGCCATCCCCGGCTTGGCCAATGCTTGTTTGTTTGAGAAAAATTGCTCGGGATCACTGGAGCCATTCCCGGCTTGGCTGAAATTTTTTTGTTTTTTTGTTTTTTTGTTTTTTTTGTTTTTTTTGTTTTTTTTGTTTTTGTTTTTTGTTTTTGTTTTTGTTTTGTTTTTTTTTTTTGAGAAAGGTATTCGGGAGTTTTTGTAATCTCACCTTGGCAGAAAGATGTTTCAAGCAGATGATATGCTTTGATTTGAGGAGAATGACTACGTCCAAGCTGTATCTTCTGCATAAACCTGCCATAATACAAAAAGGACAAACCATATGCAAAAATGATGCATGTAATGACCTACTTTGCTCAAATATGAATGTCTCATTAATGAGTGAATGCATGCTCTCTTAAGGTTGTGCCCTCCTCAGTCACGCGTACAGTTGCGAATTGCTAGAACAAATCTGCTTCTTTGTAGGGTTTGATTTTCTGACTCTGGATTTTCAATGTATCTTCTCTATGCTGATTAGCAAAGGCTCTCGCTCATTCCCAAACTCAACTCTTCAGCTATCTCTTTTCTTCTCTGCATGTGTGCCCACTTTTTGAGTTCAAGGCTGCCAATTCATCTGCATTTATTTTCATTTCGTTGTGCGCGTCACATGATTATGATCTTCCCTTTCCTGCTAATGCTTACCTCGGCTTCAAGTCTTTTATTCAAATCCTTTCCAGCTTAGGATGCCAAAATCTAATCAAATTCTTGTCAAAAGTAATGTCCCAATGCACTCCTCCTATTTTCTGTCAAAACTTTGTCAGTGATAAATTCAATAGTATAGCCATGCATGTCAACAATTACTGAATGCAAATGATAAACCTTTTGGAATATGGATTGAGAATGGAATTTGGGTATGGAAAAGGTAATCACAAATGACAAAACCAAAGAAGAGAATATCCTTACGATATTTTATTGAAAATGATGGGTGACAATCGAAAAACCCTTAGACGGAGATATGTGCAAGAATGTAGAGAAGTCAAAGGAAGAAAGGACAAACCAAGCTTCTCCAAGATGAAATATGTAATAATTCAAAGATTCCACCAAAACTGCCCCAGTTTTGGTGTGCACCCAATTAACAATGATCAAATCCGACTTGTCTGAGACTGTCTCTGAGTCCTCCATTTCTGCCAACAAACTTCTCATTCTGTTTAACGAACAAACAAATGATAGCATTAAGAGCATCCCGAGAACTGCCCCAGTTTTGGATGCTTGCCCAAATAACTGTCCTCCAATCTGGAAACTATGAGGTCGATTCTGTACTCTGCCCGAATGTCAATGCAAGACAAGTTAACAACCAACAGACTCATGCCTCAACCTCCTTTCTTCAAACAACAGGAACTTGCAGCCATAATTAAAGTACCCGTGAGGGTTTTCACTCCAATAAAATTTCTTGTTGTCCCTAATTTTGCCTAGAGCGCCCTTTCAGGTTTTCACTCTAGCAGGATTTTTCTTATTTTGTCCCTAATTTTTGCCTAGAGCGCCCTTTCAGGTTTTCACTCTAGCGGGATTTTTTTTGCCTAGAGTACCCTTTTCGGGTTTTCACTCTAGCGGTTTTTTTTTTTTTTTTTTTTTTTAAGCATAATACTGCCTGAGAACATCGACATTTACTGGGTGAGGCAAATCATCTCCATCCATCCTTGTCAAAATTACTGCTCCACCAGAGAATGCTTTCTTCACCACATATGGTCCCTCGTAGGTAGGAGTCCATTTTCCACGGTGATCCTTTTGAGGTGGCTGAATCATCTTTAGCACTAAATCCCCTTCTTTGAAACAACGAGGACGCACCTTCTTGCGATGTGCTCTTATCATTCGTCTTTGATAAAGTTGTCCTCTACAAAGTGCCCCTAATCTTCTCTCCTCAATAAAATTTAGATGTTCATAACGAGTTCGGACCCACTCGATCTCCTCCAAATTGGCCTCTACCACTACTCTTAGCGAGGGGATCTCCACTTCAATGGGAAGAAACAGCCTCTGTCCCGCATACTAAAGCAAAAGGACTTTCACCAGTGGATGTACGCACAGAAGTCCGGTACCCATATAAAGCGAAAGGAAGCTTTTCATGCCAATCTTTGTAATTCTCTGTCATCTTCTGGATGATTTTCTTGATATTTTTGTTAGCTGCCTCAACAGCCTCGTTCATCTTGGGACGATAAGGAGATGAATTATGATGCTTGATCTTGAACTGCTCACATAAATCATTCACTATCTTGCTGTTGAAATTCGTGCCATTATCAGTAATGATCCTTTCGGGAACCCCATAGCGACATACAATATCTTTTCTCAAGAATCGGGCGATAAAGTTACTTGTCACTTTAGCATAAGAATTTGCTTCCACCCACTTTGTAAAATAATCAATTGCAACCAGGATGAAACGATGTCCGTTGGAAGCTTTGGGCTCGATAGGGCCAATAACATCGATACCCCACATTGAAAAGGGCCAAGGTGCTGCTAATACCCGCAGAGGGTTCACTGGGACATGAGTTTTATCAGCATAAATCTGGCACTTATGGCATCTGATCGCATATCTAATACAATCTCTTTCCATGGTAAGCCAATAGTAACCGGCTCGCAATATCTTCCTTGCCATTGAATATCCACTCGAATGAGTACCACATATTCCTTCATGAATCTCTTCCATAATCTGCTTGGCTTCATCAGTATCCACGCATCGAAGAAGCACAAATCCCGAGCTTCTCTTATACAATACATTTTTATCCAAGAAAAAAGAGCTTGAGAGCCTTCGGATGGTGCGTTTGTCATTATCTGAGGCCTCTGGAGGGTATTCTCCTTTCTCCAAATACTGTTTCACATCATAATACCAGGGTTTGCCATCAGGTTCTGTTGCTATATTCAAACAGTGTGCCTGAATTTCACGTTTCTCAATCTTGATAACCTCCACTTCTCCTCGAGGGTCCAAACCAAACATGGCTGCCAAAGTGGCCAAAGCATCTGCCATCTGGTTTTCTTCTCTTGGAATATGATCAAATTCCACACAGTCAAAAAATTTGATTAACTTTTTGATGTGTTGATAATACGGGACTAACTTGGCATCCCTGGTTTCCCATTCGTCACACAATTGCCTGATCACCAATTGAGAGTCACCATAAACCTGAAGCTTTTTAATCCCAACATCAATAGCAGCTTGAATTCCCATGGCACAGGCCTCATACTCAGACACATTATTGGTACAGTTGAAATAAAGCTTAGCAGTAAACGGAGTAACTTTTCCCTCTGGAGAAATAAGCACAGCCCCAATCCCATTACCAACGATATTAGAAGCGCCATCAAACAACATAACCCATCCGTCCATATCTTTCCGACTCTCCATTTCTAAGGACAAGATTTCTCCATCTGAGAACCTTGGATTCATAGGCTGAGAGTCATCAATCGCCTGCTCTGCTAAGTAATCTGCTATTGCACTTCCCTTCACTGCCTTCTGGGCAACATACAAAATATCATATTCTGACAACAACATCTGCCATTTTGCAATCCTCCCTGAAAGAGATGGTTTTTCAAAAATATACTTGATCGGATCCATCCTCGAGATCAACCAAGTAGTGTGATACAGCATATATTGCCTGAGCCTATGCGCAGCCCATGCCAATGAACAACAAGTCTTCTCTAACATGGAGTAGTTTGTCTCACAACTGGTGAATTTCTTGCTCAAGTAGTAGATCGCATGCTCTATCCTCCCCGATGAATCATGTTGCCCTAACATACATCCCATCGAATTGTCCGATACAGTTAAGTAGAGAATAAGCGGGCTCCCAGCAACCGGAGGCATCAAGACCGGTGGATTTTGTAAATACTGCTTGATTCTCTCAAAGGCACTTTGACATTCATCATTCCATTCTGATGGGTTATTCTTCCGAAGTAACTTAAAAATTGGCTCACACGTAGTTGTCAACTGTGAAATGAACCTTGCAATATAATTGAGTCTGCCCAAGAAACCTCTGACTTCTTTCTCAGTGCGAGGATGAGGCATTTCCATGATCGCCTTCACTTTCTCAGGATCCACTTCAATACCTCTTCTGCTGACAATGAAACCCAACAACTTCCCCGAGGTTGCACCAAATGTGCATTTCGAGGGGTTCAACTTCAATTGGTGCCTTCTCAACCTCTTGAACAGCTTCTCCAGGTTAGTCACGTGATCTTCATCCTCCTTTGACTTAGCAATCATGTCATCCACATACACCTCAATCTCTTTATGCATCATATCATGAAACAGAGTAACCATGGCTCGCTGATAAGTAGCTCCCGCATTTTTGAGACCAAATGGCATGACTTTGTAACAAAAGGTACCCCATAAAGTGATGAAAGTAGTTTTCTCCTGATCTTCCGGTGCCATCTTGATCTGGTTATATCCTGAGAATCCATCCATGAAGGAGAACGCAAAATGTTTAGCAGTATTGTCTACTAATATGTCAATTTGGGGTAAAGGAAAGTCATCTTTCGGGCTCGCCCGATTAAGATCCCTGTAATCCACGCACATCCGAACCTTACCGTCTTTCTTTGGGACTGGTACGATATTTGCAACCCAATCAGGGTATTTTGCTACAGCAAGGAATCCTGCATCAAATTGCTTTTTTACTTCATCTCTAATCTTCAAAAGCATCTCCGGCTTCAATCTTCTCAACTTTTGCTTCACTGGCAGACAATCTGGTTTCAATGGCAATTTATGGACCACTATGTTTGTATCAAGTCCTGGCATATCCTGATATGACCATGCAAAAACACCCTGACATTCATGTAGCAAACCTATCAATTTGTCTCTATCTCCTCCTTCAAAAGCTGCACCAATCCTAACCTCCTTTTTCTGATCTTCAGTTCCCAAGTTAACAACCTCAGTAATTTCTTGGTGTGGCTGAATTATCTTTTCTTCTTGATTAACTTGTCTCAACATTTCTGGCGATATCTCAAATTCATCTTCAGTGTCGGAATCAGATTCAACATTGTTAATGGGTGCCCCAAAATCTGGTTCATTCGGTTCATCTTTTTTATTATCATCAATTTCAGTCCTGTTAAAATGGAATGTGTGAGATTTGGATTTTTTAGAAGTGATGTGTGAAATGAAATGAATAGATGTGAGAATTATGAGCAACGATTTTTGTGTATGATAAGCATATCAGAATCATCAGAAACATGAGAACATGCAAAGGCCTTACTATGCGAATTCATCAAAAGATAAAGTAAAGACATGCTCATTACAAAAACCCAATCAGTGGCCATGAGCTGGGTCACAGATCATAGTGCACATGGATATTACTCTTGAAGGCTGTTGATAGAGACTGGCAATTCAAAACTGGTCCAGTTGTTGAGCTTAAAACCTGAAGGACATGGCAAGGCTTAACAGCAAAGTTTTGGTCATTCCCCATAATAGCAACATGGAATTCCTCAAACTGCTCACATAACTCCCCAAAATTTCTGACTGTTGGATTGCTATGTTTTCACTTCCGTATCATATCCATGACTGCTACCAACATATGCTCCAGCCTGTGCTGTCCATCTTCTAGTGTTTGTAGCCCCATCTCTAGCCGGGCTATCGCTGCACGCATGCGATCTGATTGTGGAGATGCTGCAATTACTGATGAGGAATCACCAGGTGGTGATGCTGAGGGACCCTCTTGGGTCTGCTTCTTTCCAGCAGAAGTTGTTTTCAAATGGTTGATGCTCTGAAGCCATGTCCTTCTTTCTAGCATGGTGACCTGATATCCCAAAGATGCTTGAGGCCGAGGAGGTCGAATGCTTTTGAACAAAAGCAACCTTGTGATAAGCCGTGGGAAAAATAACTTCCCCGCCTTTGTTGGCTTCGTCTCGACAAAATCCTTGGCTTTGAAGATAATGGCCAGATAGATCTTCCCAATATCAAACCACTGCCCTTTATACATAGAGTATAAGACTGACAAGAATGTTCCTCGTCGTTCTTGCTCATGGCTAATAGGGCACAGATTTTTCCTGACAGCATCATCCAGCAACCACATCTTTGAAGGCAAGTAAGCACGACGTGTAGCGTTGCTGTGCCTATTCTTTTTTCCTCCACACATATCATCAACAATTTTCTGCTTTGACGCACAGATCGGTTGTCGAGATCCAGTGGGCTTATCATCTACTGGTGGATATCCCAAGCAGCAACACAGATCTGCTGTCGTGAATTGAACTTTTATACCACCTAGAATGACCTGATAAACCAGTTGATTCCTAGTCCGCTCACTTCGTGGTAGCTCGATGAGAGTGTGATAGAAGGAGCGAACGATCTGAGGATACACCAGTAAGTCATTTTCTGGATCTGGGTCTACTAGAAACAGCAAGGAATGCTCCCTCAAGTAGCGCATCGCCCATTTGTTGAGTGCTTCTCGCTGTACCGTTTCGTCGATTCTACATTCAGGAATAATTTCAGCTTTGTTGAACAACGCAAGCCTGGACTGTAATCTTGAGGCGATGGTGCGCGAGCGTCTCGGCATAGCTCTTGATCTTTGTGAGAGAACACACTTTTGTCAGGAATGATTGAGATGAAGATGGAGATGAAGATAGCTCAGAGAGAAAACACACTTTTGCAATTGAGATGGAGATGAAGACGGAAATGGCTCTGCATATACGAAGACATTTGCGGTGCCTGTCACATCAGTACTTACTTTACTGTCACCATCCACTGTTATTTTCCCGCTTGAGGACAACTCTTTTCTTCCTTCTTTTTTTTCAACTAAATAATAAAAAACAAAACTGTCACACTCAACCGTTTATTTCCCGCTTGAGGACAAACTTTTTTCTTTCTTTTTTTTTTTCTTTTTTTTTTTTTTTTTTTTCAAATAGATAATAAAAAACAAAACTGACACACTCAACTATTCATTTCCCGACAAACATTTTCTTTTCTTTTTTTTCTTTTCTTTTTTTTTTCTTTTCCTTTTTTTTTTTTCAACTCAAATAAAAATAAAATAGAATAAAAAAAAAACTTTCGCACTCCCCAAGAAATTATGAATATTTGCACAATGAGACAGGGTACATAACGGACGGTCAAGACCTAATCCAAGTAGGATCTTTTAAACCGTCTGATAGGAGATTCCAACAGTGGTAGAGAACACGGCTCTGATGGTGATGATGGTAGTGACGGAGAATCTGACAGCTATGGGGGCCGAGAGCTGAGAGTAGAAGATGACGGTGATGATGAACATAGATCACAAGTCTCTGGAAGCTCTCTCTTGTTGTTGATGCATCCCTCTTGGTTTTCGTCTTTGGTCATGTAATCTTTCAAGTGCTTCATATCTGACAACTTCACTGGCTTTACAATAGATTCCTCTGCTCCTCCTCCCAAGCATCTGTCAATTCGAGTCACTACGATCTCAGATGACATGATTACTCTCAGATGACATGATTAACACCGGAATCTCTCTCAAGGCAAACGATCCCTTGATTTTCTTCAACAACTCATATCTTGTCACTCCAGGCATACAGTAGTTGGTGATGATCAGACCCACCTTCAAACTATCAAACCCAACAGAACAATCATTCTCCTCATTTAAACCCAGAAACTGAAGTACTCTTATTCCACTATCCACCGCAGTCACTTTACAGGAAGTAATCTTGACCAAACTATTCTATCAACAAGGCTGTCATCGATAGCCAAAACATGAATCTTTTCAGAATCAGACAAAGAATGATTCATTCCAACTCCATCAACAAGAAAATTAAGAGTCAATTTCCTCAAAAACTGCACCAGTATTTTTTACTGTTCATTTTTCATTGTTTGAGCAATGCACAACTGTAATCTTGTGTAATAAGGATGGCAATGACATGAGTGAAATGGTTTCTTTTTTTTTCTTTTTTTTGTTTTTTTTTTTTTGTTTTTTTTTTTGTTTTTTTTTTCATGCATGACTATGAACTTATTAGTTTGTCAAAATGCAAAAAATGTGTGTAGTGAATGCATGGTAGTATTAAAAGAACGAGTGTAAGATGTGTATAAACATGTATGAGTGATTAACAATCATGCAAGTATATATGGACATGTATGGACGATTAACAGATGTACAAGTACATATGGACAAGTATGGATAATTAGCATATGTACAAGTATATATGGGCATATAAGAGTATTCAAGTATATATGGACATGTATGGGCCATTATGTTTGTGCGTGATCATAACCTAGGCTAACATATATGACAAATGTATAAAGGATGTACATGTATGGTTCAATGAATGTATATACACAGGTATGTATCAAGTACATATAAACATGTAAATGAGGAATAAAGGTACATGGTATTTAAATGTACAGGAAATAAATAGAGTTAAGGATAGGAGAATCCCCCATTGTTCCTAACAAAATCAGGTTCCTACCAATTTCTGAAGGTCTCGAACCGGATCTAGGGTTATGTAATGTGCATATGGGTGGCATATCTAACTATAACGCGGCTACGCGAGAGGCCACTGGATCAGGTTAGTTCACACCCCATATCTGGAAGTGGAACCCATCCCCCAATATCTTGAAGGGACGTCAATCCAGGAGGATGTTTTTCCTTGCTTACGTGAGGACAAAATCCATCAAAAGCAAAGATCAACCCTCACTAATCACTAGTAGGACCCGGTTTTTATGGGTCATTTGTGTGCATGTGAATAGTGATGTGTGTGCGGGGGAATCATACCATATCCTCAATAAACACTCAAATTTTATCAAACCAAAAACCTGTTATTTTATCTACAATCATGAACAAACACATTAGATTCCTCAAAATGTTGAAAGAAAAATGTACAACAAAATAAACAAATCAACCAAATAGGAAAACACTAACAAAAAGGCCCGACCCTTTTGGTACAACAACCAATTTTCCCCAGTGAAGTCGCCAGCTGAAGCAACCGGCTTGAAAAAAACAATGAAGTCGCCACCAATTGATTTTTAGGATGCAATTGGACATCCGTTCTGGTCTACGAGAAAAATGGGCAAGGGGGTCTATTGAGCATGGGGAAGGTGTTAGGCACCCCACAACTCCCGAAAACGGTTACCTTTGAATGTTTTCCCATTTGGCTTTGATTTGTTTTTGAAAATCCCATTTTGATGGGTCTTATTGGAAGGTAATGAAAAAAAAACCCACTTGGAGTGGTTTGGACAACAAGGTGCACGGGATCATTGGGGTCATTCCCGACTTGGCCAAGGATTGGAGAAAACACCACTTGGAGTGGGTTTGGATATTTGAAAAAAAAGGGGTTGCACGGGATCATTGGGGCCATTCCCGGCTTGGCCAAAGATTGGAGAAAACACCACTTGGAGTGGGTTTGGATATTTTAAAAAAAAAGGGGTTGCACGGGATCATTGGGGTCATTCCCGGCTTGGCCAAAGATTGGATAAGGTACCACTTGGAGTGGGTTTGGATATTTGGGAAAAAGGACTCTTGAGGACTTGGTTGATGTACCAAAAGGGCCCACAATCAAGGAATAATGTTCAATTCAAGCCTTACTCACAATTATGTTCTTCATGAGAAAAGAAAGAATCCATTTATGACTCATTGAATGAGTCAAATATCTTTAAACTCACCGTTGAATCCGTAAATAAATTCTCCTAATCCCTAAAAACATATTTGCTTTCCGAGTCCACGAAATCCAAATGTTTTGGATGAATGCCAATGGAACCCCAATATCTTGAAGGCTCTTTGGTATTTAATCAAAACATAAGGATTCCATAATTTAATCTTGATGTGTTTTATTAACATGAGACGGCTTGGATTAATTCTAATGACTAACGCGTTGCTTTCATTTTTATTGCACTCAAACAATCCTAGCATACATCTAAGCATCATGGCATAGTGTGAGAAATCAAAGTCCTAAGCATGCATTCTAATGCAATCATCATTCTCAAAATCATCTCCTAATGTCTATATGCTTCTAGCACCCTAAACATTTATGTATGCATTTCCACTATTTTCCACTATACCATTACAAGGATT
This sequence comes from Tripterygium wilfordii, assembly GCF_013401445.1. Lineage (NCBI taxonomy): Eukaryota > Viridiplantae > Streptophyta > Magnoliopsida > Celastrales > Celastraceae > Tripterygium > Tripterygium wilfordii. The sequence continues at coordinate 12,678,033 of NC_052253.1, read as the reverse complement.
TACATTTTACAAGGATACGTGACAAAAACGAAATTTATACAAATGTACAAAAACCCAATATTGCCCTTGAGACCCATTGCTCCAATCCGGCCCAAATCCTCTAGGTATGCCCCTCGGTCCAAGCGGTCCCAAGCCCGATCCAAGCCCAACAAACACAAACATAAGAATGGAGGGTTAAATGGTGCTCAATAATCATAAAAACTCAAATCAAATTAATTATATATATATATATTATAGACATGCATACACAAACACATATATACAAACACAAATGAAATATATATGTACACACCCTGTATATATACACACACACACCACATATATATATATATATATACACCACACACACACATATATATATATATATACGCACCTACAGATATATATATATATATACACAATATACTGCACCCATATATACACACACCTATTGTACGCACATACCCACACACACACAACATATATATATACATTGTAGACCAAACACATAGATATATACCATAGTATATATACACGTACTGTACGCATATACACACAAATACACATGCCATATATATATATATACACACCTGCACTATATATATACACACACCGTATATACATATATAAACACATATGAACACATATATATAAGCACATATGAACCGGTATATATACAAACACATACATATAGATATCAAAAACCCAGCATATATACATATACATACACACACACACACACATATATATATATATATATATATATATATATATATATATAAACTTGTATATATACCCAATACATCACAACATTCAAAGAACATATGTTACAGCCGGACCAACATAAGTGAGTAAAAACCTTATTTCAATAGTGAGCAAACAAGGACATAAACCTTCAACAATCAAATCCAAAGAAAGAAAGCCAGATCCAAGGAATCAGAAAAAAAGAGATGCAAAGTAGAACTACAGGAACATAAATAGTGAAATGGAACAAGAAGTGTCAAATATGAGTGGATCTATTACCTTCCCGGAAGAACAAAACCGAAAAGAATCAAACTCCTTCTTCTCTTCCTTTTCTTCTCTTTCCTTTGGCCTTTCTTCTTTTCCTTTGGCCTCCCCTCCCCCTTTTTATTTCTTTTCCTCCTTAAATCCTGCCACTTCTTCTCTCCTCTTCTTTCTTTTTCTTTTTTTTCCTCTTTTTTCTCCACTCTCTCACGCCACCTCTCTCTAATTTATTTTTTTCTCTTTCTTTTCTCCTACTCTGCCCCACGTCTCCCCTTTTTTCTTCTTTCTCCCCCTTTTCTTCTTTTCCACCGATTTCACTCCCCTTTTTCTCTTCTTTTCTTTTTTTCCACCACCTTATCATTTTGTTTTATTGTTTTTTTTGTTTCTTCTTTTTTTTTGTTTTTTTCTATTTTTTATTTTTGTATTTTGTTTTTGGCCGGACGAAAACCGGTTACTACAGATATGGAGTTCCCCGATATATCATTACTGATAATGGGAAACCATTCTATAACAATCTAATGGACAAACTTTGTCAAAAGTTTCATTTTGTCCAACACAATTCCTCCATGTATAACGCAGCAGCAAATGGACTTGCAGAAGCCTTTAACAAAACTCTCTGCACTTTGCTAAAGAAAGTTGTCTCCAAGTCAAAGAGGGATTGGCATGAAAGGGTAGGAGAAGCTTTGTGGGCCTACCGAATAACTTATCGAACACCAACACAAGCCACACCATATTCTTTGGTTTATGGCGTTGAAGCAGTAATACCACTGGAATGTCAAATTCCGTCTCTCAGGATTGCTATCCAAGAAGGCCTTACTACAGAGCAAAATGCTCAATTAAGGTTGGAAGAACTTGAGTCCTTAGACGAAAGAAGATTGGAAGCTCAAAAGCGACTGGAATGCTATCAAGCTCGTATGTCCAGAGCTTTCAATAAAAATGTACGTCCTCGATCATTTCAAATAGGAGACTTGGTCTTAGCTATAAGGAGGCCGATTCTGATCACTCGACGGACTGGGGGCAAGTTCCTACCCAAATGGGATGGACCATATGTAGTCACGGAAGTCTACACAAATGGTGCTTATAAAATTATCGACAAGGACGGTCTACGGATCGGACCTATCAATGGAAAATTCTTGAAGCATTTTTACGCTTAGAATTAAATTGTAAATACTCCTTGCCCATATGAGTATAAACTATGAATGGCATCAAAAAAAAAAAAAAAAAAAAAACTCGCTAGATTGAAAACCCGAAAGGGCGGTCTAGGCAAAAATAAGAGTTAAAAAAAAAAAAAATTTCCTTGGAACTACGTTTGACTTGATCTCCTCAAAAGGAGTACGTAGGCAGCTTGGGAAATTCCAAGTTCAGTCAAATCAAATAAAAAAAAAGACTTTGTCTTTTAGTTCAAATCCAAATAAAAATAGAAGACTTTGTCTTTTATTTTCAAGTTCAGTCAAATTCAAAGAAAAAAATTTCTTTGTATTGTCATTTCGAAAAGACAAAATCAAAGCATGTAAGATGTACATTCATGTTATGATTTAAGGTTCCTTTCTTTAATAAGAATACCTTTGTTTGATGTTATATGTGCATACTTGATGGTGCGCCAAGTTATAGCATTAAAAAAGGAGCAAATGAATTCATTGATATGAATGTTCATTACATAAAAAATAAAAAAAATAAAAAAAAAGCTAATCGAAATGACAAAGAATAAATAAATAAAGAAGTCTAATTCTTCTTGATCCAATTCGCTAGCCCACGGAATCTATCTTCCAAAGTTGCCTTCCGTCTAGCAATTGACTCAGCTGTAGTGGTATCCTTAACTTGGATCTTCTCTAGCTTTGAATGTGATTCCTTCAATTGATTAAGGTCATCACTTTCTTTCTTCATTTTCTCATCAATGGAGTCACGTTTGGAAGACAAAACATTATCTCGCTTCTCTAAACGAGAAATTTCAAGTCTAACTTCCTTTTGTTCTGCTTCTATCTTGCCACGTTCCTTGGTCAAGTCTGGAACAATAAGCATATGAGCAGAAATAAGATCTCCCAAAGAGAAATGCCAATTTCTCCATGCCTCGTCACAAAGGTATTGGTTCCAGGACACCATACCTCACATAAAGCCCGATATGCTGAAAGGGGACGATGATATTCCATCGTTGCTGCTTCGACTGCTAATGATAAATCCTCCAAGCCTTTATCCTTAAGGAGTCCAGCAACCCGTCTGGACCACTCCCAAAAGCCATTTAGATATGAAATCTCTCCTCTGGGGTTCAAAGATGTCCCCCATCTAATAAATTTGTTCCCAATATTCTCGGCAATCAAAGGCCGTGGGATGAAGTCATCCTCATTATGATGTGGTGCAATACACAAGTAAGGTAGGCCTGGACGACGGGCATTCGTGGATGCCAATTCCTTTGATCTGCTAATCAAAGACATATCCAAACCTTGAAATTGATTAACGTTGGGGATAGCAAAACGGCCAGTCATTACACTGTTGATGTGAAATTTTAGATGACCCGGCATGCCTATAGAGGAGTGAAGTCCAACAAAAGCCATCGGAAAACAAATTGTTTTCCCTTTAAGTTTGGGATTACTAGATTCTGTAATCTATTGTGGATTAGAGTTTGAGCTACTCTCAGAATCCATCTTCAGGGCTGAACACAGTTTGCAAGAAGCAATATCTAAATTAAAAAAAAAAAAGCTGCTGAAGGGAAAAAAAAAAAAAAAAAAAAAAAAGAAAAAAAAAAGAAGCTGCCGAAGTAAGAATATATATACACATATGTATACATGTATATGTATATGTATAATGCAGCCATGCAACATCACAACCACGAAAGTCAAATTTGGTTGTCGTAAAGCAAAACATATATATATATATATGGGATGCAACAAGGAAGCACGGTGTTGTGTAAAAAATATATATATATATATATATATATATATATATATATATGAAGCATATATATGCCAAACCACAGTCATCTCACCTTCTATACGTGGTGTGGAGTATTCAAACTCTATGGCATACATTGGCTTTATATAAGTCTAAATCTCCTATATCAAGTGAGATTAGTTACAATAATACAAATCAAATTGTGATTAGATAAAACAAATTTTATTAGATAATTCAAGACTTAAATTATCTAGTCTTTGATAACTTAAGTCTTGAGGGGGCATTTGTAGACATAAAAAATTTGCAGCCCAATTAAATAAAATAGTGGGCCCTAAATTAAAATAATTTATGAAGCCCAAAATATTGTTAAATGGATAAAATCTAAGATAAATACAAATCAAATCAAATTCAAATAAAAAATAAAATTAAATTAAAGAGATAATCATTGATTAAGTGATTTCTCTACAATACCCTTAATGTCAAGGGTTAAGGCCAAGGGTACATAAGTAAATTCCACTTCTCCCTTTGCCTATAAATACCAAGCTCACTTGGAAAAAAAAAAGAAAAAGAAGAAGAGGAGTAGAGAGAAACTATCTAAAGACTCTCTCAAATTTCTTCTCTAAATCCGGAATTCTTAGAATTCCTTCAAGTCTCAAATCCAAGTCAAGTCTCGGAAGTGAAAAGTCCAAGTTCTTTAAATCCGGAATTCTTAGAATTCCTTCAAGTCTCAAGTCTAAGTCAAGTCTCGGAAGTGAAATTCAAGTTCTCTAAATCCAGAATTCTTAGAATTCCATCAAGTCTCAAGTCCGACAATCAAATCCTAAATTCAAGTCCAACACTCAAATCCAACTGGATTTTATTACAAATTCGTAGAATTTGTTTGAAGCACTCAACTAAAATCAGAGGATTCCGTATTCGTGTGGAATACGTCAAAAGAAGAGATCAAATCCACTTTGATTTAAATATTTGTAATTTGTATCAAATTCTAAGTGTATTTAATTTATACTGAGGAATTTGGTGCGTACAATGGTATTAAGGGTTGATCATGTTTCCTAGCACTTTCTCAAATCACCTTTAACACAGCACCCACAAAAATTATATGTGTTTACTTTCAAAGGAATTTCCTAGTTATTTCTTGGAGGATCTTACCGCACATTTTTAAGCACGTTAAAGGGTTGGGGGTTGCAATTTTAACCAGAGAGTGAGATGTCGCACTCATAAGGGAACTTCCTTGTATAGCTCCAGGAAAGTGTGTATGAAGGAACAAGTTTCAAAGAAAGTTGAACACACCATACGTACAAAAGAAAGAGAGAATGTCTTGACATTTCTCGCCTTACACTTCCAGTTGGTTTCAGTTAATATGGAACCTCCTCATCAAAACCCTAACCCTAATTTTACTCACTATCATTGATTCATTATCGTCATCGGACTTTGAGTTCTCAGAATATATCGACGATGTATACAAGGATGATCATTCTTCGCTGCCGAGTGTGGTGTCATCAGAGAACATCGGGGCCAGCTCAATTACGGGGCATAGTGTTGCAACATCAAGAGATACAACCATGCAAGTGATTCGCTATATATCTATATTTTTATGTATATATATATATACATAAATATATAGGTATTTACTATTGATCGATGAATGATCGGCTTTCGTTTGTTTGATTCACATGTAAGAATTGAGATGTAGATTGTATTTTTTTTTCGCCCCTGACCCACATAATGTATTAGTCCTTTTGGAGGGAGACGTAGACCATTATGGCAGACTAAGCAGAAAGGTCACAAGGGACCTTCCTCTTTAATTATATATATATATATATATATGGAGAGAGAGAGAGAGAGAGAGAGAGAGAGAGAGAATTTTGAAACACAATGCGAGTGAATTCAAAAAAAGTTTAGGAAAGCTAGGCCTTGGACAGGAAAAGAAACTGAAGAGAGCTTGGGAGCTTGATCAAAGAATTGTTGCTGAATACATATCAACAAAAAGAAGAGCCTGATCAAAGACTTGTAGTATTCAGGGTTATGAACAATTCAGATTGGTTCCTCATGGTAGGAAATACCTACAGAGCCACTTTTGCTCACTTTCCAAGACAACTGACGGCATGGAAACTTCAAGAGAAATTTCTATCGATTTGATTTGATGACCTTCTTGCCCGTAGAAGTAAGCAAGATTGGTTGAACAACATAAAATCGTTTCTCTTTTGTGTGTGATTGATCTTGATTTTCAATTTCTTTATTCCATTCGCATTGGTTATTGCTAATCGTATTGATCATGAACACCTTTTTTTCAATAAAATTTTACCCATGTCTAGTACATTATTGTGTTACATAATTTGTGTATTAGTAATGATAGGGATCCCAACGGTTGATATTCCCAACAGCAGCAACTAGTATCCTAATTATTCTAGTCGCTAAAATTGTACACATAAATTTTCATATGCATCATGTGATACATGTGGAGTCTATATTACAAGATGAAATAATATTCGTTAACTTTTCATATTATTGGTTAATTTCTAACTTTCTAGTTTTAGAAGTTTGTCTTTGTTACTAGCTAGCTAAAGACACTGTCTCAAAAAGATTTATATCAATGACAAAAGTAGTTTTATATTTTGTATGAATTACGGTAATTTGTTAGGCAGTAGAAGCTTGATATGTGTACAACTCTAATAAGCCTTGCCAATGTCGATAGACTTACTCTTTTGTGTGTTGACAGGAGAGAATTACTTAAAAATTTAAGATAAGACTTTGAAACGAGAATGTCATTGTCGTTAAACGATGGATCACGTGTAGCCCAACCCTAATTCCGCCCTTGATTATGATAGGGATCCTAGTAGTCGTTATTCCAATTGATGAGTTGTACGCACATGATTTCATGTGAATCATGTGGGATATATGGAACACACGAATTTAGTTGAATTATATGCGTTCAACTCAGCAATTGATAAGTTACGTTCCGATTAATTATTGCAACCATGCATATGGTTTCGTGCAAAATGGTTTCCAACATATATGTATTTATGATGTACTGGTAATTTAGATTAATTGCCCTCCATTACGTGCCTAGTTTCTTACATAATCACATGATTAACCCTCTACAAGTATACAAACGTATCAGACTTTTAAGTTTTAATACTCTCTTAGACTCATAGTAGTAGAGTCTTTTTTTAGGTATTATTTATAGAATCTCATGGTGATTGAGCTGATCAGTATTTGGACTCCGACCAATTAATTAATTCTAAAATGAATCCTGTTTTTTTGACCGAGAACGATACCATACAAGTTTGCCCTTTAGACATTTGATACGTGTTGGCCCGTGCGCACAAAAGTTTCTTACTTGACAAGAAGATAAGTTGGGTCAAAACTCAACGCGAGGCCCTAAGGATATTACTCCCTATGGAAATCGAACTCATAACCTTCCACGACCAAACGGTTACCACCCAAATGCTATACAATGGGAATATATCATATTTATCTCTCTCTATATCTCTATAGAGATCATATACTTACGTACTCACACACAGAAACACACAAACATAACATATACATACATACATACATATATATATATATATATATATATATATATATAGATACAGATCACTTTTACAGACTCGAAATTCAACGACAAATAAAGCATGTAATTCTTCTTATATCTGACTCTCATTTTTATTGTGTTTTATTACAATCATTGCATTTTGAATCTAAAAACTACTAAGTCTGAAAAAATGATCCGCATGTGAGAAAGCTTCGTATCTATATGTGTGTGTATGCTGTATGCAAACCCCACATCACACTCAAATACTAAATGTTAATTAGGATAATCTTGCTCTTATTTTTCTCAACCATGCCATATATGTGCATTAAATCCGCGATTTGATTTCCAACTATCGATAGTAGTGCCCACTGATTTGTGTTTCAAGTTTCAATGGTCTTCCGGATCTCAGTATTTTTTGTCCCAACTATACTAAATACTAAGATGGACACACACGAATCATGTGGGGTCCATGATTTTGTGTGGATCATGTACGTCTATCTCAATATTTAGAATAATTTAGACAAAAGACATTGAGATCTTTATCATTTTCGTTTGGGTTTTGATTGGCCTTTCAAAGTGGAATTTATAGTGTATACTGTATAAATTCATTTTCCTTCTTTTGCAAGGCCGCTTCAAAGTTTTTAATATGCATGATGACATGAATTTGAGATTATAGTTAAATAGTATTTACAACCTTGGCAGGAATTTCTATAAATGTGTAGTTGGGGGATGCCATGCGAAGAAGAGGGTGGAGAGGGCCAGAGAAGACTCAAGTTATGTGATAACACCATATGAGGGAAAGGACAGCCATGAAAGCCCTGGTGTGGTCTATGACAACCAGATGTCCCCCAATGCTTGGAATTCTCCAGCATCTCTTCAGGCTTCCTCTTATTCTTGAATTTATTGGCTTCCACATATATTATATACCCTTTACATATGTAATATATATGTATATAAATTCTCTCGTGCGAATTTAAAATAAAGACTTAAAATATGTGCATGTATATATATGAATCCTGCAATTTTTTGGGTTGTCCTCATAGGCTTCTTGAACATTTGGACTTGACCCATTATATTTGTATGGCTTTTTTTGAGTTTAACATTATTTATATATATATATATATATATATATATAGAGAGAGAGAGAGAGAGAGAGAATTTTGAAACACCATGCGAGTGAATTCAAAAAAAAAGTTTAGGCCCTGGACAGGAAAAGAAACTGAAGAGAGCTTGGGAGCTTGATCAAAGAATTGTTGCTGTATACATATCAACAAAAAGAGGAGCTTGATCAAAGAATTGTTGCTGTATACATATCAACAAAAAGAGGAGCTTGATCAAAGACTTGTAGTATTCAGTGTTAAGAACAATTCAGAATATTGGCTCCTCATGGTAGAAGATACCTACAAGAGGCCTTGAGGGAAATACCTAAACCCTTGGTCTTCCTTATTACTAAAGCCTCACCCTCACAATGGATTAATGTACCAGTACTTGCTATCCTATGTAATTTCTATTCTTTCTAATAAATTCTGATTTATCAAAAAAAAAAAGGAGTCAGTGTTGTCAGATGATTTTCTTAGGTCTCCCTCTCAAGGCTTCTTGTAGCTATTGGATGGGAATCAATGTTTCAGTTGGTGTTCTTTAATCTCTCCTCTTTATGGGGCTTCTTTTGTTCTGCTTTCCTTAAATGGCATGACTTCAATTCTTAATTACAGGAAATCAAAGAGTATCGAAATTCTGTGATAATTATGGCTTTGATATTGAAGTTTCTATCCTTCTACAAGACTAACGAAGATTGGAATATCCATTATGGATCAAAACGGTCAACCTCTGAAGATAGGAAAGTTAATATTGATACAAAAAGATTATCCCCCCATAAAAAAATTCCTCTCTTATTTTAGCCTCATTTTCTCGTGGAGCGAGTCAAAAGGGGCTGTTGATTTGCTGTAATAACAATATGATGCTTCCATGGCTTTCCAGATTTCATCTAGTTCTGCCCAGTACGGATTGGGTTTGCGTCTTGTTGATTGGAGTTTCTTTTTCCTAGAACTTTCTCATAGAAACTTCAAGAGAAATTTCTATCGATTTGATTTGATGACCTTCTTGTCCGTAGAAGTAGGCAAGATTGGCTGAACAAAGTAAAATCCAGTGCCTGGTCAATTCAATATAATTCAGTTCCTGGTAATGAACCAAAGATTGGTACATTTCTCAATGTCTCATGAAAAGTATACATTCTTTTCTACTAGAGTCAAGCAAGTCAACCATCCAGTGACCCTATGTGTATAATCTCAATATCGAGGTTTTTTTTCCTAGAACTTTCTCACATCACCTTCAACACCTACACAAATTATATGTTTTTACTTTCAAAGGGATTTCCTAGTTATTTCTTGGATACCACTCATCTTACCCACATATTAAAAAATCAAAAGATTGTAGCAATAAGTAATAATAGAAAATTAATTTATAAATGTCCACAATGATTTTTCACTTTTTTTAAAATCATTTCATGACAACCTCTTTTAGAATAGTATCAAAAATATATTTCTCAATGTAGACAACTAAATTATCATTTAACCATTGATCGTTCATTTTATTCCAAATCTGATTCTTAACAATCTTCATCGTAAAAAATGCTCTCTTTACTGTAACAGTTATAATTCGAGAATCAATATCAAACTTAGAAGTCTATAAATCATTGTGTATACGCTAAGTGTTGTCGTATCAATAATTTTTTAAGCAAGATTACTTAGTCATTTTAGTTCCAGGAAATCAATACCAGAGAATCTCATAACAAGATAAAAGTTTAACCAAGAGAAGAGTCATAGTGCAAAGACAAACATGCAGTGTAGGCTGCGACTACAGATGTCGATTGAGGATTTAGGGCTCGAGACCAAGATATTTAGACTAAAGTAGAGTCTCGCTGACTGAGGGAAAGAAAGGAAGAGAAGCATGAGATTACTTAAAAATCTATCAAATATCACTTAACTATTTAAATATTACTAAACTACGAAAAGTCAAGGTGTACAATTTCCCATCCCTTTCCCTCATGTGCAATTAGCCACTCTTTCTAAGTTTGCACTTTGCAACTTACTAAAAAGTTAGAGAGAGTGGTTGATCAAAATAATTGAGAGCTTAGAGTGTCTTTGGATTGAGGAATTTGGGGGAAAGGGAAAAGAAAAGGAACAGAGTTTCCTTCTAATTTTCGTATTTGGATAGTTTAGAAAAAAATTAAGGGGAGCGATTTGAAGAGAATTGAGGGGAAGATTTCATTAAACTATTCTCTCCAAAATGAGATCATTTAGAAAGAAGGGAGGGCTAATTAAGTTATTTCTAAGTTAAAAACCTATTTTACTTTGTACATAGTACTTTAATATAAAAAAAAAGATAAATTAATAAATTAAACTAATTTTATTTCCGTTCTTTTTCTTTTTTTATCTATCCAAACAAACATGAGAGAGAAAAATATTTTACCTCCCATTCTCTTCCTTCCTTTTGGTTCTCTTTTTTTCCCCAAATCCCTTAATCCAAACACATTATAAGAAAAGCCAAAAATACTTTTTTTTAACAAGAAAGAGTAATTGTGTTATTTAGGAAATATAAACTTGATGGGACGGACCAATAGTAGGATTGGTGAGGATAATAGAATTATAGCTTAGATGCCCGTTACTATGTATAACATATAACCATATATATATAAACAACAATCTTATGAATCTTAGTATTTTTTATCTAAGCTATTTTAAATATTGAGATGGACACACATTTCATACGTATTGCACGCGGAGTCGATGATTTCTCAGAGTTCAACATTTGAGATGTAAAAAACCTTCGAATCAGTATCATTTTTGATGACCGTAAGGAGTCTCAACGTGGGCCCGAATTGTCTCCTGGAGGCTGGAAGCACATTAAATGAAGCAATTTGGCACCACAAAGTGACCTTCCTCTTATTTTATTTTATTTTTTTATCAGATGACCTTGCTTTTATAGCTTCAGGAAAGTGTGTAGGAAGGAACAAGTTTAAAAGAAAATTAAACACACAAGACAAAAGAAAGTAAGAAAGAAAGAAAGAAAAATAAATAAATAAATAAAAAGGAGCCTCATTCGCATTATAAAGGTAGCACATGTCTTGATATTTATTCCCCGGCCCCTTACATTTCCAGCTGGTTTCAGTCAATGGAACCTCCTCATCAAAACCCTAACCCTAGTTTCACTCATTTCAGCAGTCCATTCGACGATCCATCATCGTCGTCGGACTTCGAGTTCTCAGAATATATCGACCATGTATTCAAGGATGATCATTCTTCGCTGTCGAGTATGGTGTCATCCGAGCACGTCGGGGGCAGCTCAACGGAGCATAGTGTTGCAACATTAAGAGATACAACCATGCAAGTGATTCGCTATATATCTATATCTATATTTATATGTATATATATATTGATCGATGAATCGGCTTTCGTTTGTTTGATTCGCATGTAAGAATTGAGATGTAGATCGTATTCCTTTTTTGGAATCGCAGGAACAAGAACAAGACGGAAGAGACACAGAGGATTGCATTTAGGACTAAATCGCAGCTGGAAGTGATGGAAGATGGGTATAAATGGAGAAAGTATGGAAAGAAGTCTATCAAGAACAATCCCAACCCAAGGTAAGGACATATATGCCTTTGATTTCTATCATCTTTTTTATGCATATATTATAGTGAATGCTTAAAGATACTAATTTTGGGAAACATATATATTGCTTAATTATTTAAAATTTCTTGAAAATATTTATTTCTTTCTTTCTTGTTGTTTTTTTAAAAAATAATAATAATAACAATGCTTGTATCAATACTATTCATACTACCAAGAATAAACTTCCACATTAGTCTGGCATAACCCAGTCAAGTAGTTTATAAGTAAAATTCAACTATTCTCACATTGAAGACGCATTTTTATAGGGTTGAGAACCAATGATAACAACTCATGAAGAACAAATCTGTGTAGGTTCCTAGCTAGAATGAGTAATATTTTTAATGTGTTTAGGATGTGAATTTCAACAAATACAGGCTATTCTATAGTTTGGTGAAGCTAAGTCTATAAAAATGATCCGCATGTGAGAAAGCTTCATATCTATGTGTGTGTATGCAAACCCCGCATCACACTCAAATACTGAATGTTAATTAGGATATTCTTGCTCTTATTTTTCTCAACCATGCCATATATGTACATTAAATCCGCGACTTAGATTTCCAACCATCGATAGTAGTGCCCGCAGATTTGTGTTTCAAGTTTCAACGGTCTTACGGATTTCAATATTTTTTGTCCTAACTATACCAAATATTGAGATAGACACACACGATTTCATATGAATCACATAGAGTCCACGATTTCGGATTTGAGACAAAAAACAGTGAGATCCTTAACATTTTTGTTTGTGTTTTGATTGGCCTTTCAAATTGGAATTTATAGTGTATACTGTATAAATTCATTTTCCTTCTTTTGCAACGCTGCTTTACAGTCTTTAATGTGCATGATGACATGAATTTGAGATTATACTTAAATTGCGCAGGAATTACTATAAATGTGTAGTTGGAGGATGTAATGTGAAGAAGAAGGTGGAGAGGGACAGAGAAGACTCAAGTTATGTGATAACAGCATATGAGGGAAAGCACAACCATGAAAGCCCTGGTGTGGTCTATGACAACCAGATGTCCCCTAATGCTTGGAATTCGCTAGCATCTCTTGAGTATTCCACTTATTCTTGAATTTATTGGCTTCCACATATATTATATCTTTCATATATATATATATATATATATATATATATATATATATATATATATATATATATGAATTCTCTCATCCAGACTAAAAATAAAGACTTTAAATGCGTGCATATATATATGAATCCTGGAATTTTTTGGGTTGTCTATAGGCTTTTTGGACATTTGGACTTGACCCATTATATTTAAAGCACATTCTTGAAAGGGAGGGGCGGGAATTCTAATTGGCTGGAATTATTGTTTATCTCAAGGAGGGCAAAGCCATGGGTTCGAGGGCAACATTCTGATTTTTTTTTGAGTTATTTATTAATGATGTTTTCAAAATGATAGAAAACAATATTATAAATCAAAAGGTTGTAGCAATAAGTAATAATTGAAAATTAATTTACAAATATCCTTGATGAATTTTTCACATTTTGAAATCATTTCATGACAACCTCATTTGGAATAGTATCAAAAATATATTTATCAATGTAGACAACTAAACTATCATTTAATTATTGATCGTTCAATTGATTCTAAATCCGATTCTTGACAATCTTCACGACAGAAAATGCTATCTCTATTGTAACAGTTGCAACCAGTAGAACCAATCCCAAACTCAAAAAATCAATGTGTATACGCTATGTCTTGTAGTATCAATCATTTCCTAAGAAACATTACAAACTAGAGAATCTCGTAACAAGATAAAAGTTTAACCAAGAGATGACTCAAAGTGCAAAGACTAATATGCAATGCAGGCTGCAATTGCGGATGTCGATTGATGATCTAGGGTTTGAGACTGAGAGGTTGAGACTAAAGTTGAGTCTCACTGACTAAGGGAAAGAAATGAAGGGGAGCGTGAGATTACTTAAAAAGATATCAAATATCACTTAACTATTTAAAATATTACAAGACTACTATTGATGTAATTTTCTTTTCTTTTCAAAAATTCTTGCCTATCCTTTCCCTCATGTGCGTCAGCTCCGGGCTAGAATTGACTGCAATTCCTCCTTGAGTTTGATTTCCATTGATATGGTCTTAAGGGTTGATCATGTTTCCTAGCACTTTCTCAAATCACCTTTAACACAGCACCCACAAAAATTATGTGTTTACTTTCAAAGGGATTTCCTAGTTATTTCTTGGAGGACCTTACCACACATTTGTAAGCACGTTAAAGGGTTGGGGGTTGCAATTTTAACCAGAGAATGAGACGTCGCACTCATAAGGGAACTTCCTTGTATAGCTCCAGGAAAGTGTGTACGAAGGAACAAGTTTCAAAGAAAGTCGAACACACCATACGTACAAAAGAAAGAAAGAATTAATGTCTTGACATTTATTCCCCCCTTACACTTCCAGCTGGTGTCAGTTAATATGGAACCTCCTCATCAAAACGCTAACCCTAATTTTACTCACTTCAGCAGTCCATTCGTTGATTCATTATCGTCATCGGACTTTGAGTTCTCAGAATATATCGACGATGTATTCGAGGATGATCATTCTTTGCTGCCGAGTATGGTGTCATCGGAGAACATCGGGGCCAGCTCAACTACGGGGCATAGTGTTGCAACATCAAGAGATACAACCATGCAAGTGATTCGCTATATATCTATATTTTTAGGGGTTTTTATCTATAAGGACAAAACTTAAAAGTTGTATTCCAACAAGTACAATCTAAAAAAACCTTTAGAAAAAAGGACAAAGCAAAGCAACTTATCACAATACCCTCCTTTCTCCTTTCTTCTTCCTCCTCTTTCTTCTTCCTTGTGCCTTCATATCGGAAGTTGGTCGTCCGACCATCATTTTCGATGAACGAACTATCGAAATGAAGCTCTAAGTCAGCCCGATCAAAGCCCAATCATCACCAACAATAGAAAATCACTTGAGTATCCAAAAAAGCTTCGTGAAATCATGGTTATCAATTGAAAAAAGAGTTAGATTCGACCAAAACGGCCAACGTCGGCGACCATCAACACCTCCAATCAACTCCACAGTCCAAGACACATCACCTTTGAGGTTTTATTGTTTTTTTGAATTTATTTTTCCATCTGAAATCGGATTTGAATCTGCAAATATTATATTTGTTCGTATATGATATTATATCTGTTTCGTATCTATTTTGTATCTGTCAATATTCTTTTGAAATCGAATACGAATATGCAGATATTATATCTGTTATGATATGTCATCGGTTTTGGTTCTTTTGGAACTTCAAACAGATAACATTTCATTAAGAATAGATAACATTTTAACAAAACAAATAATATTATAACAGAAATCATATTAATTGAAACATATAACATATCACTTGCACTTTGCAACAGGAATCAGAACCAAAAAAATACGAAAAATCACCACAGAAACTTTCAAAAATAATGATTGATGATAGATCAAAGGAAAACTACAAGTCTCGTGGTGAGTATGATCAGATCTAGAAATTCAAACACCAAGAATATCCAAAATCAATAGGATCGCAAGGTGAATCATTATAGAAATTCAAAATTGATGGCAAATTCATATTAGAAAATCAATTTCACGAAGAAAATTGAAAAGAAAAATATTCCCTACAGTTATAGTCGTGAAAGATGAGCTTTCATAAGTGAGAGAGGAATTTCTGTAAACTTTATGATTAATTTCTAAAATTTAAATAATTAAACTGAGGTTATTTTAGTCATTTAAAAAAATTAGGATAAGAGTTTGTCCTTTTTGGAATATTAGTTTAAAGTACATGAACTTTATGGAATAAGACTTTTAAGAATGTCCCTATTGGAACAAAACTCTCCCATGAAGGACTTATATTTAATTTTCCCATATTTTTATGTATATATATATATACATAAATCTATAGGTATTTTTTTTTAATTGGTCGATGAAGAATTGAGATGTAGATTGTATTTTTTTTTCGCCCCTGACCCACATAATGTCTTAGTCCTTCTGGAGGGAGACGTAGACCATTATGTCAGACTAAGCAGAAAAGTCACAAGGGACCTTCCTCTTTAATTATATATATATATATAGAGAGAGAGAGAGAGAGAGAGAGAACACCATGCGAGTGAATTCAAAAAAAGTTTAAGAAAGCTGGGCCTTGGACAGGAAATGAAACTGGAGAGCTTGGGAGCTTGATCAAAGAATTGTGGCTGAATACATATCAACAAAAAGAAGAGCTTGATCAAAGACTTGTAGCATTCAGGGTTATGAACAATTCAGATTGGTTCCTTATGGTAGGAAATACCTACAAAGCCACTTTTGCTTACTTTCCAAGACAACTGAAGGCATGGAAATTTCTGTTGTCTTGGAAAGTAAGCAAAAGTGGAGAAATTTCTATCGATTTGATTTGATGACCTTCTTGCCCGTAGAAGTAAGCAAGATTGGCTGAACAATATAAAATCGTTTCTCTTTTGTGTGTGATTGATCTTGATTTTCAATTTCTTTATTCCTTTTGCATTGGTTATTGCTAATCGTATCGATCATGAACACCTTTTTTTCAATAAAATTTTACCCATTTCTAGTACATTTTTTTGTTACATAATTTGTGTATCAGTAATGATAGGGATCCCAACGGCTGATATCCCCAGCAACAGCAACTAGTATCCTAATTATTCTAGTCGCTGAAATTGTACACATAAATTTTCATGTGCATCATGTGATACATGTAGAGCTTATATTACAAGATGAAATAATATTGGTTAATTTTTCATACTATTGGTTAATTTCTAACTTTCTAGTTTTAGAAGTTTGTCTTTGTTACTAGCTAGCTAAAGGCACGGTCTCAAAAAGATTTATATGACAAAAGTAGTTTTATATTTTGTATGAATTATGGTAATTTGTTAGGCAGTAGAAGCTTGATATGTGTACAACTCTAATAAGCCTTGCCAATGTCGGTAGACTTACTCGTTTGTGTGTTGACAGGAGAGAATTACTTCAAAATTTAAGATAAGACTAATTTGAAACGATCGAGAATGTCATTGTCGTTAAACGATGGACCACGTGTAGCCCAACGCTAATTCCGCTCTTGATTATAATAGGGATCCTAATAGTTGTTATTTCAACTGATGAGTTATACGCATAAGATTTCATGTGAATCATGTGAGAGATATGGAACACACGAATTTAGTTGGATCATATGCGTTCAACTTAGTCCCTGGGATATATAATTGATAAGTTACGTTCCGATTAATTATTGCAACCATGCATTTGGTTTCATGCAAAATGGTTTCCAACATACGTATGTATGATGTATTGGTAATTAAGATTAATTGTCCTCCATTACGTGCCTAGTTTCTTACATAATCACATGATTAACCCTCTACAAGCATACAAACGTATCAGACTTTTAAGTTTTAATACTCTCTTAGACTCATAGTAGTTGAGTCTTTTTTTAGGTATTATTTATAGAATCTCATGGTGATTGAGCTGATCAGTATTTGGACTCCAAGCAATTAATTAATTCTAAAATGAATTCTGTTTTTTGACTGAGAACAATACCATACAAGTTTGTCATTTGGACATTCGATACGTGTTGGCCTGTGCACACAAAAGTTTCTTACCTGATAAGAGGATAAGTTGGGTCAAAACTCAGAGTGAGGCCATAAAAATATTACTCCCTATGGAAATCGAATTCAGGACCTTTCAAGTCCAAACAGTTACTACCCAAATGCTATACAATGGGTTGCAATTAGACCTAAATAAATATAAGGATATTTTTCTAATATGACTTGTGTGTCTCAGATCCCATGACGAGTTGTCAGTACTAATCCAAAGGTAAATAATACTGAGGTTAAAATCATTTTTGCACACCGAAAGATAGTCAGTGTTTCAATTTGCATACCGTTGTTTAAAATGTTGGAATTTGATCACCCAATGATAAAATTGTTTCAAGTTGGTCTCTCGGATAGGTTTTTCCAGAGCTTGACGGAGCCATGAGAGTCCCATTCTCCTTCATGCACGTCGACAGTTTCAATATGTGTAGGAGCATGGTTAGGGACATGGAAGGCCTGGCTCTTGAAGAGATTGTAGAATTTATCAGCAGGTGCTTCGATTTCGAACGAGGTCTCAATCTTTCTTTGTGGATACATATGTCGCAATTACTGCCGCCATTGATTCCCTGCAATATTTTGTTCGTGATTTGCAAAAAGATGCAGGGTTATGCATTAATGTATAGAGGTACGTAGCGGTTGATGAAGGGGTTTTACTTGGATCTTGCATCATTTAATGTGTATAACACGTGGTTATCGTTAAAAGGCAGATAAATTATTGTCGAAAGGACACATATTACCTACCATAAACGTAGGTGGAGAGTTGATTAGCGCTGGAGGATCAGTGTTTGGAGCCTGACTGGTCAAGTCTTGTGTCTTCTCAATCAAAATATGTTGGTAACTCTACTTTTTCGATTGCATGAGCCCTACGCGCAAGGATTGCGCTTAGAGTAATGCAATAATGTTACGGATCCCCAATTTTAGAAGTGAAAACGGTTAGTTTTTTTTCAATTTTTTGACGAGTTATATCGATCGGTCGATTATTGGTTGATTTTTAAAAAAAATTCGTATATTTTTTTGAAAAAAACCGACTGACTAGTTCGATTACCGATTATTCGATTTAGTTTTTAACAGTCCTATCCAATTTATGATCTTCACTTTACCCTCCATCCATGTGACATGTGGGATAATTATTTCAGCATTTGACAATAAAATCAGGTCTCAAGCATTTTATCTTCACAAGTCACAACTCACAAGCATATTTGATTGGGCCTAACATTGCCAAAGTCAATCTGGCTCAATTAAATTTTATGGTCCAGTATACACAGTACAATTGGGCCCATTACGGAGTGATAAAAACGTAAAGCTCACTTGTGTCTGTCAGGTGCATTAAGTTATGGGCCTCAATTATTTCGCAAGCCTGGCCCACTTTCTGTATCCAAAGTAAGAAACCCTAGAATGGAAGAAGACACAGTTAACAGCAGCGGCTTTTTTAAATAAAAGGAAAGAAAAAATTGAGAATGACAGTATACATGTTTGTTTTTTGGACATACAATGTGGCTATAAACTCGAGCCTTCATGCTTGCGTGCACAGAAAGTTTTCCATTTGAAGGTATGATAAGTTTGCTAAAGTATAGTGCGTGGCTACAATGGTATTGTTTTTAGTACAAACCGAACTCAAAACCTATCAAGTCCATATGATTTTGCCCCAAAAAAGTTCACCAAGCAAGTTATCACTCAAGTGGTTAACAATATCTTCTCTCTACACCAAGCAGAGGGGGGCATCAAAAACAATGATTGATTTTTTAGCCGGCCGCTCACTCCTTTGCATTTAATTTGTTGATGGTGAGATCAGTACATTTGGCTGGATGGCTAAGAGAGTGGATGGATCGACGTGATCACAACTATAATTGCAAACCATTAATATCCAGTTGTAGAAAGATCTGGCATGATCATTAGGTAGATGACATAATTAATAGACAGACATGGCCATTCAATGAACTAGCAATGGATGTGGCTCTGCCTGTTGTTGTCAAGATACTCGACGTTATCATCTATCGGTGGTGGTTAGGCGTAAGTGCGCTACTTCAAAGTAGACCCTGTATTGGCAGAGGCGCGTTAGGGCATTTACATCAATTTCTCTATTCAGATTCTTAAAGGCATTCCCAACCACAAAAGTGATAGGGATCTCAATTTCATGTGACCCGAAATTTACCAATCAGTTATTCGTTGAACAACTGTGTGAGTTACACACGTTACCAAAAAATTGTTTAAAAAACTCATCACATTAAAGACACTTGAAAAATGAATGAAAAAAAGAGCTAATTAATATGACATCCTCCACAATACCAAACACATCCTCCATTATCTTTTTTTCATTCATTGACCAACGTCCTACACCACCAAACTTTTGATTTCTGTGCGAAGGATTGTAAGAGGTTCCCCATCAAGTCAAAAAATTTTCATATTAGCCCCAACTCTTGATTTCATTAGTAATTTTTTTGATAATCAACTATTGATTTGATTAGTAATTGATCAACAAAAAACCAATTATGCCTAACACACACTAAGAAATCAATAAGTATAGCATATTAGTAATTTTTTTGATAAACAACTCTTGATTTGATTAGTAATTGATCAACAAAAAACCAATTATGCCCAACACAAACCAAGAGATCAATAAGTATAGCATATTAGTAATTTTTTTGATAAACAACTCTTGATTTGATTAGTAATTGATCAACAAAAAACCAATTATGCCCAACACAAACCAAGAGATCAATAAGTATAGCATATTAGTAATTTGAAAATCATCCAGGCATTCTATTGAACACTTGATAGACTCCAACACAATTTAACCCTAAATTAGTGTGAATAAGGGATCCAAGCCAATTCACAATGTAAGCTAGTTGATTGGCACATAGAATCAGTCACACAAAGAATCACACGAAGCTTGGGCAAGCCAGCCATTGGACGGCTCAGTAATATAACACTGCCAGTAGTTTAGAATTGAACTCCTGACCTCGAATGAGATTCTTTACGTTTGAAATCCGGATAGATAACCAACTAGGGCTACACTAATTAATTAAGCCTTTTTAACTTTTTTTCCTATTGAATTAATGTAATATTTTATTTAATCACATGATAAAATTGTTCCAACTTGGTCTCTCGGACAGATTTTCTCACTTTGGGACAATCAAACTGCACATATGGCACATTGACTGTCCAAATATTGATTGCCACATACGCATTTTGGCTGTCCCAAAGTGAAAAAATCTACCCTTGAAACAATTTTATCATTGGGTGACCAAATTGAAACATTTTAAACAACGGTGTGCAAATTGAAACACTGACTATCTTTCGGTGTGTAAAAGTGGTATTAACCCTAAGAAAACATGTTCTAATTTCATATTCACAACGAGAGAATATATAGAAGCAGCAAGCTTTCGACTTTTATTTATGATGAAAACATTATACACATACACACTTGAAGCTGAAGCACAAACACCAAGAAATCGCGCACACACAAACAAACCCAAGTGAGCCTATACAATACTGGCTCTTACATATTATATATGATCCATCAATATATACATACACATACTAATGGACACACACAACTGATCATACGGCAATCCTTATATTCCTTAATTTAGGACTTGACAATGCCCTCAGATAAACTCTTGGTGAGTCCAATCATGAAATCCATGTAGTCAGGGACTTTGATACTTTCGCTGATTTTCTCATACACAATTGTCAGTATTGCTTCGGTGCCTGTGCCCTTTGGGATGAACTGAAAGATTGGCACATACTGCTTCAAATAAGTGAATGGATCTCCATCAATACCAACCAGTTTCACTATCAGCTTCTCATCATCAAATTCCACCCTCTCCTTGAAGGTCGTAGTTTTCCCTTCTATACATACATAAACATATACATATATTAATGCACAAAATATCCCGAAACATTAAACGGGTCATTTGAGGTCCTTAACAGTAGAATTTGCCAAGAATAGGTTGGGGTTAGTGGCACAATGACTAGCTAGTCTTGTCAACCACATCGAAATGAGTCTCCCAGTCAAATTTCGCACATTAGTTTTCAATATTATCAATCGGTTTCTTCCTCCAACAATACATCATTTAATTTCGGGTATCACGTTAACGAGTATCCTAAAGACACTTGTTTCAAATACTATATGCTTGAATTGATTCAGAAAGAAAATGTAGCAAATGAGGAATATTACATATGGGAACCGATCACATATATCACCATAAAAAAAAATGTAATTTAGATGGGTTGTGTTGCATTATACGTACCAAATGTGTAGGTCCAGACCTTAATAGAGCCATGTTTGTCCCAGGCACCTTCATGAACCTCAACGCCTTGGATGTGATTAGGAGCATGGCCTGGAACATGGAAGGCTGTCTCCTTGAAGACATTGTAGATCTTCTGAGCAGGTGCTTCTATATCAATCACTGTCTCCATCTTCCTTTTGGGGTATTTTGTGATGATATCCGACATTGTTTCTTCGCTTGCTTCTATAGGTTTTGCAGAGAATATATAAAGAGAAGTGACGATCGAGTTGATGGAGATGAAGTAAGTTGGCTTGTGATTTATATAGAGAGGTCTGGGAGTAGTGACTCATGCAGAGAGGTCCTACGTAATAAATTAAATATGAAAAATTATTTTTGACGTGGAGTGAATTGATTTCTTCGTCGTCTTCTTCCTTTTCTTTTTATATTTTTTAATTTAGACGTCCTTATAGGGGGATCTTGGTTATGGTCACCATATCCTTTGGCATCGCTGTCACCAGTTGTATCCACATTATGAAACTCTTTTTTTCTTTCTTTTTTTTACCCTCTTGGATGCATCTTGACGGAGTAAACCCTCGGGAATTTTCCTACATAGGATCTGGGTATCTCATTGACATTTTATCAGGGGTATAGTCTCAAAATATTGACGAAGAGTTTCGAACCTAAGATTCAAACTCTGCCAAGGGATTGGATTACGCTATAATAGTTGACAAAGAAGGCAATATTAATGCATAATTTGGAGATAAGCTAAGCATGAATAGAAGAAAATGTAGTTTTTATTAGAATTTTAAATTAAGTAGTTGATATAACGAAGACAAAATGCCACATAATCGACAAAAAAAAGTGATCCATTTTGTCAAAAGGGGCTCCAGGAAAAGTAATTATAGTAAACAATGATTGAGAAAGCTTCAAATTGACCCATTTTTTTACACCTTCATTTCCATGATTGATCATGATTCTAATAAATTAATAATTGTTGATCAATTATTTTTATTTTATTTTGTAGCAGGTGAATTATTTCACTATACTAATATTAAAGGTATAATATAAAATCAGGGGGAAAAAAAAGAGGAAGAGAATAATAAATGTTTGGGTAGACAAAAATGGGGTCGGCCAGATATGTGCTCATCTAAACCATCGATACCATCACCCAAAAATTAATAATATAATAATTAAAAAATAAATCAGTGACAAGAAACATGTGATTGTTTATGCTAATTATGGTGAGATTAGTCACGTCAAGCTAGATTTAGATTCAGATTTTTCTAGAACTTATGATTTGAAATATATAATAGTAGGCCCCGCTGATACATTTACGGCTGAAGCAGTCCACACCATTTATAGGGTAATGCGACTTTTGATCATCAAAATAGTTGTTAATTTTCAATTCGATAATCAAATGTTCAAACATGAACAATATAACTTGAAAACCCAAAATTAAAAATTGTTCTAATATGTAAAAACGAACAAATTTCTCATTGTTCTAGAATATGTCTCATATAGAATTTTTATGTCACATCAACAATTTAATTGTCTAAATAGTCGAAAATCTATCTGAGTGTACATATTAGAACAATTTTCAACATTGGGTTCTTTCCAAGGATGAATATTCGGTGGCCGAACAAGACCTGATCAACTCTTTTGGTACCAAAAATTAAATTACCCCAAAAATAATGACTCATACATCACATTACATGCCTGTTGACATTCATAATCTATAGATCAAATCAGACTTCTTTATATAATCCTTTGTCCTCTAAAAAATTGTCACTAAAGACGAGCGACAATTACGGATATCTACCAGCACAATTTGTTAAGTCATGAAGCTAACATTCTCGTTTTCTTTACTACGAGTAGTACAGTTCCTTCATATATCATCTTCAAACACCAAAAGTATTCTGAAATAATTCAAGCTTCCCAACAGTTCTCCAAAGAATATTCATACTTAATAGCTCAAAATAGTACACAAGATGTAGAATTACATTTCAAATACCAGTCATGAATTCATGATACACTTACAGTATTGCCCATATCCAATTCCATTATATATTTGTATAGGAGTATCTATATGTAAACATTACTTTATATACATTCAAGGCAAAGAGCCTTTTGAGGCATTTAACAGCCATTTAAAAGTGGCTATAGATCAAAGACTATAAGACTACAAGATGATACAACTAAATCAAGTAGAGGGAAGGAGTTACCCGCGATATTACTTTAAAAGATTACGACGGTTATCGTTGGAACTAATAACAACTGGGGTGGTAGAGAGACCATTTTTCTTATCTGATAACAGATCAGCTCTCTCTATCAGCCCTTCATTGACATCAGACTGACTTGGTGATGATGCGAGTATCTGTACTGTTAAGCTTCCACCTACAAGATAAGATAAAATTTAAATTTAATACATCTATATTAAACATCATCAGTTCAAAGTAGGAATTTCACATACAAGCCAATAATTAAAATAAGGTCATTTGTTTCAAGTTTAAACCCCTAGTTCTCATCAAGATATCTGATCCGTTCATCAGGTACGTCAACAGCTAGGTTTCCACCACAATGATTGGAAAGTTTAAGTTTCACAATATTCATATCAACTGACATCAACTCTCCAAGTTCAAATTTTGAAAATATCATCGAGTTCAATGCTGCTTTCGTTGCTAAACAGATCAGTCGAAATTCATAGCAAAATATGCATCCAGAAGATACAATCCCTTTTGAAGAAATAATTTCAGGGGACAAGGTTATCACCAAGCACAAGGGCAGCCCCGATCCATCCAATGGCACCCCACCTTTCACCAAGGAGAAACCAGGCAAAGCCAGCACCCCAAACAGGCTCCAAGCCGTAAATAATTGCAGTTTCGGTGGCTGATACATCACGCATTGCAGACATCTGTACAACATCATTCAACCCTTTGAAAAACGAGAAACTGGAAAGCAAAGTTTGTAAAGAAATTAGGGTAATTCATTATCCAACTAGGTAATTCCCACAGGCCTTATGCCAGTAAAAAATGTGAGACATTAGCTTTAATCAACATTAAGGTAAAAAAAAAAATGGAAATATCAATGCAGAGTTCTGAGGGATTAATATTCAGGAAAAAACTTTAGTTAAAGGAAGCATATCAGCCAAGGAGTTACAACAAAATGACGGGGCAGTGAAATGTAGTAAGAAGAATATTTTAAGCCAATCAACAAACATATGAACTCTACATCTATCCTATGAACTGTACCTCTATCCATAAGCATAACCCCGTCGTCAATATGCCTGTATAAAGTGCAGGAATCCATGGAAATGTAACCATCCAATCCCAAAAGACGGTCCATGTCCAAGACGATGGACTAGAGTCTTGGATGCCCCCAAACCAGCCTTGGGAAAAATACCATATTGTTGAAAAGAGGGCAATAACACATACCTACATAAAATCATAGAATTGTTAAAATACATAAGGGCCCCCCCCCCCTTGGATGCCCCCAAACCTGCCTTGGGAAAAATACCATATTGTTGAAAAGAGGGCAATAACACATACCTACATAAAATCATAGAATTGTTAAAATACATAAGGGCCCCCCCCCCCCCCCCCCAAGCTGCATTTCAATTTTCGATAAAAAGACAACATACGCACCTCAAACCCAAGAAGAGGTAAGAATTTCTTTTTGTGCGTGGTCCTTGAAATGTGTTCGGTTCTTAGCATATGTACACCAAAAAACACTGCACTTAAGAAGTTGAGTAAATCTCCAACCTGAAATGTATAATAAAATTGAATGAAAAACAGAAGTTAAATGACAGCTCATCAACCATTTGAAATAAAATTCATCACTCAAAGAACAATGGCGGTCATCATTGGTTATATCAAATGTACCACAAGCGCCTAAAATGATAATGATCAAAAGAGCACTTACACTTGGAGGAGATCCACTGGACTCCAGCATTGCAACTCCTATGATGGACATAAGAGCTCCAAACCAGGTATGGGCAGGAACTGTTGCCCCTAACATACCATCAAGCAAGGGAACCACAATTACCTGATAGATTCAGCCAAAATATGCTAAAATTGCACCTTCATGTGCCATTATAAAGAAGACATATAAAGAAGACACATCTTGACATATCTAAAGAGATTAATCAAGAAACTTACAGTGAGCGTAGATATAAAGGACGCACGCCCAGCATCAGATGTTAGAAGTCCAAGAGCCTGCATAAGGTATCCTAGACTAACCCAAAAACCTAACTCTATCCCTGCATTGCGAGTGTGAATATCACCTCGGGATTTTAATACAAATGGGAGGAATGGAATGGCACAAGCAACAAATCGCACAACAGTGAAGGATGCTGGATCCACGATGGCTTCAATTTCTTTCAAAACCGGAATATCACTTGCTACAACAACATATAATAAAGAAATCAAACATATGACCCATCCTTTATTAATACACATGGTAATGAATTTTTGAACGCAATACACCAAGTAATTAATTGGATATGACCAACACATAACCAACTTGCTATTGCTGTTCATCCATCAGAGCTCATTTAAGGGGTGGATAGTCGTCAAATCATAATTCTAATGTTAACACTTCCTAGACTGACCTGGTCCCTCAAAGCCCACCTTCTATTTACAAGTTAATGAAAGGTGCGAAAGCAGGTCAAAGTGTCAAACATCTTTCAGGTATTTATCAGTTAAAACTTAAAAGCATAATGACTCTCAAAAGGTAAAGAGATCTACTTGGTGTTTCAGAAATAACAAAAGATTTTAAATAGCCCTCATTCACATATGTTGGACATGGAAATACAGATTAGTGTTTAAGATATTTCAGAAACTAGATGATAATTGATAACTATACAAGATAATTTACAAAAAATTAAAAATCAAGCTCTCAAGATGATTTGAACATTGCATCTTGAGAACACAAGTAAGAGACATAACCAACTCCTCTGGTGACTTAATGGTTAGTCTAAATAAGCAAAAATAATACTTATTTTCTTTATTTAACAGGAAGATAAATTAATAATTGGAGCAATTAATAGCATATCCGACTCCTTTAATGACTTACCAAGAAATTTGACAGCCAAAGCTGACAACAGAAAGTATGACCCATGGCTGTACTAAGTTAACAAATTATATACATTCAATGTCTCTGAGCATCATATAAGCCCAACGCAGTATAAGCCATGAATATTATTTTTATTCAAATTATAAAGTTGATGTCCAACAAACTCACCCACTGACATCATTATTGGATGTCATTAGTCAAATGCATAGCCAGGCCGCGAGCCTGTGAGTGAATTCCTTTTGCAAAAGTAACTTTCCAATTAAGAGCCTAAAAATGACGCTGTATTTCTGTCAAGCATTGGATAAAAGTCCCAGATCTTGAAAGGGTATCAAGGATCTATTATTAGGTAGCGAATCAGAATTTTCATAACGTAAAGTACCAGTCTAATTATTACTGTGCGCGTAAAACTACACAGGGTGAAACTACAAAGCAATCATCGTCGTCTATATGAATTGACATTCAGCCACATAAATTCCCCTTTGCCATTCATTCCTATCAAAAGATACTCTCCACTAATCCTATAGAGTCCATGTCCTTGGATCTCCCTTTCTATTTAGTATCTCCTACTTACATTTTCCCTGCCCTGTCCACTACGGAATTAATATGTTCCGAACCATTCCAGGCAATCTCTTGCGTCTAATCTTCTATTGGTACTACCACTACCCAAGATCAAATATTCTCCTTACCAACCTACATTAGCAATATCACAGACATTATTTGAGAAAAACAAAAAAATTAAATTACTGTAGAATACATCCAGCTAGAGAAAAAGCAGCCGAATCAGGGAATTCGCCCCCCAAATATCCAAATTAGAACCTTGGAGGAATTTACAGATTAAAGTAATAATTAACAACAATTAGAAAGAGAGAACAATAAATAAGAAGCTTACCATAGATAAGCGTAAGGACATTGAGCAAAATTATACTCCTGACTTTCTTCGACGCGAAAAAAATCCTTCGCCACAGAGATCGCTGGGTTTGTTTCTTCCGCGACCGATTTATTTGGATGGAACCCGCCGAAACCTTGGAGGTGATGCTATTTGGACTATTATTACTGAGCTCGGCCTGCTTCCGGCTCCCGAAATCAGCCCCAGATCTAGACCTGGGATTTTCATCACCAAGAGGATTCGATGATGAGGATGGTACTCCTGACGGGGAGTTGTGCAGAGAGAGAATTCGAAAACGACAGCGCTTTGACGGAGTTTCGTGAAATGAGAACACGATAGAATAAGACAATTTTCTCGAGTACGAGTAGCTCCTTGTCCCGCACGACCACCGACATGACGGTGGTGGTGGTGAAGCCATGGCAGAGTTTGGCTTGCTCCCTCAGTCCCTCTAGCGCCTCCGCTTTTAAACTATCTCTGTTTCTCATCTCGTGCCACGCATCAGTACGAGTATCCTTAAATCGACCTATCACGTTTCGACACGAGCATACACAGAGTGATGAATTGACGCTAATGCCACTGAACTTGGTTCGTAGTAGTTCTGATTGGGTAATTGGTGGGGGTATATAATAGTATGTAAATGGTCGGTGAGGGAATATAGGCGCAAAAAAAAAAGGAGGAAAGTGGGATTCAATTTTGTTTTTTTGGCCGAGCATAGAAACAAAAAAGCAAGAGCAGGTGCAGGAGGTGAGGTTTTGGCGGTTTCACACAAAACGGTAAGGAATGGGTGGCTAATGTCCCATGATGTTTATGGACATAAAAAAAGGTATTCCGAATATTTAACTCCAATCCAACAAAAAAATAAACAACTATCACGTTTATTTGGTTCGAATTTGGAACCTGGTCTGATCAACGTCAAGTTATGGTGGGCCTTGCTTTGGGCCCACGTATATGTCCAGCCCAGGCATGGGATACGTACGTGAGTGATTCATATAGAAAACCAGGCCCATGATGTCCAAATCCAATATGATAAACCGACATTATTAACTTATCTATTTATTTTGGAAAGGTAAATTGACTTCAAACAATTTATTCTGTCATATATATATATATTTATTTATTTATTGCAGGCGAAGGTGATGGGGAGACTTGAACTCGAATACTCGATACCTCTATGAGAGACCACACATATGAATATGAGTTACTCATAGTTCTCAAAACATGTGACTTTCAAACAAATTACCATATATTATCCATTTTCGTGACCTTTTTGTGTTATACCTAGGTCGGGCCGTGGGCAAAAACTTAAAACTTTTTGAGTAACGTTGCTATGATTGAACATGCCATGGGCTTGATTAGAAGAGGGAAGCTATGAGGTTCTCCAGGCATATTTAAAATTGGGCCTCGACGATTTTTGGCCATTAAAACAACCATATGTAACCCATATGTGTACCTTGATGTGTCAAAATCTCCCCATTGATTCCAATGCTGTAAAATCCGATAATGATGATGTATAATTCTCTAAGACGGAAATAAATAATGCAAGATCAAGTTAGAGTGAGTTGGTGACTTGGTGGGTGGAGGCAATAAACAATTGATTTAATGGAAATTGACGGGGAAGAGAGAGATGATGAGCCATAACATATTAACAACCCTCTTTAACTCGGATATTTAAATGCGACATTAATGGCCTCCCAAGCAAACATTCATGACTTCTCTTCTTCCCCCCCCCCACAACCCCCCCCCCCTCCAATAATTTGCACATAATCTTTTGAACTTTGTGAAACTTAATTACACACTAATTACATTATATTTATCTTTTGAACTTTGTGAGAGTATTCTTGTTTTAATTTTCTTAGGCTAGACTTAAACCCTAATCAAGGTTCTTATTTAGATTTCGGTTCTTTGGTATATTATTGCCTCGATTTGCTTGGGCTAGGGTGTGGGTATTTATGTGACTTTCCATCGAAGAGATTGTATTAGGGTTTCTTTTTGTAAATTATATTCAATCAAATCTATCCTCATTTTCAATCATTGTTCTTATTTGCAGTTGTTTGGTGCTTTGTGTTGTTCCGAGTGGTTTGGTGTTGGATTTGGAATCGGGTCCCATCAATTTCATACAAAACATAAATGATATTAAATTGGACCCAAATATTTATACACTTAATATAAGTTCATTTTTATATGTATATATGTTAGAGCAAATGCTATGGGTGTAATTTAAGGGGGCATGGAGGCCATAATTTGTCCTTTTTAATGGGCCATGAGAAAATTAATGCTCCAATGGTGTCCATTTGTTGTCTCAATTATGTTAGCCCAAACATGAAGGAATGGAGTCATGCTTGCCCACATGTTGGTTTCATTTGGACTCACCTCAATTATCACACTCACAACTTTGTCATATTGGGCCAATCCATATTGACCCGAACGACTTTATCTTTCTAGTCTTAACATCAATCCATACTAATTTGAGTTCAGGTAAAGTGTTTGTTATTCCAGTTTGGAAGAGTTTGACGTGCTATATTTTGTTAATTCACATCTTCCCTTGAAGGATGTGAAACAAAAGACTTAACCTCATCATCACTCAATAGCTCGCTTAACATCACCTAATTTGATACTGCATAAGCTTGTACCCCTGCCCAGTCAAACCGGTGCCAACCTTTCCTTGGTTAGCTAATTATCCGTGTGTTCTTCGGTTCGTCCTCTTGTTTTCACTACTTTTTAGGGCATGTCTCTCTCAAGTGGCTTAGAGGGACTGTCCGGTATTAAATGCCGTTGTCTACGGATTATTAATTAATTGTTATTATAGTTCAGTGTTTTGTTTTTGCAATGAGACAAATCAAGTAATCAATCTAAGAAAATTGTCAAAATCTGTCTTCAAAAGATTTGTTTACCTCATCGTATAGTTTTGAACATTTTTTTATGGTATAAGTTTGTTTTAAAAGAGTTTAATATCTAGACTTCAAGTAACCACTTAAAATATATATATCTATATATATATATATACGAAAAAAAAATATTTTTTAGAGAAAAAATTATCTTTTTAGAGTGTTAGAAAAGTGAAATGACAAATGGTGTTGTTGATTTGGGTCCAACTTATTTACAAAAATAAGAAAGATTCTTGAGTCTTCATCTTAAGTCCGCAATAAGAAATTTCTGTATGCAATAAAGGTTTTGTTTTGATGAGTGGATGAGACTCCGTATAATACAAAATTATCCTTTAATGAACTTATCGGGAGTTTGGACGATTCTTAAAATACTCGGGATAGTATAACTTTATACAAAAACGGTTTTTATACGATATCGGTTGTATAATATTAGAATATCTCCAACTCGTTTTTATTTTATACGGAACACTTAGTATAAGAAATAAATATCAAATGACAAAAAAAACCCTCACTCTCACTTTAATTGAGGGTAATCCAGACATATTATCATAAATCTTATATTATATAAGCCTAATATAAGATTATTTCCAAACACCGGATATGATTAAATTATACATTGGATAGAAAAATTATACTATCCAAACATATTATCATAAATCTTGTATTATATAAGCCTAATATTAATTTTTTTTCAAATACCGGATATGATTAAATTATACATTACATAAAAAAATTATACTATCCTAGACGGATTTCCAAACGAAACCAAAGAGTTTAGAATTTAGAGTAAAGTAAAAAATCTACAAATCGTTGAACATTATTGTAAAAGGACTCTATTGTCCCTACCACTTACGTCCGTGATCACCAAAAGAGAACAACGTGGCCCAATCAGACCGCGCGTGTCATTGGCACTGCGTTTCCGCGAAGTCTTAAATGGCATAAGATGATTCGAGCGAAGAATATGCGAACAGTCGGCGGAGGAAGATTCGTGACTCACGCGGCATATGCCGATGGTCGAAAACAACAAATCTAGCAATTCCTATTTCTTCTGCAACTGAACTTAACCACCACATATCCTCCTTTATATACATAGCACAATCCCCTCCCTCCCTCCTCAGCTTAATTACTGGATTCGCCACACCAATTCCAGGTTCTTGTTTTGAATCTTCTTTCTTGTTCCTCTAATTTAATTTCGCTGTTTTGGTTGTTTAATCGAAGACCATTGCGGATTTTAGTTTTTCGATGCATTTATTGGGGGGTTGTAATTTGTTTAATTGAGCTGTTCAACTTTTTATTCTTGAAGGAAAGATTAGTTGTTCGACGGAACTAAGGCGAGGTAGAATTTTGGTCATCTGTTTGGTTTTCTGATTTTGAATTTGTTTGGTAATGCTGCTGGTGACGAGTTTGTCATAAATTTTGATTTATAGCTGTCCAGTTATGGTGGTCAATCTGGCTTAAAGGCTAAGATGTTCTTGTTTTTGTAAATGGATTATGCACTTGAGCTGGATGGGTAGCTCGAATTTGCCTGTAGGAGGAATTCTTGCTAGATTGAGTCCAAATGCTTCATATATGATATAGAAATCGACAACAAACTCCAACATGACATTGAGACTTAGCAAACACTTACAATCGAGCGGATTGAATTTCCATTTATAGTTGTGTATGTGGAGCACTAGCCCTATTCCCTTCATGAGGTAACCCGGGAAATAACTTTTTCTGGGGGCGAATATTGTGTGAATTCATAGATAGCGACTGAGGAATTCTGTTGATAGTCTCAGTGACATGCTTAACTGTATTGTATTATCATTTCAAGCAAATATTTTAGTAAAAAAATTGCACTTGTTTGAAGAATGGAAAATTGGTAGGACACCATCTTTGAGCAATTTTTTTAAAGATGGATTATTTCTTGGAAGTCTTGGTCTCTGCTCTACTCTTCTTAAATTGTTGTTCTCTACTGGTACAGGGATTTTGCATAAATATTGATTGCTTCTTGCCCAAATATTCCTATTACTGCCAGCAAGCTCTTGCTGGCGGTCGAATTGGTTTGCTGGCTTGTGAATAGCAGATGAATCCCCAGAGCACCCTGAATCCTAGTAAAGCCCTTGAGGGTTTGCATGGAGTGCAGGTGGTGCCACACCCATCATCTTTACTAGAAGAGACTACTGAACATGGGGAATTCCCACAATCAGCATATGGAAGTTCAGGCACTGGAGTGAATGAGACATTGTTGATGCAGTAAGTGAAAAGTAAACCTCTACCAACTTTTGGAGAAATGTTTTCAAAGTTGTGACCAATTTGTTCACTTAATTCCGCATCCCTCGTTCTCTGAAGTATAATTGCTATGTATGCTTGACTAAAACTTAAATAAAATGTGTAACGCTCACTGTATTTAAATTTTCTCCAGGCGAGTATGGCAACAAAGACCAGCATGTTTGAGGCCAATCCATTGTTCTCTTCCTGGTATTATGAGGAGAAATACTGTTCTTTATTTTCTTTTTTATTTATTTTAGTTTTTTGGTTACTCGGCTGGACTTTGACAGGAATTCCAATGACTTGTGCTTTTGCTAGGTGATCAAAATCTTGCAGAAAGATTTGCTAATGTGCTTACTTCACTTCCTTTTATTGCTCTTGGAATCCAAGCCCCGAGGTAATATCTATCTTCAACTTTCTTAAGAAAAATAATGCAAGCTGATTTATGCTGTGGCTGATTACCAACTTTACCATGAATGCAGGAAGGACTTGAATACTAAGCTGTATGCCAATTCCTTAATTGGAGTTGGAGTTGCCTCAAGTTTGTATCATGTTTCCCAAGGAGAAATAAGGAAATATTTGAGATGGGCTGACTATACAATGATAGCCACAGCCACAGTAGTAAGTTCAAATTCATCAAATTTCGGGAAGTATTTATCATGGTTATTGTGCTGCTCAATTGCGTATATTTTCGAGTGTTATCTTAGATGTAACATTCAAAGTTGTTCTAATTTTGTTGCAGTGTCTATCAAGGGCCCTCAGAAATGAGAACCCGAAGTTGCTGATGGCTGCATCTGCAATGTTTTTACCATTCCAGCCTCTGATGGTTTCAGCAGTTCATACTGGGATGATGGAGGTGACGAGTTGTTTCCTGACCTCTTTGTGTTGAGTTAATTATGCTGCATGCAATTATCTTTTACTTCTATAAATTGTGGCTATTGAATCACAAGACCTAGTGAAATGTGTTTGACAAAACTAGAGACGGTTAACTTCGTTGAACATATACCCATTGGATCTTCTTCCATCTCTTATTTTCTATATGAATGCTAGAGGCCATGGTAGTTACTCCACTGCATATAATTATTAGTAACATACCATCTGAGTGAATATCGTTATTATTTTCGCGGTGTAATTCAACTGGAATGGTTTTTTACTTATTATTATAGGTTGCTTTTGCAAAAAGAGCGTTGAAAGATCCCGACCTCAGGATGGCGCACAATGTGCATAAGATGTCATCATTGTTGGGAGGTTTTCTCTTCATTGCAGATGATGTCTTTCCAGAAACTCCTTTCCTTCATGCCGGTTGGCATCTTGCTGCAGCTGTTGGTGTTGGCACCTGTAACAAGCTTCTACAGTAGTGTATGTATAATTTTTTATTGAATCAATGCTTATTGATATATTCAAACAACTTCCCTCGAGGATCAAAACCTTTTTGAACTCACAACCTTAGTAGATACTCACCACAATAAGGTGAACCAATGTAGGAGGAGTTGTTTAGCTTGTTGCAGTTCAATGGCTCATACTAGTTTAGGCTTCCTAAAAGCACATTCTTTCCATGAGTCTATGTATTCATTATATATGTTCTCCAGCATGCCTGTGAACTTTGAGCTAAGATGTAAAGTATTTCATGTACTTTCTTTCTCCAAAAGGAAATATATATATATATATATTTTCTTCCTATTTTCCCATAATTTTTGTCCTCGTGATTTTATGTTTCCCCTGCTGAAAGTTATATTTCCTTGCAAATGGGATACTTAGCTAACCCTCTGCAGGTTTGAAAACAACCTGAAGGTGCCATCTGCCTTGCATGGTAATTCAATTTGGCCCTTGAAGGGATGAGCAGAGTAAACCATAACTGTTTGCAATTGTTTTTCACGTTCAGTGCGGGGTAACTAATAAAAATAAGTAATATACATGTACGTGTTGACTGTTGTCCATAACTGGTTCAATAACAGACAACCATCCCATGGCCTGTCTGATGTCCGAGGCTGTGTGCCGCTACGTTCTCTTTCAGTGTTCGTGAGTGGTTAAAATTCACAGGACGAATGTTTTGTTTAACTAGCATTATAAGGATACAAAGCACAGCACTGGTTACCTTCTTCGAACTTCAATCTTTCTCAGGGTCTGTCAGGCAAAGAAACCAAATATTTGATCGAAAGGTCGAAGCAGAGTCAACAAGAGCCCATTTGATGTTGGATTTGTTATGAAAAAGTTCTAAACGAACCCAACACTTATTGCAGGAACTCAAGTCTAACTCAGTTCTTTATTTTGTGTTCCGCAGGGACTTGTTTTCCTGCATAGAACTGCAAGAGCAGAAAGCAAAACAAATGGTTCGACGACATTTGAGGGGGGGGGGGGGGGACTCCAACATAAAAGTAACATGCTGGAGAAGCATCAAACTATACAATTGTCCTGCTCTTCTTCACATCTCATGAACAGCATAACACATGCTTTGGATGCAAGTACCTAGCAATGACACATCTATTACATAAAAAGTCGACCCTTCCTGAATCAACAATGGACTGAAAAAGAAAATTTAAGTGGCAATCCTGCCATTAAAGTGAAACAAATGACAATATCTATGCCTTGTTCACTCTGAATCACAAAAATCACTTCCATTGTCGTTAAAAAGAATCCATCCAGATTCAAACAGTTTCTGGCCCATCCAACATGATTTTAGCATACAGGGATTTCATTCAAAATCAAAATGAAGAAGAATTAATCTAACCTCATATCAACTCCAATCATTAATAAGTATCACATCTATAGAGAGAATTCCTTGCAGGCTAGCATCCATGAGCAACAACATGAAAACCAATCAAAGCAAAACAATCCTTCCTAGCAAGCTCAAATTACTACTACTGAAAACACAAAAGCCCCATTTATTTAGTCCTCCAATCAGTTACAGTTGGATTTCGTAAGCGTACTATTAATACATCCCCTCATGTTCTATCCTACTATAATGATTTGGTTTTGTAAAAGCCTCACGCCTTATCCAGGGCTGGTGTATGACCTAAATTTACTCCTCTACATTTATTTATACATTCTTTTTCTTAATTAGAAAGGCAGACACAAACGCAATCCAACTCCGGTTTCCACAAAACGACTCATTTGCACATCATAACTGAAAAGAGATGAAGAAGCACTAAAAACATAAATCAACAACCAACTTCAGTTTCCACAAAACGACTCATTTGCACATAACTGAAAAAAGATGAAGAAGCACTAGAAACATAAATCAACAACGGCAAGTTATCACTGGTTTCCATAAAAGGAATAGTGTCCCTTCGAGATAATCTGCCTACTTTTACACAATCACAGAGTTCCAATTCAGCATGTTTTCTATCTTCTTCTATAAGATTTCAACTTCCGAAGATTGCAACATATATATGAAATAAGCAGAAAAACATTTTCAAACTGTAATTCCATACTTAATAAAAGTAAAGAATGACAATAAAGCAAAAATTAGAGAGAAAATATGTCCAACATTTATCTGATTCCAAATAAACATTAGCATTAGGGGTAAAGCAAGGATTATCGTAATCATTAACTATAACATCCTCGTCCTTGAGTAAAACCTAAAAACCCCAACCATAACCCTCTAGAACAAAACCCAGTAGACCGTACCAATCAATGGCTGATTCAGTATTTTAATCATGCAGAGTGCCCAAGATGTCCTCGTCCCTAAACAACAGATACCTGTAAAAAAAAAACCAGCAGCCCACATACACAAAATAGTCATTACATTCATACAGGGTGATATAAAACTGAAATGAAAATAAATCACAAAGAATCAAGGCATAAAAAAAAAACATACTCTTTTTCACCAAGCTTCACTTCAGTGCCACCATACTCGGGCAAAAGCACAGTGTCGCCTTCCTTAACAGCAACAGGAATAGCATTCCCCTCTCTGTCCCTTCCTCCAGGACCCACAGCCACCACTTTCCCAGAGTTCAGCTGCATCCCCATCAATTCAATCAGAACCCTCTCATCCATCACATACATCTATAAATACAAGCAAGTAAACAAAAAAAATTCACCTTGGATACTTTCTCAGGGAGGAGGATGCCGGCGTTGGTTTTGGCAGGAGGGACGATCTTCTCGACCAGGACGCGGTTTAGGGTTGGGAGAAGGCGCTTCGCCATTGCTAAGATCTAGTTACTGCTTGCGTTGGATGCAAATTAAGGGTTTTGCTGCGTTGAGACAGAACTTTTGAGCTCTATTTCTTTCTCGATTGGGATGGAAGTTTCTAGGTCCTAGGGTTTTAGCGAAGAGTGTATAGGGTTTTGCCGTTTTGGAGAGATGTGGGCCTTTTGGATGAGAGTTCTGGCCCATTTAGAAGGCTAAAAAGGCCAGGCTTAGTAAGAGAGAGGTGGATTGGGCAAAAAGTATGGCCCAAAATGTCGTGAGCGGCAGGATTCGAACCTGCGCGGGCGAAGAGACAGAACTTTTGAGCTCTATTTCTTTCTCGATTGGGATGGAAGTTTCTAGGTCCTAGGGTTTTAGCGAAGAGTGTATAGGGTTTTGCCGTTTTGGAGAGATGTGGGCCTTTTGGATGAGAGTTCTGGCCCATTTAGAAGGCTAAAAAGGCCAGGCTTAGTAAGAGAGAGGTGGATTGGGCAAAAAGTATGGCCCAAAATGTCGTGAGCGGCAGGATTGGAACCTGCGCGGGCGAAGCCCACATGATTTCTAGTCATGCCCGATAACCACTCCGGCACGCCCACCTTCATATTTCCACGTCCCTTTATTAATTATGTAACGCCAAATCAAATGATTGATATGGTTCGTTCTTACAATAATTTTATGAAACAAGAAAAGGCATTGAGCAGGCAAAGAGGAGCCCCTCTAATCGAATGGCTTGACTCTCTCTTTTTTTTAATCGATCAACCCTTAGCTCAACAAACAGGGCGTAAACCTCGGGATATCATAATAGTTTGCACCATGTTGGTAACAGATAAGATTAGATTGAAGTTCATGCTAGTAGGAGCCCGAAAATGGGACAAGTCCACAAAATCGACAGGATTCTAGCCACTTAGCTTAACATGCCCTTCGGATGAGCATAAACCTTGGGTCGTAAGAAGAGTCCACACCACGCTGGCAACAAGTAAGAGTAAGACCGTGCCAAAGCCTATGCTACTATGCGAGTGGGAGCCCGAAAGTAAGACAAGTCTACGGAATCAGGATTTCACAAAAAAACATCATAGCTAGTTGATTTGAACTGCCAAATTCGGGCACCATAAACCCTAAATCCGAAAAGATAACTAACAAAGCGATCGCCCATTGCGAATTGTGGTTGGAATATCTCGACTCCCAGCCACTTTCCTCTTGTTCCAGGTTCAAATCCCTCTATTCCCAAATTCTTTCCAATAATAATAGTGACAAACAAAAAGATTCAAAAGGAAAATACATGAACCACAGTTGGGTTGTGGGGATGAAACTTTTGCAAAGATTGATAGTACATGAAGAAGAATCCATGCATGAAAGGTAGTAGACTAGTAGTAGTGGGGTAGGCACCACAACACAAATCTTTTGAAAAAGAAAAACCTGTGATATATATATGGTCCACTAGCAAAAAAACACAGGCGTCAGGCATATAATTTAGATCAGAAACCCTTTTAACACAGGCCATATATGATATATCCTCTTTGGACGGCAAAGTGGTGATGGAACTGACAATAAAATGTGGTTCTGAGAATGTCGTGCCATCTTTGTATCTGGTTCCGCCTGCATTTTTTTTTGTTAATTGTAACGATTCAACGGTGGAGAATAAAGAAAATATTACGAATCTCAATGTTTTTTTTGTCTCATTTATCTCAAATGTTGAGATGGACACACATGATACATATGAAATCGTGCGTGTCCTTCCCAACATTTGAGATATTTGAAACAAATAACATTGAGATCCGTAAACTGCTTGTGAAAAAAGAAAACATGTATTTCATGTCTCTGAGTTCCAAAAGGTTGGTGCCATTATTTGCACGGTCTAGATATTATTTTTACGATAGAGTGAGTGACAAACGTCACAAACCCCAAGACGATAATGTTGATCCAGTAGTTATGGTGAAGCTTTTTACTTCTTAGTGGGCGTCCATTTCATGATCCTTGATGAATATTCAATGCTACTCCATTGCATTATTCAATCTTATATACATACATATATATATATAATTAATCTGTTTTTCTAAGTATAAATATGCTTATTCACCTTTTGCTTTTGCTCTCTTTAGACAGAGCCTTGTGTTGATTAGGATGACTATGGAAGAGTATTGATATACATTATTTAATTCCCAACAAATGAAGTGAAATGTAATCTGGAAAAGTTAAAAACTATTTTGTTATTGTGAGGGCAAAAATCCTAGCACGAGGATTTATTGGAGACAAATCTTGTATCAGCCCGTTGTAATTTTAGCTCTAATAGCGTATATTTCCGTTGTTGTAGTAAAAAATTCGTAGTTGGATCTTTAGTTGGGTAGAGCTGTCCGCCTCTCAATGTGCACCTTCCCTCCTGTCTAGTACTAACGAGACACTCTAGTCCAGTGTAGATTTTTGTGTCCTCTACAATTTTTCAACGTGGGAAGTTAATGTTTGACCTCAAACCTTTTTGCTCTGATACCATCTTATAATTTGTTACGTAATTACCTACGTAACACAATAATATTTATAACATATTCTAACCTATCCCTCTCAAATAACGTGAAATTCTAACCACTAGCTTTGAATTGGCTTCCAATTTAACCTTAGGTTCTAAGGAGCTAGCTACAATGCCATTGCTATGGACCAAACACCTAATCAGGAGTTTAGCCACACTCATAAAGTGCACCGCCATTTTCTGCGGTTGCTACATCAAGCTCGGTCCTCATCAGTGACCCAATAAGAAAAAGCCTAATCAGCTGATTGAATATTCTGTAGAAACATCGAAGATAAGAATCTCTAATCTTCATCATTTGGATGTTAATCTGTCTTTGCTTTGGCTTTATGTCATATATGGATATTCTTTTTCCATAACTAATCATTATTTTTGTTCCCTTTCTTCCAATCCCTTCTGGGATTCCTCGTGTACCAATACATTTTTGAATATAATCTTCCTGTTTCAATCAAAAAGACTTGGTGTTAGAGAGTTTAGTTTCGATTCCCATTGAGAGCAGGGGTGAAGCCATAAATGTATACGAGGGGACTAAAAAAGTTGACGGGTTTCTCAAAACTTTTTTTATGGTTATTTATTGAGAAATTACCTAATTTTTCATTGATTACGTAATTCATTACTGTTGCCCTTCGTGGGATCCTGGCCTTGCACTCTTGCCATGTTAATGGTGGGTCAATTGGCTTTGGATTGAGCTCTGTGGGCCTGTGACTGCTGCGATTCTCTACATAATATGAATGACTTATGATATTATATATAAACAAAAAAAAAATTAAAAAAAATCCGGAAGGGTGATAGTTTATTCTCTTCATATACTAAGGGTCTTACTCCTTTAGTTTATGTTCATATTGAATATCCAAAGAATAAACTGGTATGGTTTATTCTCGATTAACAAAAACAAAAAAGTTTAGTTTCAATTTCTCACTTTTAATAAAATGACATATTTTTCAAGGGAAAAAAAAAGCCATCCCTACGAGTATCCAAGGATAACAATTTCTTAATAAAAAAGGCGTCTCTCTCTATAATATCTTAAAAGTGAAGCTAATCTGGATCATAGATATATATTTTACATGTTTAGATATGTTTGTGCAAACTCAATAGGATAGGATGTTGTCATAAAATTGATAAATGTCTGCAAACTACCCTATTTGGAATCATGCACGCATCATCAAATAATAGTGCCTATACATGTAAAGTGAAAGAGAGAGTCACATTTATGGGAAGACTTAGGGAAGGGCGATCTCAATTGTATGTAAACCAGGCCAACTCTACTACCTCTCTCTGAACAGTATTAATCATCTCTAACCATCCTCCTAAAATTCATAACCAGCTTAGGGGAGTGCACCATGCCAAGAACCGAAAAGGACTTGCACTGGCTCTAAAAAAATGACATTTGGCAAAACTAAATTAAAGTGTGAAATTAATGGGTATTTACGTGCTTGATTTTTTATTTATTGAACATAAGATATAATTACATAATATAAATCTATGTTTAATGAAAATATAAATCTACTTAAGTGAAGAAAAACTCATCTACCAAACAAACCTTTGACCATTACAATCAAAGCATGGGCCCCACTTAACTTTTAAAAGAAAAAATTTAAAAAATACAAACCTCTAGCCATAAGCTTCGTATTGGAGCTTATGGCTAGCTATAGCTAGCTTATTGTGCATGTTTGGCACTAACGGTTCCGTAAAACGGGACCACCAGTTCCGCTTGGTGGTCCCGCTTTGGGAATCGCCCTCCCAAACAGGCACTAGAGGTATTATGCAGTTTATTGTAAAGTTTGAAGTTTAATTCCCAAACCATTATCATCTATAAAATTCGAAGCGTTTGTTCATATAGTTACGATCTTGTAGCATTTTTTGTGTTACTAAAACTAGCGCATTATGTCATTTTTTTATAAAAATAAAAACAAAAACAAAAACACTTATTTTCGTAATTAAAGTTTAAAAATAGGTTTGTACGGAAATAACTCTTCTACTTGCAATGTATATTGTGTACAATGATATATAAAGCTATAACAATTAACATTACCTTGTTCTTGAAATAATCTGTTCTCTTTTTGTTCTCTCGAAGATGAAAGATGAGTATATCTTTGTTGCGTAGCGGTCCCCAAAGAGATTGATTGATTGATGGGTGGAGAACAGAGAGATCACTCTTCACTACCATAAAAGAGAGAGAGATGCAAAGCAGAGACCACACACCCAATGGAGGCAAATGCAAGCAACAATAACATGCAGCAGTCTCACAGTCACAGCTGCCTAGAAATAACCATGGAGGTTCACAAGGTTGTGCCACCGCCACCTACAAGCTCCTTGAAGAAACTCAAGACCAGGCTCAAAGAGACCTTCTTCCCCGATGACCCTCTGCGCCAATTCAAAGGGAAATCTCTCAAGAAGAAGTGGGTACTTGGAGCTCAGTATGTATTCCCAGTCCTTCAATGGGGTCCTAATTACAACCTTAAACTCTTGAAATCTGATGTTGTTGCTGGCCTCACAATTGCTAGCTTGGCCATTCCCCAGGTCACTATCCATTTCTATGTATTAATTCACAACTCAAGATATCTATCTATCTATCTGTCTCTGTCTGCATTTGACCTCTTTTGGTCTTAATTCACAGGGCATCAGCTATGCTAAGCTTGCCAATTTGCCTCCCATAGTTGGTCTCTGTGAGTATACATGTTTTTTTCCCTTCATTTTCTCAGAAAATATTAGTTTCTTTGATACACACATAGATATGTAATAAATGTGTGTCTGTGTATGTATCTGTGCAGACTCCAGCTTTGTTCCTCCTCTTGTATATGCAGTTCTGGGGAGCTCCAGGGACCTTGCAGTAGGTCCTGTTTCAATTGCTTCTCTAATAATGGGATCAATGCTTAGGCAAGAAGTCTCTCCAACCAAAGAGCCTGTTCTGTTTCTTCAACTGGCCTTTTCTTCAACCTTCTTTGCTGGTCTGTTTCAAGCTTCTCTGGGGTTGTTAAGGTGATGATGATCCTTCTTTAATTTCTCATTACTGTTACTCAGAAATGAAAACAGGGCACTGATGGGTGTAAGATTTGTGCAGGCTTGGATTTATTATTGATTTCCTTTCAAAGGCAATACTTATTGGATTCATGGCTGGAGCAGCCATTATAGTCTCATTACAGCAGCTTAAGGCCTTGCTTGGGATCACTCACTTCACCAAACAAATGGGTTTGGTTCCTGTTTTGAGCTCTGTTTTCCATCACACTGATGAGGTAACTTTACTCTCCTAAACAGGGAGAAGAAAAAGTCCAATTATGTTTAATTTAAACACTTAATCAAACGGGTTTGTTATCATAATTTTATCATAAAAGTATACGGGCAAAGGCAGTTGCAGAAGCAGCCAAAATTATTTGAAGTATCGAAACAGAACATTTATAACACTGTTTGCTTCTTTTTTTATAATTTATTCTTAACCCTTTTGCTGTGTGTTTCTCGGGTGGCAGTGGTCATGGCAAACGATACTGATGGGCTTTTGCCTTCTTGTGTTCCTTCTGCTATCAAGACACATTGTACGTAATCTCTCTCTTGTAGATTTGCTCTTATTATGACAATGATACTGTTGGTAAATTGCATATCTGGATCATACGTGCATAATGGACCCAAAAATAACATATGCGACAGTTTTATATTTGTATGCATAGCATGTGTTGTATAATGTCTCTAGTTTTTATTTTATTTATATTTATATGGTAATGTGTGCCATCTGCCATGTATGTGCAGAGCATTAAAAGGCCAAAGCTGTTCTGGGTCTCAGCTGGTGCCCCCCTTGTCTCTGTGATTCTGTCCACTCTCTTGGTTTTTGCATTCAAGGCTCAAAATCATGGAATCAGTGTGGTAAGTTTCTGGGTTCCACGTACTTATGGTCAATTTGACGTAGTTCCGTTGATCTATCACAACCAACCTGATCTCAACATTCTTTGTTTCTAATTAGTGCTAATTGTTATATTTAGATTGGAAAATTACCGGAAGGACTAAACCCTCCTTCCTGGAACATGCTGCGCCTCCATGGAAGCCACTTAGGACTTGTGATCAAGACTGGACTTGTCACTGGCATTATTTCCCTCACTGTAAGTTTATTTATTCAAAACCAAACCCAGCATGAAATTCAGGTTGACAACATTTTTACAGGCCGGTATCTTGGCCCATGATCATGTCTTGTGTACATATTTTTTACACAATTGAATTCATGTTGTGTTTTGACAACAAATATTAACAGGAAGGGATTGCAGTAGGAAGGACTTTTGCTGCCTTAAAGAACTACAGAGTTGATGGTAACAAGGAAATGATGGCAATTGGGCTCATGAACATGGTTGGCTCCTCCACATCCTGCTATGTCACGACAGGTTATTAAATTTTCTCCAATCTCTTCTTCTTCTTCTTTTTGGGTACGGAAGTGGGGACTCGAGCTTGGCTACCACCCAATTCAAGCATATGCTTTAACCACCTTGGTAAACTTCAGGCGCGTTTTCCCGATCAGCGGTGAATCACAACGCCGGAGCGAAAACAGCAGTGTCTAATGTAATAATGTCAGTGACAGTGATGCTGACACTCCTCTTCCTGATGCCTCTCTTCCAATACACACCAAATGTTGTATTGGGTGCCATAATAGTCACAGCAGTAATTGGCCTTATAGACATTCCTGCAGCTTATCAGATCTGGAAGATCGATAAATTCGACTTCTTTGTTCTGCTATGTGCTTTGTTGGGTGTCATTTTCATTTCTGTCCAAGACGGCCTCGCCATTGCCGTGGGAATATCCATCTTCAAGCTTCTCCTGCAAATCACAAGGCCGAAGACAGTTGTGCTCGGAAATATTCCGGGGACGAACATATATCGCAATCTGCATCATTATAAGGAAGCAGTGAGAGTTCCAGGTTTCCTCATTTGGAGTGTTGAAGCTCCCATCAACTTTGCCAATACAACTTATCTCAATGAGAGGTTGGTATATATATGTGTGTGTGTATATATATATATATGCATTCATTTTATGATGTGCATGGGTTCAATCTCAATATGATTTTCTGAATTTGTATGAAATTAAGGATTTTGAGATGGATAGAAGAGAATGAAGCAGAGGAGGATGAAAAGAAACAACCGAGCCTTCATTTTCTGATACTTGACATGTCAGGTGAGTTTTGAACACTGAACTTCGCTCATCGAATGTTTAAACGTTCTAACTTGATACCTCAAAGTTGAAAATTATTACAAATTACGACACTCGAGCAGATTTTCGATTGTTCGGGCAGTCAAATTATTGATGTGGCATAAAA
The DNA here is from genome assembly GCF_013401445.1 of Tripterygium wilfordii. Lineage (NCBI taxonomy): Eukaryota > Viridiplantae > Streptophyta > Magnoliopsida > Celastrales > Celastraceae > Tripterygium > Tripterygium wilfordii. The sequence goes on along the minus strand of NC_052253.1, from coordinate 12,633,085 downwards.
ATCAATAAAAAGAATCCACCTGAATAGTGAGAAATCTGCCCGTGTGTGCAATTTGAACAATTTTAAACTTTGGGTTTTCAAGTTGAAACGTCTAAACATTTAGTGACTGAGTTGAAAATTAACAACTATTTCAGTGATCAAAAGTCGCACTACCCCATGTTTGGCTGAGGTTCTGATACGTAAAATTTTCAAAACAAAGCCAATTTCATTAAGCAATGCCTTTCATTAGTGACTGTAGTGATCAGAACTCTCCTTGTAAATGTTTTCAGCTGTAAGTTCTATAGACACAAGTGGAGTTGCATTCTTCAAGGAACTCAACCAAACACTGGAAAACAAAGGTGTTGAGGTTAGCATATATATATACATACACACACTCATGACCTTGTTTCCCTCTCTGATTTGGACCTTAATTTCTTACTGCTGCTAAGTAATTCTATGTTAAATTTGGTGTCACAGCTTGTGCTGGTGAATCCTTTGGCAGAGGTGATAGAGAAATTACAAAGAGCAGATGATATTCGTGATTTTATGATGAGACCTGAAAGTCTTTACTTGACAGTAGGAGAAGCTGTAGCTTCACTCTCACTCACAATGAAGGGGCAATCATCAAGCAGTGTATAACAACAACATTTTTTATAGCTAATTCTTCATTTCACAAATGAAGAATAGGAACATTATACTATGTATTAATTTAGTCTATATATTTTTAAGCTTTATATTTTGCAAATTTATGCTATATATATATATATATTGTATTTTTTTTAATCTGACAATAGAAGTACACACATGCAACCCACACACACTCACATAATTCACACAAACGCACACACAAATACTATCCATAAGAATTGAACCCTTGATCACAAGGTAGAAATATAAGAATGAGAACTAGCTAGGCTGACATCCTGCTTGTAATATATATATTATTCTTATTGTAGCAGGTGTTTGACATTTTGTTTTGGGGGGTAATAACACAATAATCTGACCCAGTTTAACTCGGGAACTCATTTTTCAAACTTTTCAAGTTGAACTGGGTCAGATTATTCAGTACCTAAAAGTGTTATTACCCCTTTTGTTTTGTTTAAACCGAGAACGAGGCTACCACTATTTGAACATCCGATATATGTCTAAATTCGGGTTGGTCTACAGTTTCACACTCGATGATTGGATAAATTGAATCAAAGTTCGTGTAAACAATGACACTGTTTATAATGAAAATCGAATTTAGAATCTCCCAAGTCTATATGCTTTGGCCCCACAATTTGAAGGATGGATATAAATTTTAAACATTCCATTTTTCTACATGCCCTAGTCGGTAATAAATAATAGACTAACTATAGAAGCTTTGATTAACGCGCATTCGCAATCACCACGAGAATTGCTTTGATCGCGCGATACCACCGCCAGCGCCACTAGCAGCAGGGGCAGCTGAGATAGATAAAACAATGGGGAAGACCAAAGGCCCGGACCCTCCATGCTTTCAGAAGTACGGCGTCCCTTTCTTCGGAGCTGCTTTTGTTCCTTACAAGGACGTCAGGTCCAAGCTCTCCAATCTTCAAGAGGATCACCGTGATTCTTCCACCGATGAGAATTTCGATGATAAATCAGCCGCTCTGACGGATACTACCGATGACGGAAACTACGTCGTTTTGGCAGGTGGAGGCGGCGAAGGTCACAGCGGGATCCCTAACTCCATCCTCCTTGCCAGTTTCGACTTCGATTCCAATTCTCTCTCTGCACAGCCGGTAATACCTTCAGTCCCCCCTCTATTGCTCTAATTCATATCAGAGTCTCTCTTTTTTTCGCGTTTTCAGTATAAAAAGCGCTAGGTGCTTATGAACCTGCGTTAACATATAAGTATTGCTGTATTGGCGAAATTTATCTTCTCCTTGCTGACGATTGACTGAGAACTTAGATCTATGGAAGCTGTTGTTATAGATTTTCCTTGAAATTATGTCATTATAGTGCTAAATCCCCTTCAAATGTTGTTCTAGTTTCAGCGCATCCAAATGGTACATGATCAATTGATCTCGTATATCACTTTTCAGGTTTACGTTTATCATAGTACAGCCATCAGTTTCTCAAAATAGGTTAACTAATATTGATCTCTATGTATATAAATCGTGTTTCCTCAAGCAGAGCACACTTTTTACATCTTGATTTCTATGTAAGGTGAGACTTGACAAAAAAAACTCTTGTCAATTGGAATGTTACCTAACAAATTTTGATAGGAATGTTTTTGGGATATCTTGAATTGATATCATCGTGTTAACACATTTCGGTTGGTATAATTGCTTTCATTTTATCTGCAATTTTTTTGTTTCATTGTATCTGCAATTTTTTTGTTTTTGCAATACAAAGGCTGTGTAATTGATATAATTATTGCTACCTTGTGTAATTTTCTATTTTTGCTAAATCATAAAGTACTAGTAATAGAACTTCTTTAAGTTGGGCACTAGTAGTTTACATGTTTAGGTATTTGCTTTTTCTTTCTCTTGTGTCAATTACATCTTCTCTTGTGCTTTATGTGTTATTCAGGTAGCGAAGCTTGGACTTGGTTCTGATTGTCCTTATAGAATGGTTGTTCACCCAGGAGGAGATGGTATCATTTGCGCATTGCCAAAAAGTTGCAGGTGTGTTCTCTATATAGTCATAGTGTGCCTCTTACTTTATTATTAAGCCAAGATTTTAGGGGAAGATATGCTTATGGGTCAATGCGCTGGTGGAATGAAGTGTCATTCTTCTTTTGGCATTGGGAGGCGTTTTGGGGTAGAATTCTCACTATTGACAATCTGAAAAGAAGAGGCTACATCTTGACTAATAGATGTGTTCTTTGTAAGTCAGAGGAAGAAACAGTTTCACTTCTCTTGCTCCATTGCTCCAAATCTAGGAATGTGTGGGGACCTGTGTGTAATCTAATGTGGTATTAACTGGGTTCCGCATAGTTGTCTGGCCTCAGAAGTTGAGGCTTGGCGCTTCTTATCTATTGGCAAAGACTGGAAACAAGTAATGCTTCTTGTCCTTCAAGCCACCTGTTGGCTAATCTGGAATTGGAAAGAACGGATCTCCTGAATTTTTGAAGATACAGAGTACTCCATCTTAGTTTTTATGGATAGGTGACTTTCTGCAGTGAAGCTCTGGTTGAGTGGTTATTGTTCCAATTTATTAGATTGTCTTTAAGTTCTCAAACGTTTAATTTTGGTTTCCTGCACAGTTGCACTCCCTTGGTGCTGTTAGTAAACCTTTTCTTGTAAAGAAAGATGACCATGCCTTTCATGGGCAGATTTTTTGAGTGGGATGAGGTCAAGAGTGCTGAAGACCACAAACTTGGGTTGAAAGCGTCAGATAAAGTGCTCAACCCGCTAGAAGACATTGTGCAGCAGTTAGCATTGGCGTTTAATGCTGAGGGTTCTATACTTGCTGTCGGTGGAGAGGTACAAATCGAATTTCATAATTTCCTATAAGATGGATGCAAATGATGTATGAAAGTCCTGTTTGGTGTCTGTAGCTATACTATTGACTGAAAGGCATGTGAAAGTTTCAGGTTCTGAATCATTCTTCATTTTCCACATGAAATGTTATCAGTTTAGTGTTTATTTCACTTGTTAGGCATGAATATTATATTAAGCAGAATCAAGTCTTGGCTTATTAAGGTTATTATTCCCGAATGCAGTGAGGTTTTAGGATCTGCTTCTCAGATACACTCTCTCAATCGTAAGTCATGTTCTCGGAAAGCTGAAATGTTGCATTAAATACGGTTAACATCTCTTGCTTAGGTTCTTGTTCTAGAAAATGATTTTTTCCTTCATCTGAAAATTGTTAATTAAAGGCACCAAGAGGTGCAAACTGAAAATTTTAGATAATGATGTTGAGGAGCAATAAAGATATCATTTATATCAGAAGCAGCATGATGTATGATCTAATGATTTTGTGCAGTACAGGATGGAAATTTAAGGGTTTTTAACTGGCCTGGTATGGAAGTTCTTCTCCACGAGGCTCAAGCTCATTCTTCTGTGAAGGACTTGTCTTTCAGGTTTGCAACCCTTATGAAATAATTATCTGTTTCTTCCTGATACTAGATTCATAGAAATGAAAATGCTGTTGTAACTTCGCTGATATTGGTCACTACATGTTTGGCCGGGTTGTTTTGCAGCCCTGATGGAAAATTTCTCATCTCCTTGGGACGTGGTGGCCCCGGTAGAGTTTGGGATGTATCATCATCAATGGTAGTGGCTTCTCTACCAAAGGAAAATGTAAGCCTAATCATGATAAGTTCTTGAAGCATTTCGTCTTTTTAAGTCATTTCAGATGCTTCATGATGAATTTTTAAGTCAATTAAATTATTTCTTTTGTCCAGGATGAAGTCTTTGCCTTTTGCAGATTTTCACAGCGCAATGATGGGCATCATGTTCTATACACTGCTGTAGTAAAAGGTGAATATTTGGTATTAAAAGCAACTCCCTGTTTCAGGAGTGAAGTTGCCCTCAGCTGCATGGCTGTTTTATGAGCTAACCATCACTGATATTATTTAACATAGGACAACGTGGATTTATTGTGTCTTGGAACACAACATCATGGAAGAGAATGAGCTCAAAGCAAGTCGTTCGTGATCCCATATCCTCCTTCAATGTTTCGTCTGATGGCAAGCTCCTTTCAGTGTAGAAAATCTTCGCTTAATTGTTTGATGTACTTGAACTTGTTTAGAAGCACCAATATGCTTTCCTATTAACATTTTTTTTTCCTCTTGTGATTGCTTGACATGCAGTGGAACAATTGAAGGAGACGTCTTGGTACTAAATTCAAGGAACATGCAAGTTCAAAAGCTAATTCGAAAAGCGCATCTTGGGATGGTTACGACATTAGCATTTACTAATGATTCAAGGTTAGATGTGAATCCGTTCTATTAAAATTTAACGCTATTTCCCTTTTGCGAATATCAATTGGTAGTGACCTTTGTTTTTTTTGCTGAATTTAGGGCTTTGGTGTCTGCATCTATGGACTCAAGTGCAAGGGTAACAGTGATAGAGGAAAAGAAAAGAGGTATATAGCTTGTGTATTCTCTTTCTTCTCATTTTCATCTGGATTTTTTAGTTAGTGGTCATGCTCTGACCTTTTTTACTCGATGGTTATGTGTAGCCACTAGCCAGAACCTCACCACTAACAAAAATTGTGTTGGCCTCACATTCAAGGCTGTCTGGCTAGAAGATTGCTCATTAATATGAGCAAGCAACCATCAGTTTAATTTCATCGCACTACCTGCTCATTCTATCTTCTCAATCACGTCTTTGTTTTAGATGCAAGTTAATTTAAAAAAATGTGTTTTATTTTCTCTAATTATAGCATTTACAAATTGGGAGATTAGGTTAAGGCTAGATGCTTCATACATGGAGGTTGACATTTTACAATAACTGAGATGAATCGGTTTGAAGTATGAAAGTAATGCAACACAGAGAGAACGTGAAAAAAATGAATTTGTGATAATATTCCATAGCATGTAACTTGTGCTCTGTGATAACGTCTCTCGTACTTAGCCTGATATTTTCCATGCTCATGCACTGGCCTTGTTGGGTCGAGCACTTGGATCTGCTCTAGTACATTTACTTCATATTTCCTCTTCAGATTAATATTTTGAAAATTTGGCTTCTAAGAGCTTACTTATAATGTCTTTAACTTCTCTTTTTAACTCTTGCAGGAGGTCTAAGCGTGTGGGGCATCATGCTTATCATTTTATTTGCAATTGCTGTGTATTTCCTGAAGCAAGAAGGAATCCTTCCTCAGCTGATAGAGAAGAGTGGCTTCATTATCCGAATGTGAAAACCATGCCCTTTTGTTTTCTACATGAATAATGACAAAGAACAAATGAGAAGTTGACAATACTCGGAAGGTAAGGATACTTTTTTGATGAAAGAACGGTTATGTTGTTTTAGGGCTGACTGCGCTTAGCTTATTTTAAGGCAGCTCAATTTATCCGTGACGAAGGAACACTTTATATGGAGCGTGGCCTGCCTTGTAATTGTACATTCAAATAAACTTTATATCTATTAGATATTACATTGTCGAGCACTGCTCTATGTGGGATCCCACATTTTATTTTTAAAGTGTCTGATCCATCTAACACTATTCATGTGTGGATCCCATCACATTTGAATCCGCACTTACATCAAAATGAATGATGTTAGATGAATCTCGCATTTTAAATAAACTGCACTGGAGAGGGACTTAGATTGTCACCTTAATGAATCTAAAATATGTTCATCCTTCTTGATTCGATATTGTAACTGTTGATCAATTAACATTCTGGAGATGTTCTGCAAGGAAAAGTTTCAGCTCCTTCCTTTTTAACCATCGTGAACAATCCTATGGCCCAGCCCGTTTAGGCAAATGTGAAGAAGTGTGGATTTGAACTTAGCTCGTCAATATGAAAGCCAAGCTTCGAACCACTAAACAACTACATCAACAATCCATCTTTCCCTCTTTGGCTCTTTAATATCTGTAACAGATTCAACTTTCTTATACAACATTGCATCCAACCATGCAGGCCCGCTGGGCCCAGAATGGCCCATCATCTATAACTACAAGATTTTACGCCTCGCCTGTAAAGATGTGTTGGGCAGGGACTAGCATGGCCCATTAATTTACGCCTCTAGTAGAACCCAGTGCATAGTTTCCCCATTCCATGTAAAATTGTAAATGGTGGCTTCCGCCATCACTAGAAGATTTTACATCGCGAGGCTTTGAAGTCCAGGGTAGAGCAAATAGGCCAATAATTTGAATTTGAAGTCAAATAGTTGGAGGCACTATTCAACTGTTATCTAAAACTTCTTAGCAAAATCCAAAGGCTGTGGACCTTCTGCAAATTGGCATATTTAATGCCCACTCGAGAGTTTGATTGGAATCTCATCCACTAGTTCTAATCAACTAAGAAAAATACGCAATGTAAACGGTAAACAAAACCAGCTTAGGGATAGACGTGATATAGGCAGGTCTTAACACACATAATGTGGAGAGACTTTTTTGATGAACACGGCATATATTAGAAACAAAACGAGGGAAAGAACAGGGCATCTAAAGGATGGCCTGGCAGAGAACATAAACAAGAAGCAAACCAGAGAAACATAAAAACCAGTACAGGATCAACGTAAATAAAAGAACAATGCAAAGGACAAGGACTACAAGTCATTGTACATCTGCAACTCTACCACTAAGCCACATACTCGCCTATAATATAAAAGTTAGCAATGAGCAATGTGACCCGAAAAAAAACAATTACCTGTGAGAATTCAGAAGTCCGGGTGAAGATTAACTGCAGCTTCTGCTTGACTTGCGTCAATCACATTAATACGTAAAATGTGTGGAGAATATACCAAGGGATCAAAATTCTAATTAGTCACCAGAAATTATGAACACAAATTCAACGCATAAAGAGCATATACCACCTTTGCCATTTATGCATATACTACCTTTGATATCTTTAATTCTAATAATCGCCTCTCCAAACACTCACTCCCCTCAAAATTAAGAATTCACAACTCGGAGCCACTGAGCAACTAAAAATTTTGCTTTGAGGTTAAAGTACCTCACTATCACCCGCTCCTGGAGGAACTGGACGCTAAATGTAAACTGTGTCAAGAATCCAAGTAAGCAGTTCAAAGAACTCCCGTGAGAAATTCAACGAGAAAAGCTCTTTGACAAAGCAAAATCCGCTGGCTCGACAAGCCATAATCAGTATTACTGCCGCTTTCTCTGGTAAAGTGAATAACCAACAAGGGCAGACATCAGGAAAGTCCATAGTACCTGCCACGGAACGATAACTTGAGTGGCTCTATCATGAATTCAAGGGGATTAAAAGACTTTGGAAGTCGATCAAACCAAAGACACAAAAGCAGTCAAAATAAAACAATAGGCTTCATTTGGCGCATGGATTGATTACTTTAGGTATCTCACCCAGTTCCATCATTTACAATACCTATACTGGCCTTGGCTGATCAACTCCTCCAGAACAATAGTAAAGTAGAAAGCATACCAGACATTAAGCTATTAATCTAAACGAAGACAATTTAATACAGCAGCTTTAGTGGAAAGAGCATTGCTACTACCGTGTTAATAGTATGCCATCGTTCAAGCCTTCTTATCCTGCACTGCATTTCTTCAATTATGCCTTCCAGAGGGGAAGCCTCCCTACTTTGTGAGGATTCTGAAGCTGAACTGCTTCCCTGGTAGTTGGACAACAATATCCCAACTAAAATTAGCATTTTCCGCCTAAAGCCACAAAATATCCAAAGATCAACTTTAAAGAGAAGTTTCAATGTATCCCATAAAAAGATTCAGAGCTGCATACAGTGATGGCATTGGTTTATCCATGATTATGTTCATAGTACATACTACAGAATAAAATACGGTTGCTTTGTTTTTAGTTTCATCACAACTCCACTAACTATCACAATTCATTACAAAAAAAGGGCAAATATTATGGTATCTCTTCAGATCCTATGTCACGGTGATCAGATGAAACCAGCATTCTGCTGAGCAACCACATACATACAATCCATCAACACAAGCTCAAGTTGAGGGAGGTCTCTCCCCTTTAACATTGATTGTTTTCACACCACCTGCGTATTCTTACTGGCTTACTGCACATTCAGCCGTTTCCAGTTCAATTTAGAGTTATGTTTTCCTAAAGCTCATAAGCTGCTCATGGACATAAAATTTTGCATATAGTTTCAGATAAATGGTAGCTTCCCATTAATTATTATTTTCTACTAGTGCAAAAAGGTAAACGAGTTTAATTTCGCAGGACAAAACTCATATCCCCAACCAAATTTCTATTTCATTCATTTTGATAAAGAGATGCAGACTCTGTCACAAAACAAAAAATAATGTCACGATATTATTTTACTGCAACATTATCCAGAGAATCTACAAAACCTTACCATCTCAATACCTGTAGCACTATGGTGATTGCAGCTACAGAACTACAAAAAGGTAAATAACTCTCATGCACAAAACTCTGCAGTGGGCGAGGTCGGGGATAGACAGAATGCACGCAAACCTTACTCCCACATAATATGTGGACAGGATGTTATGTGGGGAGGCTATTTCCAGGAATTGAACATGTGACCTCTAGGTTGCACCACTGCAACTCTACCACTGGGCCACATTACACCTGATGAACTAGCAAAGATCTAAACTCCAACCTGACATCATATAACAATAGTTAAATACCTGAGATTGTATAAACTCAACAAGTTCTTGCAACCTTGCAGCTTGCTGAGCATGGATTCCGTTGGAACTCCTCTCAACGGGTGGTAGTCTTTCCAAAATTATTTGAAGATAACTCTGAAAGCAAATTACCAGTTCAGCATTAAAAAAAAAACGCAGCTATAAAACACACAATAACAGACCAGCACTAATACAAGCAGAGAGTGACATTGGTATGCTGAAGATAAATGGAAAAACCTTCGTTGTATATGAAGCATCCAGTTTAAGCATTGAACCAGCAGCAGCCACAGCCTCCTTATCAACCCCTTTGATCTGAAGGTAAGGGCTAGGGGAATCTTGTAGATGATCAACCTCAATAAGAATCTAAAAGAGACCATCAAAATAAAATCATTAAGCAGTCGTACACCCGGGAAGGGATGTATGTATGATAAACACAAAGAAAGCCCCAGAAAATATGAAGGAACTTATAAATGAAGTAATATGAAAGGAAACCGAGAAGAAAACCAAATCATTACACATAAGTTTTCAAGAACCATTAAAGTACAAAAAAGTGCAGCAGTTTGAGTCTATCCTTAGTCTTTAGGTCAAGATCAAAATAGAAGAGAAAGAAATCAGCTTTCAATCCTATCCCAAATTTACTGGAAAATCTGAAATCTAAATGTGGTAGACATTGCAAATAAATGTCAGATTTACTGAAATTTAGATAAAAGATGTAACCTATTTACTTTAAAATGTGATCACGACCATATTCGCATTGAAGTAAAACTCAACATGTCAACAGCGAACCAAATTTAACCACAAGCCCAAACCATATGGTCATTTTCATATTACACACATCATGCTTAAGAGTTAGCTGAAGCATATAGGGCAGAAATAGTAGCTTTGAATAAACAAAAACAAAGACTTTATGATGAATGGAATTGAGATGGACAATGAAGTTGCTAAAGTGACAAATAAAGAGAGAATAGATCCTTAAAAGTGTAAAAAGAAAGAAATATAACCTTTCCATCCTGGTATATGTATGCGGATGCTTCAATATATGTGACAGCTTGATACCTGAATATCAAAAGATAAAAATTACTTTTCAGCCATAGAACCTCAAATTATAGATAACCCATCCACAATTCCATTAGAATGTCCCAAAATGTTGGTCAGTTGAAAAAAAAAAGGAATAATTATTTATTTTGACTCCCTAATACACTGAAGATTCTCAAATAGCTACAACTCAATCAAAATCAAGGGAGACAGTTGTGTTATGTCTTAAGTAAACGTCAATGCAATTAATATAACCTCGTACTGAAACAAGCCTACAGACTGCCAAAACGCACTCCAAAGAGAAAAGAGGAGATGTATTTAAAGGTAATTGAGAAATTGGCAAAGGATTACCCACATCCTAGTAGTTTTCAAAAGAATAACAGATGCTGAAGTTAAAACTCATTTATTTCCTTCTCTTGCTATCTATGAAATTCCAATGCACTTAATTTAATAGAAGAAACAATCTGCATCCTATTGCAATACCAAAACAAAAAGGTTATCTGTTAGAAGCTATGAAAATGTTCATTAACATTAACATGGATGCGACACGTTGAGAAGACTGTGTCGTATCATGCTGTGGACAACATAAGACCAAGTTTTATACGGCATGTTTATGATGCTTAAAAAACTTGAACCAATACAAAAGTCTAAGAAAGAAAGAAGAACAACAAACTTAAGCTCCCTGTTCCAGTTATTGACTGTTCCCTCCCAAGCTTATAGGAATAATTGTCGTGTCATGAATGTACTGCTAATATAGTACAACATAGACAGTCAAGAAGCGATTAAGTGTGTATTACAAATACAGATAAACTTACAAGGCCCTAAGCAATCTTGGGTATAAATAAATTCGCAGCAGAACCTCCTGACCTCAGTGACCAAGATAGAGAATTGGTATTGGTTATGAAGGACTACTCGAATATTAGGGGGAAAATTACAAGAAAATGAAGATTACTTGAAAAGAAAAGGAAAAGGCATCAATCATTGACTTTTAAACCTCAAAATATCTTACCCAAGGTTAAGAAGGCCGGCCACTGTACTGATGCTAATATCAAAATCCACTTTGGGCTGAATGATGAAATCCCCCTCTCTTATGGGCTAAAAACAGTGTTTCGAAAAAAAGAAGTAACATTCAAATATATTATGGAGAAATTGAGAAAAAGCATCCACATTTTATGTAGAAGAAAAAAACATGCTATACATGACATCAATACAAACCTCTCGTATAAGCAACGCAAATCTACCCTCACATATTCTGACACGTATGCAATCACTCTCTGTTAATTGCCCATTAGTTGGAATTCCCGGAAGCCTCAAGTATATATCAATGAAATTCTGAACAGAACTACAAAACTTTGCAGGATCTAGGACTTTTAAAATATCTTGGTAAGCTACCTGTCATTCATTGCAAAGACTATTATTTTGTCAATTGCAAACCACCTTACTTGGCATGATGACAAAAATGTCGAGGGTGAACTTACTTGCTTGTTAGTCTTTAAAACAAACAACGAACTCTCGGGGGAAAGCACCGGATCAAAGTCATTTCGAATCTTTAGCTGCAATAGTGAAAAAAAAATTCTAAAATATTTCGTTGTACGTAAGATAGTCAAACCGGACATCAAGCATAGCAAGTAATAGGACATCAGGTGCCAATGCCATAGACTGGCCAGCAATCAGAAAGGCGGGAAACAAATGCATGTGCTTCTTCCTGCGTGCATGTATATGCAACGAATAAAATCAAACAATCTGCAATGACCAAACTCTCTGGGGAAAGCACTGGAACAAAGTCATGTTGAATCTTTAGCTGCAATAGTGAAAAAGTTCTAAAAGATTTCGTGGTACATAAGATACCAAACTGAATATCAAGCATAGCAAGTAATAGGGCATCAGGTGCCAATGCCAGAATGGCCAGCAATCAAAGAGGGGGGAAACAAATGCATGTGCTGCTTCCTGCGTGCATTCCTGTAAATTCTTAATTGCTTTCCAGTATAATATTTGGCTACTCAAATCTCACAATTAATGCACGCAATTGGTGTCCCATACAATTTAGGTGGCCACAGAGGTATCTTGTACGGAATGCACTGACAACCCAAATTCCCCTTGATTTAGCATCAATTTCTGAGGGCATTAACTAGTGGTCCAAATAATGACATGAATTTGCACCCTAGATGCTACAAAGAATAAGGATGAGCATGTTAAATTTCATTGAGACAAACCAGGTCTTGATCATGTTTTTCCAGATCCAAGACTATACTAAAGAGATTTTATAGGAGGTCTGCAGAGGAATGATTTGATAATGCCGATATCAATTATGCTGAAAATTTGAAACTATGGTAGGCAATGGAATAGTCTTATATTAAAGCAAGAAATAAAATAAAAGGTTTCAGAAGTTTTCATCTTTACTAACATGTGCATGAACGAGATGAGGTTCAATGTGCTGCTGGAAAATGGGAAACACCGTCATCATGATCTCATTTTGAGATAAGAAGCACCCCACTTTACTCTTGTCCCTCTGAACTCGAGAAATCAGATGCGAATGAACACCTCCAACCTGTTTTGTAAGAACAAAGTTACTTAATATACTTTCGCATCAGTGATGTTGGTTCCCATGTATTCACAAGCAGATTCCCCAACAAACACAGACACACTTGACGCACACCAATTAATAATGTACACATATGCCCATAATGAACATGAACATCAGAAAGAAACCCTCAATGAGCCGAGAAAGTCGACTTACAACAGCAATCCACAAGTCAAGTGACTTTCGGATCTCAGGATGCAGAGCGTAAACACCTTCAAAAATTATCTGGTCAAAGCAAACAAATAAAAGATTAAGTGGATTAAAAAAAAAAACAAGCCAACTAGCATAGCTAATTCATAAAATATATAGACTGACGAAACAATATCATAGATGATTCTGATCATGAAAATATTGAGGACATCAGAAGATTTACGCAAGTTTTAGAAAAAAAAATCAACATTCCGAATGACATTTGTCTGAAATCTGAAACCGACTGACATAGTTCTTCGATCACTTCAGTGCCCCCCCCCCCAACCATTGCTTGAATAGTATGACCAGAGAGAAATAGAAGAGTTTCAAACTGCATAAAAACTGAGAGCAGAAATGCAACAGAAAAGTAGTCTCTGGATTTTTCAAAGCTGTAACTTCAATCTGTTTCATCTTACAGAGAAAATGGACATGTCTTTCCATTGAAATAATGCTGTTCTTAGTATATCATCATCATCATCAAAGTTGGGGCCGGCTACATAAATCCAAATGAGAAATTGGTAAAAGACTAAAAGTTGTCGCATGACACTAGTTCTTATCATCTCACTTTCACCAAGCTGCAGAGCAACGGAAACCATAAGGCAGTCTCCCCCTTTCTACTCTAGTCTCAATCAAGAGGCCTGGATACCCATGTAGAGCTCCCTACCTCATAAAAGCAGTCTCATATATATATATATATATATATATATATATATATATATATATATATATATATATATATATATATTCAGAGAACCGGACACCATGAGCCCTGTAACTCACGCATGGAACAGGTACAGCACAGTGTAGACTTTTTTGACTTCATAGAGTATTGCCTGAAGGTATTAATCAAATCCATAACGAGGAGATTTCTCGAGAAAACAGCCAATTAATTTCTCCATACAAAGAAAAAAAAAACCTAATTATTGTGCCCATGGCTCAAGTTACAAGGGAAAATAGCGTCAAGTAATATAAGTGAAACCACACTCAAAATTGATGTTTGCAAGGATAAACAAACAGTGGGTGACTTTCTACCTCCATCTCTCCCACACTCCCTTGTGATGCATGTTCTTCAGGACATAGTAAGACTACAATAAGCAGAGAAAAGCAATGGCTAGCAGCAAAAGAGAATTGAGTTAGAAAACAAACCACGCCACAATCTTCAGAAACTTCAAGCTCCTTGAAGCCACTACGAGCACCAGTCTCCAAGTCAAAAATGGGTACTTTTGTTCTTCGACGGTTCAGGATGTCATCAATGTTCTGCAAATGAAAGAAAAAATTGATCATCCTATCACAAATAGAGGTGAAGCAACTTACAGATGTTATATAAACTGGATGATGTAATGAGAAGCTAAAACCATCGTCATTTTACACAACTACCCAAATTTTTACTGAAATTGCAAAACCCACTCTTATGTTCATTGACTTAAACCCTAAACCCTCACTCATCAACACCAATCACACAGACACTTGCATACCAATGTCTACTAAAATATTATTTAATAAGCATGTTTGTATGACAAGTCAAAGTACACACGGAAGAACTAAACAATATGCAACCAGTGCTTGTCATCTTACCTTAGAAAGCAAAGATAGATCAAGAGAGCTAAAGTCATCATACTTATAATCCTTCACTTGTTCAGATTTAAAATAGCTTTCAAGGGAAACTACTTCGCAACCAACAATATTTGCCATTTTGTGAGCCAAACTAGTTTTCCCAGATCCACTTGGACCTCCTGCATAAAAAAAATCAACAAAGAGGGGGGGGGGGATGTTTTAAGCAGTATAAACAGGAAAATTATGACAAATTCCAAAACTAGTAGCAGGATATTGAATCCTTTTATCCTAAAATAGGTGAACATAATCCCACTGGTAGGAGCAAGCAATCCTTGAACTATTTCTACTAATTAGCATTTCAAGGCCTCCATCTAAATCAGGACACACAAATTGCTATGGTCATCTATTTTCAGCAACTAATTCATGGGTCGAAAGGATAGGGCTTTGATTGCTATATTTTCAACTTCTTAGGCTGGCCTTCCAAATAACCAAAACCCCTCATAAGCATCTACATTAATGATTGTCCACCATAAATTTCCAATTGACCCAATCCTTTTATCCTCATATGCCCTGTGACATTGTGTAGAAGTTATAGTATCAACTTGTTTATGGTTGTATCTTCTCCATGATATAGCTTGAAGTTGGTGTACAGATTGTCATGTTACTCTTTCAAGCTTAAACCATATCTGCAAAGAGGGTGTTAATAGGGCTTCTACGTAAAAATGACCTCACAATGCTTGCCACTCTTGCATCTAAACATTACAAAAAATGATAAAAGATGGCTGTCAAAGAACTACAGAAAGATGGAACTACGCTGACAACACAGCTAAGTCTCCTACACATTTTTAATAACAAAGACTAAAAATGAGCACCTGTTTATTTAAGAACAGATGCATCACCAGCAATTGGTGTTACTTGGTTCTGCATATCCCACAACCTTGAATGTGGATGTAACAAGTACAAAACTATTAGTTATGACCATGAACCAAATTGCTTAATTTTTACTTCAAGTCTGCTAATAACTCAGCAGATAAATGACTAAGCAACTATTAATATCACTCTGAAACATCACCAAAATTAACAAGCTGGCTACAAAGATATGAATAGAGATAGATCTATATTGTAAAGCATGCATTACCAATTCCAACCACAACAGGGAGACCTTTATTCTCCAACAAGGCCTGTAACAACAAACACAGACATATGAACTCAGAATCTGACTGTATATCCTGATAATATCATTGGATTTAAGGTATTTTGTGAAAGTTCATTAACTAATCTCATACACGGTACTCCTTACTTGTATGGCTTGAACTGAAAGAAGCAGTCCTCTATCTAGGTCATATGAATCAGGCATTGGAGCAAGCTTTATTGTATCCCTGAAAGAAGATGAATCTGTGGTTGTTTCATGAGAAAAGCCTATACATAAAAATGATATCATAGTCCTGCTCATGAGAGAATCTGTAATTGATCCTCGATTAAAGCTGGCGCATTTCCCATGTGGGAAAGACTTACCTATTCCTGAGCTATCAGCATGCGATGGATCTGATGAGATGAAATGCCACGTTGCTAATACAGGTTCCATTTTCGATTTTGTTGGTGATCGTGTCCAAGGCTGAGATAGGTCTTCAAGCCGAGTAACAAGGTTTGGAGTAGTACGAATTGGCCTTGGGGCAGCAATCACCCTTTCTTGGTTAATAGCTATAGATGAGCTGGAAATAGGCGGTGGTGTATTAAGACGTGGTACACCTGCAACAGTAAGTTGACATTTTTTGAAAGAGTAATAACTATGATCTGACAGACTCAAAACAAAGCCACAATGAGGTTTTTTTTTCCTAGACAAACATATATCCAGCTTGTCACCTTTTCTCTCAAGAATCATCTCCAGATATGATTTGGTGATCCATGGGCCATTGATAGCCATCTTCAGTGCTTCAGCTCCAACTGTCTAGACACAGTAAAACAAATGTAAGCTTGGTTCAACAAATTCCTCCCCCAGCCCAAAGAGGAAAAGACCCCATAATCATATGCCCAGTTATATCCAGGTCGTTAATACCCATAGGCAGCATAGAGGTTAGCATTCACAAATATGAAATAAGCCATGCATTATCTTGTTCTACTTTCATCCAAGAAAACTCTCAAATGCCCCCTAGCAAATATCAAGAAAGGGGAGGGACAGGAAAGATAAATATTACATCTGTAGAGATGAGAAAATAAGTTCATACTTTCCTATCCGTGCCCCTCAGCACCATGTACGTCTCATCAAGAGTGTCAATGGTTTCACGTGATAATGAAAGACTGCCGATATTAACAGATACTGATGCCCGTTTATAGCTGACAACAACAGTATACCCCAAAGCCAGCAATCCACCGAGTGTCATACGCCCAACCTGTTACCATATAAAACAATACAGGTATGTGAATCACTTAAATAAAATGTTAACCAGTAACAAAATGTTCTGAGAAAAGAATTGTAATCATTTTCTTTCTCAAATGAATAAATTTTCAGTCAAAAATTCTCTCAGAAGCCTATGTCTAAATGTCCTCTATCAATACATGGCATTACCCAAAACCTATAGAAGCCAGGAAACAGGAAGGACGACAGCAAAGGTGTGGAAAACTAAGACCTAATAACTAACTTATTGACCAAAAACTCACTAAATGCGACCGGTTCTGCGTGAAAAATTATTTAAATAATGGGATCGTGTCAGTATTTTAAGTCCAGTTGGAACTATGAAAAGTTATTATCATTTGTTTGGCAAAAGATGACTAAGCCGAGTTGGTGATAAACTATTTTTATGTGTCAATCTGCAGGGAAAGGAATGGGAGAGATTTTGAAGACAAAGAAACTGCTACTCTCATATTCCATCCCAATTGGTTTCACACCTTGAACTTTTGGCTTCAGGATTATTCAACCGATTTTTAAGAGACTAATTGCCTAGTTGACTCTCCTGTAACTCTAGAGTTATTGTGATTTTTATTACTATTACTGAGTATTTTCACTCCCGTTCTATCTGTTTTTGAGCTTGTTTCTCAGTTTGCACACGCCTGGTGCTCCTTTATTTAAAAATTCCCGTTTTCAATGAAAGAAAACACTCCCACTCATGCTTCATGAATCGTGATGCTCATATGATAGGTATGATCAGTGCAATCAAGCCTTCTTTTATTTTTCTGAAAGATTCTACACTTATCTACATGGAAATAGAGTTTATACAAGAAATTCCAACTTCAAAAGCGTGTCTCACCTCAAATTCAGCTTTTGGCCTGATAATGAAACTTTTTTCAACAATCCTCTGGTCCCCAAGCGACAGATAATACCTTATACCAGATTGCCGCACCTTAATCCAATCATTTATCCGCGCCTCTTCACTTGCCGATGGAGGCCTAAGATACATCTCAATAAAACTGAAAGCAAATGAATCTTAGGCAGTCATTTGCAACCAATGGTCAGAAAAGAAACTAATCAGGCTTCTTCAAATAAAAGTTAGGTTGCAGTTCGAACTTGAAAAAACCACTCACTTATCTTTTTGAGCTTCATTTTCTTGAAAGGCAAAGGCAGAATGCCCGTCTGGTGTCTGTCAAAATGATGTAATGTATTTTTAACATCCTAATCATGTACGCATTGATAATTATCTAATTATAAACTAATACTAATATTGTCTGAAATTCGGGAGGAGGGGGGGGAACTAATATTGTCTGAAAGAGAGAAACATCTTAATTCACTATTACAAGGCACAAGAGGAGATAAGCCAATGAGTAATCAAAGAAAGGATGTAGACAAAGTCCATTCTACATAACAATGAAAATTAAAATGCAATTGATACAATAACAAATTAAAAAGGAAAATTAAAAGACCGGGTCAATGCATGAATCAAGCAGATCATATACCATAAGCAGTTGTGGTGCATCAACAGTTTTTGACTTTGAGATAAACTTTTGTTTTTATGTATTATTTAATTGAAGATTTAACAGAAGAAAAAGGTCTATCAAGCATGTCGCAAAAAACCCATTCAGGCATTTTATAATCATCTCTGACTACATTCTGTAATTGCCAATCATGATATCTAAAACAAGATTCCCGAAACTGCTTGCTAAAACTTCTAAATTGACCTTCATGAGAAGAAGGTATTTTATGTGATATTAAAAAACTACAACTTCACATACTCCTATCAAGTTTTAACTTCAGAAGATGAAATTGCTTTTTAGTTTCCATTAAGGCTTTCAACAGTAAGATCATATTGTAATGCTTATGGGAGGATGACAGCAATGGATAGAACATATACGAACCTCACTTCTACGCTTCAGCTTGTAGATTGCTTCTCTAAATGATGAAACAAAGCTGTTGTTTATTCTAATCTGCAGGGTACACTCCATATATAAGAGGCTTGCAGTAAAATTCAACATTGACAAAAAACAAGAACAACAAACTTGTGCATGATGAAGGTCTGGCTCAATGTGCTTTCTGAACAGTGGGAAAATGCTGTCAATAAGATAATCCAGGGAACAAGAATCCCCAATGTCATATCGGACTTTAGAAAGGAGACTAAAGTGAACACCACCAACCTGTCTCATCCGAAACATCTCATCAGTATCTGAAAATAATTTATGATTTAAAGGCCAAGTACAAACCAAATTACAGATTCTAAGAACAAAAACAGTTACCACTGCAACCCGTATATCTAGCAAAGAGCGCAATCTTGCATTCAGAGCATAGGTACCATCAACTATTACCTAAACATAAAGTGCAAAAAAATGAACCTCTAGTAACCACGGTTAATCATAGTAACTGTAGGTTCCAAAAGCTTACCACCCCAGATGAAGAACTTTTTATTGCCTTGGAACCAATGCATTTCTTTTGTTGGTAATCAAACACAGGTATCATAGTATCTTTGCCTTTTGTCAAGTCCTATTTTCAACATAAAAGACTGCTTCAAGATACATAAACACAAGAAAACCTCACAGATTCTGAAGTGGCAAAGCATCACCATTTGTTTTAAATGCAATGCATATAAAACATAAAACACAATTTTTTGTCTTGACAAATTATGAGGACGCATCGTTATAACAAGTAATTACTCCGTAGTTATGCGGAAAACCATAAGTAAATCTTCTGAAAATCTAAAGGAAACAGAAAAATAAACTGTACAATTCCAAAAATTCCTTACCACCAAACCGGCTTCAAAGTTAAAAAGAATATAAAGGAGTTTGCCAAGTGTTTCGATCAATTTCACTGAAAGTTAGTGCATAAGAGGGATCCCCACGTCAAAGAAATAACAAGTAGATGCTAACCTCGAGATTTTGTACCAATGTATCAAAATCTATTGAGTCCAAAACATTCCCTTCATCAACACCATCGCGATAGTTCTCCATTGATATAATAGTGCAACCAATTACAGATGCAACCTTCTCAGCTAAGCTTTATGGACCACCAAACATAACACAATAAGTTAGAGCATATCAGGGGGAAAATGCTGCTTTAATTTATTCATAATTTTTCTGTGGTAGAAATGAAAAACTGTAAATAATAAATGCATACCTTGTTTTACCAGAACCGCTAGGACCGCCAATACCAACCGTAACAAGACCATCTTTTTTCTGTCTGAGTTCTTGAATGGATTTTACTAACAAGTAATACCCATGATCAAAAGACTGCATCAATTCAATCCAAGGAACGATTAGGCTTCTCAATGAAATTTTAGAGATCATGATTCAAATCACTTTATCATACTTTAATATGCAAAATATACATATGTGTGTGTGTTTTCATTTTGATGACGTATTTCGAGTTGACAACAATAACTATCTACTCCGCGTGCAAAGCAGCGGCAAAAATGCATGCACAAAAGCACACAAGGAAAAGTTTGACTCATAATTTAAAAAAAAAATTACCATCGCTTACTGAAAAAATATTAACTGAACATACACACACGCACGCACTTAACAATCAAATATCAAATTATTGATGAAAAGACCTGAACAAAGAATGAACACCTCAAAAGGTTTATGTTCACTAAGCATGCACATCCGCTGCCCTCAAACATACACAATTTGAAAGTTCTTGCCAACAATAATATACTATCAATCATCAATTCTAGTCATGCAAGAATAGAAAAAGAGTTACCGAAAGCTATAATATAAACCAACTCAATTCTCATATAGTTCATGTAGCGACTCAACTGATTTGTAGATGATGGTGATAAAATATAAATCCAAAATTTGCAAATCCATTTCTCTCTGTTTTTCTTACTCCGTCTGCTTGCTTTTTGTTTCTTTGCTTCGTTTTCGGTTGCTTTATTCTTTTGTTTTTATCTTTCTTTTTTTGTTGAATTGCAGGCTAATTTCACCATTAATCTATTCTAAACTGTACAAATTTATCAGCATTGCTCATAGCTCATAGCCCAATTAGAGCACGTCCATGGAAACCAATATTGGGAAACCAACACGCAAACCAATATGAGGCATTAAAGCATGCACTAAGAAGAACTTGCAAGTCAATTGAAAATATGAATCCTAAACCCAATAATGAGCGAATAAGCAGATCCGTTAATTTGACGGAACTAGTTTGATTTCACGAACAATATCTCATCAAAAAACCAAAAATAGCAAAACGAGCTAGAAACAAACAGAATCTAGCACGCACACACTCCACCCGTTCTAGGTTACCAAAACGGCGAAACCTCACATCAGAGAAGGAATCAACACGCAATTACAACTTAAAAGAGCATCTGAACCTAATTAGGAAAACAACAGAAGAAATTCAAGAAACAAGCATACAAGGTGTTCTGAAACCTGAAACATCCACTCATAAATACATAACAGCACACATTACCGCATGGAGGGGAAGAGATTGGAGAATGGAAGAAGTTGAGGAGGATTCGTAGTCTCGGCCTCCTTGCTGAAAAACTCGCTGAACAACGCCGTCGTCCATGTTTGGAGCCTCGACAAAACCCCAAACCCCAATCCGACACCTGCAGCTCTAGAATCGCTTCTCTTTATTACGCAATTCGCGTGAGCGTGAGGATCGAATTAAATAAGCAAGAGAAATCGCTGAATCATGGGCTTTTTCGGTAATAAATCTGTTGGGAAGCGCTTTACCGTTCACTTCCCACGCAGGCCACAATTATTTCCCTTCAAAGCGTCAGGCTCCCGCTTGTTTTTCCTCCACCTGATTCCTAATTATGTTTTCCCCTCCATTTATAGTATTTTTAATCAGGCGAAAATAAATTTCAATAATTATAGATTCTACTTTATGTGGAAATAAAAGGCTATCTAACTCTTTTTTTTTCACTTTTATTTGTCAAATTTATAGAAGTAGGCATTTCCTTTAAAAAAAAAAAGTAGGCATTTCTTAAATTGGTTACCAAACATGATCATACTCATTCCATTATTACTATCTCACTCATCCAAACCCCTCCAATCTCCACTCTTATAACTTTTGTCAACTTTTTTTATAATTGAGAAGGATATCATATAAATTTATCTTTTTACGTTCGATATGGGTCTAAACTCATACCATTAGGCTCGCACGTTTAGAAGTTTTCCACTTGATTACATGATAAGTTGGGTCAAAACCCAATACGTGATCATAAAGGTATTACTCTCTATGGGAATCGAACTTATGACCTCCCGAATCTAGATTATCCTATTATCAAGTGGAAAATTTACATGCACGAATGTAATACCATATCAGATGTTCAAAGAGAAAGACAAAGACAAATTTATATGATGTTGTTCTCGGTTTTTTTTTAAATATGATGCAAATTAGTTCTTAATTTTTGTGGAGGGATTTTACATGCGGATCGATTTCAACTGTCATTTAATTTGATGTAAGGACAAAAAAAATATAAGACGTGGCAGATTCATATCCTACATTATCCTATACTCTCATAAAATAAGGGAATCTAATTTCTTAAATACGGGAGAATCTCATTATTTGGAGTTCTATCGTTATCATTTGGTTGGTTTTGACGTAAGATTTAAAACAAAAACAAATAAGTATTATATGGGTTTGTTAATGGCCAATAAAAGCAAATAAGTATTCATGACGGGATTAATTAATTTACTGGAATTATTGAGCCAATAAATTAAATTATTTAAAATAATAGTGTGTTTAATTAGCATTCATATATTTTCTGTTGTTTTTTTTATTTATAAAAATCAACAATTTAGGACTCGAATATAATGTTACGCCATCAATTAATCATTGGTCAACAAGCAATGGTTGTCGTCCTTGTGGCATGAAGTGTGTTCGAATTGGGTTTCTATTAAAAAGGCCCATTTAGTAAGAGGGCCCTTTCAGGAAGTCCAAAACATTGGATCTTTAATAACGAAGATGCCCAAAACTTATATTTGAGGCTCCAATATAATTTTATAGAACTAAAAATCGGCTAGCTATTGCAAGTGCATAGAAGTTAGTGGGTTAATCCGAATGTTAGTGGAACACATCACGAATGAGAAGAAAAGTCATATCTATATATATATATATATATATAATCTTATCAAATTCAACATGGATATGATATATATGATTTGGTTATGGTATCATGTCATCCCTAATATTCTCTTTGATTTCCATATAATACATTTTTTGGGTAACACCATACAAATTCGTCATTTAAACATTTGATACGAATTTAAACTCGAAATGTCAAATCCATTGCATACAAGCTTATCACATGAAAACATAATAAGATGGGTCAAAATCAAATACATGACCTCAAGAATATTGCTCCTATGAAAATCGAACTTCCCTCGAGTGGTTTGAGTTACATATAAGACCCATATGAAAAACACTTTTATAAACGGACCATGAATTTTTTTAAAAAAAGTCTAACTTCTCATATAACTCAATTTTGAACAATATAGAAACATCACACCCAAACAAAGCTTCAAAGTCATAACAACCAAATTGGAGTTGGACCCTAGTTAGAAAATGGGCCCGAAAGGCCACACGAATTCACACAAAGAGAAAATTCGGACTTTTTGTCAACCATCGCAGCTGGAGGAGCGTGTAGTCCACTAGTCGAAACAAGAAAGAGGGCCCCAGGCGGAAAGCAAAGGAATGACCGTTGAAGAGTGTCGAACACGCGTTCAAAAGTAGCGAAGTAGGGAAATATTCCCCAATATTTAATTTTTTTGGACTTTCTCCTGACGATAATGACGATCTGAAAAAGCAGATTCTGCCACTCAAACACTGAAAGTCAACGCCTTCTCTTTCCCCCACTACTCTTTGTCCTTCACTGCTTTTTTTTCCCCACTCGCAACACCACCCCTCGGTACCGTGCGCCTCCCTTCTCTTCCATCGATCAAGAATCAAAGCGAGACACGTCACATTCTTCAACGGTGATATGCTTGCTGCTCCTGATATGAACAAGAGGAACCTCGCATCTTAACATTCCTTTATGGTGGTGGAAGGGGTGTGCGCAGGATAAGAGTGTCACAAGCCGCATAAGCGCACAGAGAAACTCACTAAAAATTGGAGTAAAAATAGTCGCCAATTTGTCGTTGGTCAGCGTCACATGTCGGGAAAACCCACATCTTCTTCTTGCTTTGATTGATCGATTCTCTCTGAATTTTCTGATTGCGAGATATCGTCTGTTGCGAGGAATCAAAGGAAGGCATGGAGGGCTGCCCCTCTGGTTATCGCCCCAACGTTGGCATGTGTCTCATCAACTCTGATAGTCGGGTATTCCGTATATTATAGATTATGTCTTCCATTTATCTCTCTTTAGTTGAAAATCCGTTTGGCTTTGTATATAGTTGTTCCTTGTGTGGGAAGTTCAGCTGTGAACTTGCATGTAAGGAATTTGGAGGATTGAGAACCGTGTAGTTGTTAGCAGTGCAGTGCATGGCGAAAATTTGAAACAAGTTTCTCTGTTTCTGGTAAAAGGAATATATAGCTGACTAACTTGGAAAGTGTTTCTCTGGGGAAAAATGAAGGGATCACTGACCTTATGTCAGGAAGAAAAACCAACTGAAAAAATTCGGAAACTTAGAATTTCAACATTTTAGTTCACTTTCAACTACTCTTTGAAATTATGCCAACTTTTTCTCGACAAATTTACTTATATTTTTAAAAATCCGTTAGGAAGGGTGTCAGATAGGCTTTTGCAGTTCAGCTGATATGTTTTATCATGTCAGTAGTGGATATGTTAATGATACGGGATACAAATTGAAGAAAGTAATTTTTATGGAACAATAGTTTGCAATGTTCATTTGCCGGTTGCTGGTACTGTGTTTAGTGATTGAATATTGGCTGCTAAATGCAAATGTGCTGGCTATTGTTTTGCCGGGGCAGGGAAGATTAGACTCCTTGAAGTTTCAAACTTATTGATGTAAGACATATGACGAGGTTAAGCAAATAATCTCTTCCATGGCTGGGATTTTGTAAATATATGCATCTTTATATGTGTTTTTAGATCTGATTTCCTTTTCACGAGTTTGTTAAGGTTGTAGGAAGACGATTTGGTAAGTGAAAAATAGGTGGCAGGTATGCAGGATTTAATATAACTTGTATTTGTATCTTTTAGTCTTTTTTTTTTCCCCCTTCTTCTTTTGTGTTTCATCAAGTCTGGAGAGAGTTGGTGATCCTCTGTAATTTAATTTGCAGATCTTTGTGGCGTCGAGATTAAATGTTCCAGGAGCATGGCAGATGCCTCAGGTGCTACCCCATTTGCATCTGCATTCGTTTTTTGTATGTAATTTTTATTTCTGTGCTTCTCAGGTGGGGAAAGACAGTGAAAACTCTAATGTCATTTTTTTTAGTTTGCCCAAAGGCTTGTTCAATAGCTTGCAATAGGTTGTCTTTCTGTGAATGTTATGCCAAGCAATTGCATTGCCCTAGAATTGCCGAGTATTTTCCCCTTACTTTTTCACTGATCTTATCAAAAATTTATGGCTTTTCTATTTATGATCACCTGTTTCCTTCCAAGAAATTTTCCTTTAAATGCGTTACCCTCATGCTTAGGTGAAGTCTGCTGTTACCTAGATTCTCAGGACAAATAATTGTTTGTCATTCTTTTGGGTTTACTTGGGTGTTAAGATTCTTTTTGTGGTCGGTCTTTGAGTTTAGGTGTTCCATAAGAAGAATTTTGTCTACAGTTATTTTATCAGTGAGCTCTCCTCTACTCTGTTCTCATTTTAGGAAATTCTTGTTTTTTTTTTCAACCAAGGTATTTTACAACTCATTTAACGGTAACTGCCCATTTTCTTCTCCCAGGGTGGAATTGAAGATGGCGAGGAGCCCAAATCTGCAGCCATAAGGGGATTGCGGGAGGAAACTGGAATAGTGTCCGCTGAAATTGTTGCTGAGGTTTGTGAAAACTGATTTTCCCTTGTATGTTCTGGTTCACTGTTCATATATTTCTTCTTTGTTAGTGGTGGCAATCTATGTGGACGTCTAAGTATGTACTGGCAGATCTTTATATTGAGATCATTTTTGAATTCCATATTGATTGTTTTTTAGTAAAATTTGGATTCTGAAGATGCATTAAGGGATCGAGCTCGTTACAGAGTTTGTATCTTAACAGGTTCCCAAATGGTTGACGTACGATTTTTCCCCTGCTGTCAAGGCCAAAGTGAATCGTCTCTGGGGAGGTGAATGGCATGGGCAGGCACAGAAATGGTGCATCTCATTTCCTTTCTGTTTTAATCATAGACGTGCACGCGTATTATTTATATATGTTGCTAGAGAACCATTTTGGCTTCGAGTGGCTCCGTTTATTATACAATCAACATCATGCATATGTCTCAGCTGTAGCAATGGAATTCAATGTTCGTTTTGTTGAGTTCATAAGGCCGGTCTTTATTGTCATCTTCTTTCTATTAATTCAGTCTGGGTCATTCCTGTCTTAGCATAACACGTTCTTTTCATTTGGCACATTTGAAAATACAATTTCTATTGTTTGCTGCCTTACAACGTCTGATATAAATGGTTGATAGGTTCCTAATGCGATTGACCAATGACGATAGTGAGATTAATTTAGCGAATGGTGAAGCAGACACGGAGTTTTCAGAGTGGAAATGGGCGAGCCCGGAAGAAGTTATTGAGCAGGTATGCTGCATAAGACTGATCATTCTTAGTTGTAATGGTAATTACAGTAAACTTTTTTAATACATTTCGTATGTTCGAAGGTTAACGAGAGTTGGGAATTTGTTGTTGTAGGCAGTGGATTACAAGAGGCCTATGTATGAAGAAGTTATGAGAACCTTCCGGCCTTATTTGAATGAAGATGGAAAGGCTGCTAGATCATGTAAATCATCCAAGTGGTGAACTGGTGTGTTCTTGTAGTCACTTCCCTCTAGTGATATCCTTGACCCTCTGTTCTCCGTAAAACTTTCTCCTCTGTAAATGGATATGGCATCTAGAATTTCAAATTAGATGTTTGCTGCTTCTTGTCTATAAAAAATAATGCTCATATTATGGGGTGTGTTTGACAAAGCGGTTGCCCCATCGGTGCCCCACGAAAGAATCAAAAAAGAAAAGAAATCATGCTCTTTCTTAGCGCACAGACACTCCGTACGTACTCTCCAGGACCCACAAAACGGAAGCCATGGACAAGCGGTGACAGCGCAGGATGAGCTAGCTGCAGAGGCACATTTGTTGTTCCCCACAAAAACGGAAGCCATGGGCTCGGCTATAGGAGCACATTCGATATAGTAGTCGCTCTGCATTTTGGGTGACTGAACTATTGCTGTGGAAGCTTGAGAAATCACAACTAATTATCTTCAGTGCAAGCTCTTTTCAGTGAAATTGTAAGTTGAAACCCAAACTTTTTAATCGAGAATGATATCACACAAATTTGTTCTTTCATCTTTGGACATTCTAAATGAGGTTGGATTCGGACCATCGACCCGCACAAACCATGTACGCTAATCAAAGGAACACTGATTGTTTCGAGGAAAAAAAGAAAAAACCCTCCCGAAGTTATTCATGAAAACACCGGAGACCAAACGTCAGTTCAACTCTTGAAATGGCAGACAAGTGGGACCCAGTTCGGTTCCTTAGCCAATCATCAAAGCGGGATCCATCAGGTGTACTTCTTGGTCTGTCTGTCGGTTCATCATCAAGGTTGGGCCCACGTAGCCATGCTTTTGCCCTATAATTTGCCGCACTCTGCTTCCCTCTTTAGAACGTTGCTTCTGCTCTGTGCTCGTGTGTTGTTTACGGAATATAAAAACCATGCAAATGCAAAACCCACCTATGACTGGATCGGGACTTTACTAAAGCAAGTATGGCAACCTCTCCACGGGCCACGGTTGATCTTGAAGCTTGAAAGCGTGTCTTCTGATCATTTATGTCTTCAATTAATCCAACTCAAATGGTTAAAAGCTTTAGCATTAAAATGCAGATTAAAACAAAGGCACGTCTTTGATCTCTTTAGTACTCCCACGTCCGTTTCCTTAGCTTACATGAATTCGTGGGATCCACATAACCTATATGATATACATGAAATTATGTGCGTTTGAATAATTAGAATACATATTGATATTCCTATCATTACTTATATTTAGGGTTTAGGGTTTTAGTCCGACTAGTTTACATGAAAATTCAGGCAATATAAAGTCACCTTGACGCATTCTTAAAAATGGAATTGTTCCTTTGTTCTACATACATAGGAGATATATTTGTCGACTTAGGTTTCCACTAATTTTAGCAAAAAAGGACAAAGACTTTTGACAAATTTTCCAGCAGTGCAATTATAACAAGCATCAAATTAACATCCCACATATTTAGAGACAAATGAATAAATACTCAGGAGTATATAGTTAAGGCACCAAACTCCAATAATATTAGGAAAATCCCAAAAATGGAAAAGCATGTGTAATCCATCTGAGACAGAAAGTCACATGCTTCTGCAATTGCAAGACATACGCCACATAGAAATTTCGTCCATTGAGAGCCCTTTTAAAGGATAAAATCGTACGGACTTTGGGAGCAGAGCGAACGATACCTCAAATGATGTTTCACATGGTCATAAATTAAAGAAATCTCACTAGAAAATTGAACTCCATGTCCATGTCCCTGTAGGCCACTAAGTTGGCATATATGCCTTTAGAGCTTTTAGTGGTCATGAAGATTATGTCTGGTGGATATATAAATTCCAATAACATCATGATCAGTTCAAGAAGGGAAAAACATGTATATATGTCAAATTGTACAACCTCTCCAGCACCATCTCATTGCCAACACCACCCCTAAGAACCATTTCATGCACATGTAGAGCAAAGTAAAAGAAATAATTGGTAACCAAAATAATTTATTCTTTATATGGGAAATTCAAATCAAGTGACATCAAATCATAAAATTAATCATCAAGACCCAATTGTAATTATCAAGTTCCTTATCAATCTCCTAGCTAGATTAATAATTATACAATATGTGTGTCGGGTAGATTATGATCTTTAACATGAACGGGGAGTTGTTGCCTAAACCATGCATGTAGTAATATATCGTTCAATTGGTTATATCACTGAGTTTTCAGTTATTAAGGTCAGGAGTTTGAACCAGTTGATCATGAGAGTATTTCCCTGAATTTTTCTAATCTTGAGAAAGGATTAGGAGCCTCATTTTCACCCGCATGGGTTTTGACTAAGTCTTACATGTTCGAATGTCATGTTAAGCTGGGTGTTTCTTTGGCGGTTATAAAAAAAATGAGTTTGCCTAAATTATAGATTCAACTCAAGACGTCTCCCTCTAATGTCGTATTAAATATATCATCTAACCTATGTTCAGGTGAGAGCAATTTTCTCTATGCAATCACACACCCTAATAAGGAAGTAAATCTTGTTGAAGCCTCCGATGTTAAAACTCTTGACCTAAAAAAAATCATGGGTTCAAATCCTCCTCCCCGCTCTACTATAAAAAAAAAATCATGGACCCTATAATAGTTACAGTTTTTTTTCCCTTTTAATAAAAGAAAAAATCCACAAGCAACTTATCTAAAATATTATAAAATTATCCAACATTTCTGCTAGTATATCTACTACTTTGAAAATTGTTTACCAAACTAACATATATAACAATCAATTTCATAATTTAAAGCACCACACAAGGTAGCAAACAGAGGGAAAGGTGGGTTGGGAAAAGGGCAGCAACTACAGTGAATTTTGTAGCAATGATTGTGGCTTTTGATCAAATTGGAATTTGTTTTGGTGGCAAAACTGTCGGAGGGGACATAGTCCTTCAAAATCTACAGAACAAAATGTTGGGGACATGTTGGTACATATACTCTTCTTGGTGGATATATATATATGGAAGCTTGGGACCTGCTGTAATTTTATTACAGCAGGCCCACTATAATACCCTTTTTGGGCATTAAAAAATTTTATTTTTATTTTTAAAAATTATAAATATGTAATGTTCATCGCAATGAACACAACAATATTTTTTTGTTAGAAACAAAAATCAAAGTCAACATGAAAAACACACGACAATTCTAAACCATCGGATATAAATTCAAAATATTTGATGTTTTGATCACGATGAATTTGATTTTTGTTTCAAACAAAAAATATACCGTTGGATTCGTTATGAAAAATACTATATATTTATGATTTTTAAAAATAAAAATAAAATTTTTACTACCCATAAGGGGTATTACAATAGGACGGGCTGTAATTTTATTACAATAGGTCCGGGGCACCCATATATATATATATATATAGCTGGAATCCCCTCTCTTTCACACACTATTTACTTTGTAGAGTAGACACTAAGGACGTCATTCATTGTAAAGTTTTTGTTTTTTTTAGTATTATTCATTGTAAAGTTAGGTAGACAATGATGCTCTCTACAACTTTACTCTAATTTTTAATATGACAGTTCTCCAATCTCCATATAGACATGAATATAAACAGAATTATTTCAACTTTTTAAATTTTTTTTTTTTAAAATTTTGATGATACTACCACCACATGACTTATAAACAAGCACTAAAGTCAAAAAGGTTTTTTGTTGTCATGCTGACATGCGTGGCAATGTTCACATAGGGGGACTGGAATTTGGAAGTGTATAAGGAACGTGTAAAGAAATTGTCGGGAATTGGAGTGGCATGAAACATTATTTTTTCTTGTCCTCCAATTCTAAAAAGGGAGAAAAAAAAGAGAGTAAAATATTTATATGAGGCTCTGTGTTACCCTAAAACAACTGGTTTTAGAGGTAATAATGTGTCATGTTACTGAATCTTCCTCATGTCATCTTGAAACGATATGTGTTTGTGTGTCTCCTCTCCCCCTACTCTCCGCTTATATATATACAAAAGAATGATTCGTTGAAACTTGTCTGGATTGGGACTAGGTGGGAATTACCTAATATAGTTCCATATCGTTCAATGACACGTGAGTTATATGGTATATATGAAGTTTGCGTTACCCTAAAGCAATTGGTTTTGGACGTAATAACGTGTCTAGTAACTGAACCTCACTCACGTCACTTTAAAAAATGTGTATCTCATGTGTGTCTGCCTTCCCTATTTTCCACGATATATAAAAAATGAAACATAAAAATCTGATACGCTGCGTCCTATGATTGGACGACACAACCACATCCCCCTCCTGTTTGAATAGTCTCATCCACCAAAAGCCTTGGAATAGATGCAACCAATTAATGATATTTGTTATTTTATATATATATATATATATATATATATATATATATATATTCTCTTTGTTTGGTGGTCAATTAGTACTATAGTAGAGGGGCCGTAACCACACAAGTCTTTGTATCAATATTTATCCAAATTTATTCACATTAAATTCGGTCAAGCACCTCAACTTTAACCCAAATCATTCAAAGTTAAGTGGAAACCAACCCCTTGAATAAGCAGATTGATTGACCCACCCATACACGTTTTTATTTTCAGAGTTTCAGTTTTCTGGTCAAAATAGGAAAAAAAAATGTTGGTATAGTACCCTGATGTCAGTCAAACTATTCTTCCACATTAACTCTTAGACCATAATATAATGACAGTAATAATAGGGATCCGATCCGATCAGTTAGTATTCCAATTATATTAATTATTGAGTTGTATGAACAAAATTTTATGTGCATTATATGGAACATTTGAAACACGCGAATTCACTTAGATAATGTGAATCCGATTCAATAGTAACTGAGATATCAACTGCTGAGATCTCTATCATTTTCGATATAATGGTGAGTTAAAAAGGGTACTTAAAAGAGGTTGAGAGGTTCACAAACTAGTGATTAACTGCTTAGTCTTGGAATAATTAAATATTACATAATTGTGATTTGGTAATTCATTAATATGGTCAAGGACACCATTGATGATTGCACACAATACTGCATATAATGCACAGTTTTAATGAATTGACTTTTGTTCCCAAAAAAAAAAAGTGATTCTTCTCTACCAAACTGGCGTTAAAACGCCATTGAATTCCAAATAATCCAGAAAGTACCATACCACTTCACATCGAATATGTGGAACATCAACAATATCTATCTTCCCGTGTTCCACACCCCACAGTCTGTTACTATGTGGATCCAAAAGCGAACGGTCCTGATTAAATTAAAGTAGATTTTGTTCCAAAAATGCCCATGCTGGGGGGTTTACACAAAAGGGGTTCGCAATCATTTCAGCGGCTGACCTCTGAACCGACAATCTGACTCGCCCCAAATAGAAAATATTCTGACAGTTAATTACTTAATTCTCCTCTCCCTAATGAAACCATGTGTTTCATCAACTGACACGTGTCTTTGATCTGGATGGGGTCGGCACTTATGACTGACGACAATTGTCAGAAAAACACTAAACAGACAAACAAAACCCTCAATGGCCTTTTCTTTCTTTCCTCCTCTATTTATTTCACCTTTGCGTCTCATCTTTTTTTTAATAACCTCCTCGTCCTCCTCCATTTCATCCCCCACCCCCTCTCTCTCGTCTATCATTTTCTCTGCCAAAAATCCATTCTTCTTTTTTTTTAAATTCTATAAAATTATTGATCTTTGTTTGTGCAAATTTATATGGAAACTCCTTCAAGCTTGGAATTAACCATATCCATGCCTGGCTTCTCCTCATCTCCACCTCTTATTACCTCATCGGGTAAGTACAAATTAATTTATTGGGTTGAATGATAATTTTATTAACACGATCTTAATTTCACGATTAGCATATATATATATATATGGGGATTGATGGGTGATCTTATTGATGGGTTTAATTTGGTGGGTTATTGTTGCATTATTTGTGGATTTAATTTAATTATACTTACAATTTTTTTTTTGTATTAGTGAGGGATTTGGACATAAACCAAGTACCATCAGGTGGGGAGGAAGAGGAATGGATGACGGCAGGAATGGAAGACGAAGATGAAAGTAGCAGCCTTAACGGAGGAGAAGGAGGAGGAGGAGGAGTCCATATTCCTCGCAAGAAGCTCCGTCTAGCAAAGGAACAGTCTCGCCTTCTTGAAGAAAGTTTCATACACAACCACACCTTAAACCCAGTAATTACTCCTTCCTCCCTTTCTCTACCGACTATATTTTGCCACGTCTACTCCTTTTTAACCCCTTTGTGGGTGCCTGTTTCGGACGAGGTCTGATAAACAGACCGGACGTCTGTTATTAAAACTACAGAGAATTTTATTCTAGGGACCCGTAACCCGGTTTGTTTGGGGTGTGTGTGTGTGTTTGTAGAGACAAAAAGAAGCGTTGGCTTTGGAGTTGAATCTGAGGCCGAGGCAAGTGGAGGTGTGGTTTCAAAACCGCAGAGCCAGGTACGGTTTCTGTACCTTTTTCTGTTGGTGGTTCCGATTAGGATGGCTAGTGATAGTGTAGATAGAGATATGGAGTTGACAGAATATGATAAAGTATATGATCCGAATCCGATTCTACGGCACCGTATAATCGTACTCTTATGAACCCTGAAAGCGATTTAACATTTAAAATATCTTATATATATATATATATATATTCTTTGTCTATTTTTACATATAATTTTATGTTGAATTCTGGTCAATTTCTTGCCTGAAAGACAGATATGTACACCATTGATGATTATCATGACTCCTTTGTGTAGAGGTCTAGGTCAATATTACTTCGTCTGCATATAATCAAGACTTCTTTGGATGCTAAGACTTGTTGTTACATCGACATTCTTGGACATGTGATTGCACGGTTTTATTATTATGGATTGTCGCCTATGATATTTAAGTTCAAAAAAGACGTTGATTGTGCGAGATGAATCCGATGTGAGATTTTTTAGCCTTGACATGTCATGATGAGATTAGTTAGCTTTGTGTGAATGAATCGATGTATATAATTAGGGTTGTCCGAAATATCTATACAATGTCGATAAACCGACATTGATTAACAGGACATAGTTTTAATAATATCTAAGATATGCATATGTTTCTTCGGCCTCGTGTGCCAGTCATATCATGATCACTACCTCTAACGTAATAAGTTTTCCTTTTGACTCATTATTGATTGGACTTCAAATCTTCCCATACCATTTACGTCTTATTAATCGAATCACCAAATCAATAAAAAAAGTAGATACCATTTGGACTCATTATTATTATATGTTTTCTGTCAAAACCAACGGTTGGGTGATAGCTTAGTTACTGAATCTCTCTCGAGTCAAATTGTATAAACTCAGAATGTCTTTAATTTGATTGCCACTAAGAGCAAGATCCTTGTGATCATACGATATATTTTTGCCCAAGTTGAAAAAAATTTTGTACGCTTGTTGTTGATGGTCCGAGTTTAAGTTTATATAAGGTTTTTTTTTTTAAAAAAAAGAGTCAAAACTGACCGTTGTAATATGACCAAAACAAATTGCAGTTTCTCAAGACTTAATTAGTAAGGCGTTAATATTCTTCTGTGTTAAATGTGGTGTGCAATAGGAGCAAGTTGAAGCAGACGGAAATGGAGTGTGAGTACATGAAGAGATGGTTCGGGTCGCTGACGGAGCAGAACCGGAGGCTACAAAGGGAGGTGGAGGAGCTGAGGGCCATGAAGGTGGCCCCACCAACAGCGATGTCTCCCCACAGTTGGGAGCCACTTCCGGCATCCACACTCACAATGTGCCCTCGGTGCGAGCGCGTGGCACGCACTGCGGGTCCCAGCATGATCATTACAACCGGCGCCGCCACCCCTACAATTGCGGCCACCTTGTCGTCTAAAGTCCGCGCACCAACCTTCCCTTCGCCACAATCTTCTGCGGCTTGTTAGTTGGTTAACTTAGTACCGCTTGGGCAAAGTACAATTAATTTTAAATTAATTAGATTAATGAATTAGTGTTCATACTTCTAATTTACACAAAAATGGATGTGGGGAATGGTATTGATTAGGTATATATCCAATTTATAATTTTAATTATTATATTGGTGGCCCGATTCTCCACTCCTATTTTACTTTTTTAGTTGCATGACTTGGATGGGTATTTTGACCAAAAGTGCACACGGGTAGATATGATGTTTAAATGGTGCAAATTTTTTGCTCCGATAACATGTTAGAAGTTTTACAAGGCCCAAGAAGTAGACACGTATAGAGGTTATGTCTAAATGGAATTGAGTTTTTGTTCCGATACCATATTATAAATACAAGCTCAAACACATCAATAAATATTATCCGCTCTTAGCCACATGTCTGTATGGATTTGTTTTCTTGGGCCATCTTTGTAGTACTAAGGGTCAAAAAGCACATTTCTTTTGTGTGAGGTACTTATATATTATTCGGTTGAGTTATAGTAATCTGATGTGAGATATTAAGTATTGACAAATGTCAAAACAAGTTCACGACGTTCGCTTAAAGGCAAAATAAACATCCGTTAATACTCCAAGACAACTTATCTGGAGTGACCGCCATCTGTGGGCCGAGTGTAGGTCTAATAAAGTGAGCCCACGAAGCCCAAAGACTTCTGAAACTTATCTGCAGTGGACAGACATCGATGGGCCTAATGTAGATCTAATAAGGATTCAGTAACGATCGTGTGTTTCAGTTCCAGACTTCCAGTTTCAGATTTCCTTCTCAAAAGTTTGAAACTTCCATCAAAAAAACAAAACACCTAGGATTTCTTAGTCACTGTTGGGCCTGTAGCTTGGACTATAGGCTATAGCTTTCGTACCTAGTTTTTCGGCTACGGCCCATATAAGAAATCAAACGACAAAGGGATATTGATTCATGGGCCTGATTAATTGGTGAAGAACTGGGCCCTTTCTAGCCACATTTTACCAGGCCTTGTTGAACTCTTTGAACTTTTCTCGGTTTCATGTCGCGAGACTACATCCAATATTTTTCTTTTCGGATGAAAGGCCTTGCATCTACTTGCCTACTTGTAATGGTCGAATTTTGTTTGTTTTTTTTTTTTTTTTAAGTTTGACATTGTTTAATTATATAAAATTATATCCAAGCTTCAAGCTTTGATATCGATTATGGTATATATATACACTTACATATACACATAAAAGACATATATGAGTTTGTATGTCTATAGTTGATTTTTTCGAGTTTGACTGTTCGAGTTTAAACCTATATCAGATGTTCAAAAGGCAAATTTGTATTTTATCGTTGTCGGTTATCAAAAAATCTGTACAGATGATTTTATTCCAAAGTCCGTTACAATCTTCATATGAAATTTCAGCTATATATATCTATGGAATTCAGTCACAGCTAAAATAAATCAAGAACACATGGGCTCACGTGAAATATGCACATACGTTCATACTCCGTCGTATATGGTTGAACATAAACACGAAAGTAGCAATGAATTCACACCTCACATGGACTTACCAATTAATTACGTGACCCTCGATCGTGTCAATGAAATAATTTCAAAATGTGACACTCTTGAAAGCTATGTCTAAGACAAAAATTACACATTGGATTGATTGACATAATCTAATCGAATAGTTTGTAAACAAAGATTCACTCACCTAGTCACCTTCACACAAACAAAGCATGGCCAAAGAGCCGATAAAGCCATGAGAATAATCCGATATATCCACAGTTAACCGGAACCACAGAGCTAACAGATAATATTGTTGTGTGAGATGACCAAATCTCCAATTTCCGCCAAGACCTTTTATAGGTTTTAACTTTTAAGTATCATAGACGACAGTATAGAAAAACAAAATTGTGCGAGTTCGAGCCCAAAACATACCATCATATTGGTTTGTAATATTTTTGGGTGGATTTTCTAACAAACTACCAAGTCCAAATATATACAATTAATTTGGAGGGTATACCACTATACCTACCTTAAGCCCACCCCCTTTTTGTTTTTATTACCGTAATTTATGGTTGTAGGAGCATGAAGTACCACTTGATGAGTTAGATCTCTCACCTAATATTATGGACGACTTCATTGACTGGGGAACGTATGTCACATGGTTAGGGTCTTTTGGTCTCACTTGTTGCCTTTGTCATTACTTGCATTATGTCAATTAATTAATTATTGATGTCATTTGTCTCACCCTTCTCAAATACCTAATAAATCGCAAGGTGTTAATTAGATGTTGAGTAGTTCCTATTTTGGTTTTAATGCAATAAAAAAAAAAACTCGAACATGATAATTCAAGTAACTTGCCAGAGGAATCGTTATCACATGACACATAGGGATGTCATAAGCGTCTACACCGTCGGGAGCCGGGGGTCTGCTGTAATA
Source organism: Tripterygium wilfordii (assembly GCF_013401445.1). Classification (NCBI taxonomy): domain Eukaryota; kingdom Viridiplantae; phylum Streptophyta; class Magnoliopsida; order Celastrales; family Celastraceae; genus Tripterygium; species Tripterygium wilfordii. Next base: position 12,595,885 of record NC_052253.1, on the reverse strand, counting down.
AAAATTACAGCAGACCCCACTGTAGCTCTTGTGGAGTACAAAGAATTTTTTTTTAAACTTTGAAAAATCGTAAATGCGTAGTATTCGGTTTAACGAACCCAACGACATATTTTTTGTTCGAAACAAAAATCAAAGTCACCGTGATCGAGACATCGAATGTTTTGTGTTTATATCCAACGGTCTAAAATTGTCATGTATTTTTCATGTTTAATATGATTTTTGTTTCGAACAAAAAATATACCGTTGAATTCGTTATGAAAAATACTACACATTTATTATTTTTAAAAATAAAAATAAAAATTTTTGTTAACTTAAAAATATATTACAGCGGGACCTGCTGTAATAAAAATACAGCAGGTCCCCGCCACCCCTACACCGTCATATTGATTTTCGACGGAAGGAAAAAGACATATATGATAGAATCTTCATCAAAAAATGTATCCTTAGTTCAGTTTGGCAGGCCGCGTGTGGGTCTTCAAAACCCAATGTCGTAGCTTCAAATCCTAACAAGCGCAATGATGAGCTTGACCCTGCGAGCCCAACGTGGGCAGCCCGGCACCATCATGTGTCGTCCTAACGGGAGACACGCCACACCCATTGGCCATTGCACGAATGCATATTTACCAAAATGAGTGCACGACAGAGTCTTACATGTACTACTTTCTGAACTTGCAATCATTCATGGCTTCATCAGTACTTCATTCGAAAGTTTTGGGGTCCCAGGAAGGAAGAGGATTCTAACCATGATTTCTTGGCCTTTTTGTTTTCTGTCTTTGAATTTTGCAAAAATATTGCACATGTTCCAAGTTCATCATTACTAGACAATTCCAAAGTTTGTGATTTATATAGCTTTTTGGGTAATGCTTTCTTTAATCTTTCGTCGACCTTTGTTTGAGACAAGAAAACATCCACACTTTTACATGCACCAATCCGTGTGTGTATGTATATATATATTATTTATAATAATTATAACCACGAAACTATGTATTGTTTGGCCCACAATTTATCATGATTAGAAATTTCAGTTCACACACATTAACAATATTGTCGGTTCTGATAAATAAATAAGGCTCACACGATTTTGTTTTTCATGAACCGTCTCACTTAATATTATTTAGGTCCAAGGAAAATAACTTGTTGGAAATTGGAGATTTAACCCTTTCACACAATAATAATATTGTTCGTTTTCAGGTTTCGGTTCACTGTAAATACATCAAATTATCCTCATGATTTTGTCCTTATTATGATACCTTATTGATGGAGAGGAAGTGAGATTTTTCTTACAAACCACATTATTTGGGTTTGCCCAAATGATGTGGAATTTAACAAGTATTGATAATGGTCTTTAAGACTTGTGGCATGAAAGTTAAGAAGGTTAATGAATACTTTTCTCTCTTTTATGTGGATCAATTACTATCATTCGAGTGCGCCTTAAATAAATTTATCGGTCTGTATAAACTATGTATGTGAAATAAACCCATAAAAAGTTATGTGTGAGCGCATACATTTGAAGATGATCAAATCTTGATAGCAGAGTATGACTAGTTTGCACCTTATTATCAGGTAAACATCATCATTGATAATTAAAAAGATTAATCAACAATTTTGGAGCAAAAAAGAAACATAATTAAGTCCCAAAGAGTAGAATCAATAGATAATCCGTTAAGGGTGCCCGGGACCTGCTGTAATAAAATTATAGCAGGTCCCGCTGTAATGCTCTTTATGGGTAGTAAAAAATTTTATTTTTATTTTTAAAAATCATAAATATATAGTATTTTTCATAACGAATCCAACAATATATTTTTTGTTTGAAACAAAAATCAAATTCATCGTGATCAAAACATCGAATATTTTGAGTTTATATCCGATGGTATAGAATTATCATGTCTTTTTCATGTTGAATTTGATTTTTGTTTTTAACAAAAAATATATTGTTGTGTTCGTTGCGATGAACACTACATATTTATGATTTTTAAAAATAAAAATAAAAATTTTTAATACTCAAAAAGAGCATTACAGTAGGACTGCTGGAATTTTATTACAACAGGTCGCGGGCGTCCAATCCGTTAACCTCACAAGTACAGCGAGACATTTACTGGATTGAACATAGCACAGCTGGCACTTAATTTCCCCCTCACTTCACTGCAGAGTGTCGCATTACACGAGAACAAGCATATAAACACATAGCAAGAGAAGCAAGTCTCCTCGACATTGAAGAACGATCCCGCAAAAGAAAAGTTTTCCGATTGGTTAATTTATACTCTTGTTAATTTCACACGCTTACTTGAGATTCCCTGTGTCTGATTGCATCTCAAGCTTCGGCTGCGAGAGTTTCTTTGATTTCTATGTAATTTTGCGATTGGAATCGGCGAATTCACGGTTGTGTCGACAGTTTTGGGGGAAATTGTTGATTCGAAGTGTTATTCGTCGAAATGCGGGTTTCAGGTATTTCACTAATCGACATTTGAATAATTGAAGGGCAGTGGATCCTTTTTGTGCAATTATGGCTGGAGAGATCGAAGAACCATTCAGCTTTAGCTTTCAGGTTTTCTCTTCTCTTTCTGTTTTTAGCAATTCACAATTTTAAATGATAGTTAGTTTTATTACAGTAGTAGTATGAATATGCTTCGGTTCGTTAACCTCCATAGAATGTCTTCTTCTTAGTTTTGGTTTAATGATTTGATTAGTGATCACGAACTTTCTTACTATTTTCCAAGATAGATTTTCTATCTGATGTCTCTTCTATTCTTGCAAGGGAGAAGAAAGATTACAGGTTTAGATCTTATGAAGGGAATTTGGGTCTTATAATCTAAATCTTTCCAAAAACCGCTTTTGAATTAAAGAAAAGAAAGACAATAGTCCTAGCTTGTTAATTGCATTACTTAATTAGCACAGCAAGGGGCCTACCTTAAGTTGATTCATTTTTCAACTTCTTAGAACTTAGAAGTTAGAAGTGAGTTGAATCCCACAGTTTTTTAATTGCCAATTTCTAGCTTCTTAAATTACTTATTTTTCCTTGATCAGAAATTTTGAATGCTTCCAAAGAAGAACTCTTGAACTCTAATTTCGGAAATTATAAGTGAGAAAAGTTCTTGTTTAATTTCTGTAAATCTGTTGTGATTTATTTATAACCGTGTTTTCTTTGATTGTTGTTTGTGTAATGCAAAGATGCCCAATGAAACAGCTACATATACTCCCGGAAATTTCTATAGTCTGTAATATCAACTGATATCTATGAAGAACCATGACCACATTACTCTACCTGAACTTTCACTTGTGGAGTTCATAGTTCATCACTACAAAGTAATGTGTATTGCTGTTCCTGGAAGGGCGTTTGTTTTTACATCCTGGCAGATAGATTCTATTTTCATCCCCCCTCTTAACACTCACTCCTTTTATTCGGCCAGGCAGACTCTTTCCGCTCTGGCTCTATATCATTTGGGAAATACGAAAATGAGTCCTTATCTTGGGAAAGGAGGTCATCTTTCTCGCACAACAGGTACCTAGAAGAGGTTGAGAAATGCTCAAAGCCTGGCTCTGTTATCGAGAAGAAAGCTTATTTTGAAGCTCATTTCAAGAAGAAGGCGATGCTGCATCAGAATTCGTCTGGGGGCCAAAATGGGAGAGAATATGACACCAGTGACAATGAAGTCCTGGAGAACATAAATTACAAGGAAGAATATGATAATGTGAATGAAGGTAGTGAACCCGCTTCCACTAATGGAGGTTTATTGGGGAATCCGAATAATTGGGAAGATAACAATGGAGAAGAAAGGAACCAATTAAATTATGTAGATGATGCTAGCCATTCTGCTCACTTTAAAAAGGAATTGGGGAATGTGGATTATGGTGAAGAATTTGATAGTCGATTTGGATATTTAGATGATAGTGGTACACAATGTGCTTATTATGATGAGAGCCCCAAAGGATCAGAACACCGGAAAGAAAGTGAAGTAGCAGCCTGTGGAGTAGATGATTCCATGGTTTTTCCCTCTGGCCTTGAGATTGAAGCTTCTATGAGCAAGTCTAATAGTTTAGATGGTTTTCAGGAAGATGGTATGCAAGAACCAAATCAAACTGAAATATGCTCTGGCAAGTTACTTGTTGATGATGGTGAAACTGAGATGGAAGTAAACCGGAGGCCTGATGATATTAGCATTAGTTTTGAATCATCTAGGCCTTTTAACTCATCGCCAAAGAATAAAACTGGCAAGAAAGTTAGTAAATCTAGTCTTGAACATCGTCGGACCCATTCTGCAGAGGTATGGATTTATAATGTAGTAGCAGTTAAATATCACCCCCATGATGCTTACTTAAGCTTAGAGCCATTCCACGATAAGAAACAATGCCATGGTGTGGTTATTTTTCTTGTGTGAAACTTACTCCATATGGGCACATGCTATTGAATTGATGCACATTTCACAGAATCTTCACGTGGCGTGGCTGATACACCTTGATTTCCTCTTTGTAGTTGATGGCTGCTGTAGCAAGTAAATCAACTAAACCAAGGCTGAAATCTCTGGTCAGTACAGTTGCAAAAGGCTCTTCCAGTGACCCCTCAAAAACATCTGCAAAGAATCAGAATATAATGGAAAAAGAGAGTCAGCAGAGACCAAAAAAAGAAAAACAGCCATCACAAGTTGCAATTCCAACTAGACATTGGCTGAACAGAAATGCAAAGAAAGAAATCAGTGTTAGTCATGAGGATTATTTTGAGTCAATTATGCAAAATTTTCAGTTGTGCATCGTTTTTGATATCACATGTCTATTGAATCAAACATGTTGAATTTTGTCTTTGTTCAGGATACTGAGATAACCAAAACTAAACCAAATATTGAAAGGAAAAGGTACTTCCTAGTTGTGCGCATTGTAAACCCTTATATCCTTGGTAACGACTTTTATGATATTATCTGTTTGCAGTGAAAAGGTGATAAGGACGAAGAATGTAATTGAACCACAATCTTCTGCATCAAAAGTTGAACCCAGAGTACATGATTCGTCAAACAGGTCTCCAAGCAAAAGAAAAAAAATCTCTCAAAAATTTTATATTCATAAATTCTGATTTTTTATGTAGACTTATTCTTATGTAGACTTAAGAATACTGTTGCTCTGACTAAGTTGGACATAAGAACAAGTGCTGCAAGTTTTGATTTCAAAAGCTCTGAACGAGCGGAGAGGAGAAAAGAGGTAAGACGTTACGCATTTTTGTCATCTGAACTTTCTTTAGTTCAAGTAATCAAACTTGATTGGTTGTCCCTCTGTTTTTTTTTTTTTGGCTTTGTAATTCAGTTCTACAAGAAATTGGAGAAAGAAATGCATGCTAAAAAAGCTGAGACGAATCAGCTCCTAGCAATAACCCAGGTACAGGAAACGTCATTTACTTAGCATTTGCTCTCTGCGTGAAAATGATGTGGCCATGTGGGTGTCTCGGTTAGTAGAACGGCAATTTTGGCATTAGACCCAGAATCATAAAATCAGTTATTCTATGAATGTGAACATATCTTTGATCCCTGTATCTGAAAATGCAACTGCTGCAAAGTACTAACAGAACTTTAAAATACTTGACCATACCATTTGCTGGCCAAAATTTCATAGCCATGTTTGGTTCAATTGCTTGTTTTGTGATGTAATTTGAGTTTTCACTATAATTTATGGTGTAACTAAATGTTATGGTCTGATTAGCTGGTAATCAAACGTCACAAAAGATTAAAAAAAAAAGATCACAGTAGCACACTCAAACTGTTTGATTGAAATTCCTTAACTTATTTAAGAGAGGAAAAAACTCAACCGAGTAAAATACTTTCATGGTATAATATAAGACCTCGTTACATGATTGTCCCTTATTACAGGAAGAACTTGAAGAACTAATTTATTGTCTAATTATCTGGGGTATGATGGAATGTATTGAAATGTTTATTTGAATCCTCTTACAGGAATTCAACCAGGATCATTTTTCTATTTTTATTCTTTATTTGTGAACCAAACATGGGCTTGATTGTATCCAACTTCGGTTTGGTTTTTGCCGTTCTCTACATACATCTTACTTAATTTAGGTTAAAGCAATTTGCTTCAATTACTGTTTCTGCAGGAAAAGAAAGAGGCCGAGATTAAACAATTCAGGAGAAGCCTTAATTTTAAAGCAACACCAATGCTTTCCTTTTATAGTGCTGGCTTAATTGGGAACAAGGTAGCTTATCATTTCTGTATTTGCTTGGATTTTCTCTGGGTATTTTGGCTTAGCAGAGAGCAACTCAATTGTCTCTCTCCGGGAAGGTTCACATACTTTTAACTAGTTACTTTAGGTAAATCATTCTCGTTATTTACTTCATTTAGTCTACGGATACGGTTATTTTTTTTCTTTTTTAATTTTTATATCTATAAACTTTGGAGTTTTCATTTTTGGATGGCTCTAGTTTTGTGGACGACGACTATGATATATGTCTGTTTGCATTTGTAAAGTTCCTGATTTTTCTTCATTTCTCGTGTACGGTCAGGACGCTTTTTTCTGATGTGATAAAAGCTTGCTGTTGATATTGTTTGTTCTAAGGTAATTCCCCAAAAAGAAAATTAAAAGTTCTATGGAAATGAGAATCTTCTCAAGATATGCAGTTTTGAAAAAGGAGATATGTTCTCCAATCTCTTAAGCTCTATGGGTTTAGAGTAATTTACTCTATATATGTCCCATCAAGAGCAAGTTAATTTGTATCTTGGAGCATTGGCATCGGTAAGGCTACCTTACCTTGATACTTTAGGAAGAAAAATAAGAGGAGGAGAAGTTATGCATATTTGTCTTGGGCCTCCAATAGTTTTACCTTTTCTTTTAAATTCCCTTATAACAGTTTCACAAAATTTTATTTATCATTTAATTACATAAGGTTTAATTGTTTCCTTAACTATGATGATGGTCTTTCATTGCCTCAAACAGACTCTCATTTATGTATTAAACTTTCTCAGGCTGCATCATCCAAACACAAACCAGGCAAGGTACATAATAAGTTGAATACTGGAGCTGCTGTGAGATCGACACCGCTTTTCAAGGCAGGAAATAATTGGACTGCAGAGCAATCTGAAGTTCATGCACTACCATTGATTCCACCGACTAATAACAAGTTACCAAGAAGCAATACCGAATGATGGGATGACTGGGAAGAAAGTGCGGGGGGAAATGCAGAAGCATCGAGTTCCAGACAACAATAAAATGATGAAAGATCTGAAAGTCAGAGGGAAGCTGAAAGCAGGAGCTAGGAGAAACCATGGTGAGGTAGCAAGTAATGAGATGAGATGCACTGAGATTGACGACAGTTATAGAATGGCAACAGTAATGAGATAGGATGCTACGCTTGTTTGCAGCCTTTCTACTTCCAGGAAATTGTGTACATCTATTTCTTTTCGGTGGAAAAAGCAAAGTGAAATCTGGAGATTTTGGGTTTTGTCCAAGTGCTTTTCTCAGAATCTCAGGTATGCAGATGGCAAATATCGTCGCAACCACTTACTCTTGAGGTAGTTCCCAGTAGTTTGCCATTCTGATTGTGCTAAAATTGCACAGATAAAGCAGGGATGTGATATGAAGCTGGAAAAATGTAAAACCGGTCGGCTGATTTGCTGATTTCATGTTACCATATTTCTTAAGAATCAATGCAAAAATGCTATCATACAATGTGATATAAACTCGAATAATGCTTGAAACCCAAAATATGACATTCATTTTACCCTGATCAATGTAATGTGTTGAATGTTAAATGGCTCTTATGGTTATTTCAATACATTACTAGATCCATCTCTATCTGTTTGCGGCCTAGTCGTCCTCCTTTGGTCAAAAATATTATCATATCAATCATAATTTTCCCTTCAATTGATTGAGACAATAAGCCTTTCATCACTCACTTTCTTAGTGCTCTTGCCTCAATGGCAGGAGCACTTGCCTGGTCTCCCATTCAAGTCATCCCAGGTTCGATACCAAGACAAACATCCCTCAAGATACTCCAGAAAAGAACCCCAAGGCGAAAGAAACTCTAAAGTTGTCTTACGTTTACAAACAAACATTATTTGTCCATATTCCCTTCCAATTCCATCCATATAAATTGAAAGAAAGATGAGAAGAAGACGGAAGACTTTAAAAAGCAAGGAAAAGAAATCAATTCATGAAGGTTCCTCGAACCCATTGTTGAAAGCCCACTTGGGCCCACTACCATTCTCATCCAAATAGTTGGTGTCAGATCCTAATCAAAGCATGATAATCAAGACGCATTTTTTTTTAATCGAGACCCAACATGTCATTCGGATAAATGAGATGAGTGAATGTAACTTTCGAACCAGCATTGCTGGTACCACATTAATTGATTGGTTCAAATTCTTGATTTTGGATATCGTAGACTGTAAATATGGGAAAAAAAAATCAATTGGGCCATCCTCAACATAAACATTACCAATCTTAGCTATTCTCTAACAACACAGTGATAATAGAAGAAAGCTTTTGATAGAGGAAATTAATTAATTAATTAACTGCAGCATTATTAAATACTTGAAATCCTAATAATTCTCTAATCAAAATTATTTACTGCCCAATTAAATAATTAACACTTTCTTACATCAATGAAGTAACATACACAACAGCAACAACAACAACAACGTTAAACTCGTAATCAGGACCGTTGATCTTCCAACGGAGGCAGCAGAAGACTCATCATCAGTCTTGTGAGGAGGTTTCCTGTAATAGAAGGGAAAGTAAGGCAAGATTGGGTCAGGAAGCGGAGGCACATAATAACCACCACTCCCATCACCAGTGGGCGGTGGAGGGTAATACGGCAAATTCCCACTCGGAGGAGGGTAAGAGTAAGAAGACCCTGATGGGTATGGCGGCGTCAGAGCCTCCGGGGCCGGTGGAGTTTCGGTGGTCGGTGTGCCGGAGCCGGTGGGCGGTGGATAGCAGGGGTAAGGACAGACTTCTTCGGAAGCGGCGAAGCTGAAAATTGAGGTGAAGAAGAGGAGGGAGAGAGGGAGAGTGCATAGTCTTGGAGACATGTTTGTTTGGGTGAAGAGAAAGATAGGAAAGAAGAAGTGAAATTAAAGAAAAATTGAGGGAACAAGTTGCTGAGTGAGGTTTGTTGGTGTGTTTGTCTTTGATTAAAAAACGCCAATAAAAGAAAAAAGGAGGAGAAGAAAAGGACAGAAAAGCAAGTGTGGATGCTTCTGCTCTGTATATACCACTAAAGGCTGACCTCCCCCAACACCTACAGTTAGGGTTGTTATTGGTATGGTAAATTATCCATTGGTATATCGTTACCGACATATTGGTTACTGAAAATCACAGAAAACTGGTATACCGTTACCAATACTTCGGTATGGTAAATTTACCGCTACAATTGGTAACGGTAACGGTAAACAAAGTTCAAAATCGGTAAATTTCCCGATTATCGACATATATTAAATATATATTAATATTATTAGTTTTATTTAAATTAATTTGATTATGACCATTAGATTATTCATCTCCTATAATCTAAACCATTGATTAATTGATTTTAGGGTTATAACTTAATCTTATTCTGATTAACTTATTCTTCATATTTACCAGTTTACCACTTACACAGCCCTAATACCTACGACCTCTGTCCTCTGCCTCTCGTCGTTCACCTTACGTTCTTACCTTTCTGACTTTCGAGGTTCAATTTTCGATCAGGAACACAGCCTCTACCTCTCATCTCTGCACTGAACGTCTGCACCTTACCTTTGGCTATATCTGATCTCTCCGACTCTCCCTAGTCTTTATCGGCTCTCATCTCTGCCTCGCTCGGTGCTACACGCCTACAACTTTTCAGACGGGACGCTCACGATTTCTACCTATCTCCTGCCACCAGTACACGAGTCTATCATCTCTGCCTAGTCTTTCTCTCTGATCTCTCATCTTGTCGTGCCTCACTGCCTCCAAATTGGTAACTGGTAAGTCAAGTGAACAACATAGGCTTTTGAGTTATGATTTCTGAATTTGCCTTGAACTTGCCTTCAATAGTGAAATAGGGAGATTTTTGTAAGAGGATACAGTAGACATGGTCAATCAATTTACTTACATTGTTTCGTTGTGAACTTGCAGTTGTATATATAGTAGACATGGTCAATCAATTTCTTGTTCTACCTTATACCCTGAGCATACTTGTTGGAGTTAAATAACATACGGATTAATGGATATGCTTGAATCTAATAGTTTGGAGGAGCTTGTATTATTGATTTATTGTGTAGACTAATTAACTATTATTATTTTTGGGATAAAATTCTGCATTTGATTCCTTTGTATACTACAGTTTACACTTGTGTTGTGAACAATTGTACACTGTAGGCTTTATTTCATTGTTATTGCAGTCTGTTATTTGTCTATTTAGAATCTTGAATAATTGTAGATTTTATAGGATGGAATCCAGTCACTCAAACAACATGAATATCTCTCAAGCTGACGTTGTTGAGCAACCTATATCCCAACCTACAACCCAAACAGAAGCTCAATCTATTGCACCTCCTCATAAAGGTAAGAAGCCTTCATGGGTGTGGGAATATGCCACTAAGGCTATAAGAACAGATTCAGAGGGGACAGAATACCAAGTGGGGGTTTGTAAGACTTGCAAAAAGGAGATAAAAGGTGACAGTAAGAAGTATGGGACAACAGGGCTTGCCAACCACTTATCAAGGCAATGTAAGAAATGTCCAGCTTATGGAAGGAATTTAGTTGTTGAGAAAGGCCAAAGCACTATTTCACAAGAAAGTATGGGGGGTGCACTAGTCCCACATGTATTTAACCAAAAGAAATGTGAGGAGAAGTTAGTTAGATTTATCATCCGTGATGAAATGCCTTTTAGGATTGTTGACGGAGTGGGGTTTCAAGAATTATTGAGTGAGTTGTGCCCTAGGTTTAAGATACCATATAGGCAAAAAGTCCCCTTGTTAGTGTGGGAGCAATACAATTTTGAGAAGGGTAAAATAATGAGTATAATAAGGGAACGAAGAGTGAGTATCACAACCGACACTTGGACGTCCATCCAAAACATAAATTACATGGTTGTCACCGCCCATTTTATGGATAGTGATTGGAATTTACAAAAAAGAATAATCAATTTTACAAAGATCACTAGTCATAAGGATGATGACATAGGGAGGTGTTTGGAGGGGTGTTTGAGAAGTTGGGGGATTGAAAAAGTCTTTAGTATTACGGTTGATAATGCTTCCGCTAATGATAGGGCTATTGAGTATATGAAAAAAAGACTTGGTGAGATGAATACTCTTTTGCTCAAAGGCGAGTATTTGCATATGAGGTGTGCTTGTCACATCCTTAATTTGATTGTTAAGGATGGCTTGAAGGAGCTTTATAGCTCAATTGAAGGCATAAGGAATTGTGTAAAGTACATTCATTCATCCTCGGCAAGGTTAGACAAGTTTAGGGAATATGTCATCATGTTTAAAATGGACCAAATGTCAAATATACCCATGGATGTCCCGACTAGGTGGAATGCAACCTATAAAATGCTTGAAAGTGCCTTGAAGTACAAGAAGGTGTTTGCTAGAATGGTGGAAGAAAATGCTCATTTCTTGAGTTATTTCAATGAGAAAGATAAGGATGGATTGAAGAGGGTAGGGCCACCATGTGAGGAGGATTGGGAGAAGGCAAAGGCCTTTGTTCATTTTTTGAAGAAGTTTTATGATGCTACATTGTCACTTAGTGCAACTAAGTCTTGCACTTCTCACTTAATCTTTGTGATAGAGTCGGACTTGTTGATTGATATTGATATGAAAATTGATGATGATAGTGATCCGGTGTTGCAAAGTGTGGGGATGTCAATGAAGCTAAAATTGAATAAGTATTGGGGAAATTTTGAGAGTGTTAACAAGATGATATATGTAGCCCATGTTCTAAATCCTAGATATAAGCTTGAATTAATACAAATTTCCTTTGAAGACATGGGGAAGGATGTTGCTACAATAAAAAAGAGTGTTGATGACATCAAAAAGTGCTTGCTACAATTATATGATGTATACAAAGGGGCTAGTGGTCAAGATTAATCTTCCACCACTACGGGCACCACCACTCGAGTCAATACAAATTCAGGTTCCCAATCAAGTGGGCTTTCTCATGTTGAGATGAAACTAAAAAGAAAAAGAGAACAAATGGAAGTTGCAGAGATTGCAAATGAAGTGGATAAATACATTTCAGATCCTTGTGAAAAGCTTGATGGTGACTCTTTCGATCTCTTGACTTGGTGGAAGTTGAATCAATCATGGTATCCTATTCTTTCAAAGGTTGCCAAGGATATATTCTCAATCCCAAGTTCGACCGTGGCTAGTGAAAATGCTTTTAGCTTGGGTAGGAGGATTGTGGATCCTTTTAGAGCTTCATTGACCCCAAAGATGGTAGAGGCATTGGTGTGTACTAGTGATTGGCTTAGAGCGAATGAATTTAATTTCTATAAAGAGCCAACGGATGAGGAAATTTCTTTATACAAGGAACTTGAAGAATTTGAAAAAAGTAAGCAACTCTTGCACTTTTATTTTAGTTGAATTGTTAATATGTAATAGTTATGTGAATTGTTAATATTTATTTGCATTGTTCACTTGTTTGCATAGGTATGAATGCACAAGCTCTACCTTCCGAACTACCTATTTCGGCTTCACGTCCACCAAATCCACAAGCTTTGTAAGTGCTTATTTTGAACTGTCTGTAACTTTATATGCGTTGTGTAGACTCTGCTTTTGAACTACTTTTTTTCCTATTTATAACTCTTCTTATTTGCTTTTTATTCACATACTGGGCCCATGATAGCAATATGTGAGTGCATGCCTCTTTGAGTTCACTGACCATTGCAAACTAAACCATTTCTACAGCCATGATAGTTCATAGATTTAATTTAACATCTAATTTAATACACTAATATTATATGCAGGTAAGTGTCCCATGCAACAACTTATGACTTATCAATTATGGCTACAGTGAGTTGTGGACACTGCACAAGCCTTCTCTGTTTCTCTTTAAGCAACCAAAAGAAGAAGAATCCAAATGTTTCTCTGTTTCAGGCCAGGATTTGGTGGTGGTTTTGGACTTATGGTGCTGCACTGCTGATTACTTTCTTTTTGTTGAGTTTCTTTTGCATTATGTAGACTTTGAGATCCAGTATAACAATTTACTTATTGTGATGTTTTACTTATATTTTAATATTTATCTGAAAGTGGAATGTGGATTATATGTAATGTGGATGTGGATTATCATATATAATTATATATGTGGAATTAAGTGGATGTGGATTTGGTAGAATGGGTAAACAGTTTTTATTGTTTTTAGAATTGACACATTTTTCCCTAAACCCTAAAGGTTATATTCATTGGTAAATTTACCAATTACCGTCTTACCGTTACCGACTATCGGTATACCGACAGTCGGTATACCGACACTTCTGGTAACGGTAATGGTAACATTTTTTAAGTTACCGAAAGAATCGGTATGGTAACGGTATTCCGTTATTGGTAACGGTAACCGTACCAATAACAGCCCTACCTACAGTTATAGTAACATAGTGAGCTTATCTTCACTACAGTCCTCTCCTTTGTATATGCAGTGGACTTGTAATAAAGTCCTCAATTTTAGCTATAAACAGAGGCAACATGAAATCATGTAAATATTATCCGTTATCGGTTATGGGTTTTATTTCTTGGACCATCTCCATATCGTACTTAGACTTAGAAAACACGTTTGTTACGGACCAGAATATGAAACGACAGAACTAATTAAGCCCACATAAAAATATACATATGACTTGACTTTTCAATGGATACCCAATATATTATACGGCTTCAAACTTTTATTGACTCTTTGGCTCACACGTTTGTTATGTGAGAGATAATTAGATTTTGTTTATATGTGACTCGGATGAGTTATGTCAATCCGATATGAAATTACAAGTCTTGAAAATATGTATGTATATGCACAACAATTACTACTAAAATTGTACAATTACTTATGTGTTAATACTTATTAAAATAGGGTCTGCCTCACAACATTGAAATAGCTAGACATGATGACTTGGTTTGCTGACTTTGTAAGTCTGATTCAATCTTCACAACTTGGTTCCTCAAGCTAATAAAAAGAATGCACCGGCCCGCTGGAAAGTTGATGGTTAAGAGTGATATTGATCAGGGGTAAACCATAACCAAAGAAAAGTTGACTACATATCATGACCTTATTGGCTAGCTAGGATGAAACAAGTAATGCTTATAGTAGCTAGTGTTAATTCATAGAGTCGGTGGAAAAGTCTTCCAGACTAATAAGAAACTTATTTTTGAGGTATTAGTTATAGCTAACAATATTGATTCCGTCCCCACTAAAATTTCTAACGTGTTTGATTATAATTTCATACACCAAATTCACTAATTTTATAGAATTAGTCATCCGATCAGTTAGAGATTAATTATCTCAATTGGAATTAATTAAGACCCAAATTTTGATTAATTATATATCAAAACTCTATGACTTAGCAAGAAGCCTAGGAGGAGGAATCCCATTAAAGTTTATAATACTATTCTCTTCTTTTGGGCTCAAAAAAGGAGGATAATAAAAGTGGCAAAAAGCTCTGAAAATCCAAATGATAAAAAAAAAAGGTAAGAAAATAGAATTAATTCTCTCTTCTTTTAGGTGGAGGACCATCCTTTTCTGCTTCAAAAAGATTAACGTACTTTCTTAATTTGTAAGGAAAAAAAAAAAGAAGATGAACAAATATGGGAAAGTAATATTGGCTTATATAATTCCTGCTCCTTTAGGTATCAATATTTGATCCAAATTGAAATCCTATGGTGCTTCATTTTTGTGCAGGAACAGTCCAATTCTCTCACCCACCCAACCACCCTTCTGTTGTTATTTTTCTTGGCTTGGCTTTAGGTGCAACTACAAGCAGGCTGTGTGTTGTATGTTTACTCCATTATTGTTGTCACCCAACCAACCAATAATATTGGAATTAATTCTTGCCTTCTATCTTATCTTCTACGCTTGATTTTTTTTTATGTGTTAAAATTAAAATTAAAATTAATTAGGAAGTCAATGATGAATATGATTACCTTTTGAATGCAATGCTAGGCTGCTAGCTATGTGTTACATTAATATATGGTGTAGATTTATTATCAATCAATTGGAATACAACGTGGATCAATATGACCATATGCAACTAAAATGCCACTAACGCTTGTACGTTTAATCAATTCAAATAGGTCAACTTTTGGACAACTCAATTTTCTACATTAATTCACACTACTTGTAACAAAAGTTATTTCATAATCACAATGACACTGCCTATTTTTTTTTAAATCAAGAACGATATATCTACGAATTCCTCGAACGATCTAAGTTTAAATTCATATTGAATATCAACTATATTTTGTATTCGTCGAACAATTTGAGTTTAAATTCATATTGAATATCAATCATATTTTGTATGATATCGTTATCGTTTTTTTTTTAAAAGTTATTGCACAAATTGTATGGTAAAATGAGAATTAGAAAGGCGAGTGTAATACGTCAAATCAGTTGTTCTGTAGTGAAATTAATTGAATAAACACTGGGTTAGTGGGTTTCAAATACTTTCAATAATGTGACAGCAACCTTATCAGAAAAAGAAAAAAAAAATCGTGTCTTGACGAGTAAAGATGACCCACGAATCCATGACGTGTCAGGCATGTGAGGAGTGGGACCCACATTTGGTGAAACCGAAGTTGATACTAGAATGTACTGCCAAACTGACACGTCTTAGATACTTCAGAGTACATGCGGACCCGAACTGATCCGGTTCTAAACAAAGTGGTTAATATAAAATTATAATACTTTTTATTCGGGTTGCATCCCAGTCCCACCCACCCAAACACAATCACACAAAAACAGGTTTCGGGTATTCGAAATGAGTAACCCGACCAACCCGATAACTAATTTAAAAATAAAACTGGAGTAATAGTTTTCTATGCACAATTATATATTACTATTGATAATTTGATAAATTATATCATTAATAATTTTTTCTTATATTATCTGAGATGGATTTACTGTTTGTTAGTTGTAAATTTAAACAGGCTGTTGGTCCTCTATTTTTTTTTTTAATTTTAGTTTTGATATCAACATATATGGTCCTTGTGTGTGTGAGTCAAAGGTACACAAAAATCAACGGGTCGGGTTGGATTTGAGCAGAAACACTTGTGAATTAGCACCGACATCCATCTTCTCTTTTGTTTCCTGGGAAAAGTCACAGAAGATTAATGATCCTTCAAGCAATTTCAATTCGCCACGTGTCATGCACCGAGTTGTCACCAATTAATTTTATCTTGTGTGTAATTAATCAATCAAAAAAGTTCACTTTATTTTTGGGATAGTTTTTTTATTTATAAAGAAACTAAAAAGAAATTCACCGTTAGTTACACAATCAGCGATAATAGAGTTGACATAAGAAGGAAAATCTTCTAACTAAATGTGGGAATTTACGATTTTTGGGATGATTTATCTATATCATAATAAATATTGATTAATATAACAATTACTATTGACAATCAATCAATCACAACTAATCTCAAGATTATTTCTTTAATTAAAAGAAAATGAACCTAAGCTTAGGATCCATTAGTCCGGACCTCATAATTCTCTTAGATAAGTCATGGTGTACAAATGTGGACGTGATTAAGGACATATCTTATGTATCTACCACCATTTGGGCCCCACCGTACCCTAAAAATATTAAATCTAGACAGCAATTGAAGTGCTAAATGATGGATGATCCATATATATTCAACGATAATTATATACACATACATTATTTATATCAATTCAATTCAATTTAAACCAGATCACATGTTTTATTGATTGCAATTGAACACAAATCTAATCAAAAACTACTGAAATTAAAGAAATTTTCGCTAGAATTATTGAACATTTCCAGACAAACACTAAACAGCTAGCGATCGACGAGCTAAAAAACCTGCTATTTTTAGGCCACAATAATTCTCTTAACGTAATAATCTTGACCAGAATAATTCTTCCAATATTAATAACGGGATGATTCAAGAGAAACCCAAAAGTCCCAATAATCCCCATCCAATGAAAACTGACAGACCCACCTTCAAATTCCTGTCGACGCCGCCGAAATCATTGTCAATTGGGTACAAATTTCCTGGTGGACCGGTGATGTAAATATAAGACGGCGGCGGCGGAGGGTAGTATCCCGATGGCGGCTTCTTGGGAGACGGAGGATGCTGCGACGGTGGCGGAGGACACAGGGATGACGGTGGAGGTGGAGACGGTGGTGGTGGTGACGGTACTGGTGGAGGAGGAGGAGGAGAGGTTTGGCCACATGGTTCACACTTCTCGCCAGTGGGCCCCGGGACACCGGTTTCATCGAGCTTCCTTGAATCTGAACCGTTGATTGCAGAGATCAGAAGGAATATCATGCTTATAAACACAAAAACATTGCGACCATCCATTTTTTTCAGACCAATTTTGGAAGATAGAGAGTCGGTGGTGTATGGATTGGAGAGGGAGAGGGAGAGTTGAGTAATATAGTGGAGGAGAAAATATGATTCAAGGTTGATAGAGATAGGTTTTGTAACGTTAGGTGCATGGAGAAGGGCTAATAAGGTATTTTGGGGTGGTTTAGTGGTGACTACTGACTAGAAGGTTGATGAATTAGACCTTGTTTAGTATATGGACTTGTTTTTCAATTGATGTTGCCTAGCTTGTTCAATAAGGGAATTGCATTGCATGTGGAATGTCCTAATGTATGGGCCCCCACCGGCCACCGGCTAGACTTTATAAGACTTCAATTGGTTATACATATGTCTAATTTATTGTTATTTTTCGTTATGTTTACATGTATATATTATATGGATCTGTGTGGGAGCGTGTTGTATTTTGTACCGACAAAAAGTGTTTTGATACATCACTAAGCAAATTGAAATATATTAAAAATTAATTATGAAATTACAAAGTCTACCTACCAAATTACGAAAACTAAACCATAAATTTTCATATTTCTAACCTGACCCCTCCCTCCCGACTCAGCAACCCACAAGACCCCCACCTTTCTCCGTCGTCCGGTCACCAATGAAGGTAGGCGACCGATCAAATCGAAGCACCCGACCTGCATAAATCATTTCCACCATCATTTTTAAATCATTTGCAAAACGCACTGCCAAATGCACCGTGTTGTACAATTTAGGTCTCTCGATTACTTAAAAAAGTCAACATCCCCATATGTCGATAATTCGTATCAACCAAGTTAGCTATAATAATCAATGATTGAAGGTGCTATTTTGAGGGCTGGGCTGGGCTGGGCTTCAACATACCTTTCTCAAACTCGGCTACCTCGTACAACTACGGACTATACCAAGCCCGGCCCAGAACAGCCCATACAAAGCCTGCAGTGTCAAGCCCAGTCAAAATAACTCTATAGAGTCTCCGGCCCATGGCAGCAGGACATACACATACAATAAATTACATAATTCTATAATCGAAATCAGATAAAGCTGTAAGACCATATATCAGCATGATCGAAACCTCTCTACTACAGCCTTCCAGAGTGCTTCAATTGCCAAAACCTGGAACCCAAAAGGAAGGAAAAGTTCACTGAGCGCATCAAAGAAGGGTAGGTGAATTGTTGATTCCCTCATCTCCTCCTATCTGCAATAACTGCCTGTTCCATGTACATATGCCCTTTTGAGGTATCAAATTGTGTATTTCTCCCCATCAGTAGATCCGAATTCCAATGTATACAATATAGTAACATAAATGAGAGGAAATCAAACAAGAATCGTATAGGAATAAAAACTTTGTTGTTGGATATAGAATAGAATACACCTAAATAATCAAGTCCAACATTGAACATTGTCTCTTTAAGATTGATTTGTCCCCCATAGTTGTTTTTGGTGATCGAACAACAATCTCCCAAGATAACATGATCTTTCCTACACAAGAAATAAAGCAGCAATTTTTGTGCCTCTGACATAAACAAAAGTGACACTATTCTCTCTTATGCAAATTTCATGCACATGTATATATGTGAAACTTTCAAATTCTATTCTATGTACTTGATCTTAGTATCTATTATATCTTAGTATCTAGAATTATTATGTCGCAAATGCACAGGAAAATATGTACTTATACGGTTGTTGACGAACCCACATGTCTATATATTATTCATAATGTTTGAACGAAGATACGTCAGTTGAAAAAATCTGTCAAAATGTGTGTATGTTGGCAAAGTCACTTGAGCGCCTTTCGAAGTCCCTCAAGTAGCTAACTTCCTGGAATCGCTTATGTTTTCGCTCAAGTGATTTTTGGAGTCGCTTAAGCTACTTTCACTCTGACAACCCTCTTTTCTTTGAGCTACTAATTTCCATTCATGTATCATCAATATTTAACTTTATTGTCTACATAAAACTCTTTTAGATTTATGTTCATACACATGATTTTCATGAATTAGAACTAGGTGAATTCAATCCAATCGTGGGCCTTCCTTCTGTCCCGATATTTGTCTCCTTTCTCTAAATAAAATCAGTAAGTTTATAAAAGAAAAAAAAAAGACCAGGAAAGTATAGAGAGAATGTCAAGAAACATTTGTGCCGGTCTCACAAATTAAGCACTGAAGCATGCATATATATGGAAATGGAAATAGATGTTTATCATAATCCTTCACCTACAGAAATGAAAGAAAACACATGCAGCTTGTTCGCTCAGGAAAGACTAAGAAAACAAGGGAGAGAGAGTTCAGAATTAAAAGTCAAACCTGGGAAATCCAGTTGAGAGAGCAGTAATTAATGGTGGAAACGTAACATTTGATAGTTCCATGCATCAACTGGAGCCTTGTCAAACAACTGAATATCTATGAGGTTTTAAATTCCATGCAAACCCAGGTCAAGTAAATAGTCCCTACTTCATCACACCTCTATTTCATTGTCATGTTCCACCTTGAAACTTCATCTTACATAGATATCTAAGACTGTGACATACCTGAGTCTACGGGAACCGGGCAAACACTAGAAAAGGAGTTGCTTGAGCTAAGTAGCTAACTACTATATAATCGTAGTTTTTGAAAAATATGGGGCATTGAGCAGCAACCAGGTAGAGCCGCCCTTATCTAAACAAGAGGTTTTTTTTTTCCCTTCCATTTTTCCCAGATTTTCTAGGCAATAAAAAGTACATTCCAATTCTTACATAAGAAACAAGGGTTGTTGGGAAACTTAGCGTAGTGTATGCATGTATCAATTCAATTTGATATACGGGAATATTAAAAAGAAAGAAAATAACAAAAGATGACTAGAACCAGCCAAACACATACATCCATGTATGGAAAAGTAGGGTGGGTCCTAAAATTATTTCACCATTTCACTTTCTTTTACCAGATGAATTTGGTTTCTCTTTTCTAGGTTTCATGAGTAGCTTATAGCCTGCACTTTCCTATTACAGTCCCAGTTAGCAACATTTGTATGCATAATACTCAAGTATATATATATATGTGTGTGTGTGTGTGTGTGTGTAAAATTGCTATAGCTTTGTTTTGAGATTGCCATTTATCCGACTATATATTGATTCCTTGTACTTTTTTTTTGTTTTCTGCCAATTATATTGGAACCAATTTTTCATCTTCTACCTTATTCTATTTTTTGAGATATATAACTAGGATCTAGGGTTTATAACTTTATATATATATATGGGGCCTAAGAAGAAAGGGTTTCAGGGTCGAACAGACAATGAAACAAAGATTAATCTGTTAAGGAACTGCTCACTTGACATGGATAGCATGGAATTCACTCATTTTTCCAAGCACTGACAGCAATTAATCTCTAGCTATCTTCATTCTGACAAGCTTCGATCTCTAGCCACCTCCATATCCATCGTGCATGGGACACCTGAAACCAATCAGGATATATATATATATATGTACATAACAAAATTCATGATAAATAACAAGCTAATTAACTTTCTATAATAATTAATAAAACCAAATAAAATAATTAAGGACCTGAAACTCGTAATTACTTTAGGAATGAAAGAAGAAGAAAACCCTATTTATTTAAATTTGAAAACCTATTTATTTGGACGTTGGTTGTTAAAATATCTTACAAAGTGGGGTTTTAATTGGAAGGTTGAAATGTCAGAATCTGTTGCACTTGACACGTGACCTGCTTTGACTAACGGGTGCGTATTATTGGTTCTTGTAGCATTGCGTACCTTCCGATTACTACGACATCTTTGCTGGTAAAGTTTCATGTCAAAAAACGATGAAGAGTGATCGAGTTGACTGACGATTGTTTTTACTATGATTTGTTAATAAGATTAATTGTTCTTTTTCTTTTTTTATATCGAACCCACATTCATCAGGATCATTAATTTTCGAATGTGCACTGAATAAACCTATGAATTAACATAATATATAGCTCACAACTATGTGTGATCAATGGGCTAATGGAATATAATAAAGAGCAATACATGACTTACGCCTAGATAAGTCCACTAAGAGTAATATGGGCCAGTAATGTAGGTCAAAACCAAATGTCTCAAAGTGGGGTGAGTTTACAAATTAATATTCGGACTACAACGTTGTATCATACATTCATAATATGTTTTGTCACTTCTGTGCCTATTAGTGTATACTGACACTAGTGGTGGGGATTCTTACCATCCCGGGCATCCATCCTGCTTAGTGTATTGAAAATGAGAGCTGGCGAAATTAAAATAAAATAAGTCAGTGTCCTATATGTATAGAGTTTAGACATTAATATGACATTAATGAGAACCATACCTAGGCTTTTTGAAAATCCAAGCTCAAACACATCAAGAATATTGTTCGTTCTGGCCATGGACTTGTATGAATTTATTCTTCATGGATCGTCACCATTGATTCTTAGGTTCAAAAAAATGTGTCACTTGTGTGGAAGGTGTTAGGACTTTACTTATATATCACTTGATTGGATTATATCAATCCAATGTGGGATATAGTCTTGACACACACAGGACACTAAGATATTTTTGGTCCAATGCAAAATAAAATTAAGAATTTTCCCCTTTAAGTTCAAATAGTGAGACCTACAAATTCTTTCAAAGCATATATATATATACAATATGTCAATAAAACAATATAAAAAATGTAGCATATATATATATATATATATATATATATATATCCAAGCATGAGAGACAGTACTGAGGGCGGGTGGGTGTTGATCTCCGTGTAAAAGCCATATCAAATGAACAGTCCGTCGCTTTATACCTCACATTCGCTGTCCTGTTCGACCTTGAATTTAATTAAATTAAACCAAACCCACTTTCATTACATGCATATGCATATTTTGCCTTTTGTATTTTCTTGTTCATAAGAAAAAGGCTTAACCACACACATTTTACTTAGAAATGGCCAAACACAAATACTACAAACAATTAACAATGCATGTGTGTCCAAAGGACCCTAGCTATATGGCTATATATAACTCTAAAAAGTACAAAGACAAATTAAGTTTCATCAATATGCATGTCCAAACTACTGCACAGACATACATTGAACTAATTTTCACTAAGAATAGAGAGAGAGAGAGAGACGATCATTATTACAAGGCCAGGATTAAAATAGGAGTAAGATTCTTGTTTGACTGCATCTCCAAACGGTATTTTCTTTTTCAGGGTGAAAAGTGATACTTTGAGTTTAGACTCCTAGAAGGAAAATATTGCCAAAATAACTGAAAAGGGAGGGCCCACATTTTATCAACTGAACTGTGTTCTGGTGTTCTACAACTTCGTCAGAGAGTATATCAGTGGATCAGAAGAGAGAGAAGTATACGAAATATCCAGATAATAGATATAGGAATTGGATATATAATACATATATAGTATATAGGACTTGGATGTATGAGCTTATGCTCTATTTTGAGCTCGTTTATAGTAAGATATGCTTAGCATGAAATCCTCTCCTCTTTCTTTAGCTAGGCAAAAAGTTGCACCAAATCTTGGCAATGTTCTTCCAACTATGAGCCTTTCTATATATTATTAAGATTAAACAGCCATGGTGAAGTTTTGTCTGCAAAATTAATTAATTAATTGCTCCGTTCCTAGCTAGCTATATATCATATATGTTTTTCTCTTTCTATATTGACCTCCAATAATAACTATAAAACTAAGATTAAACGAAATTTGAATTCTATAATGATAGGCAAATTAAACATATATAGAAGTGATCCTTGGAACAACAGCAACATTAATTGTGGTATGAGCTAGCCTTGTGTCAAACACTATATACACACACACACACACACATATATATGCACATGTTGATATGTTATTGGCTTTCCTTGATTAATTATATAACCTAATCGATATAATCTCTTCAAATTGAAATTCAAAACCATCCTTACTCATTAGGGTTTTTGTTTTTTATGTATTCAAGGTCGAACAGACAACGAACAAAAGGGTTAATATGCAAAAGACTAATCACTTGACAAAGCAATAGCATGGAATTCACTCACCCCTTTAATCAACATGATAAATCCCAACTCCCAACTTGTTATTCCTTATTGGAGAGTCACTGAACTCCAGCCTTTGAAAGAAAACCCTGAAAATGGAGAACAGCCTCGATCGATCAACGGATCGAATATTTCAAACGTACAAATCATCACAGACTTAGAAATTAATCAGAAGCAAGAAGAAGAAGAAGAAGAAGAAAAGAAGGCAGTATATACGTACCCAATAAATTCTCAAAGAGATAGAGGGGATCGAGTTGTTATGTCAACTGGGTGTAGATGCTTGCAAGCTGATTTTTATAGAGATAAGATATATCATGGAGAGGATATTTGTACGTGCGAGTGTGTGTGTATCTGCTACATTTCACACGTGAGGAGGTTTGACTCGCAGATGAATATATACATGTGCATTTCACCTTCCTTGTGAATTAGGGCAGGCATGCAACAGCCAAGACGGTGGAATTTAACGAAAAGTGGAAAAGTTGAGAAAACACAAACAAAACCCAGGTTAGCTGTGCTCGTGCATGTGAATATCAAGTGTTGATGGGTATGCATTCCTTGTATCATCTCTGTCATATATCCACACCCCTCAAGGCTCATACAACCAACTTTATTGATGACATTGGGTTTATTGATTCTCGTAGATACATCGGGCCTGTAAGATTTTGTTTCTCTATAATCCGTCTCACTTAATGGTTCTTGAGCTCAAAGAAAAAGACCTAATTATTTGTTAAGGGGTGCCTTGAGTTTATAAACCACACCCAGTTGGTCTTCCAACCAATGTGGGATTCTCAACAATTTGTCTCTCCATACATATAAAATCCAATTATAGTCACAAAAAATCTCTAGGTTATTATCCTTTATATTCATTTCTTCATTTAAATACTTTATGAATATAAAATTATAGAGTTCTAATAAAAATCACTGTCTTTTTTTTTCTTTTCCTTATTATTAACTGTTAGAGTTGCAATTGAATTATTATTAACATATTTGTTATTTTATTTGGAGATGCATTTTAGTTGAATTATTGTTATTTTGTCTCTATTAATATTTAGAGTAATATAATTTTAGTACTTAATTATTTAGTGCATATATTGAATTCTAAATAATTTAATTATTGAAAAGAGAGAAAAGAATGAAAACATAAATTAATTAATAACTGTATTTTCAATCAAATTAAGTTTCTAATTACTTCTATAAATTAATTTTTTTTAATTTGTTAAGAACACTAGTCACATATTTGTTAGAAAGAACAGATATATGTGTGTGTGTATGTTCCTACAAAAAAAAGTTAATTATATACGCCTTGGATATAGGCATATTGTCCATCCATCTTAATTTATAAGATCCATGAAGGCATGAACACACACTCGGATGTAAATTATTTATGTTTTTATAATTTAACTAAAACAAAAATAAGAACAACAAAGGAAAAACATTTTGAAGGCCCAGTAAGGGGCTGGGCCCATCATCATACGTGAGGAAGGTCGTATACTTGCATTAGAAATCAGAAGTCAAAGCGGAGGAAAGCAACAACCAATACGAGATGACAAACAAAAAGACGGGAATACAGTAGTGCACAATGACAGTTGTCAGACAACCCCAACCCCCGATTGAAAAACCGGGCCCACAATCCCATTCCGGTTAAAAGTTAAAACCAACCCCAAAACGGGACCCCGTATTTTGACCATTTCTTCCTTCATTATCCTTTCTATTTTTAAAATTTTTTAAATCGATAACCACACTATATAAATTTACGCTTTAACTATCCGATACGTGTCTAAAAACTCAAGCCATCAGACTCGTTTGTAAAATAAATTGCCACTTAACGACAGGGAAAATAATAATTTTCACCTAAAAGCAGGGAAAATTAGACAAAAAACTAACGCGTGATCATAATAATATTATTTCTAATGGAAATTGAACTTACAGCCTTCCAAATCTATACGGTTTGGCCACACACAGATATATATATCTTTTCATCCTTTGTTAATGTCTCAAAATCCACATAATAGACTTTATATCCTTATTTTTTAATTAGTTTTCAACATTTTAGTACTTTATTAGTTAGTGATTACAATACAAAACATTAATAGTGTGTGTATATATATAGATATATATTGTAATATCACACTCTATTCTCGGTCATTTTAATTGTAAATTTCGTCCCAAATATTTCCTGGCTTTTTTTTTTCTTATTTCAAATCTTCTCGATGGATTATGCAATTGACACTTAGGGATTTGTGCTCATGATTTACATGGTTGGAGTTGAAGATATCCAAAAGCACAAACGTTTGAGATGCTGAAAAGATAGATGGATGTTAAGTTATAGTTGGAAACAAGTTTTGGGAGTTGGTATATATTAATCTGACCAACCCCTTAATCACCAACTACCCCATTGCAACTTAACAAACCATTTTTAGCGTTAATTGTTGGGGTCTACAGTCTACATTTCATGATTATATGTGTTTCTGTACTAAATAGCAGAAGGAAAGAAGAAATATTAATGGCTAGTCAAGCTCTTTGATTAAGATATGCATATACTTAAGAATGACTTCATGATAACCACTCGACGATAACCTAATTGGTTATCTCTCCAGACTTAAGAAGTATGATTCTCGGAAGTCAAGAGTCTGAACCAACCAATTGAAATATTTTTTGTGGAATCCTGGTTTCGTGGGCTTGTCCCACTTTCGGGTCCCTACCCACATGGACTCCGGTCTCAGTCTTACCTACCGACAACTTGGTGAGGACTAGTCTGAAGGCCCGCAGTTTTTGCCCACTCAACTATACAAATAGTACGTTGGATTGGGTGGTTGTTTGGTTAAAAAAATGACTTCATGATCTTGTGAAAATTAAAAAGCGTATAGGGTTCTCTGGTTGATATTGAGCTCATATTATTTTCATTGGTTCGGTGCAATTAATGATGTTATATGCTCGTTGGTTTGAGGTCTCTTTGGCGACTTGGAGATTAGACCCTTATGAATATTAGTGGAAGGGTCTTTTGTCTGTTTTCTATTTTGTAAGTTGCTGCAGGTGGTTTCTCATCCTCCATTTTCCCAGCTTTTCTTCCTTTTTTTTTTTTTTTTCTTTCTTGACGTTATTTTCGTTAGAACACGTAATCATTGCCCTCCAAGTGTGTGTTAGGTAAACTCATCCAACCAGCGGAATAACGCACAAACTATACATGTTAGACAAACCCCAAGAAAACTCAGTGTGAGCTCACGCTTCTGAAAAAATATTGAACCCTAATAGGACGACATAACTAACATGCCCTTTATCACCATATCAACACCATCTTGAGCTTAATTGTAAATTTACGGGACATTTGGTTGATGTTTTGAGGGGGAATGTGGGTGGATTAGATATTCTCTTATTTGATTGAGTTTTGGAGAGTGGAATCCTAAACTCATTCCACTCTCTATTCTCCTTTGTGGAGAATAACTAAGCTCACCCAAATGGTGAGAATGAGTTTTGATGTGTAAAAAACTTTTTTACATTTGTTATAAATATTATTTTAATTTCTAAAAAGAAAAAAAAGGTAATATGAAAATTATATTATTAATATTTTAACGCTCATGCTCACTATTTATTTTATATCAAATATGATCATGCTCACCCCATACTCATCTCACACTCACCTCGCACTCATCTCTTCTTCATCTCATGCTCACCTCACACAATGATAAATCAAATGCCCTGTTAATGATTCTATCCACCGCCCAAAAAGCGATTCGAGATGGGAATTATACCAACCCAGATGGACCACAACCAATTAACCTAATTACCTAACCCTCTCACATTGAAAGTGATTGAGTGTGACTCCATATGTAGACAATATTCCACTTCCCAACAAAATTGGCCGCTCATTTTTCCATTTTGTGTACGTGGAGTCACTTTCATACTTCAATGTCTAGATTATCATGTTATTATATATATATGCTACGTAGTAATCCTTTACTTTGTCAAAAAAAGAGCCCATAAAATACGACTTGTCAAGGAACAAAGTATTAATCTTTGTAGCCTGTCCGAGCCGATAGCCGATAGGGTCAAGAGTGTATATATATGTATATGTATATATATAGTGTTAATTCAACATCACAAGTTGGTAGCGTAGCGAGGCTTCTCTTACTAATATGGTGAAAGGGTTTTCTTATCTTAGTTTTAATGTTAATTTAATGGGGAATGGATTATGGAGGAGGAGAACAATGTCAAGCTGCCAATAAAAATGACATTATTGACCATTGAGATCGACTTTTTTTTGTTTTATTAGCTAGATTCCGATAAATATAATCTAAAGGGCAATCTCATCCCCATATTTGTGGCGAAACTTTGACTTTTTGATTGCTTTTTAATAATAAAGTAATTAATTACATGTATTTCTTATCTTTTATATAAAAAAAATGTATTTAATTTCTATCACCTCTCAACGATGCTGTTTTTGTTTTTTGTAACTGATAATGACACCATACAAGTTATCCTTTGGACATTTGATATCTGTCTAAAGAGGGCCGTTAGGCTATTGTACACAGAGATTTTACATCTAATTGCATTATAAGTTGTGTTAAAACTCATCGGTTAATTAAAAAGATATTACTCCAAGTGAGAATCGAACTCTTTAATGTGCTTTGCTTTGATATATAAGTCAACTCGTCCATCTATGAATAATTATCCTTTAACATTTCAATTATTTTCTTCTAATTACCCCATGATTAAAAAAAAATCAATTTTGACGGACTAGATTCAAGGAACAAGGACTTTAAAACCACTCTTCAATGGGACTGGACGTTCGGAATTATGAAGACTTATTTTACTTTTGGACTGTTTGGTTGAGGTTTGAAACTTTGCAGTTAGACCTCAATAGAGCCCAATTTAATGGGCTGAGCTCAAGTTCGCAAAATTTAACGGGCTGAGCCCATACTGTCATCAGTGATTGACCATTCGGCCTAATGGAGTTTTCAATTTTGATATAGGAATCAGTTAATTACAGCTAAAGATTGCACAAGCAAGCATGTCAATTTCCCTATCTGTAACTTCCAACAATTCCAGCAATGAAACAACAGTAAAAAGAACTGGTATTTTCTACCATGATCAGTAAAAGTTACAAGAGGAAGAAAGAAAAAAGAAAAGAAGAAGAAGATTGAGTAACTTTTATGGGCATAAGACATAGTCGTTGGTATAGTAAGAATGGTCAGCACTGTTATCAGGACTTAGCTGGTTATGGCACGCCGAAGGTCCTGAAGGAGGCACTGGACCTCGTTGAAGCCGGGATTCAACCGCACCTGTATCCCTCGTCAGAGCTCCGCCGATTGATGCTTTTGCCACAAGTAGCAAAAAAATTAGTACCATCACAAATCTCATACAATTCAGAATTCTCTCCGCAGACATGATTAGTTAATTGATCTAAAACAAATTGCTCTCTTCTTGTTCTTGCTTCTTGTACGGATGGTAAAATGTTAGTAGCTAGCTAGGTTTTATATAAAGACAAGTGTGTGAAAAGTTGGAACCATATGCTTAATTTCCATGAAGATTGGATTATAGTACTACTACCGTATATATTATTTAATTTTGAATAAGTGTAGTTTGTCGTAGGAATTCATTGGTTCATTGAATGAAATATGACATTACAAGCCACAATAAGAAGCAATCGACAACGTTTTCAACACGCTATAAAACGTGCTGGAGGCCTAACTTAGGCCAGTCTGCAGGGTAAATAGGAAGATGAAAGAGAGGTTTGACTCAATTCATAAAACTTACACGGTTTTGTTTTTAAAATGACGTATATTGTAAGAGGAGTTGAGCTCAAACTTAGAAACCACAAGGTTAACTCTAACCTGATCGATATGAGACATTTTATATTTTTAACACAGGATCCAACACAATCAAACTTGATTGTTTTCTTATCTAGTTTTATTGTACATGTATACATTGAACAAACTTTTATGTCATCTCCCTCTTCTTCGTCATTCTTTCCTGAACAAATATGATAAAGATTTCAGTAATTAATATCTCGTTATCCCCATTTCTGATTTGGACGCACAGGAGTGAATCTGTGCACTACACATATCACACATGATGCAATGTCTACGGCTCCTCTGAACTACTCATATCCCACATGATCCAGACCGTACATTTTGGACGTAATTTCTTTGGTTTTTCAAATAAAAGAAACGTCGTCGTATTAGCGCCGCGCCCTATTTCTGACTTTCTGTATTTCATTCTGCGAGGAAATGAATCGTTAGCAGTTCACATCTCTGATCGACAAAGTCGAAATTGCTTTCGGCGTCGTCGTTTCTGATCGTGGTGATAATTTGAAATGGAAGCCTCACAGTCAGAGGCTAACCCTAACCCAAACCCGAACACCAACAACAATGCCAACCGAAATTCGATAATGTCGTCGATGCCGTTGTGGCCCACGATCGACGGTCCACTGGGGCTGACAGAGGAGGAATCACTGAGATACTCGCGCAGGTTTTACAAGTTCGGCTACGCGCTCTTGCCTTGGCTTTGGGCAGTTAATTGCTTCTACTTCTGGCCTGTTCTCCGCCACCCGAGCTCTTTCCCCGGCATCCGCCGCTGTAATATCTCTTTCTCTTACTCTGTGCTTCAAATTTTCTTGATTTACTTTTCTTGAGTTCCTTGGTTGTTCTGTTCGTTGATGATAATCTGGTTTCCCACTTTATGGATCTCCCATCAGCAATGCCCTAATTATAGCGCAGTTGGTTGCAGTTTGGCTTCGAGAAAACTTTGGTCTTCCTTCTATTTTTTTTCTTCTTCGTTTTATAATGGGACTTGTGTGTAATTCAGTTTGCTCTGGCTTTTTCTTGTACCTATGCAATGTCGAAATGATTTATACTCCAGAGTTATTTGCACTTTGAGTGTTGATGCATTACTCCTGTAGCTTGTTTTCCAAAGCTAAATTGAAACCCACTTTTTCCTTGTCTGAGTTGAAGGATTGAAATCATTTTTTGTGTGGATTGCATATTTCCTACAATTTTTTCTCCCTCCAATTCATTACAGTTCCCTATCTAAAGGTTTGGAAATTAGTCATGTCAAAAATTATAGTGGAATTAGTATTGGATGGAACAAGAGTAAGGGATCACAATCCTTTTAATTTAGCTGCTTAACTTATATAGCTTGCACTTTACGAGGAATTTGTTGGTGTCCCTTGATTAATCACATCTTGAATCAATTTGACTGTTTTGACAATTTTATCTTTGCATACTTATATTCAGAACTCTCATCATGTATTGAGGAAAATTTTACTCTGGCGTTCTGGTTTTGCTCAACAAAGTTCCAGTCATTCTCCTTTCTGACTAATGGGTATTACAAATATTTCTTCTTGTAGATGTTATTAGCTCTGCTATTGGGTTCACAGTATTCACAGCCCTTCTCTGTTCATGGGCATTGACATTTGCCATTGGAGGGGAAGATCTCTTTGGCCCAGTCTGGGAGAAACTAGTAATGTACAATCTTGCTGACAGATTGGGCTTGACAGGTTGGAGCTCTCTGATATAATACTCCATTTGAAAGTGATCTTACTTGTATAAACTATGTTCTCATTTTTTTTATATGAAGAAATATACATTTCAGCTTAAATTCCTTTTCTACATTTCTGCTTAAATTCCTTTCTCTCATCAATTATGGCATCTTTGTTTGCGTAGCCACTAGTCTACATATCGGCATATGCTGATGTACAAACTATGAACATCTTTGCTTTACAGTTCTTTCCACACTTTACAGTTCCTTTTTGAGCTTCCCAAACTAGAAAGGATTAGGACAATTTGTCAATAGAAGTTTATAACTTTGTGCTGTAAAAACTAAGTAAACGTTATAGTCAGTTGAATCAGAGCTTGATTCCATTATATCAGCATCAAGTTCTTCTTTGTGGGCTAAAGAGGGATTTCACTATCAAGAGGCATTCAATGTTACCATCCTAGGTCCTCCAGTTCTGGTTTTGTTGCACCAAAGATTCATCAACATGAGAAGTTTAATCCAAAGTATATGAATTTTGGGGATGGTGATGATGGGAATGAAGAAATATTGATGAAGAAAAGCAAGTTTGATGATCAGACCGATGTACTGAAGAGGTTTGGAATGGCTGCTTTTCTGCAGGAACATGGGGATGAGTCAGACAAGCACAAGCATGGTGGTGTTGCCTTCATTGATTTTCTTCTTGGTGTAGGGATCTCATAGTTATGTGATCTAATTTCAGTCTTTTTCATATTAAGTAGCATAATCTACATTGTTAGAGTCATTTAGGTTTGAAGATTAATGTAAGAGATGCTGCTGTACTTGTGCATATTCAACTCACTCCCTGTCATAATGGACATCAAGACATGTAAATTTTGAGTATATAATGAAAAAATTAAAAATATTTTAAAAAGTTGAAACTACAATGTACTTTTCATAAATCATGATATTGTTGAAGCTCCTGAGACTTTTTTTTGATTGAGGACAGTTGTGTGGGTATAAATATCGGACAACAAGAACGGTTTATATCGTGTTGGTGGTAGGTAAGACTGGACTGAACTCCATGTGAGTGAAATGAGACTCCTAACCCCTCTCCGGAAGTGAACCTTAAAGTCCATGACATCAGAAAATATTCGCAGTTGGATCAAACTCTCAACATTAGTGGCATGCCGAAGCAACCATCCACTCCTATGACCAGAGATATAACCAGTTGAGCTATCGCTCCATGCTTATTGAGACTGATTATTATTAACGTCGAAAAGTACACTTTTCATGGAAAAATAGTTCTATTTTCCGAGAAAACAAATAAGCCCCATTTTTTTCCCTGATGTGTATACAGAAATCAGAAGTTGAACATCAGAGACAAACTTCATATTTTCAAAGTGGGTCCTTAACACAAGCTCACAAATAATTACACAAGTAAAGTGGCCACTGGAGAGCAGTGTTGGCCAATAGGAGTGAGGAAATCTCACCTTATCCACACTTCCACCACAAACCTTAATAACATTCATATCTTCCACCACCATCACTCCTTATCAATTATCCACACCCACCAAAAACAACAGAGAGAGATTAAGCTCAGTAGTAGTTGAAGTCTCAAAGAGTACTAATTTTGTTGTTAGATCACAATTTCCAGCAAAAATGGCAGCTATGAACTCTAGTGTTTTGGCATGTAACTATGCCATCTCAGGCACTGAACTCAACAACAAAGTTGCTTCCATGCCTTCAATGGCAACCCCAGTTAAAGCAACAATCAAATTGCCAGTGATCAGGGCACAACAGACAAAAGAATCACAAGGCAGTGAAGGAAGAAGAGCTGCAATGCTTTACTTGGCAGCAACACTTTTCACCACTGCTGCGGCTACTTCTTCTGCTAATGCTGGGGTCATTGATGACTACCTTGAGAAGAGCAAAGCCAACAAGGTATAGTTTGTATAAACATTCCTATATATATATATATATATAAGCATCAGGTTTGTTCAATAGTGACAATGAATTTTGTTTTATTGTAGGAATTGAATGACAAGAAGAGGCTGGCAACAAGTGGCGCAAACTTTGCAAGGGCATTCACTGTTCAATTTGGATCCTGCAAGTTCCCTGAGAACTTCACTGGCTGCCAAGATCTTGCTAAGCAAAAGGTGTGTTTTCAGATATTAATCTTACATGAACTTATCAATGGCAAAGTGGGCATTTTTTTTTGTTTTACTAAATAATTATATTTGGTTGATGCAGAAAGTACCATTTATTTCTGAGGACTTGGAGTTGGAATGTGAAGGGAAAGACAAATACAAGTGTGGCTCCAATGTATTCTGGAAATGGTGAAGAGAGCAAACTCCTCCTCCCTGTATTTCTCACTGTGTCTTTCTACCTGTCACATTATGTATCCAGTTTTCCATTGAAGGAACTCTATAACAATTTCTAGTGTGCCATGTTCATTCTGCATCTATTTTTTTTTCTCCCACATAAGTCTTCCTGAATTTGCCTGGAAACTTGTGATTTGACAAGAAATATACAAAATCTGCAGCAATTCTGTATTCAAATTCTGTACACTCAAGGCCTTTCTATATCTCTATGGGATCTCCAAAAAAACCCCATGTATACATTTGATTCTGATGTGTTAGCAATCATTTTACACAATAGAAATAAACCAGTCCAAGAAAATTAATCAAAGAATAAGTCCTCCTGGAAAAATTCGGAACCACGACGGACCCCTGCCGGAAGCCCTAACTGTACAAAACCGATCATCTTTGCCAATAAATTAGGGGTTTGCATGCAGCCAACACTGCTGCCCAAGAACCGTATTCCCAATTCTAGGCAGTCCAGCAGTGCTTGCAAGTTCATTGGCATACCAGTTTCGCATCTTCCCATGGTTCAAATAAACTGTGTATGATCACCATGATAATGAACCATTTTTCTGCAACTGGGGGCATGGCATTGGAAATACTTTGTCGGTGAAACCCGACACGAATTCACAATGCCATGATGCAGATGAAGGTAGGCCGAGTAGACTAACATTCTTCATGTATATCGATTCATATGATGAATCCTCGATTCCCAGCAATATAGGCGCCTTTGTAGAATTCAAACTCACAACATCACTAATAAAGATACCTTTTACCATCGGAACAGCTTTTGGATTCCATCCTTCATCAGGATGATCATTTGAGCCTCGACTGAACCTTATCGGTATCTTGACTCTCTCCATTAGTATACGACTTATGGTGATATTTGCTATATATCCTCCTCTGCCCTTGTCGGTTTTGATACGAACACCAGCTGCTGAATTCCAAACATGTAAATCTTTGACGGTTACATTATAAATACCTCCAGACATCTCACTGCCTATTCCAACACCAGAACAGGATGGAGTAGTGCCAGCAACCCTCCTCACTATAATGTTTGAGCTTGGACGTGCCATGGTGATGCCGTATTGGTCCCAACCACTCTTCACGGCAACAAGATCATCGCCACTCTCAATGTAACAGTCTTCAATGCATACATTGGTGCTTGAGTCTGGATCATTTAGCAACAAACACAATTCATTCAATGTTTCTGTTTCTTTTTATTTGTTTTCTAGATAAGAAGAAAAATGATCACCTTGAATGGATACTAGAAAAGGGAAATCGGGAAGCATACCTGGGTCAATACCATCGGTATTAGGGGCATTTAAGGGAGCTAAAATCGTCATGTTTCTCACGACAACATTACTGAAACGAACATAGAACACTCTTATAAGTTCAGTTATCTAAGAACTATGTCTGGAGAAATTAAGAGAATACTGTACTTAAATAACAAAACAAACTTCACATAATACATATTCTGGACAACAAGCTTAGAAGGCAGGGTACCATCCTAATCTTGATTGTCAGAGACGGCTTTTCATATAAAAACCCCGAACTAAAAAGGTTCCATTCATGATGATGATTTACAATTTTCAGCAGCATAAATAGAAGGTGACTGAATTGTTTTTGAGAGCTTTAAACCAAAAGTCCTTTAAGTAACAGTGTGAGAAAACTACATTTCAGTCGCGCTGCCATTGCTGAAGTATACCAAAGAACAAGCGATAAAAGAAACAGGATGCGATACATGACAAGAAGGTGGAGATATTGAACCTGCAGTAAACGGGATGGACAGTCCAAAAGGGAGAATTGAGGAAGGTAAGATTGGAGATTAAGATGTTATGAGAGTTGATGAGTTCAAGGAGGTGGCCTCTGGTGTGCTTCAGTGTTCTGTTCCACCACAGCTCCCACCATATCTTCCCTTGTCCATCAATAGTCCCATTTTGCCCTGAAAACCAATCCATAAACACTTTCACTAATTGACAACACAGGAAAAATCAAGTGCAGTAAATAAGTGAATGAAAATGTGGGAGAAATAGAAAAACCTGAGAAACCATAACTGTAAAAACTAAAAAGGGTTTCGCACTATAATGGCTGGTTCACTTTAGGACAAAAGAAACTATTTTTCTTGTTTATTTAACTCTGACATTATTACCAAAGCACCTTTGTCACATTTACAAAAGTTCAGCACTCAGAAGAAGAAATTGTGTATGCTTTGATTGATATGCATAAGAAAGTGATAATTCTGGTACCTGTAATGACAACATTGGTGAGGCCATTTCCGTGAATGAGGCTTATATGTCTTCCTCCTAATCTCTCTCTTCCCCTCCCGTAAGAAGGCAATGGTTCTATAATAGGCCATTCATCTGGATCCTGTTCAAACCACATAAACAAACAATCTCAATACGAAAATGCTAAGGATCTCAATGTTTTTTATTCCAGCTATCCCAAATGATGATATGGACGCACATGATCCACGTGAAATTGTGGAACCCGCATGCCCCATATGATCAATATGAAATCGTGTACGTCCATCACAACATTCGGAATAGCGGGAATAAAAAAACATCATCTCAATATAACTCTCAACGGGGAGGGGGTCTTTGTATACTGCGGTTTGGACAGTTTGAACATAACATTCCCAGTCAATACACATCATTAACAAGGTCAGGCCACCAACCTGTCCTCCTATAAGCAACAATATAATTAACTCTATTAGATGGGTCCCCATTGTTGCCGCTTACACGTTAATTTATGCCATCTTTCTTCCTTCTTTGAAGAAAAAAGGCATATTTGTTTCTGCCTCCACTATCTACCCAAATTTCAACAAAGCATATATTCTTCTTTTGCATACTTGAAACACGTCGTGGAGCCACCCAACAAAACGCAAAGGGCAAAAACCCTTCCATTGCCACAGTAGACATGCACATATCGCTGAAATACATATAAGAAAGCTAGTAGAGTAAGATTGCTTTTTTTTTCTTCTTAAGGTCGAAGATCCGAGAGCAAACAGAAGTGCTAGGGAATTAGGAATCCCATCACAGTAATGGATGTGTTACTCTCTGGTTCAATCACCAATTTTCGTGAGCCCCACACTTACATCAATGAAATAAAGGGGAATTATTCATTACTAGGATGACTTGGGTCCCTTTACTAGGATCCCTAACATTTTTGGAGGGCAAAACCAACCGAAACACAACTGGAGAACAACTTCTCTTCCCATAGGAAGACGAAGACTGAAGCCAGACCAAGAAAAGAAGCAAAAGCACAAAGCAAGAATAACAAAAGACAACACCATCCTAATCAAGAAACAAGAGAGCTTCCCCTGTCTCCCAAAGCACAGTCTCTATCCACCATGCAAACCAAATCTGGGGGAACCTCTCCATGCCACACATAAGTAGAACAAGAATAAACTCCCCTCTTTGCAAGACAGTGAGCCACCCCATTGAAGATTGCATCTTATAATATAGTTTCCCATTGATTATTATTAGCGAAGAAAATTAAATAAAACATAATTGACCTTATACCTGAGAGCCCAGAATGAGAGCACCTTGTTGGAGGAAGAGGGTGAAATTACTGGTGAGATTAAAACTCCCAGTGAGCCACGTCCCCTTGGGCACATTCAACTGGGACCCACCTTTCCCTCCGAGACCTTCCATGTATCGGACGGCTTTCCGGAACGCTTCGGTGTTTGAGGTCTTTCCGTCTCCGACTCCTCCGAAATCCTTTATAGACATCACTACCTTCCTCGGCCGCACGTCACGAAAAAACCCGGCGCAGCTCTCCCGATCCTCGAAAACATCCGAAATAGCCGGTTCCAATGATTTCATTGCCGGAAAAACTGAATCCGTCCGGAGCTGCATGGACAGAATTGTCACAAAAACGAACAGAAGAAGCAAAACCCCCCATGATGGCCGGTTAATACTACCCACGATCGCACCAAAACTTGGTTTCTCGTAATCCATTTTTTTGCGATCAGATTTTCAAATGCTAATACAGAAATCCAAATTCAATCCGGACCCAGAAAACCGTTTGAATTAAGGATTAGACATAAATGAATAATAGAATTGAAAATATTATTGACTCGTTGTGGTTCAGAATTCAGAGTATCTTCCAGAGATTTTTGAAGGAATAGAAGGTGTATTCTTTTTTCCCCGTGATCATAGAGACGAGCGCACACGGCACAGGGTGTCGCTGATATTGCCGCGGAAGGGGAAGATGAAGAGCGTGTTGCGCGCAAAACGACGAGCTTTGACCAAAACCACCGAATTTCGAAACCTTTTTGTGTAGGCCGTGTGGGCCTGCGGACTTTAGGTAGTTAAGGTAAAAGAGTGCCACGAATCAAGGATCCAGAGCCGCTGTGGCCCTACGATTTGTTAGATGAGTATCCGAATTTATATAGGTTAAAAGTCATGTTTAGTTGTCATAAAAAATATATAAGAGGAGTGAATCAAATGGTCATTGTTTAGCAAACCATGTAAAATGCCAACTCTTGTATTATATACTAGGTTATAAGAACAATAAAATTTGGAAACTAGTCCTTTGGAATTTTGAATGATAGCCATACAAGCTAATTTTAAAATATTATGCATGATAATGATATGTTAGGTATGCTAATTACTAATATTTTAAGTACGCAGAACAATTAACTTTAGCACGCATACCTTTTTCACATTGTAATTGTGTAATTGGCATGTTTATTGGCAAACCATCTCGGATGTTCAAAAGATAAACTTGTATGATGTTGTTCTCATTTTAAAAAAAATGTTTACTCTTAAATATGCACATATAGAGATATTAAATCATTTTATTTTTATCAAGTTAAATGTTTCTCGATGATTATCTATATTTAATTTGACTTGAAAATAATTTAAAAAAACCAACAAGAGATGGTTCAGTTGGCAATCGACTGGGTTAAGAATATGTGTACCCAAATTTCGATTTCAATGAAAAACATATTTATCAGTGGTATTTCAAAAATAATTAAGAAAAATGTATTAAAGCATGGATCGAATTGACATCCATTTTGACGATCCTTATCCAAGTCCAATAAACCAATAGTCTAGCCCACATCTCTGGAAATGGGCCAAGTGGGTCTAGTGGGCGGGCCACATCCGGCATCAATATATGTACTTTTTTAGAGAGGAAAGACTTACTGTACTATGCGGGTCCACGATCTTCAAATGGGCCAAGAAGATTCAGTGGGCCGGTGACATCCCGCATCCATGTTTTAGAGGGGAAAGACACATGGAACTTTGAGGGCCCACGGTCTCTATATCTCTTAATTTTTTTAAACTTTTTTTTTTGGCATTATCTTCAAACTAGCCATGGATTTTGGGACTCTTGTTATTGTTGTTAAAGTTTATGTCAAACTAGTAGTACCGTATTGGATTTATGTAACCTAACTCATTGATAAAGATTCAGTTTCCCTCACAAAAGTGTCGCGTTTTTTGGACCGAATATTTCAAACACGACTCAAGAGAACAAATTCATTCCGTCTTTGTTCCAGAGCGAACAATATCAAGTGTTTTGAGTATCTGATGAAGACATAGTTGCAGCAAAATACCAAGATGATGAGTTAGATACAACCACCAAAGTCATCAATGAAGCCAATCACGTACAATCAAGAGGAATTGGAGGCAAATCGTTGAGGAATTGTCTCCAACAACCATTGTCAATGATGACGCAAATCATGGACATTGAGGGGGATATCTCCCCTATTATTAATTAATTATTAGTTTAGTATTTGATTCCTATAGTAATCGCACAGATTACGTAGTATTCAATGACTTCCCTAGTTAGAAGTCAATAGGACTTAGGAGACTTTGGCTTTAACAGCCAATATGTTTTATGTTTTCATAATCAATCAATTAATCAAAACACAAACTAAAATTTATATCTTAAACCGAGAGTTTTCTCTCAACCCAACATTGTTCTTACTTTAAGATTAAGTTTTCATCAGTATCTCTCGCTTCTTTAAATTCTTAAAGTTGTTTCAGATCATGAAATGCATGGTTTATCAATAAATTATAACACATAAACAAATGTTTTTATCAAGTCATGATATGAAGACCGTGTCGTGTATTCTAATTTGATAGTCACCCCGGTACCTCTCTTGCTGTTCTGGCACGCCATTTTTATGCATTTTCAGCCTTCTAGGAATATCTCTACACAGATTTTTCTAGTCAAGGAATATCGCAGAGTACTGGGCCGGGCCTTTGATCTAATTGCACTTTAAATGCTGACCCATTTATCTGACAAACGATGACTCCTAAGCGGTCAAGTGTTTCTTGACCAAATACATGGTAAATTACTATTATAACCTTAGAAATTATTTATTGTATGGAGGAAACAATGTTTCCTCTCGTCCTCTCTGAGCCATAAAAACCCAACAATGTCCAATTCTTCACAAGGAAGAAAACAGAGAGGAACGCCATGGACAGAGAGCAGCAAGAGTTACAGTTTCTGGGCTTCTTTGGAATCTTCAAACACTCCTTCAAGATCGTCTTCTCATGGAGAAAAATCTTCAGTCAAATCACTCTGACTCTAATCCTCCCACTCTCCTTCGTCTTCCTCTTTCACTTCCAAGTCTCACATCTCCTCTTCCACAAGGTAATCGAAGACCAACACGACCTCAATCGTCATTCGAATACAACCACCAGCCGTGAAAAGCTCTCTCACATGGTTTCCGCCGACTGGGCTGGATTTTGGCTCTTCAAAGCCGCCTATTTAACTGTATTTCTCATACTCTCTCTGCTCTCAACCGCTGCAGTTGTTTACACCATCGCCTGCATTTACACTGCCAAGCAAATCACCTTCAAGAAAGTCATGAGCGTGGTCCCCAGGGTCTGGAAGCGACTCGTGATTACATTCATATGGAGTTTCGCAGTCGCTCTGGTTTACAACCTTGTTGCAGTTGGGGTTTTCGTTTTGTGGGCTGTTGCTTTGGGGTTTTCTCCGATTGGGATTACGATCTTTGTCGTCCTCTTGATCTTGTACATTGCAGGTTTCTTGTATATCAAAATCGTGTGGAATCTAGCGAGCGTGGTTTCGGTGTTGGAGGACATTTATGGGTGGAAAGCCATGGTGAAGAGCAGGTGTTTGATAAAAGGCAAGCTGCGTGTTTCAATTGGTTTGTTCATTGTGATTGGCTTATGTTATGGGGTGATTCAAGTGGTGTTCGAGAACTTTGTGGTTTTTGGGGTTGCGCCTAGTTTGGCAATTTGGCTGGTGATTGGACTCATCTGCTTCTTGTTTCTACTCAAGGTTATGTTGCTTGAGCTTGTGATCCAAACAGTGCTCTACTTTGTCTGCAAGTCTTATCACCATGAAAGCATTGATATGTCCGCCTTATCTGATCATCTAGAGGTTTTTCTTGGAAACTACGTCCCTCTGAGGGCCAAGAATGTGCAGTTGGAAGAATGTCATGTGTAGATCGTCTCATGCTCTCAATGCAGACAAATATATGAACTTATGAAGACTTCTGTATGTATTTTATGAATATATATATGGAATCTATGCTTGTTTCAATCTCTATAAATAAAAAAAAAAAAAAAAGACTCTGCTTTGTTTCTTTTCCATTGTTTTTTGGCATTTTACATTGTAAATGTCGCGTTTGACCAAAAAAACATTGTTGGTGTGGAAGCGATTTTTGCATCCAATGTATTGTATTTACATTTCAGGAAATTATACCTCTACGGCTATTTTTATCGTCTCCCTCACGGTTTTGTTTTATAAAAATATCTCATTTCCCACACTCGAACGCATAGAAAAGTGAGCATTGAAGTTACCATCTCGCCTCCCCCACTAGATAATTTTTTGGATGCAAAAATCGCATCCATAATCGGCAACATTACTACATTAATTAATCCAAGGGGATTATGCGTGTTTTGATCACTATTGCTAATTGTAAATGGATTGGTATTTGGTAGGGATTGTGATGTGTAACCCTGATACAAATAATGTCTAATACGTATGACTTGCCCAAATTGCATTTCATACACCATCCTATCTTTGGGAGGAAATAAATGAATCGGCCATACACTGGCTAGCATATCGCTAAATTTGGTAATCTTTTCCTCTTCTTCTTTCTTCTTCTTTTTTCCTTGCTTTGGCTCATAAACCAGAAAAAGAAATGAAGAGGACCAGCTATAGGGTTGGTGTGAGGCCAAAACTCTAAATAGACTCTAAGAGTGTGTTTGGATTGAGGGATTTAGGGGGAAGGGAAGAGAAGGGAGGGGAGGGGAGGAAGGGAAGGGAGACTATTTTTTCCTCTCCTATGTTTGGATAGATAAAAAAAAGAAGGAAAAAAAATTTGTTTAATTTACTAATTTATCCTTATTTTTATGTTAAAATATTATGTACAAGGGTAAAATAGATATTTAACTTATAAATGACTTAATTAGTAATCTCTCCCCTCCAAATGACTTCATTTTGGAGAGAAAGATTTTTGACAAAAATTTAATGAAATCTTCCTCCCAAATCCCCTCAAATCCTTCCCCTTAATTTTTAATAAACTATCCAAACAAGGGAATTGGAAAGAAACTCTAAATCCCTTCCTTTCCCTTCCCTAGAGTGTGTTTGGATTGAGGGATTTGGGGGGAGGGGGGGAAGAGAAGGGAAAGGGAAAGGGAAGAAAGAGAAGGGAAGAGAATGGAAGGGAAAATACATTTTCCTCTCTTATGTTTGGATAGATAAAAAAAAGAAATGAAAGAAAAGTAGTTTAATTTACTAGTTTATCCTTATTTTTTATGTTTAAGTGTTATGTCCAATGGTAAAATAGGTTTTAAACTTATAACTAACTTAATTAGTAATCTCTTCCTTCCAAATGACTCCATTTTGGGAGGAAAGAATTTTGACAAAAATTTAAAGAAATCTTCCTCCCAAATCCCCTCAAATCCCTCTCCTCAATTTTTTATAAACTATCCAAATAAGGGAATTGGAAGGAAACTTCATTTCCCTTCCCTTCCCTCCCCTCCAAATCCCTCAATCCAAACACACTCTAAATGGGAGGGTCTACTACACTATGAAGCCACCATTGAAGTTCGATGAGGAAGTGATTGGAAATTGTTAGACTTAAAGTCTAATCGTCTAATCCTACATCAATTGGAGAACACCAAACAATGTAGTTTATAAGAAAAGCTTAAGTTTTTCTCAATAAACAAATGGCTTTTTCTAGGCTCAAATACCGTTAAATAAGATGGTCCAAAGAAACAAAACCTTACGAGTCCGATGTATCCACAGTGAATCGATTCCAAAGTAAGCAAAATACTTGTTGATTTGAGTGAGCTGAGATTTTTGATATGGTATCAAAGCAAAGTTTCAATCCTGTTGGATAAGCCTCTACTAGTCTACTTGTTGGGCTTGACATAATAAAATAAAATTTACAAGTGCGGGGAGTGTTAAGATGTATAGGGATGAGATTCCAGATAAAAATGCTATTGATAGATCATCAACCAACCAAGTTTGACAAGCACATGAAAATTTCATGTATAACTCTGGTGGGATTTGAACTCAGGTGGCAAAGGGTACGCCATCAATCAGTGGGAAAAAGTTGAGAAGTTATTTGAACACCATGTAGCACAGCCCATGCTTCACCAAGACGAGGGCCCAACATCATTTTGGATTGTTGCATTTGCAAGGATACTGATGTGGATCAGGAAGCTACCCTATTCATGGAGAAATATGACCGTTGTAACAACTAGTCAGAGTTGCACGCTGTCTTTGGTGTAATTGTTCTCCTCTTTTGTTTTGTCTGTTTTGGTCTGTCCTGTTGGGCTGGGTCTTGGTGTTCTGGCCCTGTTTTGTTGTAGGGCCTTCGGCCCATAATTCTAGGGTTATGTTCGTCGTCTGTGTTTGGTTGTAGTAGTTTTTGAAATAGAAAGAAAAAGAGACTAGTTCTCCGCCGTTGTCCCAATTCTTGGCATCTGACAAGATCAACAAGTGTTGGTTGATATTCTCTACTCTAATCTTGGTATTCTTAGGAATCAACAGGGTTTTAGGGTTGAATTTACATCAGTTGGTATCGGAGCAGGTTCGCTCCACTGTCCGTGATCTGTTTAAGGGTATCAGTCCAGTTACGATATGCCACCTAGGAAGCGCAACAACAAGGGGGCCGAGGAAGGAGGTGCTAGCAGTCGGGGAGATATAGACAAACTGACCGAACAGGTAGCCACTTTGACCCAGCAGATGATGGGGGTCACAACAGCCTTGCAGGGCATGAGTTTTAACCAACAGGCTCCAGACTTAGAGGAGACATTAACAGAAGGGTCAGATGAGGACTTTAGTAACCCGTTTGCACCAACAAGGAATGAAAACCACCGTAGAGAGCAACACCCAGTGGTAAACGTTAATAGATGGGAGTCTGGAATTCGGGTTGATATACCAGAGTTCACGGGTGGTTTGCGGGCAGAAGAGTTCATGGATTGGCTGTATGCTGTAGAGGAGGTACTTGAGTTCAAAGAGGTACCTACACAGAGGCGAGTTCCTCTGGTGGCTACGAAACTTAGGGGGCGTGCGGCGGCGTGGTGGCAACAATTTAAACTTAATCGTTTGAGGCAAGGAAAGGCCAAAATCGATTCCTGGGAAAAGATGAAAAAGTATATGCGCGCGGCTTTCCTTCCCCATAACTACGTGCGAACTCTATATCAACAATTACAGAATCTGCGGATGGGAACGCGTAGTGTTGATGATTACACAACTGACTTTTATCAATTGGTGGCACGGAATGATTTAGGGGAGACAGAGGATCAGCTCGTATCTCGCTATATAGGAGGGT
Source organism: Tripterygium wilfordii (assembly GCF_013401445.1). Lineage (NCBI taxonomy): Eukaryota > Viridiplantae > Streptophyta > Magnoliopsida > Celastrales > Celastraceae > Tripterygium > Tripterygium wilfordii. Next base: position 12,551,788 of record NC_052253.1, on the reverse strand, counting down.
TGAGGGTGCAATTCCAAGACATTCTTAACATGTTTGATCTGTTTACAGTGTCGGAGGCATATCAGCGCGCGAAACAAGTAGAGACCAGACTAAGCAGGAAGGGAATAGAGTCCTTTTGGAGTGGTGGAGCTGCGGGACACAATGCTAACAATAGTCTTGGAAACAAGTCGGATAGTACCGTGGTGACAAAACCTACTCCACCCATTTCTTTGAATCGAACAGCAGTTGGTGGATTAAAGTGTTACAAATGTGGTGAACCGGGTCATCGAGCCTTTGAGTGTCGTAAGGGTGACCGTGGGGGAAAAGCACTGCTAGTTGAATTGGATGAGGACCACCCAGGTGAGCTGGAGCCGGGTGATGATCCTGAACATGTTGAAAGGATAGAGATGCAGGAGGAAGTATTGCATGGCGACCAAGGCTCCTCGCTGGTTGTCCGTAGATCTTGTTACACACCACGAGTGGTGGATGGGGAAAATTGGTTGCGTAACGCAGTGTTTCAATCAACTTGCACTATAAATGGGAAAGTTTGTCGTTTCATTGTTGACTCAGGGAGTTGTGAAAATGTCATTGCTGAGGAGGTGATACGGAAGCTTAAACTTAATACCGAAGAACATCCGAATCCATATCGGCTGTCATGGATACAAAAAGGGGTGGAGGTACGAGTATCTAAGCGATGTTTGGTTTGTTTTTCAGTGGGTTTAAAGTACCGTGACCAGGTCTGGTGTGATGTGGTTGAAATGGACGCGTGCCATTTGTTGTTGGGAAGGCCCTGGCAATTCGATAGGCACACCATCCATGATGGACAGAGGAATACCTACACTTTTGTGTTCGAGAGCACAAAAATTATTTTGATACCAAGCTCTGAACAGACACCACAGGTTGTCGTTCCTTCTACTGTGCCTAATCTGTTATCCTTTCGCTGCTTTGAGGAAGAGTTGGCTGATTCTGAGGTAGTATATATGCTCGTGGCCAAAGAGGTCACAACTGGTAATAGAGTTCCTACGGAAGTCCAGAACCTGATGAAGGAATTTGGGGATGTATTCCCAGACCAGTTACCTACGGGTTTGCCCCCGTTGCGTGATATCCAGCATCGCATTGATTTGATTCCCGGAAGCGTTCTCCCAAATCGTCCTCATTACAGGATGAGCCCTCAAGAACACGAGGAGCTTAGAAGACAAGTAGAAGAACTGGTAGCAAAAGGACATGTGCGGGAAAGCCTTAGTCCTTGTGCGGTTCCCGCATTATTGGCTCCAAAAAAAGACGGATCGTGGCGGATGTGCATTGATAGTCGTGCTATCAATAAGATCACAACTAGGTATCGCTTTCCCATTCCTAGGTTGGATGATCTCTTGGACCAGCTCACGGGTGCCACCATTTTTAGTAAGTTGGACTTGAAGAGTGGTTATCACCAAATCCGGATCCGACCCGGGGATGAGTGGAAGACAGCATTTAAAACACGGGAGGGACTGTATGAGTGGTTAGTTATGCCTTTTGGTTTGTCAAATGCACCTAGTACGTTTATGCGATTTATGAATCAAATTCTTCGGCCATTTATTGGGCGGTTCGTCGTGGTCTATTTTGACGACATTTTAGTCTATAGTGCTGATTCGGATGTGCACCTTCAGCATCTTCGAGAAGTCCTACTGGTGTTACAGCGGGAGAAATTATTTGGGGGCTTAAGTAAGTGTTCCTTTATGGAGAGTAAGATACTCTTCCTGGATTATGTTATTTCAGCTCAGGGCATTGCTGTAGATGATGCTAAAGTGGAAGCAATACGTGGATGGCCAGAACCAAGAACTTTGTTTGAGGTACGGAGTTTTCATGGGTTGGCGTCTTTTTATCGGAGATTTATTGCTGATTTCAGTTCCATCATGGCTCCAATCACGGATTGTATGAAAGGTAGGAAATTTGTATGGACTGGGGCTGCTTCAGTGGCTTTCCAAAAGATCAAATTGGTACTTTCTAGTGCCCCTCTCTTGGCTCTACCAGATTTTACCCAACTGTTTGAACTTCATTGTGATGCCTCTAAAGTGGGAGTGGGGGGTGTTTTAAGTCAACGGGGACGACCGATTGCTTTCTTCAGTGAGAAGCTTTTGGGAGCCAAGCTTAACTACAGTACGTATGATGTTGAGTTCTACGCAATTGTTCAAGCCGTGAAACACTGGTATTGCTATCTCATTCATGACGAATTTATTCTTTACTCGGATCATGAGGCTCTGAAACACCTCAATAGTCAAAGCAAGCTGTCAGCTCGTCATGCCTCCTGGGCCAATTTCCTCCAAAGGTTCACATTCACGGTTAAACACACTGCAGGTTCCCTGAATCGAGTTGCGGACGCGCTGAGTCGTCGCACCTCTGGCTTGGCTGTTTTGCGTGCTCGGGTGGTAGGCTTCGACCATTTTCAATCTCTTTATTCTACTGATGTGTATTTCAGTCCTGTCTTGGATACTATCGCAGCCAGAGAGCCATCTGAATTTCATCTCCACGAGGGATTCTTGTTTCGTGGGAATCAGTTGTGTGTACCTGATTGTAGTCTTCGGTTGCAGATTATTAAGGAGGTCCATAACAGCAAGCATATGGGCCGTGATAAGTCTTTTGCCAGTGTGGCTGCTTCATATTTTTGGCCTTCCATGAGGCGTGAAATTTATCGTTTTGTGGATGGTTGTCGTATCTGTCAGGTTTCTAAAGGTACAACTACTAATGCAGGATTATATATGCCATTACCAGTCCCTTCACAACCCTGGACGGATGTCAGTATGGATTTTGTGTTGGGTCTTTCGCGCACCCAACGCGGATTTGATTCTATATATGTCGTGGTTGATCGATTCTCTAAGATGACTCATTTTATGCCATGCAAGAAGACTACGGATGCAAGTCGAGTTGCCGATTTGTATTTTCGGGATGTGTACAGGCTTCACGGGCTCCCTCTTTCCATTGTGTCTGATCGAGATACCCGCTTTCTATCACATTTTTGGCGGAGTCTGTGGAAACTAACGCGTACAGACCTGAAGTTCAGTAGCGCTTACCATCCCCAGACGGATGGGCAAACCGAGGTAATTAACCGTTCCTTGGGTAATCTGCTTCGAAGTTTTGTTGGTGATCATTTGAAAACCTGGGATCAATGCCTCTGTCTTGCTGAGTTTGCATTAAATAGTACGGTCAACAGGAGCACAGGGTTTCCTCCTTTCCAGGTTGTTTACGGTCACGTGCCCCGTACTCCCATTGATCTAATCCCTTTTCCAGACTTCCATCGTGTTGAGGGTAGAGCTGGAGATTTCATTGATAAATTGCAGCAAGTTCATTATTCTACACAGCAGCGACTCCTTGACTCTACTGTCAAATACAAACACTTTGCTGATCAGAAGCGCCGCTCGGTGGAATTTGAGGTGGGCGATTTTGTTTGGGCCATTCTCACCAAGGATAGGTTTTCCCCTGGTGATTACAGCAAACTCTCTTCCAGGAAAATTGGTCCCTTTGAAATCATTTCTAAGATCAACAGTAATGCTTATCAACTGAAGCTTCCTAGTCATATTCGAACCAGTGCTGTGTTTAATGTTAAACACCTTATCCCCTATGTGACTGACACTTCCGATGATGAGGTGCCATCGTCGAGGACGCCTTCTTCGTTCCCAGGAGGGAATGATGTGGATCAGGAAGCTACCCTATTCATGGAGAAATATGACCGTTGTAACAACTAGTCAGAGTTGCACGCTGTCTTTGGTGTAATTGTTCTCCTCTTTTGTTTTGTCTGTTTTGGTCTGTCCTGTTGGGCTGGGTCTTGGTGTTCTGGCCCTGTTTTGTTGTAGGGCCTTCGGCCCATAATTCTAGGGTTATGTTCGTCGTCTGTGTTTGGTTGTAGTAGTTTTTGAAATAGAAAGAAAAAGAGACTAGTTCTCCGCCGTTGTCCCAATTCTTGGCATCTGACAAGATCAACAAGTGTTGGTTGATATTCTCTACTCTAATCTTGGTATTCTTAGGAATCAACAGGGTTTTAGGGTTGAATTTACATCAGATACTGTGGACCATGCTTCACCAAGATACGTATTCGAACAACTGGCATCGCCGTTATTCCACCTGTTGATTTGTACACACAGAATTTTATGTGTTTTATGTGGGACGTGATGTTTATTATTTTCGTTGATTTTATGCGTGCTTTTGCAGGGATAGCCTGACCCGGGTCCTGATCTGGGGCCAGATGCTGGTTGGACACTAATCAAATCGGGGTCCAAGCCCAGTCATATCAATAGGTGAGTCTTCAGTCCAAAAATCTTATCACATTGAAGCCCAATCAACTAGAATTGTTGTAGGCCCACCTAAGGGAGTTGAAAGGACAAAGGTCGAATAGCAATCACATGTAAGTAAATTCACTCTATTTTTCTATTTTAAGATTTCCTGAAATCCGAATTTTTGCCACCAAAGGAAATCGTTTACAGAGCCGGAGAGATGGGTATTGCATGTAGGGCGCCAATTCCTCGTCTCCTCCCTAAATCCACAATTCCTAACCCAAATAAAACCCTAACAAACTCAATCAAGGCATCTCTGCGAAATGGAAGCATCACCAGGCGTTTCTTTCTCCTCTCTCTTCCCATATCTACTATTCTTCTTGGTAGTAACAATCGGAATATGATTCAATCCAGTTCAAATATAGCTCTAGCCGACCTGGTGAGTCCCTCCGAGCGAGAAAGCAGCGCCATCATTTCCCGGAGAGTGTCGGAGGCCGTGGAGTTGCTGGAAAAGGGGAGGGAATTGCAGGCTCTCGGTGATTTCAGTGAAGCTCTTCGTTATTTCACATTGGTAAATTCACACTCCCTTCTGTGCTTGTAGAATTTCAGTTTAAATGTCCGTAAAGACACAACATGTACAGAAGGCTCTGTTTATACCACATAAGGTGTTGCCTATATTCAATCCTTTTCATGGATTTGATGCAACTGTGCATGTGCCTCAATCTAGAGTGACTGTTGTTGTGTAGCCAGGTTCTCCTGCCCAAAGCCAATGAATCCTTTTAGTCTGAGGTTAGGATTGAGACTACTATCGCCAGTCTCTCTACTCGGACTAAGCCCCCTTTTCCTTCTATTCTTCGATTTGGTCGCTACACTTCGCTTTTGTTGGTACCTTGGAGGTGGAAAGGTTGCTGTTATGTGTTCCATTATTGTTTATTAAGGTTATAGTTTGTTTACAAGTGGTGCAATGAAATTATATTTTAGTTTGTTTACAAGTGGTGCTATGGAATTAGATTTTTAACCCTACAGAATGTTTCTTTATATAAATTTATAAGAAAGTGCAAAGAAACAAGAAGCAGGACAGTACTGAAAAGCAAAGTACATAATGTTCATTATATTGTCTAGAGAGCCAAAATTTGGTGGAGGAATATCAGTAATGAACGAGGTGATCAATGTCCGCTTCTTCGCCACTGATGGATCTGTTATTTTGCTCCAAACAGATTAACGAGTGACGCCTGCCCCAGGTGACCAATGAAAAAGCTAGATTTTAACTCATAACCAAACTGATACCAATTAGTTTCCAAATTACCTCCCAAATCTTCCTGGTCCAGGTGCAGCAAAGAAGAGTTTGTCTGACAGGTTTTACATGAGCAGCATCTGTTGGCAATAGAAGAGCACAAGTTGAATTTTGAGTAGAATTGATGGGTTCCAGTTTATAAACTCTTTGACTTGTTGGTTACCCATTCTAAATTTGTACTGCATTATTTGTAATTGAATCCTCAACAACCTTGAAACACTTGAGAACTAAACACAAATGAAGGATTTCACTACGACAATTCTCACTGTTTTGGAAACAGAAATATGTTTTCAATCTATGCAAGGCAGTGAGGCACTCATTATGTCTGATGTTCTGCAGCAACAAATACTTTGCATTCTAGCAGCCAATGTGGTATGCTATCATGATGCAAAAATGACTATTGCATCAATCTATGTTCAGTTCGTTAGATGGATCATGATTATGTATATGCTGACAAACCCCACCCTGCTAATGTCCACTGGAAATTCCAAAGAGCGAAATCATATTTGCCTATGGCTTCAGGTGGTAGAAAATTACAAAGACTTGGCATTCTCGGACTATGCAAGAGTTGGGAGAGCATTAGCCCTATATGAGGTTGGAGACAGAGAAGAGGCAATTGCAGAACTGGAGGATGTTTCCATATCTTTGAAGGGGTATCCAGGTATCCGCAAAGTTTTTGTTTATCATCACACCAGCGGAGAAATTTATTATTATTTTTGAATTGTCTTATTGGCTATTTGTATGTTGGGATTTTCAACAGAAGTGCATGCAGCCCTTGCAGCAGCCTTGTATGTGGATAAACATGCCCCACTACTGGCAGAAAACCAGTTCACAATCGCAACTGTGCTTGATCCTCACTATACGGACCTCTCATATGTGAAAGATACAAAGCACTGGCCTCCAAGTTTGGTTAGTTCTTTGCAACACTTCATCACACTTACTTAGAAGTTGTAATATATTGCAGATCCATATACTATCACACAACCAAGAAGTTTGACTTCTTGTAAAATTGTAATATTTCATTATAGCAAGGCAGTGAATGATCGATAGAGGTATCTGCAATTTTGCTGAATCTCTCCACTTACTGCTTATCACACTTATTTTTTGTAATATATTACAAATCAATGTACTATTTACATGACCAAGAAGTTTGAATTCTTGTGAAATTGTAATATTTCATGATAGCAATGCATTGAATGATAGCAATTTGCTGGATCTCCCCACTGGCCGCCTTTCCATGTTTTCATTTTAACTTATACTTGAGGTTTATGAACTAATCATAGCCACCTATGTTTTTGACTGTTTGTGTTTTTTGTTTTCCTTTGTAATCCTCATCATTTATCGCAACTATTATATTCGCCTGGATTAGATGTAAATTATCAGAAAGAATTTTAACATTAGGAAGTGGTGATGTAGAAAAGTCCCCGGACATTCCAACGTGTTTATGTTATGGAATTCAGCCACCTGTGGATCATGATCCTCAAATCCTTTCTTTAGTACTTCTATGTGTGTCTTTTTAGTTTAAAAGATACTTTTAGGTCTCCCTTTCTCTTTTTAACATTCTCTTCATGAATGTTTTCTACTCTTTGCTCAAACCCCTTCACTAGACTGAATATTCTAAATTCATGTGCTATCACTCTTTGGGCATGTCAGCAGTTAAAAGCTTACATTTTGTATGGTACATTATTGTGGGGCTTACAAAAGACTTAAAAGATTTATCTTTTAACTTAAAAGGGAATTCTTCGATTGTACAAACTGCCGGATGCACTATTTTTTTTACTTCATCCAGCCAATTTTAACCCTATTAGTTGCATACTCCTAGAACGCTTTGTCATTCTGTATAATTGATCCAAGTTTCTTTGCTTTAGATATTTCTTTCCCACATATTCCATTCCCGTCTGTTCAGGCAGCTATTGATGATGTCGAACTTTGAAAATTGGATCACTTTAAAATCTCAAAATGTTTATATTTTCGTAGTCCTGGCCTGGAAGTCATTGGATAAGATTGAGAGCTGTAAATCTGTGTAATCTATGGTTTTGAAATATTGTTTCAAAAGCATTATGTCTTGCCATTGATTATTGATAAATTGACAATAGAATTTTCTGGGAACTTTCTTTGTGTCCTGTCATGTGGAAAGTAGGTGTCCTTGTGTTATGATGTCTTTTGTCTTGAGAGAAGTTTGAGTAATAAGTTTATTAATTTTGTCTATTTGAGACTTCTCGAGTGCAAGTTGTGATTAAGTTTTTTTTCCCAACTTACGTGGCACATGATTCTCCCTTGCAAGAGCTTGTACACTGTAGCTAACCTTTGGTGAATTGATTTGAGATTAATGTTCCTTAGGTTGTCTTGATCTGGACTACTAGGAATAAAAAGATAAGCTATTCATCTGGCATAAAAGAAATTAAGAAAGATAAGAAACTAGGAAAAATTAGTTGAAAAGAGGGTATAAGGACACTAATGTATGTCCTTATAAATTGGTATTTCGTCTTGGTCCCCAACTCATCCTGCCTCCACTAATATGTATACTAGAATGCCATCAGCCTTTCCTATAGTGTGGCAAACCTAAATAGGCCTAATTCTCCTTCCTCCACTATATCATCACCCACTTACCCAAACTTTCGATTACCAACCCACATAATAAACCCATCTCCATAAAAGTATAAAATATCAACAAAAATGATTGGGATACTAGTAAAAAGCATCCTAATCATCCCAGTAATAGATGTGTCACTCTCTGATTTAATCATCAGGTTTTGTGAACCCCTATACTTACATCAATCAAGGGACAATATCCACTATTAAAATAACTGAGATGCTTTTTACTGGCATCCCTAACATTTCTATAACTTCAAACTTTTCTTTTCCTCCTTTTGGGAAATCATTAACTATTATAGTCGTAAAGCAGGGTTTATTAGTCACATATCCCGGGAGTGACATGATTTCTTATGCATGTCGTTTGTACAATTAGGTAGCCTACTAATAGATAGATGATCATTTTTTTATTATGTTATCATGGACTACAGAGTAGTTGTCTTTGTCTATTGTTCAAACTTCAAAGTTCAAACTGAGACTTTGGTTGGGGAAGAGATGGGGATGGATTACGTATGAGACAAGGCTCGCCTAGTCTCCTACATTGCTTTTCCAATAATTATTTCTGCATATATAGATTTACTTAATTTGACTTTCCAGAAGCACATATATTGCATACGTGTGTGTCTAACATACAGTATATACGACATAACACATATGGATTGCATGCTGGTGCTGTACTTGGCCAATTATGTAAAGGTTAATTTTTAGTCGTGATATGACCCATCAAGTTATTATAGTAAGCATCATTAGTAATCTGCTTGGTAGTGGAAGTTGAATTATTCAAATGGCAGACAAGATGATGCTTCAGCCCAAATTTTCTTCTCTAATTAATCCTGGTTTTTGGTGGACTTGATTTGTCTTTTTGTTGCTTCTTCCCCTCTCTCTCACTCACCTCAGTCGTGCATGTGCATCACGTTTCATCTTCCTCTTGCCCATTTTAGCTATTACAGGGGAGTGTTGATGTTCTATTCACTAACTGGCATATAGAATTTGCACAATTTTAAACTACGTAGCAGTAAGACTGTGCAAGTCTGATCCTTCGAGCCCCCGCAGCGATGCGGAGCCTTCTATAAGGTGTCTGAAACAGGAGGGGATAAAGTAATGAAATTGTTCTAGGCATCAAAGCTATAGTTTCTCCCCCATGTGGGGATAAAACTATGTTGATGTACCATTATTGGCTCACTAAAACAAGTAAAGCTGGTTGTCTTTTAAATTTGGCACTTGGATATGCACTGCTGCTGCATTTTCATCAGGTATGAGAAATTGAGAAGTGACATATACCACCTTTAAAAGGTCATGATCCGAACTGATAACATCCCTAATTGTGTATCTGATTATGCATATATTATATAGGATCACAATCAGATGGCAGGAGAAAACTCTACTCTGACAGCTGTTATGGATTGACTATCAAAGGAGTTTGGTCAGAGTTGGAGAATCACATGGACAAGAGCTACCACATGTAAATAGATTCTACTCTTGTTTCAAGGATTCCCTTAAGATTAGCTTCTGATGCATGAACATGTGTATTGTGAATGTGTTGAATTTCAACTTGCATCACAGTTTGAACTTTGAACCTATGACTGGTAGTCTGCAATGGAGCAATTTTATCACTGCACAGACTTACAACTGCCCTTTAATTGGTGTATTAGTGAGAAAAACTTGTTAGAAAAGTCATTGCACACTTTGCCAGAAGTTAGGGTGTTATTTCTAGGAACTTGAAGTGCATCTTTACTGTTATTATTATTTTTTTGCCATCCCAGCATTTCATTATTTTATAAAAGAAGGTGTTTGACATGATGGAGCCATATTGTATAAAAGACCTAGAGGGTCGATCTGAAGCTGAATTTAATTTTTTAAAAATATTTTGCTGAAAATCCGGTATGATGTTGGGGTTTCCAACTATTCTAGATTCTAATAGACAGCCGGCTTAAAATATAGCATTCAAACGAAGATTTTCAAGATTATGTTGTTGATTAAATTCATATCTTAGAATGCAATTATGCTGTGGTAAAATCTGCTATTGAAAGAGAGGAGAAGATTTCATTTTTATTTTGATGAATATTGAGTTGTTCCTTAGTCACTTTCTTCAATTCCCTCAATAGATACTGATTCCTTGGTGCTTGTTTGGCTCTCTGATTTTACTTAAAATGAATGATCTCTATGCACTTTTTAGTTTTTACACTATGATTTATGTGATTTTGTGTTCTTTAAGCAAGTTGGTATCAAATCTTTGCTTAGCCAAAGAGATAAAAGATGCCATGCTCTGTCTGCCATGAGTACCTAATTTAGCAAATGACCCATTAACCTCTAAACCTTTGACTGATATTTCTTAACCATCAGGACATGACACAAGTTGGAAAAGAAAAATGAACTGTTCTCAGACAATTTAGATCTGTTCATGCACATTAGGTTAAGCTGTCTGCTTTTTTCTGGTTGTTTCCCACATTATTGTCGTTATCATGTCTTGTATCAAACCAAATGCTAAATCTCCCATGACCACCACTATGGGTCTAGAAAGAAAATATGAAGAAAACCTTACTCCCACGTTAGTTCAAAGAAGTTCTTTCCTAATTTTGAACCTTTGCACAGATGAAAACAACTTTATCATGAATGTTTTTTTTTATTATGAAGTGAGTGACTATTTTATTTCTTGAGCACACAAGTTTTATTTTCAAAGAATGTGGGGTGAGATTCAAACTTCAAAGACATTAACAATTCTTTCTCTGCAGGTGGGTCAGTTTGACTGCAATACTGCATTGATAGATACAGGAAAAAGATAGGAAAGGTTGTGGGGGGACCAAACTCTCAATTATTCTATATTATTAGTTACAATCTCTACACCCTTTTCACTTGGATAAGCCCCCCCTATTTTTGGCCTTCTCTGGTGTTTGTATTCTGGTGCTCTCCTCTGATTCCTCCAAATAAGATAGCACTTCACTGCTTCTCTTTCTCTCCTTCTCCCTCTCCCTCTCTCTCTCTCTCTCTCTCTCTCTCTGTATGTCTGGCTGTCTCTCTCTCTCTCTCTCTCTCTCTCTCTCTCTCTCTCTCTCTCTCTCATGTGATGTTTGTCAGTGTAACACTGCAGTCTTCATAAGTTTTTCTGTACTATAGAAAGTTCAGTTTCAATTTCTCCATCAATAATCATTTTTTGCTTGCTTGTATACTAGTATATCTATGTCCTCATGATTTCCTGTTAACTTTATGTGACATCGTTTAACACCCACTACTTGGATTCTCACATCAAGTATGCTTTCTTCTTGAATCTTGGTTTTTCTTCCATGAAAGAAGCAGAAATGAGCATACCCCACTTGTTCAGGTGCCCAATTACTCTGGATTTGTTCAAAGATCCAGTGACTCTGTGCACAGGCCAAACCTATGACAGATCAAGCATAGAAAAATGGATTTCAGCAGGTAATCTCACATGTCCTGTTACAATGCAGAAGCTTAATGATCCAACTATGGTTCCTAATCACACTCTTCGTCATTTGATCGATCAATGGCTTCACATGGGTCAACTGCATTTTGATTGTGATTATCTGATAAAAATTGATTCTTTAGCTTCACTGAAACAGAACCTTGATTCTCATGAAGCTAAACTAGAAACCAAGCTTCAATCCCTTGAAATCATTCAGGTATTGACTGAAGAATCGCCATCACAGGTCCATTCTTTGCTCCATTTTGGATTCTTAGATTCACTACTGGAATTACTCTTCACAAAAGTCGAATCCGAGCTCTCTCAAGAATATACAAAGCTGGTAGAGCAGACACTTTGTTGTGTTAAAAGAATGCTGCCCTTTTGTGAACTGGAGTCCCTAAATATGCTTAAAGAAAAGTCCAGACTGGAATCTTTTTTAGCTTTGTTTGAGCATGGTAGTGGCATGATCAAGAAGAGTTCTTGTCAACTTATAGAGGCAATAGCATCATCTTCAGAGACAAAAGAGCTCTGTGCTATCCTTGGCCAAACAGAGAAACTATTGCAAGGACTTGTTCTTCTGCTTCACCAAAACCGAGAGGAATCCGATTCTGGAATCAAAGCCATATCAGCATTGTGTTCTTTGGAACTGAATAGACAGAATTTGGTTAAAGAGGGTGTGGTAGATGGACTCATAGCATACATTTCAGATGCCGAAAGACGCGAAAGAAGCTTGGCACCAAGAGCAATGGCAACACTTGAGCTGCTTTTAGGACTAGAAAGTGCAAAAGAGGCATTGATCAGTAGCAAGGATGGTATTAGAATGATTGTGAAAATGGTTTTCAAGGTATCAGATCATGAAGGCAGTGAAAGTGCAGTGAAATCGCTTACAATCATATGTAATGACTCATTAAAAGCAAGAGAAGCAGCAATGGCTGCTGGGGTACTAACTCAGTTGCTATTGCTCCTTCAGAGCCAGTGCAGTGGTAGGACAAAAACAAAAGCAAGAATGCTATTGAAGCTTCTTAGATCAAAGTGGGTTGAGGATACAAAGCATTTGTAGGTTCATGGTTTCTCTGTGGGTCTATTGAACTTCCCTGTAACATGGGTTCTGTATGAAGGAGTCGTGTGTTCTTAGATTTGTTTTCAAGAAACCAAATTCGTATGAACTGTACAGTTCCAATATTATCGGCACCTAATTTTGCCCTCATAACACAGTATTTTATCAATTAAAAGTGATTGAGGGAAAAACTAGAAGAAAAATATCATGTTCTAATGTTGAAAATATGATCAATCGCGTTGCGTCGGGAGTGAAAATCACTCCCTACAGTTTCAGCTTCAAATTTGCCCCAATGCAGTGATACCATTACACACCACTCATCCAAACATTTTTTTGTTCCGAACGTGATCATTTGACAGGTGTAAACATACCGCCAAATGTACCCAAAATCTCAAACTATTACGATTATTTACCAACATCAAACAATTCAATGGTAAGAAACACTTAAGGAAGCAGTAAAAAATTCATTAGAATCTCTAATGACTCCTCCACCTCTTAAATGTTTTTTTTTGTTTGTTAAATAAGCGGAGAGGGAGACTCGAATTTTAGGGTATCACCGAGTCAAATATATACATTAACCATTTCGGTTGAGTGATTGTTCACATCCTGAAAACCCCTAGATTGCCAACTGCACTACCATCAACATTCAACTTGAACCGCCCCGCCGCTAGACGAGACCAATTCACAACCTTAAAGCTCGTGGCACGCAACTTGAGAATCTGTACGCCAATTCTGTGCCTAGTGCCAAGCTGCCAACATTGGTATCCTTCATTTCATTGTAGTCCAATATCACATAACACCAAAATTAACTTCTAAAAGAGAGACCACGCATGTGTGCACATGTATCATTATACTTCTAGTACCAATAATTAAAAGGCTGATATGTATGACCCACCGACCCAAATTGTTCAAACGATAAATAGCATATTTTGTCTAATAGTTGCAAGTTGTTGATATTGTTGATGCGATTGTGTTGTTAGCTGAATATTGGGTTACTTTATTTGAGAGCGCTACGTATCCCTAATAAATTCAGTTATAACATTTAATTAGACAATGTAATAATGAAATTTAATGTAATTAGACAACATAATAATGAAAATCAATGTAATTAGACAACATAATAACGAAATTCAATGTGATTAAATAACGTAATACTGTTATGACTGGTTACGAAAGAAATTGTTAGGGATATATAAAGTTTTCGTATTTTATTTGGTGGTTCAGAATGAACCAAGAGAAAGGGGTGTATTGTACACAAAAATTGTAGCACCTTGGCTCGGGTGACGGGGCTATAAACTTCTGCAGTGTTAAGTAATAGCGAATCTAGGAAATAAATTAAGGGGGATTGATCAATGGAAGAGTCAAAAATTTACAAGAGGGGATCAAAGGTTGATGGGGGTTTGGGGATGACGCCCCCCATTCAACCGTGTGCATCCATCATTGGTGTTAAGTTTGGTGATATTGGACGAGTTATCGAGTAGCGAAAAGGTAAAGTCTCTGATCCCATATCGTCTAGAGGAAGATATGATATATAAAATATAATAGGTCAAATTTCCTAACTAATAACAAGTCTGAGCTCAAACTAATATGAGTTCGTACTGGGTTTGAGAAGACAAAATTACGCACAGTATAGATTGACTCAAAACAGACTAAAGTGTTGGTATTGCAGAGGAGGATGGAGCTGTTACAAAAATAGTCTATGATTACGTCTTGAAGTGAACCAAAAGATTTATGAAAACCACTCGCTTTCTTACACGAGGTGAGTAGAAAGAAAAGATGCACCACCTCGTCACTACCTCACTGTGCTACCACGCCGAATTAGCGCCGCCCATACTTTTAGACCAAGAAAATGGTTAGGTTCTTTCTGCGAATGCAATCTAGGTCACTTCCACAGTTCCGCTTGAATATTGCAAACCATCCTCTAACAATAATTTAATCTGGGTTAGGATCCGGACAACTAAATTAGACAAAATTTATGTATTTAGACCCAGATTTCGGATATATAATTTATATACGAATTTGGTTTAATCCGGATCGGAAAAATTCAACCATTCAAACCGAACAGAGTTTTTGTCACCCCTAATTCCAATCCATCACTAGTAGTCTAGTAGTAAAGTGACTGGTCCTCTACTACTAAACCAATACAAAATTGAGTAATTGACTGCAAGCCCAATAAAAAGAAAGGGAGAAAATAGTCGGCCGCAAGCCCACTATTAGTAGTAGTCTATTACTGACTGGCTTAGAGCACATGCAATGGTTTAGCATTGTTTGGGACAACAACACACCTTGGGACATGTGCATATGTGTTGTAGCAAGGAATGAAAATGTTTTCTCTACAATGGTTTAGGTCTAATGGCTTCACTTGTGCCCATTTTTTGCAGCATTCAACGCATGTGGGCCAGGTTTGCTCTAAAAGCAAGCTAGCATGGGGGCAATCCAAACACCATTCCCCCGTGTTTGGGCCATCAAATTTGAGCCAAAAAAAATCTATTGTTGTAGTGTAAATTGAGTTCATGGCCCAACAAATTGCTAATCTCTAGGATCCATGGGCCAATAAAACATGTCCATTGCATGTGCTCTTACTGCCCCTTAAATGGCGGGCCTTAAAATAGACTGCAGTTCGGGCTGGGCTTTTTCACAAATAAATTGGACTGTTTCACAGTGAGTCTCGTGTATTTAAGCCCAACATCACCGTAAAAGAGTGTACAATACTACAATCTACATAGATAACCATGATCATGACATTCGTCAGGCTGTATAGTGTATAGTTTGAAACTCAGCCCATTGGGCTAGTTTAACTAGCCAGCCCAACTTTGATAATGTCTTCAGGCCCATATCAAGATTTGAAAGGCCAAGACGGACCCAAGCAGTCTGCAGCTCAATAATAGACTTCCGGGCTTCTTTGGTAATATTTTCTTCGGCCCAAATCAAGATTTAAAAGGCCCAAACGGACAGAAGTCGCGTGGTCCTCTACAACACTTTCATTTTATCCCTGATCTGTATGAAATATTAGACATTAAATGGGTCCTACATATATATTTATAATCACTCACTATCACACATACCACATAATAAGATTGAGAGTAATAAGAGAGAAAGAACCAATGGCTTTGAGACACAAGGTAATAGCCCACCACATTTAATCAAAAGCTTTTTTAATATACATGTTAATTAACACAAGCATATTTTGAGCCTACCATATCCAAAATAAATAAAGAAGAAAAAACCATAAAATATAATTAATTTGGCAAACTTATATCATCAAGATCATCATCTAGAGACAAGAACATTTCGTCCAGGCATGAAAGTTCAGTTCCATCGTCATCATCGTCTTCATTGTTGTAGCAGAAGCTCTGTGAATCGCTTTTCCTCTCATAAACTCGGCATAGAACCAAGTTATTACCTTCCTACAAACATATAATTAATATCTAAATTAGGAAAATCAGATAACATATGCAATAATACAGATGAAATCAAACACCAAATCATATCTTACCGATTTTTTTGGCATTTTTCTTTTATTGTAAAGTGAATTACTTGATCCATAGTTGCAAAGTCGATATTCCTGCATAACCCAATTGGTTTCTATGCCTCCTTGAGCTCCATCATTGATGTAAAACACAAGATTTCTCTTCATACCAACTGTCCTGTTAGTAGTACTAGAAAGTACAGGTTCCTCAATGTCTAGTTGCTTCCAAAACCCATTTGTAGTCGTTATTGCTTGATTCTGCATCATTTGGCCAAAGAAATACCACTGGTTTTCACTTGCCAATGCCTTCCCTATATATGGACATCAACCCACAAGGGAAAAAATATTAAAGAAACATATTTAGCAGTTTAATTATAACAAACATCAATATACAGAAGAAAAATCCAATTAGCTATGTTTGACAGAGTAAAATCACAGGAAGAGTAGCAAGAATATTTAAAGTTGAATCACCAGGAGTAATTCTTGTGGGTACATAATATTAGAAAACTAAGTACAAGTTGCGTGCTTATCTATATTGGGGAATATATATACATACCATCAAGTTCCCATGGATCAAGAGGATAAGAATCAAGAACAGGAATGAAATCCGGGTGGCACGACAAGCGGGAGGCCTTGGGATGGAGAAAGTGAAGGACTAGTTCTTCATCAGTAGGGCAGAAATGAAAACCAGGAGGGAGGTTGACCTTGCCATGATCTCCCATGTCTTAGATGCTTATGCAAGCAAGTGTTGTAAATGTGTTTGACATGTTTGTGTATGTGTGTCTATATATATATATATATAGATATATATTAGATGAAGAGAGATATTTTGGTTGATTCTAGTTAAAGAATGAATGGCGTCCTTACATGGATGACAATGAAAGTAGTGGTGTGTGAATGGATATGTTTTGGCGCGGCTAAATTTAACTTTTAAGGCAACTTTACTAAGAAGGAAAGTTTAATTTGATATTTTATTATGTTAAATATTGTGGACTAGGATAAGTTTCTCTCTTCTTCTTTTTTTTGCCTTGGATTAAGATAAGTGAGTTTCACATTTATTGTTATCTCCAGGTGCCAATGAACTAAGCTAGGTCTAATTTTTAATGATTATATCCTTCTCTTTGTTGTTTAGGTCCTATAAGAATTGGTGAGATTGATTATTTACTAAATAAGCATTATTAGTTCAAAACCATGGATTAGGTTTGAATTAATATTTTTTGAATAAAAAGAAGAAAAAGAAAGAGACATCACTTTATTATGTCTTTTTGCATGCAAAGAATGCATGCCAATGCATCATCCTCATGTAATGAAAACATTCAAGGCCAATATTGCATGACAAATCATTGTTCCTACATATCTAGCTATTATCACAGTGCCCTTTCACCAAACTATTGTTGTGTCAAAAGGTGGAGGGAGAAAAAGAAAGAAAAATCACCAAAGTGGAAGTCAAAAAGCAATCCAAACATGTAGAAACAAGACAAATTAATTTCATAATTATGAAAATCCAATCACACAAGATACAAGATGACCAATAATCGACTAAAAATGATACTTATCTTCTGGTTCAACATAAATTAATGTTTATCACAAAACAAATAATCATTGCAATTTTTTTTTTTTTAATTGAGCAACCACTTAACTCAGCATGTTTTTTCGTATAGTTGAGTGGGCATAAATTTCGAACTACTATAATAGTTCGCACCATGTTGACGATAGGTAAGACTGGACGAAGCCTATGCGGGAAAGGATCCGGAAGTGGGACAAGCCCACGAAACCACAAGAAAATTTCACAGCTAATTGATTCGAATACCCGACCTCAAACACCGAACACCTTAAGTGCAGAGAGACAACCAACTAAGCTATCATCAAGTGATTATCATTGCAATTTAAGCCAAAGTTGGAATCACAGTCTCCCCATGTACACATGTAATAGCTTAAACTTGATGGCAAACCCTATATATGCTTATCTAATCAGTAGAACTTGTGGTGGAGATGATTTTTTTTTCTTTCTTTTCTTCAACTTCTTTCATCGTGTCAAGTTTTGATTTAATATTAGATTCTCTTTTCCAGTCATTTGTGTAATGATTTGTGAGAGTATCCTTTCATCTCTTTTTTTCTTTTGTTTCCAACCAAACTGGTAGCTTTTGGTGGGTAGTGGCTTTGGCTATCCATCGGCTGTGATGCTATCATCTTTATATATGTATGTATAGCTGTTAAGAAGGAAGTGTCACAGGTGTTGCGTTCATGTGAAAGGAAAAAGTTCAGTAAGTGCTCAAGGCCAGGCAATAAGATTGAAATACGTCAAGTAGCAAAATGAACGCAATAGGCAGACAGTCTGTTAGGACATGACGCCTGTCATTCTGAAATACTTAATTTATGGCTTTGCTTATATAATATTGTGTTAGGTGAAAAAGGAAACAGTAAAAGAAATTGGGCAGTTGTTGTTACTTGTTAGTGCATGAGAATATTTTATTGTCTTTTTTCCTTTCGGACAACAATGTCACTTTAATAAAAGTAATGAATCCAAAATCTTGCTAGGTTTGAGACATACAAATAATGAAGCGCCAAAAAAACCTGTGATTACAGTTCCATTTGGTAAAGTTTATAAGATGTCAAAATAAGCTAGCTTAGCTTATAAAATGTATCAGGTGTTCAGTGAAACTTGATAGTTAATGCTAACTTATAAACTTTTAAAAATCTATCACGTTTAGGGTAAAAGATAGAATAAAAACTACACAAAAATAGGAGAATTGTATACATCATTATTGTACTTTGTTATTTTTATGATTTTTTTTGATAAATTTCGTTTATTTATATAAAAAATATTTACAAGATATTTTTTATATTAAAAAATTCAAATTAATAGTTAAAAAGTCTATAATTTTATATATAATACTATCTTAATAAAGAAATAAAAAAGCTCTTTTTGGAGCTCACTTTATGGGGTGTTTGGTACAACTTGCTTTAGAGCTTATAATTATGGCTTTGCTCAGCATTTGGTGCCCAAAAATAACAAAAAATAAAATAAAATCCAATGAATACAGATCTTGGTGGTTGTCACGTACAACACCACATGAGAATGCTTTCAAAACTTCTTTTCCCTCCTAGGGATGCCAGGATTTCATACTAATAGTTATCAAGTAATAGTAATAGATATATAAGTGATGAGTAATGCTACGACTCCAAATATTGTCCTCCATGTTAACCTCCAATCCATGTGATACGTGGGATACTGATTGAATATAAACATAGATATAGAGTCTCTAAACATCCAGCATGCCAGCGGGATGGGGGTATAAAATGAGGGTAAGAAATGGGGGACAAAGCATTTTCCTATAAGAGATCCATGTTTAATTGTTTATTCTCAATGTTTATCAAACAAGCTGAACCATCTTTAAAATCATTGTCAAGATAAGATGCAGAAATTAAGTTCACACAACAGACACATGTTATGTTAGATCAAATCTCAAAAGACAAAACTGTTTGTAAAATCATAGTCATTTGTTTAGCAATTGAAGATTGAGATATCATGTGCAAGCTAAACACAATCAGAAAATTCATGCAAGCATCCATGCAATTATATTATAGACAACATCCAAAGTCATAGAACAATTGTAAGAGAACAGAAGCACATTCAGCGAAGTGTTCGTGAGGTACCTTGGGCTGTAGACAACTTTAGTACTTTCATCTTCGAGTATAAACTTTGTGGAAGTATCATGTACGTGCATAAATCTTCACAGGGAATGTATGTGTTTTGCTTTTTGAATAGCTTGCTTCACCTTAGCGGATGGTTCTTCATACAAGATAGATGGATCATCAAATTTGGAGGCCAAGCTTGGCTCCCCAAGAAAACCATGGAAAGAGTTGGCCACGGAATATGACAGAGAATCAAGGTTGTATCCTCCCTCCAAGAAGAACACGCAGCGACCCCCACACAATTCATTAGCTAGTCGTTTCATGGTAGAGGCAAGCATGTAGTGTGTTCCTGTTGTAAATTCTAGACTGGCGAGTGGATCCAGTCCATGAGCATCATACCTGGCCAAAAATGAAGTTGCAATACCTGTTAAGTCAAGCTACCTTTTTGAATTGCAAAGCAAACATTGCAAAACCTTGTTTAAAGCTTTTAAAAATTTTCAGATTCTATCCAGGTTTCACATTAACATCAACGCTGACATGCGATATACTTTTGGCTCTCTCTGGAGTGAATGTGTCTTCAATTTCAAGGGAAAAGGCAACTCACCCTGCAGAAACAAGGATTATATCTGGCTTGAACCTTTGTGCACATGGTACAATGACTTCATCAAGCACGGCTCTTATAGCAATGTCCCCTGAACCTCCAGGTAAAGGCAGGTTTAGCATAGTTCCTTCACCATCTCCATGACCCACCTCCTCAATTTTACCATACCAGGGTAGCCTCCATCCTATATCAACAGATTAAACATCATTTGATTGGTTAGTTATGCGTGATTAAACAGCACTTCCTGTTCCAGTTCAGAAGGTCCCAACTTCATTCTCGTTTTCTTAGTTCTTACAACGTAAAAGTTATGCCATGTGGCTGAATGAATGCGATTATAAATTAATAATACAGCTGTGTCACAATGTCAGACATTTTCAGGTTGAGCAATGTCTAAACAAAAGTTGCCACTTCTGCCCATGCCCAAGTGCCATATATAGGTTATATCAAGAGAGCACTAAGATTGTTAAGCAAGTTTTATGCTCAGATTTTGAATAGCAAGACAAGAAATAAAAAACACAAAAAATGGTGATGACTTACTTGGGATTTGATAAGAAAAATATATCTGGATCATCATAGAAGGCAATGCATCATTTGTTCCATTCCCATGGAGAACATCAAACTCAATTATAAGTTCATGTACTCGTTGAGCATTACGAGCTGCAATGGCCACATTACCAAAAACGCAACAGTCCATGGGCCCCTTCAGAATAGCATGATGTCCTGGAGGTCTTATCAAAGTGTAGGTGGAATCTCAATGTTTTGTGATGCTGCAACGTGATATACAACACACAGGATTTTGGTCGACAGATTCTCATGAGTCGTGACAACAAGCTTACTACTCTCAACTGATCCAGTATTTTTTAAGTTACACCAGGTATTAAAAGAAATGGTTAGTTCAGTGTCAACACAGATAAGATGGTATCAATGTGTCAGAGTAGAAGTATAATAAAAATATCATTAAGGGACTGACATCTCAGGTTGAAACATCACCACTAAATCAACTAGAGCTAACCCTGCTCCAGCAGCAACAAGTGACTCCTGGAAAGTCTGCACCATTAAAGTACCAAGAAAACAAATTATTATGTTATGCCCAACATGTAAGGATGCAGAAACAATGGCTATCGTATTAATAAAATAAAAATATCATACACAGCAAATTACACTTTATCACCCTTAAAGAAGCAGGTATCCTTTCTCAACCAGTTAGTAATTTGGTTCATACTTACACTTACCCTGTTACTGAATGCTTCAAAAAACGTCTATGCTCAACGATACCAGAATTGAAGAGAAGCCTGTCATGATCCTTCCACTTGCATAAATTATAACACGTCATCGATAACATATTACCTATAAGAGCACGAAAGCTGCTCTGTTTAGATGAAACATCAGATGCCAAGACAACTTGGGCTAAACATCTTAGTATTAGTTCCAAGCTTCAGTCAGACTAAATGATAGCTTATGAAAATATTATAACAATAGACAATAATATCCACTAAAAACTCACATGAATTACACAACATTATTACAAGTTCCGCAATTATAGCAGCATTCTTCACAACGTATCCGTTGCGATCAGAATTTTAAATTGAACAAAGGTATTTTACAGGAAATGACAGAACAACATTATTGAGAATTTTGTTTCAGAATTGATTAGCATGTCATAACAGTAAATTGAGATCAAAATTAAGAATCCAACATTGAGTTCCAGATATCAGTTTAAATGATAAGTCCTACAAGTAAAACTGATGATGATGGAGAACAGAAGCTAATGAAAACTCTATACAGGAATGCAACATTACTAAGCCCTAGCTAAGAAATTAAAATTTTACTATTCACAAATCAAAAGAGACCTAAGTTAGAAACCCTAATGAATTAAGTGAAACTAAAATGGAGTTGCTGGTAATTATGCGCAATGTATCATCATCCACACAATTTCAATAATATCCTTAGTTTCTCCATCTACTCCGAGTCCAGCATTCATACTATCATCACATAGATGTATATAACACACAAAGACGCACTGCGACAGTACCTGCACGGCACGTCGAGAGCTCCATCGCAAGCCGTTAGCGCCACAACAAGTTGCGAGAGTGTTGGTAGAGCTGGATTCTGATCTCTGAATTAGTGAATTCTGATCCTGGGCACCAAGATTTGGGCTGTGATTTTGAATAAACTCGATAAAGTTTAACGATGCGAGCAGCCCGGCCCAATAAACCGGGCCTCTCCTTTTGGACCAAGCCTGATTTTCTGGGCCTATAACTCGTTCTTGGAACAGCATCATTTCCCTGCACTGTCATTAGGGTCTTTTTGGCGAAACCCAGGTCCTGCTCGATGAAATGCCTGAACCAAACCTTGTTACCTACAATCCAATGATTTCTGGCTTAACCCGTCATGGGTATCACAAAGACTCGATAAATTTGTTTCGAGGAATGTAAATGGGCTGTGATTTTTTTCCTTTATGGATGAGTTTACGCTTGTTATAGGATATCGGGTGCTATAGCAGCTCCATGCACTAGTTGATGCTTATGGGAAATGTCAAGAACAATATTCTAGGCTTTTACACGTTTGATTTAACATGATGAATTATCTTAAAGGATTAATTCATTACATCATCTGTGATAATGTAAAGATCAACGTCAAGTTCTTGATAGGGGGATTTTTATGATCAACAACTTACTCAGTGGTTTCGTACCAAAATCTTTTCAGTGGCACAAATCAGTCAACATTTGATCTTCTAAAGACTAACATGAAAACACGAAAAACAGCAAGTGAACGATGGCTCAGGACAATTGACCATACGAGGGTGTACGACTGTCAAACCGACGGGTCATGAACTCTTCACGCGAGGCACCATGTAAGAGACGTATTTCCAATGAATGAACAACGCCTTTTGAAATGAAGGGTCAAATACATCTTTCAAATGGAAAACAATTTTCTTATTACATTTTTGTCCAACATATAACATGTAAGAAGGTGAAAAGATATTGCTTGTCAGTGTGATTAGGGGGAAAAAAATAGAAGAGTAGGACAGACACAGGAATTTGTGAAAATTTGACCATTTACCTGCCTGCCCATTCCAGACGGCATTGACTAACAGAATTTACCTCATAGTTTCTTTCGACTTTGTCTTCTCACCTACAAAGTTTGAGACCTTAAAACCCACTTAACACGGACTCACAGATCACTTCCTCTCACAGATCCCTCTCTCTAAACCATGCTAGATCACCAGATTCAACTTTCTTCTTTCATTCCAACCTACCAAAGACATAATAGCCCCTATGATAGTACAGCAGATACAGAATTTGATTTCTGGGCTTCTTGTAGATCCCAATCTTATTATGGCAAAATCAATCATATAGGTGGCAGTGATGCAGAACTTGAGGTTGAACCACATGCGTCAAGAAGTATTGAGTATGAACCTTCCTCTCCTTTACTTCCCAGGAATCATCACTTCAGCAGTATCTCCCCTAAGTCACGAATGCGTGCTCTTGCAGAAGGAAGGAAGGAGCTGATGGAGATGATTGCAAATATGCCAGAGTCGAGTTATGAACTATCTTTGAAGGACATAGTTGTTGACCAGCAGCATATCATGCAGGAGGTCCAAGAAGATATACAAGAAGAGACAAGTTTCCATTTTGAAACTGAGGCTCAACTAAAAAAAGAAGAGTAAGAGTAAGAAAATGAGTAACTCCGGTCGGATTTCAAGGACTGGGAGCATGGAAAAAGAAACTTTCTTGATCAAGATGTTCTTCCCTAGTTCATTAGAAACAAAGAAAACAGGAAGAGGAAAAAAAGGTCGAAAGAAAGCCGTGGAACCATCCATTGAAGGTCGAAAGGGTTTTTGATGCTGAAGAGAGTAAAATCAATGGAAGAAATAGCAGCAGTAACAGCAGCACAAGCAGGTATTTGTCGAATTCTCTAACAAAATCATCTGAGATCGAAACAATATCATTATGTTTACCAAAGATTAGAGTGTATCAAATCGTTAATAAATCAATTAACTTGATATTTTACTATGTCGTGTAGGCATGATGCGGGTGCTGATGACAAGTTCTTGCCTGGATGCTGGCCCTTTTACCACGCAAAGAAAAGCAAGAGCAGGAGATGCACAGAATGCATCTTCTAGGAAAGTGCAGTCCAGCTCTCAGAGCATTTGTGTCATTAGCCTTGGCCAGTGTATAGAAACAAGGTGCAGTTAGATCAAACCAGTCCTCTGTAATCTAAATGAAATACGAAGCCTAGCTATCATGAATTCATCTGTAAATTGTGGAATGTAACAATTCAACCTTAAATAAAAATGATACAATCAACTCAACCATGTCTTATAAATTTGTTGGGGAAGGCAGAGAAACCACTGGTGATTGGAATTTCAAAAATAAATATATAAACAAAGGGCTAAGTTGCTTGGATAGGAAGAATTTAATCAATGTCCACCCTTAACATTCACCTAGGCCTTTTCATGGCTTAGCGACTTGCGCTAAGGCACAAATGTTGTTCCATGAGGAACAAACCCGTGAGGGTAATCCGATGTATCCACAGCAATGTGGATTTCTAATAATCAAAGCAAGAACAATAAGCAGCAACCTTCTTAACATTTAATGGCAAAGACCTAGATACTCTCAACACCTAACAAGCAAGCAACCTGAATTGTTTCATTAGTTAGGCAGGGAAGCTGGAACAAGGAAGTTGACTATCATTCCAAATTAAATTACAAACAAACCTCTGATATTTCATTCTCATATATATGTACGTGTGCGCAGTGATGCAGAGTGGTTAAAAAAATAATTGAATAGAGAACTCACCATGTCCTCAAGTTGCGACAGCCATGGAAGCACCTTGAAAGTATTGGAACGGAAATCAGTGACTCTAATTTTCAGATGAGAGGAACCAGAAGCATATACATGGAACACGAATGGCCCGAATGGACACGAACCCGAGCTCCCCAACTCTGCTTTTGCATCCCCAAATATTGAGCTCCATCGTCCAATTCACTGTTTAGCACTGCAATGCGTGCAAGCTCCTTAGCATTTTCGTAATGCTTGGTGTATGCCTTTTGTCATTCATGAAGATTAGGGTGATTTGTATGCCTAATTGCCTACAGAACTGTTGAAATACCATGGCTGGCACACATAAATTGCTTCAAGAGTGCTAATATGGAGAACAACATAGGGTCTGCATATAATTGTAATGCAAAGATTGGACAAAAATAAGTAGAAACCAAAGAACTAATAAAAAACGAAAAGAACAACTGAGATGAAAAGAGGACAACACCCTCAAACCCCTTAAAAAAACCCAGAATCGAGAAATATAAAGAGAAATTAAAGAAGAGAACTTTATTAAGTTAAACTGTTCCCTAATAGAAAATCGTAGAGAAAATTAGTAAGTAAATTGTGGAGAATTTCATTCGAATGCCCAATAATTATCTCTGCGAATCTCGGCCTCCTCTTCCTCAGTAAAATCATTCTCGACGTTGAAAATCGTCCTGACCTCCTCTGGAGTCTTTTCCTTAATCATATCCGCCGCTGTCTGGCAAGTAAGTTCCAGCAGCCCCTTTATGTTCAGATAATTTGCAGCCTTAAATATAATTCATAGAAACACAGATTTCAAAACTTAGAATAACAATAATGGAACATCTAAAACTTCTTCTTCTGTAGGATTTTAATTAATACAAAAAAACATGAGAACACGTACCAGTGCGAGTTCGAAGACTGTGCGCTGGTCAACTTTCATGAACTCGGTGTCCCAGGCCTTAAGTTCATCGTCGGAGCGGCTACCATCATCAGCAGATTTGGACTCGACGTGCTTCTTGCAGTATTCGATTACCTTCGCCAGAATCTTGCTTGTCACGTTAGGGGTAGGGATGCCTCCTTCGGACACACCGTCCTCAATCATATGCTTGATTGTCTGAGCCTCCAGTGCCACCGTCTCGTCCATCTCAAACGACTCTCCGTCGGAACTGATCAGCGTGATCTTCTTCGATGAGGCCATCTCTGTTTCTCCAATACCAAATCGCTCTCTGTTTCTCTCAAAAGGCTCCTAATAAGACTCGAGAGAATTGTGATAGTCAGAACCCTTGATGCATCAACCCTCGCCTTTGGTGTATATATAGAGAATTGATAAACCTTTTGTTATTGTCCCTTTCCGTGTCCTTGTCGAATTATGATTGTTACATGTATCAACGACAGCGATTTTTTTTTTTGTTTGCACCAAGGGTTTAGGGCTTTACATTGTGAAAGTGATCGATGGTGATTTTGGAAAATTCTTTACCTATTTTGGTCTTAAAAGGAATCATCTTCTTCTTTTTTCTGGCCTGAAATATTTCAGAAATTATTAGGATTCTTGATATGCACATATTACCTTTTATTTGAAACGGAGAGGGGATTCGAACCCTGATTACAGATGATACATGTCATTCTTATCACTCTAACTAATGTCTTGAGCGAGCATTGCACATATTACCTATTAATGATTCATAGAGCATATATGAGAAAATAAAATTAAAGGTTGATTTTCCAACATCAATGTTCAGCAGCCGCCTCACTCACTGAGGTGCAATCCAGCTTATGCATTGTTTACTCTGTTACATGTAAAATGAACTTCATGAGAAAAAGAATTTGATGGCGTAACGTAATTTGCCACAATGATTTCAACAACATAAATGCTCTCAAATACTACCAACAATGCATACACCATATTTGAGCTCGGCCCAGTTTGGATGACAATTTTTGGCAGCATATATACTACTTATTAGTATAAATGCTGCAAGTCATCCAAACAACAATTTCATGGCACTTATTCCAATAGCTTTTTTGGGAGCATTTCTATTACTTATAAAATGCTACAACTTTGTACAATTTCACAAATTTTAACCAACTTTTTTCTATTTTATCCCCAATCAATTATTGATATGCCAAATATACCCTCACTTGCAAGTGAAATTTGTTCCACTTATGAAGGAATATTGTTATTAAAATCCTTCTCATTAAATAAATAAATTCAATTTATTTAAATTGATTAATTAATTTATAATTGATTATTATATTTAATTTATTTAAATTCATTATATTAATTTTATAAATTAATTTGTATGTTTGGAGACAACATATACAACTAATATACGAAATACCCCTGCACGTAATTTCTCGCAATATGTTACACAACCCAAATGTTAACAGCAAAAGTTTAACCAAACATCTACTCAGCATTCAGGCAACATATCTTTTACTGAAATTGTCCAACATTTCTACTATCACCGTTTCTGCTAGTATATATGCTACTTTCAAAAAATTTTACCAAACTAGATCGTAACCAGTTTTTATCAACATTTAGACTACCATAATTAATGATAGCTATTGTCAAAGTTGTCCACTAAACGAACTCATGGTAAACTGTAGAAGTGATCTATCATAGCCCCAAGCCCCCAAGTAACAATTATATTAGTGGTTGCGAAACAAGGGTTGGGACCCTACCCCTTTCAACCCTCCATCCAAGCATCACCCTAAACCTACCAAATCTAGAATAAATTAACGTCAACAAAAGTATAATGTTTTTGTCTTGAGTTAGGTGTATTTAGTCAATTTGGCTTTGAGAATGGAAGTGATAGTCTACACATATGTCCCATGATAAGATTGGGTTCGTTGGAATTGCACATCATAAACATAATAATCAAAGATTTGGTGCTCTAGTTAGTTGTATTTATCATCTCCAACTACATAAAATTGTCAGCAAATCCTAAACTACATCAATGTTTATCATCTTCCGTTGTTGGCTTTTTCGTTGTCAATTATTTTTTATGTACATTAATATTTTTCGTTCTCTATTTCTTACTCTCAATTCATATGTCCGGTGAGATATTCATTGTTTTAAAAAATAGATGATATGATATGATGTGATGAATCCTTTAAGGACCGTAATCATTACCCTAAGAGCACTCGTTATTAAGATCCTATTACAAATATATCATTTGTGTCATATAATTCATGTACTATTTAATTACTCGAAACACTCGGTTTTAGGAATACGAAGACCCTTATAATAGAAGTCATTGTACTATGTAATGACCATCACAGATGTTCAATATATTTATCAAATTCAAAAAATTATGTGACCCCACACTAATAACTTCTGCGTGGACCTTAACCCATGATTGAGTTGGTAAACGAAACTTAATTAGTAAACTCAAGTTTAACTTCCCATAGTCTACAATTTACTGTATATCAAAATTTGTGGAGAGAATCAAACTATTCAAGTATTTAGGTTTGCATGAACTTTTTTAGTGTAAAATAAGAAGTCATCATTATTTGAATATTTGGTAATCAAATGAATCATTTTGTCTGAATGATTTTTACCTTAATGCCAAAAGTGTGGGTTCATGTGACCTTTTTTTCTCTCAATAATATTAGGTTTAGTATTATGTCATTTATGTTGAAATTACGCGGACTACCCTTAAATTTAAATTTGCAGATTTTAAAGCATCTTTGTCTTCGGAAATTTACGCACTCTCTCTCTCTATCGCGTATATTTAGCTCGCAGTTTTCACGGCATTTCCGTCGTCTTCAAGTTCTCTATCTGTTCGATTTTACAACGGCCTATCCTTTTCCGTCTTTTCTTCTTTATTGATTTACACTCTAGGAATTATTAATTAATTAATTAATAGAGTTTTTTTAATATTAATTAAAAGAAAAACAGCTACCGATAGCTTCCTCCTCCGCTATATCTGCCTTTCCCGTCTCCGTCTCCATCTCCATCTCCATCTCCATCTCCATCTCCATCATCTCTTTAGCCCACCGGAGGGAACAATCAATTAGCTTCTCTCTCTAAAATTCTCTATCTAGAAGTAGCATAGAATAAAAGATTAACGTTCTTCGATCTGCTGGAATTGCTTTCGACATTGAGGTATGTATGTCAGCTCTCTCATGGTTAAGCTGGTTTAATCCTCAGATCCGCTCTTAAATTTTTATGTATATCTTTATACGTTCATGTCTATGTGCGAATATGTGATGGTTTTGCTGTTGGCGCATATGTTCGTTGTTTCAGGCATGTGTTCAGTCTCTCCTTTGAAACCGAAGTTATATCGGCACTTTTATGGTGTGTCTGTGACAATATTTCTGTTGAATGGTCTGTGTGTAGAGATCTGAATGATATGGAGCACTGGTGTTTATGTCTGATTCCATTCCGTGTATGAATGTGGTTGCGTGCATTTACGTTACTTGCTTTTTATCAATGTTGGAATACTGCGTGCATTATTTCTACATGATGGAGCTTGATGCAGCCAAATTGCTCAAACTCTCTCCCAAATCCGACGATATATTTAACTTCTGTTTCTGTTCTCCTAATTGTCCACTGTTTGTGTTATTCTTTGTTATGGATTGAATACTGCCTGAATATATTGTTGTTAAGTGTTAACACTTTGTTCTTGTGCTTTTGCTGTCAAACATGTTGGACTTGACTATTTTAGCGTAGTTATATAAAGTAGCTAGCTCTCAGTGTGATCTGAATTATATTGCTGGAGATGGATCTAATATTCACGTCTTCCATCCAGGTGTGATAGATTTTTTGGATCCATAGAGAAAATAGACCATGGCGTTAGGTAAATACTCTAGAATAGACAACAATAGAAGATCATCCTTGAGCTATTGTTCGACAGTGACGATGGTGGTATTTGTGGCTCTCTGCTTGGTTGGGGTATGGATGATAACATCATCGTCCATGGTTCCTGGTCAAAACGATGTGCCTGCTCAGGAAAACAAAAATGAGGTGAAGGAACCAGTGACTGATAGCATGGCTAGCAATACTAGGCAGACTGATAGCACTGAGAGCAATGCTAGGCAGTTTGAAGATAGTCCTGGTGACTTGCCTGAGGATGCAACAAAAGGAGATAGTAGTGAGAATAATGATAATAATAATAATAATAATAGTGCTCCAGAAAACCAAGAGAAGAAGTCCAATGAGGAGACTAATCAAGAAGTACAACAAACGCAAGATGGTGAGACAGAGGGTGGGGATTCTAAGACACAAAATGCAGAATCAGAAACTGGTGAAACAAAATCAGGTGACAGTGAGAATGATTCAGGAGGACGGGGAGGTTCTGAAGATAATTCAACTGAGAAAAAAACTGATTCAGATGACAATGAGAAGAAGTCCGATTCGGATGAGATGAACCGGAAGTCTGATGACAAGGGTGACAAAAAATCTGATTCGGATAACTTGGAGGAGGATGAGAAAAAACCTGATGCAGACAACAATGATATGAAATCGGATAACTCGGGCGAAACAAAGGACGATGGTCAAATTGAGGAGAAGGTGGATGAAACCAATAAAAAAGAATCAGATAATAGTTCAGATGAGCAGAAGGATGGTGGAAAGGCCACTAACCAGAGTTCAAATGAGGTATTTCCTTTAGGGGCTCAATCGGACCTTTTGAATGAAACCACGACTCAGAATGGCTCATGGTTAACTCAGGCAGCAGAGTCAAAGAATGAAAAGGAAGCTCAGCAGTCTTCCAAGCAAAAATCTGAGTACACTTGGAAGCTCTGCAATGCCACTGCTGGGCCTGATTTCATCCCATGTCTTGACAATTGGCAAGCAATTAAGAGTCTTCGAAGTACCAAGCACTATGAACATCGAGAGAGGCACTGCCCTGAAGAGCCCCCCACCTGCCTTGTCCCACTCCCTCAAGGATACAAACGCTCGATTGAGTGGCCTAAAAGCAGGGAAAAGGTATGGTTAGTTAATATATGGAATATTTTTCCCACTCGAAGTTTCTTAATGCTAATACATTTAAAAAATTTCTCCAGATATGGTATTACAATGTTCCCCACACCAAGCTTGCGCAACTCAAAGGGCATCAAAATTGGGTCAAAGTCACTGGTGAATATCTCACTTTCCCTGGTGGTGGAACGCAATTTAAGCATGGTGCTCTTCATTACATTGATTTCATAAATGAGGTGAAGACAAAACCTGATTCTTTTTACTTCGGAGCCACATAAATTCTATGATTATCTGCATTTCAATGCTAGTATTGTCAGATTATTTTGAATTCTATGCTTTTTATCATTTGAGTTGTTCAATTCCCAATAACCTTGTAGCATGCATGATGTTTCTTGTTGTAGACTGTAAGATACTTAGTCCAGTTAGTGCCGAATCAACATTAAGTCTTAATCTCAATTCCAAAATTTTGCACAACGATAAGTACTTGATACATTTTTTCTTACTGGGAAAATGTGTTTGTACTGTTAGTCTACTTTATCTTATTATTTTTGGCTTTTTGCTTGAAATTGTGTTCCAAGTCATGATTAACATGGATATGTCACGCAGTCTGTGCCAGATATTGCATGGGGTAAACGTACTCGTGTGATTTTGGATGTTGGATGTGGGGTTGCTAGCTTCGGAGGCTTTCTCTTTGACCGAGATGTTCTTGCTATGTCATTTGCCCCTAAAGATGAACATGAAGCCCAAGTGCAATTTGCTCTGGAAAGGGGAATCCCTGCCATATCTGCTGTAATGGGCACAACGAGACTTCCATTCCCGGGCAGAGTCTTTGATATTGTCCATTGTGCACGCTGTAGAGTCCCATGGCATATTGAAGGTATTTTGAAATGACTTTCTCTGGGAAGGGTATCTCGATGAGCGTAATCTTAATCAAGCTTTTTCTAGTTCTTCTTGAAAATGTTCAATATTTAAAACAATGAAATTTCCATGTCTCAATGTTAAAGTACTCTTCCTTTGAGTTTTATTGTTTTGAGCTAACCTCTTTCGATAACTACTATGCATATAGCAGGATTCATTTGATTGTTTGTTTAAATACGGCAATTTCAGTTTTGCGTTGGGTACTCTCTTATGTTACAAGCTGCAGGTGGTAAACTTCTTCTGGAACTGAATCGCGTGCTGAGACCTGGCGGTTTCTTCGTGTGGTCTGCTACTCCTGTTTATCAGAAGCTTGCTGAAGATGTTGGAATTTGGAAAGGTAGTAGATTATATGTTGACCTCATATTTTTTTTATTTTATTGATAGTTAAAATTGATTCTAATAACTTGCGGTTTTTGTTGAAATATTTTGCAGCCATGAGTGAACTAACCAAAGCCATATGCTGGGAACTTATATCCATTAATAAGGATACAGTGAACAAGGTGGGTGTAGCGATATATAGAAAACCTACTTCGAATGATTGCTATGAGAAAAGATCACAACAAGATCCTCCAATCTGCTCACAGTCTGATGATCCAAATGCAGCCTGGTAAGTTTCTAATTTTTTTTTTCTTTTGTTCATGTTTTGTAAGAAACTGTATTCTAGATATGAGTACATGATTATTGCAGGTCATGGACTTCACCTGCAATCTTATTCTGCGTAGGCAGTTTTCTGTTTCACTAAATTTTCACAGAACTAAAAAATACAGCTTAGTTACTACAGATTTTGTTGCCTTTTGCTAACCACTCTCATACACTGTACAATTTTTTAACTCTTATGCTAACACTTATAGGAATGTGCCACTACAAGCATGCATGCATAAGGTGCCTACAAATTCATCAGAACGTGGCTCTCAATGGCCAGAGCAATGGCCAGCAAGGTTGGAGAAGACTCCTTACTGGTTATTGAATACGCAGACTGGAGTTTATGGTAAACCAGCACCGGAAGATTTCACCGCAGACTATACGCATTGGAAACGTGTGGTGTCAAAGTCATATCTAAATGGAATGGGAATAAACTGGTCTTTGGTGAGGAATGTGATGGACATGCGAGCTGTCTATGGAGGGTAAGATACATTTTCAAGTAGAAAGTGTGGAATCTTGCAGCAGTTAGTTATTGAGGGTCCTTTATCTTGCATATCTACATGCTGTTTGTCCATGACTTCGTTAATGCTGTAAGCCTGTAACATAGACTGCCATTATTCTTGTTGTGTTAGGTTGATGGCTTTTGGCCAAATATAGGGTTAACAACTTAACACCAATGACTTTTCTTTATCTGTGGTTTTGTTTGCAGATTTGCGGCCGCTTTGAAAGATCTGAATGTGTGGGTCATGAATGTGATCTCAGTAGACTCTCCGGATACACTACCCATAATTTATGAACGAGGCCTGTTTGGTATTTATCATGACTGGTGCGAATCATTTAGTACCTATCCTCGATCCTATGATCTTCTCCATGCAGACCATCTCTTTTCCAAGATTAAAAATAGGTGTGCACTGATCTTCGATTTCTCTTCATTCCCCGACAAAAGCTCCTTTCATCTTCCTGTGATCTTATTGATTTCATTTGTGTTTTGTGACTCACAGGTGCAGTATGGTTGCTGTGATGGCAGAGGCTGACCGGATCCTTCGGCCAGAAGGAAAACTTATTGTAAGGGATAAAGTTGAGATCATTACCGAGCTGGAGAAAATTGCAAGGTCGATGCAGTGGGAGGTTCGGATGACTTATTCCAAGGACAAGGAGGGCTTGCTATGTGTCCAGAAGTCCATTTGGCGGCCCAAAGAGGTTGAGACAATCACATACGCTACTGCTTAGTCTTTCTTACCCCGAATCTCTATCAATTCTCAAGATTGTATTGCCCATGAAATTAGGTATTCTTTTGTTCTGGTTGCCAACCGCTATCCATGGTTTTTGAACCTCCATGTTAGCCGATGTATCATGTTTGCTAGTCCTTCTGGTTCAATGTTTTACATTTTTCTCGTAGAGTTAATATATTATAATCCAAGGTTCGTTGGTAACCAAGTTTTCGCTGTAATATTATACGCGCTACTGCTGCAAAATTGCAATTATTGAAAGTGTAAAAGTAATTTATTAGCAATTTTGGCAGAAATCAGTTTCTGAAAATTATATTCGACAGCTCTCATCCATTGAGTCAGCTGTTAGTGGTTATCAGTATCTGTGATCTTGAAATTTATTATGAGCTTTGGAATGATCTGGAGGCCTCGAAGTTATACTCGGATTACAAGTACACTTCCATGGATAGGCTTCTCGACAATTTTGCGGTTGATCCTCAAAAGAGCAGCATTTGCTCGATTTTTCATACTTCTATTTTTCTATGGAGTCGATGTTGTTCACATGGTTGTAATTCTGAAATAAAATTACACGTGATCATGGTTCTCGAGAGCATTCACAATAATCCAATGTAGACGTTGGATCTTTTGATTGACACTATGTTTGTGAAACACTCCCATCTTATGTTTACAGGAACTTTAATGTGAGTTTTCAACCATTTGGGTGTTAGTTTATTCGGTAATTTTTTGAGCCCAAACCATATGGATTCAAGAAGGTCTTGAACATGATTCTCATTGGAAGCAATATCTTTATTGTTACGTATTGAGTTTTGGTTTAACTTATTGTGTTATCATGTGAAAGACTTATGTGGCCTAAAACTTATGTGAACGTGATGGTTAGACGACCCAATTTTTTTATTGAAAGCAATGTCCTTGTGATCATATGATGAGTTTTGACTTAATTTATCATGTTGTCTTTTTGCGTGCGTGCGGGCAAGACGATCTGATTTTAGGTCCATATATTAATGTGAAGCTTATGAAAGATCTTATGACAAAGTTTGCGCTCGAGCAAAATCGTAAGATCTGAAGCTCAATAATAGAATTTGGAGTTTGAACTTGAATTGATTGCAGTGGTTGGCATCTCATCATCTAGAGAGGATATGGGCTCGAATCTTCAATTCCCCTCCTCGTGCAATTCTGGCGTAAGAGTGAATCAAGACGACTCTGCACAAGTCAAGGTTTGATTTGATACTTGACATTATCAGGGTTATAAATGGTTAGATTTAGTTCGTAACTGAATTTCTTTTTGTGCAATCATTGATTTGGTCAGATAGAAAGAACCCAAAGAGAAAAATGCACAAAAATAAAGTTCTGGACCTTCTGGTTGACTGGTTGGTTTGGAAGAGTATACCATGATTGGTGGATGAAACCCCCTTCTCCATCTACCCTTCTTCACTTTTTTTTTTCTGCCCAATGCCAATCGCTTTTTTTTGTTTTTTTGTCTATAACAAAACCCAATCTTGATGCTGTACCACGCTGTGGCAATAATTGTTGTCATTGCTTTATATACCTGCAGTCATTGTATTGTTCGTACTTGTTTCTATTCAATACTTGGATAAAGCTTTCGATCATAATGTCTATTTTTCTCTTTTCAATATGTAGTTAAGCTGGTTCCTTGTCTTCCAGCGACACCAGCTCCAACTTATTGTATTCAGAAGGGAAAAGAAAAGACAAAGAGGTACTCAATTTTCTATTCTCATTGAACAATAACAATGGCTTTTGTTTCTTTGAGTGATTGCATTCGCAAGAATGGAAGTTTTTCTTTTTGGGTGTTCTCCAAAATGGGTTTTATTTACTGCAGGTAGATATCGTCGAGTGAATAGTGGTAACAATGGAACAAGAAAACAGTGTAAATCGTGGGGATAGAGATTGGCATGACAATGAAGATGAAGAGTTGTTAGTTGCAAAGGAAATTGAGTCATACAGAGAACCACTGGTGATGAAGCGGGTCAACACCACCTCCCAGATTGCCATTGTTGGAGCAAATCTTTGCCCCATCGAAAGCCTTGACTATGAGTAAGGCAGATTGATGGGTTTTGTACTTATCATTGACTGTATAAGCCCAAATGAGTTGTTTTATTGGGTTTTCTGTGTCGTTTCAGGATTATAGAGAATGAATTGTTTAACCAGGATTGGCGATCAAAAAAGAAAATTGAGATATTTCAGTATGTTGTACTCAAGTGGGGATTTGCACTTATCATAGGTCTGTTTACTGGACTTGTTGGCTTCTTCAATAATATTGCCGTCGAGAATATTGCTGGTTTCAAGCTGCTGCTGACTGAAAAATTGATGGCTCAGCACAAGTATTTAAGCCTAGTTCCCATTACCTCAATGATTCAGCTTTTGAATTATTTTATTTTATGCTATATTATTTTATCTTATTGTTTTTTGGGGTTATATGCCTGGACTGAATGTATGCTATTTAGTTTCCTGCAAATGTCTATTAGAATGTCATGGCAATTAGATTGCATGAACCTCATGCAGTGACTTGCAAAAGAAAGCTATAAGATTCTGTATTGAGGAAACTTGTAGTTGACTCACTCTTGACAAGCGGTTTCTGTTGTTGATGACTATCCTGTCTAGTAAAAGAGAACGTTAAAAGATATTTCCATTTCTTTAATCAGAGGTGTTAATCGTGCTCAGTCAGTTTTATAATCTTAGACGAGTCTTGCAATCATTAGGGCATTTGTTAAGTAATGCTTGTTGTCTATTGATTTACTTTTCTTTCTTTAGCTTCATTTTGTTGAATAAAGTTGATACATGCAAATCTACTATTCCTCAGTTATGAAATATAGATTATAATTTTTGCCCAAAAGTTCTTCTTCAGTTTATCATAATCAAACATTGTTCCCCAGTATTCTTGGTTCTTAAGCATGTTCTCAAATAAATTTTTTTTAGATTGGCTATGAATGTGTACCTGTAAATTCACATGACAATTGTTCCAGTGCAGGTATTACAAGGCTTTTGCAGCATATACTGGTTGCAATATAGGCTTGGCAGCTGCTGGAGGAGCACTTTGTGCATTCATTGCTCCAGCCGCAGCAGGATCAGGTATTCCTGAGGTGAAAGCTTACCTAAATGGCATAGATGCTCATTCAATACTGGCTCCAAGTACCCTTTTCGTAAAGGTGAATTAACTCTCTCTCCCCTCCGTGCTGCCCACCGATGCACCAAAAATTTCAGATTTGTAGAAAAGATGGAAACAATTCCAAGTGTTTGTGATTGTTTTTTTTAAATAATAAGTGTTTTTGATTGTTACAATGTTTAATTGGGGATATGGATATTATTGTCAATGTAAGAGAGTCTCCATTACTTGTTTTGCTATACCCATAGTTAAACAATTCCTGTGCATGCGGCTCCTGGAGTGAAGGTGGGGCCAGGGAAAGGAAGATGCATGTGACCTTACTCCCACAATGTAGTAATGTTGTTTTTTGGATTTGACTCCATGACCTCCAGGTTGCTGTGAAGCAACCTTAGTAATTTTGCAATGTCACTGTTATTTTCTGTTCTTTCTTTGCAAACAAACATCCAGATAGAGATAAATATACTCATTTAATTTGTAGCATGAAGCTACCAAATATTATCGTACTCAAACGTGTGGTATTTTGCAATGTCATGACCTCAAGGTTGCGGTAATTTTGCAATGTCACTGTTATTTTCTGTTCTTTCTATGCCAAACAAACATCCAGATAGAGATAAATATACTCATTTAATTTGTAGTATGAAGCTACCAAATATTATGGTACTTCCAACGTCTGGGATTTTGGAACTTGCACACATGAGCAACTTCCATCTAAAACTACTTGTATTTTTATGTTCATGAATGCTGCATTTTAATACGTTTTGCTGCAAGAGTCTTCATAGCTTATGATATATGAATAAAATTTCCTTGATTATGAATGTAGTCAGGATTCTTTTCACTCAGTTGTCCTTCTCCCTTCTCTTTTGTGTTTTCTGAGAACATTTAAGCAATTATTTGCATGTTTTTTTTTGCCTTTTCTGGAAGATTTTTGGTTCCATTCTTGGAGTGTCTGCTGGATTCGTCATGGGTAAAGAAGGTCCCATGGTTCACACAGGCGCTTGCTTAGCCTCTATTCTTGGACAAGGGGGTTCTCGCAAGTACCATTTGACTTGGAAATGCCTAAGATATTTCAAAAATGACCGGGACCGACGAGACTTAATTACTTGTGGAGCGGCTGCTGGTGTGACTGCAGCTTTTCGTGCTCCGGTTGGCGGTGTCCTCTTTGCCCTTGAAGAAGCAGCTTCCTGGTACCTCTCTCTTTGTTCACCATTTTCTTTTACCAGGCTTTCCTGGGCCCATGAGATTTTGTTGCATAGAAGTTTGGAATTTTCTTAAGTTATTTGAGCTCACTGATGGCAACTGTTTACAAATGGAAGTGCATAACATAAAGAACATTACTAAAATAGTAAACTGAGCTTAATCTTAGTACCTTTTGCTTAAAGTACTTATTTTGATCAGACATCACACATTATTGGCTATTCAAATCTAGATAACTGTCTTCCTTATAGTGTAGGAAAGACCTGATGTAGTCGCTAACTTATTTCAGTATCTTGCTTTCCCTCACCATGTGTTGTAATGTTTTCACATATCAGTTCTTTCTTTCTTTTGGGCTTTGGCATGGTTCAGGTGGCGAAGTGCTCTTCTTTGGCGGACTTTTTTCACCACAGCGGTCGTCGCAATAGTTTTACGAGCTTTTACAGAGTATTGCTCCACAGGAAAATGTGGGCAGTTTGCGCAAGGAGGTCTAATAATGTATGATGTCAGCTCAGCAAAGACTATGTATGGTGTCCAAGATATGTTAGCTGCATTACTGCTAGGACTTATCGGGGGTGTCTTTGGAAGCCTGTATAACTATCTTGTGGACAAGGTCTTGCGTACCTATAGCATCATTAATGAGTACGTACTCCTATTGATTTTGACCCTTCACCTTATGCTTTCTGATTATCGTTACTATGTTTTTTTTGGTGCAAGTGACTGGTAAATAGCTTGCAGCTACAAGATTAGAAGCAACGCGACATGTTGCAAGTATTTGTCCATAATTTATTTGTCCATAATCTTTATAATTGTTAACTTTATTACTCTACTTATAGAGAAAACATGCAGTTATTTACATTGAAAATATGACAGTATACAGATTGGTAACAATACCTAATAAGTGATCTTGATGTATATCAGAAGTTCTACTTATACTAACTGTTTCCTGTTCCTCGTATCATCTTGTTGCTGCAGAAAGGGAGCTGCTTCCAAAATTTTTCTTGTCATCAGCATTGCACTCTTGACATCTTGTTGCTCTTATGGCCTGCCTTGGCTTGGAACGTGCATCCCCTGTCCTGCCGATCTGATGGCAAGCTGCCCCACTACTGATGGATCTGGTAACTATGAACGCTTCCAATGCCCATCAGGTTACTACAATGACCTTGCATCACTCTTTCTGAATACCAGAGACGATGCCATCCGCAACCTATTTAGCTCCAGTACCAAAGGAGAATTCCATATTTCCTCCCTTTTCATTTTCTTTGCTGCTGTTTACGTTCTTGGCATTATCACTTATGGGATTGCTGTTCCCTCTGGACTCTTCATCCCTGTCATACTAGCTGGGGCTTCCTATGGCCGTCTTCTTGGGAGACTATTTGCTTCTATCGCTAAACTGGACACTGGTCTCTATGCCCTCCTTGGAGC
The DNA here is from genome assembly GCF_013401445.1 of Tripterygium wilfordii. Lineage (NCBI taxonomy): Eukaryota > Viridiplantae > Streptophyta > Magnoliopsida > Celastrales > Celastraceae > Tripterygium > Tripterygium wilfordii. The sequence goes on along the minus strand of NC_052253.1, from coordinate 12,512,262 downwards.
AGCTTCCTTTCTTGGTGGTACCATGAGAATGACAGTTTCTTTATGTGTAATACTTCTTGAACTAACTAATGATTTGTTATTGCTCCCCCTTGTGATGTTAGTTCTCCTTATCTCCAAAACTGTGGCCGATACCTTCAACAAGGGTGTATATGATCAAATAGTGAAAATGAAGGGATTACCTTACATGGAGGCTCATGCTGAACCTTACATGCGGCATCTGGTTGCCCGTGATGTTATCACAGGTCCACTAATCTCCTTTAACGGTGTTGAAAAAGTGGGGAATATATTGCATGCTTTGAAGACTACAGGGCATAATGGATTCCCTGTGATCGATGAACCACCATTTTGCAATGCATCAGAGTTGTGTGGGCTTGTTTTGAGGTCCCATTTGCTCGTTTTGCTTAAGGGAAAAGTTTTTTCTAGAGAGAGAGTACTTGCCAGAGAAGAAATATTATGTAGATTCGCAGCCTTTGATTTCGCCAAAGCTGGATCAGGGAAGGGAATCAATCTAGAGGATGTAGATATTGAAGAGGAAGAGATGGAAATGTTTGTAGATCTCCACCCTATCACAAATGCATCTCCATACACAGTTGTAGAGACAATGTCACTAGCCAAAGCTGCCATTCTCTTCCGTCAAGTTGGTCTCAGGCATATGTGCGTGGTGCCAAAGAGTCAAGCGGTAAGATACCTAGTCACTCCCTCTGTCATATTGTCATAGTAGTTGAAAAGGGTATCAAACTTATTTCGTCAACTCAGTCTCAGTCATGTTAAATAGCTCACAGGCATGCTTTAGCGCTGACTTTAACGCTAACTTGTATGTTCTTTGCAGAGGCCTCCGATTGTTGGAATTCTGACACGGCACGACTTCATGCCACAGCACATTTTGGGACTTTATCCGCATGTCAATCCTCACGAGTAGAGCAGGTTACTGTACCTGAATGACTTCTACTAGACTGTTCGATTTTTCCATGTTTCGTTTTTTTGGCCCTGGATGATTTAAGTTGGTTTTGGTATCTGAAAATGGCTTGGAGTTCTGGAGTTTGTTGGTGGAGAGAGCCTCCATACAACTCAGTTTATACATTTCATTTTCTTGCATGATTTAGGACATGAATTAGTTGGTTTCATTTTGGCAAGATATCTGTTGGGCATGATTCGCTGTTGTTCTGGTGTATAATTTTCTTTGTTCCTTTTCTTTTGAGAATGCTTTGTGACTATGGTGGAATGAATTCATCAGTTGAGCTGTGCAAGTATTGTATGTATACAACAGCAAATTTTCTTTTATGGGTATACTAAAGCAATTAGGGCATAGACATTGTGGATGATGTTCATGTCTCTCTCCAAGTGAGGCAAAATCACAAGCAAATACCCAATACCAATTTTTAGTGTTTTATGTATGCCCACCTGATTATCGGATGCCGCCAAAGGCGTATGCGGAGTTTTCATGATTCATTCCCCAATGCGATTTATCCCCGTTTGGTTTTGTTTTGGGTCTCAGTCCAACTAATTCGTTGAGAGGTTGTGCGCGTAGCTTGTTAAGTCCGAGTTTAGGCCCAACTTGACTGTTTAAAATAGACGAACCCGGTGATATCATTTTCGGTTATCAAAAAAAGGTGTGTGTTTTTTTAATCAATTTAAATAGCCAAAGAAAACCATTATAAGTACTCAACAATGTCACACGAGCCATTATTTATATTTTATTCTCAAACAAAATTATATTAGTTATATAATTGTAATCATCGATCTTATATACTCAAATCAACATTAATTTTTCAGAATGTCTTGAAAGGAAATATCTTCTTTTTTTTCTCTTTTTTTTTTTCTCAACTAATATTGTTATGTGGGCTTTATTGAATATCTTGGGTTAGGCCCAAAAGAATCGGACACATTATTCCTCTTTTCGTGATTAGATGCGGAACGGCAAACACGACCTTATTTATTCCACTTCGAGCCTTTTTGTCTTCAAACGGCCCAAACCCTAGTAACTCTCTCGGACACGCCGGACCGTTCTCTAGAGTATAGGAGATCCACTCCTCACTTTAGCAGAGAAGTTGCTACTGTCGTTTTTCTGCAACTCTTCATCACTTCTCGACACATCGTGTTCCGCTCACGCTTCGCTTCTTCCTTCGATCTTCGCTTCGGCATTTCGGACTTGCTCGTTTAGGTTTTCCGTTTGCAGAGTTTGTTAGATCGCAAATATGCATGCGCCAGTACTTGTTCTCAGTAAGTTCTCTTTCTTTCTTGCACAAAACCCTAATTCGTCAGTTGTTTATGATCTACTAGTGTGTGTTGGTGTATACAAATTTGGTGTTAGAATTACTTGTTTATGCACAGATTCTTTGATTTTGTTCTATATGAGACGATTTAAACATTCACTATGAAAATTACTTGCTATGAGCAGAGGATTCGCTGAAACGTGAATCTGGAAGCAAGGTACAGCATACTAATATCCAGGCTTCAAAGGTAATAATTGTTTGTGCTTCATTCCTTTTGTTTCTGCCTAGTTTATATTTTTTCTAATGATTTCTGGATGCTAGTCTTTGTGTTGCTGCATTATTTCATTGTTCTTTTATGCGTAGCTGCAATTATTTCTCCATAACTGTGCTAAACGCTGCTCTGCATGTAATGACTCTTTTTTAACGTTAAGAGAGGAGAAAGAAGAATGATTAAATGGAGGTTAGATGATGCAGAGTTCTTTTGTTGAAACTTTCTTGTGTAATTTTACTGTCTTTATTTGGTTTTTGCTTCCATCTCTTTTAATGGTTTAATGTATCATTAGCTGGTTTTCTCAATGCTTTGTTCGTTTGGCATTTTTGCTGATTTTATTTGTTTCCACTTGGCACTTGTTAATTATTTGGTTAACATGGCTTTCTTATGTAATTTTTGTGATGGCATATGTAGATTTTAATATTCTATACCTGGAAACACCAATATATTTGCTATCAAAAATACATCCCAAGATATCCGAACTGGTGTTAGCATATGTGGTTTAGCCTTTATGCTGTTTGACTTCATTGATCTAACATTTGACCTTTCACTTAATATTAACAGGCTGTGGCTGATATAATTCGTACAACCTTGGGTCCACGATCTATGTTGAAGATGCTCCTTGATGCTGCTGGAGGTTACCTCCTTGCTCATTTTCTGAAATACTTACAACACCCTCTTAACATACAATAAGATTATGCACATCTGATATGATGATGATAGGATCTAAAGTGCTTTACTGCTTGAACGTGCATGATTTGGTTTCCCAAGGAGACAGCGAAACATGAAAAGTGTTCAATGTTAGATCCATTAAATGCTATTCCCGTTTCTCTAGTTGTTTTTTGAAAAAGTTACAACCCAAATAAAAAAATAAGTCTTAATTTATTTTTATTTTATTGTTGGCTTGGTGAACAGTGATCTGGGTGTTTGAAATTGTAAATTGTAATAATGACTACTATCATTCCTCCTCTCTCAGCTGAGAGCAAACATCTCCCAATATGCATGGGTTTTGATGACCTTTCCAAGCTCTGAGTTTGCATTTCTTAAGTATCTATTGCCATATCTGAATGTTTTAACCTTTTTGGGGTGCATATACTGAATTTCTTACAGGGATTGTCGTTACTAATGATGGGAATGCTATTTTACGTGAGCTAGATCTTGCACACCCGGCTGCAAAGGCATGGACTGTTTCTTTTGCTCAACATGGGACTTTTTCTGCATAAATAGTGTTTTCTTATCTGCTCCCCTTTTTTATTTTACTCACTTTTAAGTTGATAATGCTTGCTAAACTTCTCTTCTGGTTGCTCTGTTTGATGGTTGATAAATAGTCAATGATTGAATTAAGTCGCACACAAGATGAAGAAGTTGGAGATGGAACAACATCTGTCATTGTTTTAGGTATGGTTTGAGTTACCGAATTAAACTAGTTTGAGTGGATATTTATCAACTTTCTTTGGATGGCTGTTGGTTTTATTCAAGATCGGTGCTGTTTATCCTGAAGGGACCGTTGATATTCTCTTATTTTTTTGACAGTAGCTAATTATTGTCTGGTTAAACTATTTGATTATCATCTTAATGTGCTAAATTATGAATGGCGTGTATAATGTATCACAGCGGGTGAAATGCTTCATGTTGCGGAAGCCTTCCTTGACAAGAACTATCATTCCACTGTCATTTGTCGAGGTATTGTTTTTGATTGCTCATGTGCAGTTTTTGTTTTTGCTCGTGTATGGTAACTTGACATCTTATGAAGTGCTCCCCCCCCCCCCTTTTGGCTCTTTCAATTGTAGCCTACAACAAAGCTCTGGAGGATGCTATTGCTGTGCTCGACAGAATTGCAATGTCTATTGATGTAAACGATCGTGAGTTTTGTGCTGCAGTTTTTTCATCTTTTTTTTTGGCGTGTGTACATTCTTTTGCCAGTTGGTTGAGCCGAGCTGGTTTGTGTATTGTGATTATGAGTTTATACTTCATAGACTTCTTGTTCAAACACACTTAGCATGAATAAGAAGTGGACCTAAGACCCATCCCCATTTCCATACAACTTTTGAGCTGTACTAAATCATGAGCATTTTCCAGCTTGCTTGAAACCGCAATTGCGCTACATAGAATTGAATTCTTTGCTGGATTTAGGATACATTTTTTTAAGAAACATAGGCTTAAAAGCACTTGGAATAATTGGCCTGTTCTCCTCGTTTTATGTTTGGTGTATGCATTTTTTAACTAAAAATTCTATGTTCTAGGGGCAACAATGTTGAGTCTGGTGAAGAGCTGTATTGGCACAAAGTTCACAAGTCAATTTGGTGATTTGATTGCCGTAAGTGATCCTCTTCTGTTATGTATGTGTGTGTGTTGCAGGAGTTTTTCTTCAATTCTTTTACTTGATTGATTTGTGCGTTATCTTTCAGCTGGTACATCAGGCACTCTTAAGACTCATAATAATTTGTAGAACACTTAAAATGTTTTTGAGGAATTACAAAAGTACACTCGGATGTTGAGGTCATTTTGGGAGTAGTGTCTGAATGCTTACTAGAATCTAATGAATAATTAGAGATGTGCGCTGATACTAAACTAGATGAGTATTTTCTTTGTATATCTGGATGGTATTCTTTTCTCTTTCTGCTTAGTTTCATGTGTTTACGGTTCATCCTCGTGGAGGCAATGTTAGTAAATTACTCTTCACAAGGTTTCTTGCATGATGGGATAATATTATTTGATGACACAGAGGAAGTAATTGGGCACTAATAAAAAATTGCCTTGTGTCCCCCCGTTTCTCTCTCTCTTATATATATAGAGATTGAGCTTATTTACATATAAATATAAATTTACAAATAGTTATTTTATATATTATGTGCCAATACTTCGCTTCTGTTCAACTGCCAGGATTTAGCAATTGATGCCACCACGACGGTTGGTGTTGACCTTGGCCAGGGAATGCGAGAAGTGGATATTAAAAAGTACATCAAGGTTGAGAAGGTTCCTGGTGGCCAGTTGGAAGATTCAAGAGTTCTCAAAGGGGTTATGTTTAACAAAGACGTAGTTGCCCCTGGAAAAATGAGGAGAAAGATTGTCAACCCACGTATCATTCTTCTTGATTGCCCCCTTGAGTACAAGAAAGGTGAGAACCAAACAAATGCGGAATTGGTTAAAGAGGAAGATTGGGGAGTCCTTTTGAAAATGGAAGAAGAATACATTGAGAACCTCTGTATGCAGATCTTGAAATTCAAACCGGATTTGGTAATTACAGAAAAGGGTCTTAGTGATCTGGCTTGCCATTATCTGAGCAAGGCAGGTGTCAGTGCAATAAGGAGGTTGAGGAAGACGGACAATAACAGAATTGCCAAAGCATGTGGCGCCGTTATCGTGAACAGACCAGAAGAACTGCAGGAGTCCGATGTTGGTACTGGGGCTGGGCTGTTTGAGGTTAAGAAAATTGGGGATGAATTTTTTGCTTTTATTGTTGATTGCAAAGATCCAAAAGCTTGTACCATACTTTTAAGAGGAGCCAGTAAGGATCTCCTAAATGAAGTAGAGAGAAACTTGCAGGTATTTTAATTATTCTTGGTTTGAATTCTTCTACCTCGATGAGACCATGTTCTGATGTTTGTTTGCAAATGCAGGATGCTATGTCTGTAGCTAGGAACATACTTAAGAATCCAAAACTACTTCCGGGAGGTGGTGGTACAGAGTTAACTGTATCTGCTACTTTGAAGCAAAAGAGTTCATCTATCGAAGGCATAGAAAAGGTGAATGTTTCTACTCACATGGATCACTGCAATCAATTCCATATCTTTTTATTTTAAGGTCACTAAATGTATTGAAGGCCTGAAATCCTTGAATGTGAAATTAGGAAGTGAGTTATAACTTGTATTGGTCATTTATATTTTTTTCTCAATATATGTTATGATTGCAAAACAGTGGCCTTATGAAGCTGCGGCAATAGCTTTTGAGGCTATACCACGAACTTTGGCACAAAATTGTGGTGTTAATGTGATCCGAACTATGACTGCCCTACAAGGACAGGTATGAATCTTAAGATGTTCTATTGCATGATTTTATTTTATATTGCTAATGTAGTTATGGATGAGTTTTTCAACCCATTTTCTGTCTGATGGGTCTAAACTGTTGATGCAGCATGCTAATGGTGAAAACGCTTGGATTGGCATTGATGGAAATACTGGATTGATCGCTGACATGCAAGAGCGGAAGGTACTGTCATAATGCACATTGCTCTCATTATTTGTTTCTTTTTTTTTTTCTGGCTAATATGCTAGTCCATGTTGGTACAAGTTCTTGAATATTACATTTCAGGATTTCACTCTGAGCCTTTAAATAATTATTTACATGTGCCCTATGTTTTCCCTAACTATGTTTGTTGATAAATTGGATGGAGTCTTTCAAAAGTTGTTTTTATATAAAACTTCTGGTAATCAGAGATCGTTTATGTAAAAATCTGTCACACTGAACGAGAAGTTGTTCCATCTATTGCACTTCCATCATTCTGATCCGTGAATGTCCCCAGTTGATTCTGGTAAACTGATTGAGTTATACTGGCTCAAGGATTCAAGTAAAACTTTCTTGCTGTGAATGAATGGTGCTTATTTTTCTATTTCCAGATATGGGATTCCTATAATGTGAAGGCACAAACCTTCAAGACAGCGATAGAAGCTGCTTGCATGATTCTCAGGATTGATGACATTGTTAGTGGGATCAAGAAGAAGCAGGCCCCTGGAGCGGGCCAAGCACCAAAGCCGAAGGTTGAAACAGAGGCAGATGCTGATGGCGAGCAAATACTTCCCGACTGAGGATACCATTGCACTCGGACTGACTCGGCATTCAGATAACTGCCAGAAAGGTTTTGTTTGCATTGTTGGCTTGTTCATGTGTTTTGTTGGGCTTTTAATTGCGCACACTTCAGATTTTGGGATCTTGGCCAGTTCAGAGTTTTGTTGGTTGCTTAGAACCACCTTTCTATAATGGTTGCAGTTGTATACTATCCGTAACTTTGTGCAGTTGGGATGTTTGAAAGCTCTGTTAGTTCATCAACTCTGAGGAAGAAATGGCAGTTTCTGTTCTCAGCAGTAGAGGCATCCGCATCTCCACACTAACTGCCGTTTCATTTGAATTTCTAATTTTTACAGTTAATCTAGTAATATTCTCACTTGCACGTTGGAATGACTAAATTTTTTATCAGTTGACTAGAAAAGAGGTAAATTAAACAGAGAACCATCAAGGAGCAGAAGGGAAATCTAAACCTATGGATTTACAGTGTGTCATTTTTCTCCATTTGGCATCATTTTCTTTGGTTGCCCTTTAACCTTTGTCGTCCGGTAGTTCTCTTTGTTGCTAGTTTGCCAAATCCGTCTGGCGCAGTTAATTTGCATGATAAAAGACAGTTGAAAATTTATGAATTTCTTGGCATTAAGATGCAAAAGATAATGGTATGAATGCAGACAAAACGGCCGAGGATTTACTAATTAACATAAGGTGATAGGCATAATTAAAGGGTAGAACCATAAGATTTCAAGGTAGCACAAGAGGGAATGCAACATAATTCTCTTCTCCCCATAAACCATGAAGAGAAACCACCATGATGGATTCCCTAAACCTCCAAATCTCCATGTCCTTAATTTTACCACACATGTCTACCTTTTTATTTGGTAATCGAGAATTTGTCAACCCAACATATTCCTCAAATAGCGGAGTCAACTCCAAACTCAGTTCGTCAACCCAACCCGCTCTAAGCTGGACGTGAGAGTTGAACTTACATTCTCTGCATTTGCGAAGAGTTATTAAGGTCAATTTCACCATCCCCGGTCAAACCTTCTTCTTTATCCCTACCTCCGCCGAGGCAGGGTAGCATCTACATAACAAGGTAGTTGTTACGTTGGAAGACATGTAGGATGGGATAAATATAAAGTAAACTGGCAATCCACCTTGTCCCATAAAGAGAAAAAATGGTACAGCTTCTTTATTTGTATGAATAATTGTGCAGAAACAAAGAGAAAGCAGCCTCAGAACAGACTTAATCCATTCTCAACTGCACGTAAAAAATGATTTATCATTACCAAAAATTGAGGTCAAATCATCTTCCTAGATGTCTGAACAAGACGCTACGTTGTAAATGATTGAGTTGAAACATTCTACTTCAAAAACTTCTGGCAAAACATCGTAACCTCTCCATGACAGTTCGAATTCTGTCCGAGATAGCTGCGTAAAGACATCTCTGTGCTGCTTCATCCAGTCTATGAGGGTTAGTGCTGGGCCATCCCATAGTAGGAAATGATAATTTACGAGACGTAGATATTGCCACCTCTTTCATTTTGGAAAGGTCCAATTCTATTGGCTCCCCAACGATTATGTTGATGTTCTTTTTCCACAACGGAAAAGGTGGTCTTCTGCCCAGGAAAAAGTTTTCAGGCATCACCTGTAAAATGTAATGGAACCAAGGGGAAATGAGAACCAGAAAGAAAATTGAGATTACTTCAGGTCAAATAAACCTATTTCTAGTAATCCAATAACATATAACCATTTATTTCAAGTCCATCTGCAAAAGAAATTTTCTTTTTCGAAAGAGCTAACGGTATTATAGTATGCAATAAAGGGATTCACATTTTTTTTAATGGATTGTGTCATCTAATTACAGAAGCAATATTAAAGTCTAAAACATCAACACTTTGATTTACATCAATTTGCCAACCATGCAAAAGATCAAACTAATTTTGACATTTTTTTCATCGCGAAAGAAAGCATTTTTAATCATCTATCCCAGATCACCTCTAACAAAGATTCTTCTTCATCAAGTATGTCTCTATTCCTTTTCAGTTAAATGATCCAATAATAACGCTACAGGGACACGACTAACAACTCCTCATTTTTTGTCCAATTATTAATTCAAGAGAAATCCTTGGACCGTAAACATTATTTGCCTTTCAAACACCAAATTAAGCCCTCAAAGTAGTGCAAAGAAAGAAGTGTCACTGACTCACTGCTGCTATTGTATGCCAGAAACACCAGTCTCTTATGACTAAAAAAATGTAAGGGAATGATTAGCTCACTCTAAGCGGCACAAATTTGTACATAGAGGAAGAGACTAATAAAAGAATTATTAAGTACTAAATGTCCATATAAGAAACATGATAGGAAATAAAGAAGTACCTTTTCAAAACCTTGATGAACAATTGGCAAAACTATCGGGGTTATTGGTGAACGAACAATAAGACTAGCAGTTCCCCATTTTAATTGTCTAATAGGTGCGTCTTCTTGACTTACTTTTCCTTCGGGAAATGTATGTAGCTGTCAATTGAAAAGAAGAGAAGTATTAGAATCACAAGAGAAACCATTGGCACATATACCCTTCTTTGGGAATGCACAAGAGGAATTTCATTAAGGGTAAGGGTACCAAGCCATGCCACTAGATTTTACATGGATTGCAAGAGGAAATATATAAAACACCGCTGAAGCAGTGCAAATACCAGGATTGCAGTTGCAGCAAATTCAAAAATTAATGGTGAAAATGAATCAATGATCATATCTAACAGACTCTCCTTTCCTTCAAAAAGCTCCTTTCTTCCTCTTTAACAAAAGTCTTCAAAACATTTCCATTTTGGAATGCATGTTTCTTTCATCTCTCATTGTTATCATACAGAGAATGACAACCTTTAACTACGTCCTCCAAGGATCGGATGAATCACATGCTCCTTCATTTCCTTGCAAAGAAAATATCTATTCACCAATCTCCAACCAAACCACTTAAATTATAAGACAAAAATGGTGAGGATTCTCACCCAAGACCCTTCCGTACGAATAAAAAATAATTCCTAGAAGGAGAATTAGGTTTCCAAAACTTTTTTCAAGGGAATTGTATAACACTTTCAGTAGCACCCATGATAGAAATTGACATCAAAGTTCCTTTTTTGTAGGCCTTAGAGACAATACAATCCTATGTCTGAAGATTTATATTACTAACATAAACGAGCTTCGAAGACTGCATGAAAGAATATATTCCCCAATCCATGAAAGAGTCCATTCAACCATACAGAAGACAAGCTACAAAATATTAAGTTAAATACCCATGCTCCTTCACTTAAGCGGTCAAGAGCCTCATTCATGTGTTCTTGATAAATTCCACCACCTCGCGTAATAGGTATGCATTTCCCTGCCCAATTTCCCATTTTTCAGAACCAAAAGCTTAGTCAGAAGCATAAATCATGTGGCAAGCCCAATTTGACACTGAAAACAAAACATTAGGCAAATGCAGGTACTAAGAAGCAAACTATAACTATGGCAATCATGCTTCATTATGTTAATGTTCAAATTATTCCACAATTTTCAGAAATTTCAAGTAGTCATGAGAAAACTAATCAGCATTGAACTTCTCCATTATGAAATGAAAACAAGACCAGTGATACAAAAAACAAGAAGAACAAAAGATTACGCACTGACCGAGCCTGAAGAAGTAAGAATATACAGCATTCTTGAAACAAATGTCTTCAGCAGCAAGCACCCATCGACCCAGATCAGGATCCGTGATTGGGAAACCCTTGAACCCCCACATGAGTGGATCGTCCAAGGTGGACATGTGATTGCTGACCGTGATGAGAGGCACACCAGGGGGTCTGGACCGCACGAGACGAATTAGTGTGTCGGAGTTGTGGACGGAGCTTGTATTCAGCAGATTAACCACAGCTTTGGCGCAGGCACCCACCGCCATTAAAACCATCTTTCGAGGGATTCCTCCCATGTGTTTCGCCCGGCCCGCCCATTCCAATGTGCGCCCCATTCCGCCACACTCACGAATACACGTCGCCCCTGCTGGTATCTAGCATGTCATTTCTAGGCTTTTGTGTGCGGTTTTGGCGACTAAATGAACTGACCGGCACATGGGGGGTGGCGTATAGTCTTCTCTCTGATTTTAATTTCTTTCATTTATCAAGCCCACTAGAGGTGTAAACGGACGGTCATTTTTCTAGGGTAATTTAACCGAATCAATAGTAGATTATCGGCGGTCGACGGTTATTTCAATCTGCTCCAAGTAATTTTTTTTTTTTTTTGCAAATAAGTGGTCGGTTATGTTTCAACAATTTTTTAACACCCATAAAACCCACACATGAAGACAATAAATTTTCGGATTTGGGGCCTGTCAGGTGCACTTTGGGTCAAAGCCTAATACGTGATCACAAAGATATTATTTTTGAAAATCGAATTCAAAACTCTCGAGTCGATTCGAGTATCAAAACCTAATGCGTCTCCACAACTTTGGCGTTGAAAATTTGCCAACGTTAATTTCCAATGTCACCCATCCATTATAGAATGCCGCAGAATTAAGGATAAAAGTCGGCGAGGGACCATATCGTAATTGCATATTGTCCTTCCTTGACCTACGTTTACCTTCCCATTCCAAATTCCAATCATTCTCCTCCTCAGGGAAGAAGAAGAAGAAACAATTCTGAAATCCTCTCCCTTTGAACGAAGAACAACGCAAGAGTAAGATCAAATATATGGATATGAGATGCAGAGTCCTTTCATCCTCTGTATTCATTATTGGAGTTTGTGGAAAGCAATCTGATCTTGCTGCGGCGTTTCCGTTGATATCTCAATCTCAGCTTTTCGATCGCTTAACGCCTTGGTTTGGTTTTCTTCCTAAATGATAGCTGAAACGACGCGCTCGCTTATTTAATCAACACAAAAGGTATTCCTTTTTTTTCCCTGACAATCCGTGTTCAACGTTTTTTTGTTGAAGAATTAGTATTCTTAAGGTTTACTAATAAATTAAATTTCGAGATAATTTTGAAAAGTATTGTCAATCAATCTGATTTGCCTTTTTCCCCTTTTATATATGTTCGATTTCATTTATATTTGAGTGGATTATAGAAGCAAAATTTGTATATCCTTCAAGGAAGAATATGTTCTTATGATTGCTGCTTCAATTGCCGTAATTTAACTAGTAGGTGTCTTGATTGCAAGTCTTAGTAATCTCTCAACCACGCATCATCTTCTTCATTAGTGTCTTCATATGTGGCATGAAACTATGAATTATGGAAAAAAAATCTCAATGATTATGTTCTATTGCAGGCAATTTTCTTTTTGGGTTTATTAAAGTTTCAGTTTCATCGGTCCTAGTGCACTCATTAAAGGTATCAACTATCAAGTGATTGCATCTCGTGGGGTGGGCTGGGGTTCAAATTTGACTAAGCAAGATGAGTGTTTATGGTGGTCCCTTGGGAACGAAGAATCCACGGGCGAAGGAGAAGTTGCCTGGATGGGCGGCATTTGATCATAAGCAGCGGCAGAAACAAGATATTGGACCTGAAGTAGCTGAGGATCCATACCCACCCATGCCAACCACTCAAGGCCCTATCCGCCCCTGCAAAAACTTAGTGAAGAATAATGATTTTTCAGTGAGACCTTTCGCTTCAGTGTTGCTACCATCTGTTGAGCTTCCGACTTTAACAGAGGACAAAAAGTTAGCAGGAGTTGGTGATTCTAGTGCCAGACAAAGAAATGAGGCTGTTGAGGAAAGGAGTCAAGATGCAGTGTTTGAGAAGCTAAAAGAGCTTCACGGGTGGGCCGATGATAGTTTGATTGGTGATGTTATGACAGCGGTGGATAACGATTTTGACAAGGCCTCAATTTTACTGAAAGGAATGGTTTCTACCGCCAAGACTGGAGAGAGTGCGGAAACAAATAAGTCTAAGCAACAATTTACTTCTGATCACGTTTTATCTGCGAAAAAGACAGATAACAGAGTTTTCTTTGGAGAGACAGTTGACCTTGCTGATATGAGTTCTATTCTTGAGGGTCTTGGAAACTACTGTGAAGATTTGGGTTATGTAGATGCTTCTGGCAGGGAGAGGCTGTCTGATGTTGCTGCTGCTGGCGATATTTTGGAATCCATTAAGTGGTACTTGAATAATATACCTGTTGAGCCTGAGTGGAAAGAGGATGATGTTTACTTGAGGCATCGGAAAGATGCGCTCAGAATGATGAGGTATGTCAAGGGTTCAGGTTACTTTATTGGGCTGCATTTGCTTAGAATATGATATGCCTATGTTAAATTGCAGGCAATTAGCATTCTTTCTCCAGCCTCAATTCCTTTTCATGCTGCATATGTCTTGGCATGATTTTCTTTGTACTAACTGCCTCAGATGGATATGACAAACTTAGTTTATTTTTTATGGTGTTTAACAACATGCACTGAGATTTCCTATTCCTTCTGTGGAGATAGGTCAGCTTCTCAACATTCTAGAGCAGCCACTAATGCTTTTATAAGAGGTGACCATGATGCTGCTCAACAGCACTCATCAAAGGCTCGAGAGAAATGGTCCGCTGCTGAACGACTTAATGCGGAGGCGGCCAAGCAAATTTTAAGCATAAGAAATAGCCAAAATGATATGTGGAAATTGGACTTACATGGTCTCCATGCAACAGAAGCTGTTCAAGCTTTGAAAGAGCGTCTGCAAAAAATTGAGATGCATACCTCAACTAATCGTTTGGTATTGCCGGATAGAGCCAAGTCAAAGACTAGTTTTGAACATGCTTCATCACTCGAGTCATTTAGATATATGGCTGCAGAGACCTTGGGTGAGCAACATACAACAATTAGAAAGAGACCGATATATTTACAAGTTATAACAGGTAATTTGCTCTATTAATAATCATATATTGTTGTTTGATATATTACTGTCTCATCTGCTGCATTTACATTTATTTTAGCTGCATGCGAGACAGTGCAAGTTTTTCATTGTTAATGGAAATTAATGGAGAACATCACTATTGACTCAAACAAACAGTTTTAACATTTAAACATCTAAGTTGATATTACTTTTGAATTTCGCAAGCCACTCTTGTTTGATTGATTGTCACCGTGGCTCCTTTTCTCACTGTAAATTTCTGGATTCCTTCATTTGTGGTCTACGTGTCTGCATTCGAACTCCATTCAAAAGGAAATGGACCAATACCATCCATTTAACATCCAAACAAGCTCTTTAAGAGACCAAAGAGCTTCCTTTAAGTGCAAAAGGAATTAAGATATCCCAAATGCTTTTACGCTCGTGACCTAACTATCTGTTAAGTTCTGAATGTAATTTGATTACTATGAGCTTTGTCATGTAAGAATTCTGACGTCGTCTCTACAATGACAATGATATGTATTTCCTGGATTTGGTGATTGCCGCCGATTGACTTTGTTTCAGTCACTGTTTTGATAACCTGACCACCCATTGAGGATCAGTTAAACGTACTGGCTTACTGATTTCTTATATTTACACTTGCAGGTATAGGCAACCATAGTCGGGGTGAGGCTGCACTCCCAACTGCGGTTAGAAATTTCCTTAACGAGAATGGGTAAAGCATTCTGCCATCCGGCCTTATCTCTCTCGGCTTGCTTTAAGAGTAGCTATTGAACTTCCTCTATTTGTTCATATATTTCAGTGGATCAACAGACTTGACATTAGTCTATGATATGCATTTCCTGATCATTAACATAATATTGCAGATACCGATCTGATGAGCCCAGACCAGGGGTTATTTCAGTTTGGCCCAAGTTCCGGCACGGGTGAAAGAACATCTTCCGCCATGGTTTGTATGTCATAAACTATGTAGATGTAGAAGGCCATGGTGAAAGCTGGGTGGAGCTTTACATGGATTATTGTTTGTCACAAACACAAACTAGGAGCATGAGAATTTTTTTTAAAAAAAAGATTATAGTAACATAAACAGATTCAGCTATTGTAATAATAGATTTCATGTGCACAAACTAGCATGAATTTTTTTGAATAAGATTGTTGTAACTTAATGGATTCTGCTCTTGTAATGATAGATTACAATTTTTTTAGTTAGAATTGGTTATAATTTCCTTCAAAATCATGGTTCATCATTATTTAAAATATGTATTATTGAGTATTTTGAATGTTTATAATGTTGAAATATAATAGATTTCGAAGAAGAAAAAAAAACCTAAACCACAAAATTTAAAATCTTATTATGTCATTTTGTGAAAAATTCATGATTTAACCGTAAAATTCATGATTTTGGGAGATAATTGTAAGTAACTGTAGCCCCCTTTCTAACCAGTCGTATTCATGGAGGCATATAATACGCAATGAAAATTTCTATGAAAAACACCAGTGGCATGTTTTCATGATAAATATTGGGAGCTTTGACTAAATTATTAACTAATCCCTTTTTTAAGAATAAAAAAGAAACCTATTAGCTATTCAATATCTAGATTATTCATATAAAAATAGTATACTTTTTATAATAATCTTACTTAATTTAATAATTTTTAAATTCCCAAGTATATATAATTAGATTCCATTCATAATTGGTGCCTTGCATTTTATTTTATTTTTTCCCTTAGGAGCAGGGAGAGAATGAGAAAAACGAAAGAAACAAACAAGTGAAACAACAAAGGAAGCACTTGAGGCCCATCTACCCATAGAAAAATTGAGGCCCATCTTGTAGACCCAGCCCAAAAGCATAATCAAGTCCACTACGTTAAGTGCATTTCTGTAATTACGGTTACACGTCAAGGTCTGAAGTGTCGTTTGAGAGGAGCCTTGAGCCATCCGTTTAGACGAGAAGATGAGGATTGATATGGCCCACGCAAGCCTTATTTTCTTTTGTTTCTTTGCGGACAAATACAAAGAAAACTACAACTAGGGTTTTGAATCTAATCTTCCAGAGACGAGTACCGTGCGTCCGTGACTTCACTTCTTCGAGCTTCAGGTTTCAATTCACTCTCTAATACCTGTAATTAGCATATAATTGCGTTATCGTTTTGTTTATTTCAATTTGTAGCTGAATTTTCATGAACTTATTGTTTGCCTAATCGCGAGTTTTGGATTTTCTTTGTTTTTCTCAGCTGCTCAAATGGCTTCCAATCCCACCAAGGATGCTCCCGCTGGTAATGATTACATCGATATTTATTTCTCGATTTCCTCCGTGTTTTTGTTGGATTTTTTTTTATGTTAGATCTGCTCCTTCAGTCCTTTGCGTGTCTGTTCGTGTTATTTGTGTGAAATGATTCGTCGTTGGTGGTTAATGCTTTATTTCGTTGGATTAGCGTGTTGTTTGTGGATTTGGTATATCAATTCCAATCAGATCAGTTCGGTTTTCACTATTTGTTCATGTTTGTTGCCTTTTGTTTTCCGTCTGATTCTTGACTTGATTAGTCAACTACTGCATTTGAATTTCCACTGCAGTGATTATCGTCTTTGTTTGTGGTTATGTGACGAAGCAAAGTTCACTGCATCTATAATACTCGTTTTAGGAGTGTTTATTGGCCACTGTGGATTATGTTGGAACTATAGATAATTAACTTAGTTGCTTATGAATCATCTGGATTTCATGGTAATCGGTACACTAGCCATGGCTTTGAATGATGCATATTGGTTATGTTTATAGATTCTAATGTTGTGTTTTCTTTAGAAGTGCAGATTCGTGTATTTTGCTTTGACTTTGTGTGGGGACATAAGTTGTCTGAATTATGCTTATTTGTCTTACTCTTCTAGATGAGAAATCAGTTCCAAAGGAGAGCAAGAGTACCTCAGAAATGGGCTCTGCTACGTCACAGGCTGGACAAACAGGATCTGCCTCTTCGATGGGAGCTGGATTTCTTCCCAATCCTTTTGATTTCTCAGCCATGACAGGGCTTTTAAATGTATTCTCTTATCCATTTTCTTTTTATTTTGGGAACTAACAATAGGACTGTTGAATTTTTAAAATAGAATGCAAAACTGGTCTTGAAATTTTTTATAATTAGGGCATGAAGTTATGGACTGAGAATTTTGTCCCGTTGACTCAACTATTGACATAATAGGTTTCCTTTGTTGTGACTGTATTTGGATTGCATCCCCTTGAATGCCCTTAAATGCGATTTGATTTTTCTCTTCGAAAAATTAGTCAACTAATGGACAAAATATTTGATGTTGTAAATTGTGATAAGGATCAATTTGGTGATGTGTTGAGATGACCAAATTAATGAGCTGGGATGTAGGATATATGTTGCCTCTCCCCACTCCCTTTCCCTGTGTTCTTTTGGCATGTTTACATAAATACATACTATATGGAAAATTAATCGCACTGAGATTCTTAACTGGCGTATCAAATATTTTCTTACCTCATCTGCTAAGTTAGGTGGAAAAGTTGATGACTAAAATGTCCGTCATGGATGTATTTTGAATTCTGTTTCGAATCTATTTGTACAAGTTTCCATTTGCATGAATATCTGATGATTCATCTCCTTTTGCTCTCCTATTGTCCCCCAACCTTTTTTTGGTCCTCCGGCAGCTTTTATTTTTTAAGTTTTGGGTTCAGGTCTCATATTTTATGGCTCAATATCCAGGACCCTTCCATTAAGGACTTAGCTGAACAGATAGCAAATGATCCTTCATTCAACCAGATGGCAGAACAGCTTCAGAAATCAGTACAAAATGCAGGAAATGGTGGTGTTCCTGATATTGATCCACAGGAGTATATGTCCACCATGCAACAGGTTATGCAGAATCCTCAATTTATGACAATGGCTGAGCGCCTTGGGAATGCGTTAATGCAGGTATACACAGTCACTTTCCATTGTTGAAGTAAGATTTGTGTGCGCGCTCATGGATTATGAAAAAAGTGAAGTTTTTGTTTCACATTTCCGCAGGACCCATCAATGTCTCAGATGCTTAACAGTTTGACAAATCCAGCCGGTAAAGACCAGATGGAGGAACGAATGGCCCGACTCAAAGATGATGCCGCATTGAAGCCTATTTTAGAAGAGATAGAAACTGGTGGTCCAGCTGCCATGATGAGGTTGGTATTAATAAATGTTATGACATTAACAATTATGCTTGAGTTCTATATATTGAGATGTAATGTGCTTGCTCTTTCAGTTTCCAACTTTCATTTACTTAGAAGTTACATTTCTTTTTTTCTTTTTTTTTTTGCATAGGTACTGGAATGATAAGGATGTTCTGCAGAAGTTGGGAGCAGCAATGGGTCTCGAAGTTCCAGAAGATGCAGCCTCCTCTTTTGAAAATGCAGGTGCTGATGAAGCAGAAGAAGCAGGAAATGAAGATGAGTCGATTGTTCATGGCTGTGCAAGTGTTGGGGATATTGAGGTGTGTGTGTCTGTATAATTTTTGAACTCTTTCTTTTCTCATTTTATTTTTTATAGCATTTTTGCAGACCTAAAGACGGTTATTATTTTAGGGGTCCTTTAGATTAATTCAAATCTTATCTTATAATTGGAGCACTTGGTGTTAAGTCTTGGATTTAATTTTGGCTGTGTTGATCCATAATTTCTTACATTTAGATTAAGGTTTTCAATTCTGATTCACAACTAGGGTTTGAAAGCAGCGCTAGCTGCTGGCGCTGACAAGGATGAAGAAGATTCAGAGGGAAGGACGGCTTTGCATTTCGCATGTGGATACGGTGAGGTATGATAAGTTCTAGACCTGACTTCCTTTCCGGTATTGCACTCAATGATGTTGAAATGTTTATAACCTGAAACTAAGAAGTTCATCATCCATCATGGATACGTGATGCATGGGAAAGGTGAAAGGTGGCGTATGTATACCTTTTCTTATCCTGCCTGCTGCATCATGGTAGCCTCATGCACTGAGTGTGACTTAAGAAATATGATGGGCCTAAAACCAATTTGTAGATCTTATGGCTTACATACAATTTCAGTTATTTTGTGGATATGTGAGTTCTGCAACTGTGAAGAGCACTAAGCACAATTAGTTCTAGTGGTCAAGCTCCTCACCACCCCCCTTGCTGTAGGGATTCAACCCCCTTCCCCATTGAACAATTAAAAAATCTACCCGATTGGTTCTCGAAATATGTTATTTGATAGCCTACCTTGCATGACCATTGAGGTAGTGTTAAAGTTGTTTTGTTGCTAGTTGCAATGTAGGGCTAACAGTTCTAAACCATGGAAACCACCTCTACGCACTGCAGGGTAGGAAGGATCAAGATATGCTACAATTCTTTTTATCTTCTGAAGTTCTCATTAAATTCAAAATTTCAAATCTAGTGTTTTGAATTTCCTATTTCCGTTAGTGTTTGAGTTTGGGTCCTTTGGGACCTTGGGTAAAGGAGTGTGTGCTATGTGAAATTTTGAACTGATGTCACTAAATCTGCACCACTAGATTAGACTTGCTACACGCTTCAACAACTATCTTGGGAGTTTTGGCTTGCCCCATCTGCTCTGGGGTTTAAAGCTCTTAAGGTACTTTTGCTATTTAAATACTTGTAAGAAGGCTAGCACGAACCTTTGGGACTCATTGTTTATTGGGAAATCATTGGGACTCAGGGTTTGGATGAGTGATTGTAGGCAGATTAAAGGATATTCTCTTATTTATTGCCAGAAATGTTCTGCAGGATTATCCATTTTGTCTCCATTTCCCATTACCTACTATAGGAAAAACTTTTGCATGTGTTGTTTACCTAGTTACAACTTGGACAATTTAGTGAGTTTCTCCTTTCAGGTGAAGTAGCTTTTGGGTGTGTTCACAAGTTAGAGATAGTACAAAATATGTCTTTATATGCGTAATTTTGTCCTCATTTAATGATTTAAAACATAACAAAGTATTTCATTGCTTTTTTTTTACACTAACAATAATATTATAGATTTAAATACCCGATGCTATATATCGCCCAGGAAATTTGTATTCTCAAAGTTCACAACTGCTGTGCTGAAAGTTTCAGTTGTGTGTTACTTGGTAGTTGTAAGAGGCTCCTTTTTTTTCCTATTCGATTACCTGCCCCTTGGTATGTTATCATGGAATCGGTATAGCATTTCAGTTCCATCCGCCTATTTGTTTGATGGAAACATGAAATTTGGTTCCAGTATGTTGTGAGAAATTTTCTGAAAAATCCCTGCTCTTTTTTTTTTTTTTTTTAATATTTCAGGTGAAATGTGTCCAAATCCTTCTCGAGGCTGGAGCAACAGTGGATGCTTTAGATAAAAACAAAAACACCGCGCTTCATTACGCAGCTGGCTATGGCAGGAAGGACTGTGTAGCACTGTTGTTGGAGAATGGTGCAGCTGTGTAAGTCTGATTTGTGTTTCTCCCTCCACAAACTCAGGTGATATTGTCATTTTGATGCATTTTCTTTCGTGCCTGTTTTGATTGCAGCACTCTTCAAAACGTGGACGGCAAGACTCCTATCGAGGTTGCAAAGCTCAACAACCAGAATGAGGTGGTAAAGTTACTTGAGAAGGATGCCTTCCTGTAGATCCGGTGGTATGCACACATGGCTCTCTAGTATATTGGGCATGTAGAAGTGTGAGTGTGACCAATTTGTTTTGAATCAAAACGAGGATGTTATCACTTGTCGACTATCCTGTATTACTGCTGTCTGATTGCTACATTTTAAGATTTTATAGAGGCATAAGCAAATCTGACTATGGAGATAAATCTTCTATTATGTGGGATGCATATGTATGCCATCTCTCGTTTGTATTTGTTAATTCTTAATTTATCTGGTTTATGAAAAAAAAATGTTCCTCAATAGTCAATACAGCGGACCCAATATGCCCCACGCACAATGTTAGAACATTTTACCACGAGTGCCCCAAAAGAGAATTCGTGAGAGGCTCTGTTAGGACCCACATATTTACATGGATTTTAAGAACTAACTGGGCCCAACAAAACAAAGTGACGACTAAATGCAAATTCGGCCCAATAAAAAATGATGTACACCCGTTATATAGTTTACGTCAATAACATAGGAAAACAAGAAACTTCTTGAAGTTGATATGCCTAAATACCAACACTCTCCCCACATGTGGGCTGAGCGCCCTTTATGGAAGGGAAGGCCCAACGCATGCAACATTATTATTCTAAGGGAGATGTCAAGTTTCTAATCAAGGAACACCATAAATCCCAAAAGTTGAAGATAATGGAATTTGAATCTTCTATTTATTTAAGAAAAAACAACAATCACAAGGAAGTATGATTTTACCTATTCTTCCACCTCCGTTCGATTGAGAGACAGAACTCCAATTTCATCAGCAACATAATCCTCCTGTTTCAATAAAATTAATCAAAAAGCATGATACTGTAAAATTTATCCAAAATACACGAAATAAAATGAAAGAAAATGCTAGGATAAAAAGAACAAAAATCACAACCAAATCATGTATATTGGCCCAGAACTTCATCAGAAAACTTTTGTTTCATAACACTATTCGTCACAGTTATTTTTCTTCAAAAGAATGTAAAAGGTAAAAAAAAATATCCAAAGGCTCCCATAGGATTCAAAGATACAATTTTAAGCAAAAAAAAAAAAAAGAGTTGGTTAAACTAAATTGATGTTTTTCACTACATTTCCTTGAACATTTCCAGACTCTACGACTGAGGAACCAAGGTACATTTATATGTACGCAGTCTGCAAGAGAAAGAAAAATACAGTACTTTTTCACCGGCCATCAAATTAATTCCTGTCGCCTTTCTTAATTTTCCCATCAATGAGCTGGAAATATACAATGACACCACGATATGGATCATAATAACTGCACAAGGATTCAATGGACAGCATATTAAATTTGAAATATCAATACCTGTGGGAAAAACTACAGATGCAGAGGCAGTAAAACAAGAGCAACTAGAAGATTACGAATTTCTTTGATTGCTAAGAACACAACAAAATTGAGGAAATAGATTAACAAACAATGATAAATGCAAACTTTTAAATGGGTTTCAGTATGATTGATGTGTTAACCTGTAATGATGAAGTCAAGCACATACCTGTCGAATATCGAAGCCCTCAAAGGCAATATCAGTGGTATTATGGGGTGGCAGAATCCTATCAACAATTGCATTCAAAATTAGAACCATCTATTTGAGTGATGCTCGCCTAAAAGAACATAAAAGTCAAATATATATTAGTCAAGTTCCACTCACAGGGATGATCTCTAGGTTGTTCTGCAGACCCAAATAAACAATAGCCAATGTCTGTGCTTCCAATCCCAATAAAATGATGTGTTAACCTGTAGTGATGAAGTCAAGCACATACCTATCGAATATCGAAACCCTCAAAGGCATATCAGTGGTATTATGGGGTGGCGGAATCCTATCAACAATGGCATTCAAAATTATAACCATCTATTTGAGCGATGCTCGCCTTAAAGAACATAAAAGTCAAATATATATTAGTCAAGTTCCACTAACAGGGATGATCTCTGGGTTGTTCTCCAGACCCAAATAAACAATAGCCATGTCTGTGCTTCCAATCCCAATAAAATGATTTCTTAATACACAAGCTTCAGTCATAATCTTAGTACCAAAGTAGCAAAGTGTCACATGTAAAGCATCAAGACATATTTAGAATCGCCACAAGCCTGAAAGGCATTGCTTGTTAATTGGAAAAAAGAAGAAGAAGAGAAACCATCAGAATAATGCAAAGTGAGGGAAGACGAATATTCACCTGAGAAGCATCTACAACAAGAAGAGGACCTTCACAAGCCGCAAGAGAACAGGAAACCTTTACAAAGATAGATAACAAAAAAATTAACTACACCATCTTTCATTTTCAAGTAAAATATGTCAGGTAGACAAACTAGGGCCACACACCTGTTTGCTTACTATGATTAAGATGAGCAGGGGAATATTGTAATTGGAACTTGTAAGGCAATCAATAATATACATTTTCCAATAGAACTGTCTCATTTCTCTCTACTGCTTAGGGGGGCTCCTATAGAACATACGAAGTTCTAACATCTAAGACTACACTTGACATGCTCCAACACCAGAATATCCAGCTTTCTATGTATGTAAATCCAAAAGTTGTAAGTAGAGGAATCTTTCCATAAGCCAAGAAAGGATTACATAATTGCTTCTAATTTCCTAGGGCACTTCACACTGATCAAGTTCAAGAAAATGGTTAAACCCTAAGTTATGTTCTTATCAATTAATTCTTTGAATTCTCAAATATCATTACCATGAACAAGATGATGCGTCTACTAAACCTAGCTAGTCGAACACCAAACTGACATACCTCATAGGAGAAGTCCAAATGACCAGGAGTATCGATTAAATTCAGGCAATAAGGTTCTCTGGAACATGTAGCGCATTCGAGCAGCCTGCCACAAATAAGAAAACGTTGATTTCTCTTCTTTTTCTTTTGGTTTTTCCTTTTAATGAAAAAAAATTCTATCCAAACAGCATCGAAGAAAGTTTTGATTTCGCCAAGGCAAGTCACGAAAGAAAGGCGCAGCAGATAGTTTGAAAAAGTTAACAAGATTCCTCGATAAAAAATTAGAAAGAAACTTAGTAGGCGACCTGTAGTTTGATAGTGATGCCTCTTTCTCTCTCCAGATCCATGTTATCAAGAAACCGCTCTTCATCTCTCTGGTATGCACAGTACCCGTCATCTGAAGCAATATATCGGCCAAAGTTGATTTTCCATTATCAATGGGAGCTATTATGCAGAAATTTCTGATGTTCGAAACGGGAAATTGTGACGCACAGTAAACCACGTAATCCATACTAAAACGAAAACCTAACAAAGCGAAGAATCAAAAATTACCTTCAACAGATGACCCTGGCCGACTCGGGAGGCAAATTCAGCGACGTAGATGGGGACGCTAACGCAGGTGGAATGACGGGAGGCCTGGAGGAGGAAAAGCAAGAGAGTTTGAGTGAGGGAGGGAGTCGAGAAAGAAGGGAACTTAGAGAGAGAGATCTTCTTCTGATACTCTGAAGCACTGGAGTTTATTTTGTTGAGGGACATTGGGGTTTGGCAATTGGCAGAGTCGGTTAGCGGTTCTATGATTTTTTCAAATCTACTTATGTGGCCGTTTGTGCCACAAAAAATGGGCCCCTGTGCTTGCAAGCCCAAAACCCCATTAGGCCTAGGCTTACGGATGACGCACCACATCTTTTAAGGGTTTATTACCAATTATTTTTAATCACCGCCGGATGTAATTAAAATAAATCCTACGGTTAATATACTTTTTTTTCTATAAGGTAGAAGAAACTCAAAATCATTAATACCTCTAGAATATGTTGTGATTCTAATAGTTTAAGTCCGGTTCAGGATAGTTGAATCAATTGGATTCGCTTAAACTAGGTTGATTTGTCAACAACTTAACGCATTGTTCAAATTATGTTCAACACACCATTTTGATCTCTATAGTACAGAGAGTTCAATACGCACCGTTTTAATCTTTTTCTTACAAACGAGTTATTGACCGTTGTTCATCCAGTGATGGCACGAGGATATCTTGATGTATTGCTATGTTTGGTGGGGCGTTTGTTGGGACGGACCCGCTTTCTCAATCCGCCCCACCAAACAACCCATATAAGCTGTGGGTGGAACCGTCCAATAAAAACAAGCTCAATGGCTAGTAATATAGTTGGAGATTAATGATCCGACATAATTGCGCGCAATTGCAGCAGGAATCGACGGCAAGGATTAAGGAATCATAAAATCTGTTGTCGGCAAAGTACTATTTCATTAGTAAATTAACTAATATCATATTGTCAAAAAAAAAAGAATAATTTTCTGCATACAGGAGCTCCAACCCAGAGAATTGACGCCTTCCATGATAATACATATTAAAGACTAAAGGGAGTATTAATAAAAAAAAATCTACACTGACATACCCGTCTTACAGATTCCAATATTTTTCGTACCAGCTATCCCAAATGCTGGACGCACACGATATCATGTGAAGCCCATAATTACGAATGGATCATATGCATCCATCGCAACATTTAAGATAGCTGGAACAAAAAACACTTCTTCCTTAGCATTTTCGATATAGTTATCTACATCTCAACCTCAGAGTTTGAGCTTTTCAGCTGGATATACCCCGTTAACTTGACCACCTTTTTGTTCCTTCTGCGATGAGAAACTGCCACAATTAGTCCTCTGCATCTGATTAGATTGCATACTGTTGTCACCTTTTTTATCTCTACCACTTTTCCTGTCATGTAAGTGAGAAAACTTGTGAAGTCTATGTAAACGATTCTAGTTTACAAATCATATAAACCAAGTTCAGAAAGTTTTATAACCATTTGTTCCACAGTAAAACCAACCTGTAGCGAAGCAAAAGAAACACCATGCCAACAACTGCTGTTCCCCCTACTACAGGTTTCAGCACTGACCATCTCTTGGGATTGTGTTTTGCTTGTTCTACTTTATGATCCACTCTTTTATTTTCATTTTTTCTATCACCCTGCATGACAAGGTAACTAGAGTCACAAAGTGCCTGGAAGAAACTATGAGAAAAAGTGACAGGAGGTATGAAGAGAATCAACTTACTTGGCTGTGCCTCTTGTCCACAGTTTCTGCTGTATAAAGATCCTCCTCCTCGTCGCTATATACTAGATGACCATTCTCGCGCATATCTTCTGAACATTTCGTTGTGATGCAAGGATGTATTACTGGCATTGGCTCACTTAGATGAGGAGACAGAGAGCTGCTGTGGACATCAGTATTAACCTTAGGAACTTTGTGTGGTATAACTCTACCAGTAGCGATGCTTCTAGTTTCTGGATAATCTATTCTCTCTTCGACTTGCACACCATTGTGGGAAGTTGGATGAGGGTTAGTGACAACATACTTCAAGGCAGCTCCTCTGTGAAGACCTTCATCAGGAAAACCACTGGGCAGTGTACATACAGAAGAAGAGACATGACAGCCATCTCTATTTGTCGCAATTGCACATTTTCCTCCCTGATCCAACTGATGATAGTCATATGGAGAATTTGAATGAACCGAAAGCCTCTCTTGACATTGATTGCAACGAACAGGTTCAGAAGCATTCATTTCAAATTTATTTATTATGCCTCCACCAAATACGGCCTCTAAATCAGCCTGAGGCATCCAGATGCGACTATCATATGAACGAGAATTATTGCCACAAGATCGATAATGTGAACACAGTTGGGGAATCTTAGTAGGGAAGACAACTACTTGATTTCGTGATTCGGGTAACTGGAGGGTTTTGAAACCATCTTCTTCATCTACTTGGTCGTCAAAATTCAATTTCAGCAAAGCACCTGACACAGAGTTCATGCTGGAAGTAGACGATAGCTCCACATCATTAACATCAGAATGTTCATTTTCAAATCCATTGCCAAATGCATTTGATCTATCAGAACCAGTTGGCGTGTATGACTCGGAAATACTTTCGCCATCAAATAGACTGGGATTACTAATATCAATTCCATGGCAAATTACTTCCGAGATTTCCAGCTGATCAGCCATATAACTTCTTTCTGGCAAACTGTGATCCATAAAATCTTCAACATCAGAAGCACAACTGAAATCCAAGCTGTCATTCTCAAGAGTATATTTTACTGTGCCATTTTTGGGGAGAGAAAACTTGTTGTTTAAGTGAATTAGGGAAACAGTGCTGGAAGGAGATGACACGCTATCCAGCTGATTATCACACTCCACAAGCTCAGAGCAAAGTGACCCCATCGATTCAAATTGATATTGTGCATACTTGTGTTTCTTTTGCTCAAACTGTATTATTGGATTTTGTCGCAAACCACAATCTCTTGTGGCTGATGATATTTCAGGAGAACTTTCAAGATCATAATTCATCTGGGATAAAGAATAATGATATCCATGGGTGGACGAGCTATCAGACTGAATTGTAATATTGCTATCAGCGTCATCAGAATCATCAGAAAATGAATCGCAATATCTGGCAGAGGATGTAACCGTACTTCTCTAAAATTAAGATGATAGGAATTAGAAACACCATAAAAAAAGAATTATCTATAAATGTAAAGTCTCTATGCAGAATGGAAACTTTACGTTTCAAAGCAACAAGCTTTACCTGCCTCCATTTTGTCCTTCCATATTGGTAGGAATTGCAACCAACAATTCCAAGCTCCAAGCTTCTCCGGATGCATTCAACCATGTCAGTAGGCATTGTTACAGTACAAGTGACCATATCAAAATCTGGAACCTACCACCACAATTGCCTCTTATCAGTCCGCTAATCTCAATCAAATTGTCTTAAGATTTCAAAAGGGAAAAGGGCGCATGCGCAATCACAAATTGTTAAAAGAAACATGTTTCAGTCAAGTTCCTTACATTCAACCACTTTAACCTTGCTCTTTTTGCAAGTGTGCGTATACATATGCAAACTTTTCGAGTATCTTTCTTCTCAACGACGTCTGAAGGGGAGAAAAGATCAACGCCAGTCAATCCCAAGATTTTGCAAATCTAAAAACAAGAGAAAACACTAAGTGAAACCAAGCAGAATGCAAGAAAGAGAGTAGGAAACTCATAGAGATAAAACCCTTAAACAAATTGTTGAATGTTTTTGGAAGAAAGGAGCAAAAGAACTTTGGCATTGAAAGCAAGATGTTTTGCCTTGGAAAAATCATCATACAATGGTATTATCGTTGGGTTATCTAGTAATCGTAACTCCAATGTTTGTAACTATCAGAATGTCGGAGGTAAAGAGATATAAGATATGGAGCAAACACGAAGCCAGGACAAAAGCCAAAAAGCAAGTTCCAAATAAAAAAATAAAAGAGAAAGAGCTCCTAGGTGTACACCCCCACACGAAATTGGATAGCAAAGCTTACCTTCAAAAAATAATCGATATTGGAATAAGGCATATATCTTCCGCCAGACTTTCTAGAAGTAAATGGTTCATATTTATATGGCTTTATATGTTCTAGCTCCATAGGCTTTGTCAAGAACATTTTCCATATAACTCTTGACACTTCAAACCTACAAGCAAACGACACATAGATTCGAGAAAACTGTAAACTTTTATATATGATATACAACAAACTATATAAGATTAATGCATTGCACATTGACCAAGAAGCACAGAAATGAAAATGGGGACAGATTTAGGACAATGAAGTCTAAAAAATTTATGGTGCAAGTAACATAACATTACACTCAAAAAAGAATCTACATTGTAATAAGGAATATATCTTCCTTCAGTTTCTAGAAGTATGTGGTTCATATTATATGTTCTAGCTCCATAGGCTTTGTCAAGAACATTTTCCATACAACTCTTAACACTTCAAACATACAAGCAAACGACACATAAATTCAAGAAAACTATAAACTTTTATATATGATATACAACAAACTATATAAGATTAATGCATTGCACATTGTCTAAGAAGCACAGAAATGAAAATGGAGACAGATTTCGGACAGCAGTTTAAAAAATTTATGGTATAAGAAACACAACATTCTACTCAAACCTCCATTAAGTGATATTATCAATATAATACCTTTCCAAAACCAGGGTAATACTAACATGAATTTTGTATTACAAAGAACTATAAATGCATTTCCAAAACTGCAAAAAGTGTCTTGTTTTTCTCCTTCATGTCTACAAGTGGTAAGACGTTAGTCCACACAATTTCATAAATATCACCTTAAAAGCTATTGTGTGCTCCAAGTTATGATCCCTTTTCGTCACATTACCGGATAGGGAATTTTATTTTGTTGTCTATCTAAGATGCAGCTAATTAGAGATACAATCAAAGTGTGGCAAAATGTTGTGTGTCCACTATATATGCTCTTGTAGGAGGGGAAAAAAAATAACGTACAGCAATTCCCCATCAGCTAATATATCAGAAACATCCAAGTGCTCATCTAATCTTCTCTGAAGTACTTCTCCAAGCCATATTCTGGTTTGTGTCTGCATTAAAAAAAAAATTAAACCTCATTGAAAAGAAAATAAAAGTAACAAAGAACTGGGAAATAAAAGCAACTGATATTACAAAAAATAAATGCATTAAGAAATAGGGAAAAAAAACGATCATTAAAATTCTGGTAAATCACTCTTGAAATGTAGTTTTAGTTTTTTCTTTTTCCCTAATACTTGTCTCATTAAACATCCCAAAATTTTGACAGTTGAGATCAAGAT
This sequence comes from Tripterygium wilfordii, assembly GCF_013401445.1. NCBI lineage: Eukaryota > Viridiplantae > Streptophyta > Magnoliopsida > Celastrales > Celastraceae > Tripterygium > Tripterygium wilfordii. The sequence continues at coordinate 12,482,918 of NC_052253.1, read as the reverse complement.
TTCACAACGCTTGTTTGATTTGGCTTTTTCTGAAACTTGCAGTCGAACGAGAAAAACAAACTAACCACCCATCAGTGAGGTTGCTATTGAAAACAATTGCAATCAGAGAACATATCCTCTGCTATCTGAGAAGGAACTAACACTTTCCCAATTCCCATACAAATTTCCTTTCCATCTTCATTGGGTTCACAGAGGTCATGAGCCTTATGATAACTAAACACTACAGCATCTTCTCTTTCCATAGTTGTATTCCGGCAAGAAAGTACACTGGAAAAGAAAAGAAATCGCATAATTCCACCCAGTTAACCTTCTAACCAGTTTAGCACACAAAAATGATACGGCGTAGATATTATAACGAATCAAATGGACTCTCCTTTGCACAGAAGCAGACACCAATTAACTCTGGAACCACTGAATTACTCCCTCAACGAACGATTTCAAACTCAAGATCGACTAGTTAAAAAAAGAAAAGAAAAGAAGAGCTGTAGGGGATCCATTGCCGATATAGAATTACCTGCAAGAAGACGTCATCAAGTTCTCGAAAGGTCCACTCTGAAGAAGAAGAAGAAGGAGTAGAAGACGATGACTCGCCACCACCGATAACGCTCACTATTTCCAGAGACTCATCACTCCGCCCCATCTCTCGCCTGTGGCCGTACTTCTCCGCCTTTAACTTCCTGCCAAACTAAAAAGTATTATGTATATAATCGATTCAGTTTTTTCAATGGCGGGGAAGTTGGAAGTGAAAGCAAGCAAGTGTAGAATGAGTATTTGTTTGTATGTATATGTGTAGGGATTTGATGGATTCTCCACGAATAGAGAATAGTAGTGTATACTGCGACCTTTTTGTTGTTATTCACTTTTTAAGTGTGAACTGTCTTTCTTCCTTTTGTTGTTCGTCAAATGGCCCTTACGTAAAACGCCTAATATAACCGGGTCTTCTCGTCTTCCTTGGATTATTGCGTCTTCGCCGCTTTGATTTCGGCTAATTAAAAAGTTTGTTTAATATATATTTATGTATGTATGTATATGCATTAGAGGTAAGAATGGATTCACAACTTGGAATGGTCAACCTTGCATGGATTGTATATTAATGATATTTCTAGACTCGAGAATCTACCTCTTCAAATCAAAGCGTTGTGGTACGAGCCCACCAACAACTTTGCAAATATCATTTATAAAGAGTGAATCGTGAAAACTTGACGCCGGGGTGTGGTGCTAGTCGGAAAAGTACAGTGTTACATGACTCAGAGATTTTAGTGAGAGTGAACAATGTTTAAAGAGAGAGCCAATATCCTTTTAATGTGACGAGATCTCATATATTTATAAGACTCTGGCTCGCAAGACTCACCATTGACGCCTAAGCTGGACAAGTGGCTCACTAGACCCACCATTGGCGCGTGGGCGTTGAGCTGGACAAGCTTTGGGCCCCTGTCTGATTAAATCGTGGGTTTGTGGAGGAGCTTTCTAGGCCATGGTCCCATGTTGGGTCAAATGTTGCCAAGGTCGTGGGGTAGATTGATTGTGAAGGTATGTAATGGGGTGAGTATGGCAAGTAATTAATGAGGTATGGAGAATAAATATATGCATGGTTGTTTCTGATGTGGTCCTTCTAACGTAAGAATAAATAATAAAGATTTTTTTAATGAATTATTACAGTATAACATAATCGATGATGTCGACTATAAGTTAAATAAGTAGGCAGATTATTTTGCAATCTAATAAAAATAGATAAATGGTTAATTGAATTCAACAAAAGTAAGGGGAATTATAGAAACAATTGCAATTACATAATCGACTGGTAATCAAAACACAAAATTTGAATGTAAGCAAGAAACATAATGCATCACATAATCAGGCAGAAGATGGGGAGGCTGCATCACTTTGGTCAGTAAAAAATAAAATAGGTTTTGTCGGAGCAGGCAGGCGACCAATGCTATCAACTTTCTCTCTCTGTTTTGGTGGTGGTCGGGCTGCTTTTGGCAACAACCTGCCCTTCTTTTCAAACCACTCAGGTGTCAGCAATGCCCGGAAGCCCAACTTGTTGTAATAAACTCTTCTAACAGAACCACCCGCTGCCTCAACAGCTTCCTTTGCCCTAACAGTCACCCTCGAGACCTGGAATTTTCACTGTTAGATCGTAGTATATTCATCAAATCATACATGATTTTATGCAGTTTAGTACTAATATCAAACTTTCTTAATCAGTATGTATCTTCTAGACAAGTAATTCAGAGTCAAATGGGTAGTTCTATGACACTGGTTAAAACCTACTGCTGAGAACTCAATTAATGAAAGATCATCTTCATAAACATAATATGACGCAAAAATCACAAAAATGTAAGAGGTCAGCTGGAAGAATAGTTTTAAAAAGAAATGAAATGATAGAGAGGGAGACTTCTTTGCCAATTTGTATTACAAAATCTAATGACAAAGATGTGCTCCTTTGGAAGGTGATGGGAAAAAGCTATAGGGTTAAAGATTACAATAAGAACCTATTGAACAAAAACAGAAAGGATGATTTAGAGTTTCCCCATTGAGATCAAATTAGAAGTCCATAGAGGTCTATCGTTTTGTTGGAGGGGCCACATTGGAAGAAGATACCCACGATAGATAATCTTCAAATGAGAGGCATAATTCTAGTTGATAGTTTTTTCCTTTGCAAAAAAACAGGCTTCTTTCTTCTTCACTGCAAATGGGCAATTAAGGAACAAGGGGGATTTGGCTATTCAGGCTTCTTCACTGCAAATGGGCAATTAAGGAACAAGGGGGCTTTGGCTATTCGTTGGATGGTGTGGCAGGAGAAAACAAAAGGGCTTTCAGATGATAAGAAACATCCACGAATGAATCATTCGTAACATTGATCAAGAATTAATGTTATTGGTATGGTTGTCAAAAAGGTGATTTTGTAAAAGGGCTGCAGCCGCTGCACCCCTGCGGTGCCTTGTTTCTGTATGCCTTCTCTTACATAACAAATATACTTCTCCCTTTTGAAGAGAAAAGGATGCTTCAAATACTAAGTTAGTTCATTTACCTCCAGATGAATTGGCCATTGGATCTGCTCAGCACCACGTCCCATCAGCCTCACACCATCTTCTATCTGCTTCCCTATGGCCCCAGTATCCTATAATACCAGAGAACATCAGGAAAAGTAAAGCCAGTGGATACAGAGACCAGAGAAGACAGCTAACATACCTTGAGAGTTTTCATTGTGATCAATTCATGAGAATCTATCTTTCCTGCATTTATAAGTTTTGCAATCTTCCCCAACCCTACAGGCTGCAAGGACAAGGAAACTCAACTGATGGGAAACCGAACAACTACAGAAAAACTACAAGTGCTTGGTTGGTATGATCACACAGTCAATTATTCTTTTCGTCTTCAAGAAAAGCAAAAAAGCATACTCATTATATTTCCAGCTTATAAAAACAGAAAAACAGTCTTTCATCCCCAAGAAGACGAAATACTCAAATTCTTACTCCCAATTCCCAAGAAATAAGGTGAAAACAAACACAAATCTATCTATGTACTGGTCTTAGATACCCAAGCTAAACAGATATCTAATACTCATAATCACAAAATTTAAAAATCTTAGTATCTAAAGCTGTTAATGCATAGAACATTGAAATCTCCAGCAAAGCTAGCTAACATGGGCATTCTTGTTGTCATAATCGAGCTAGTTTTTCATTAACTTCTCCATTCTTAAAAAAAATGTTCATTAAGAAAGAGCAAACACCACATGTTCTCCTTCATTTCCACCAATGTCTCAACCCCCAAACAAGCAATAATCTCAGTATCAAAACATAACCAAAGTAAATATCTATCAAAAACAGACCCCAAAAAAACAATTAAGGAAATAAGTGAACTAAAAATTGTACCTGAAAAGTGAGGCTAAAGGGATTCTTGAAGCCGCGCTTGGGCAAGCGGCGACGCATAGGGGTCTGCCCTCCTTCGAAACCCAACTTTATGCCCTTACGGGCTCTCTGGCCCTTGTGACCCCTCCCTGCAGTCTTGCCCTTCCCAGACCCGATACCACGTCCCTTCCTCGTCTTCTGCTTCCTGGGGACCTTGTCTCTCAAATCATTCAGGCTCAACAGGCTGTACGCCCTTACACCCGACAGGAATCCATTTCCCGAAATCAGGTTAGGGCATTGACGGGATTGTACGGATTGCAAATGGAGTGGGTTCTGTACAGGAGTGAAAATGGGCTGCTTGCTGTGGCTTATGAGTGAGGTTGCGAGTCGTCTGACCACGAGCATCGTCGTCTCCGATGACTGGACTTTTCCCTTAATGGATTTTAGGGGCTTCTGGTGTTGGCGTTCGTGAATTTGGGATTTAGGGTTTTAAGTTTTAACCATTTCATGCCATTGTATGTAAATTGAGCGGGATGGGGGAGGGGCTGAAATTGTTTTGCTGAACTCATCTGAAATCGATTAAATCTCAGCCATCCATTTCATCTGATGGCTGAGATGTAGTAATAATTCATCAACAAACTTAAATCATTTTAGTGTTCCCTCTCTCTTCAATCCTAAAATTGGTTCTCGACGACAACTACTCTCACTAGAAAAGCGGCGACGACGACCGCCACGAGCCAGAGCCACCTGAAGCAAACCCTACCCACGTCAACAGATCTTGCAGTCCAGGATCATCCGATGCTGGCACAATATCTTTCACTCCCAAAGCTTCAGCTGATGAAGAACAAGTATATATGCAATTAAATACATAAATATATATATATATATATATAAGAGGGAAGAGGGAAGGGACGTGGACCCAAGGAGTTTATGGTTCAATCGAACGTGAGGGACGGAAGAGGGAAGTAGAGGCGAAGAGTTGAGATGCAACGAAAGGGAAGAGGATGCCAACACTTTTCACCGTTCGATAAAACTAATGGTTAGAATTAAAACAATTTCACGTAATTTCAGGATTAACAAATTCAGCCCAACCCATCCCCCTCCCATGTCCCTTAGAAGAAAAATTACATTTCACTAATGCATCAAACTTTATTGAGTTGTTCATACACATACATATAATATGAACACAAAAATTACACTCCCGTAATTCCCCCCCATGACACGGCTGTCAAATTAGATGAAATGTACAAAATCCAACAAAGAGAGAACTATATATTTATTAAATAAATAATCTAGTCAAAATCTTTGGTACAACAGAAAACATTTGGTTGGGCCAAGTCGGCCAACCTTGCTGAAGGAGGGTTTCAGGACCGAAGACCGAATAACCGGGCCTGTGCCTAGGCGTCAATTTAAGCAGACTGAAGCCTCACTTAATCCTGACCATGCATCCATTGAGGATCAGCTGATCAGGGTCCAATGCGCTCAAGAAATCCTGTACAATAACAAGCCCCATCCGAAAGAAGGATTGCGCCTTCAATCTGTTTCAAGATAAAGAACTGTATCAAGACCTTTTTATGTCAGTAACTAAAAAGAAATCCATTAGTGGAAAATACCCGAATCATGAACTCATTGGTAACATAAGCTTTACATAGAACCCAATAGAACATGCACACCTCAAAACCAGACGAAGAACATAAGACCCTAGAAAAGAACAACTAAATAGAACATATAGTTATTAAACTCGTCAGGATGCTTCTTCTCTGAGGATTATGTGTATACATACATATATGCTTATTGAAAAAAGAAGCACTTTGCCCTACTGGTAATCACTCATTAGTCTTTCAAACAGGTTTACTGTTCAAATCCCGGCTAAAAACAACTAATAATAAAAAAAATGTATAAGCATACTTTTCTTTTCCTGGGCGGATGGTGGCGAAGGATTAGGAAGATTGTATTATTGTGAAAACCAAGGAAACTGGTCTTAATATTCAATTTGTTGAAGGATAAATCCAGAAACCAAAGAGGGCAAAGGCCAGCCACAGCAGCACAGTGCAAAGTAATAACGAAATGATTAAACACAGAGATCATTGCAGCCACTAATATAAGTTGAGCTAACCTTTCTTCAGAAACCAGAAGACACATCCAAGAAACCGGAAAGTTCATCCCGACACCTAACCAGATTGGAGTTTCATCTTCACCTCTTCAAGGCAAGCTTGGATGTCCCTGAATTCTTGAGTCTTTGAAAAATTGTCAGCCTGCATTTTGCACAAGAGTTTCAAATCAATCATCATTATCACCATCAAAGGCCTTGATCCACATAGTGGATTCAAATTGATTTCTCCGATGGGTACAAAACGAGGACTCACGATCTAGGATAGTAGAAGCGCCAATAGAATAAGATGTGAGAAATTCAGCTAAAATTGTTTGAGCATGTACAATATATCAATGTTGTGGTGCATAGAGTAGAAGAAATGCAAGTAGGCAACAATAAAAAGAGAAAGGAAGACTACAAAAGACATGAAGAGGAGAGAATAAAAAACGTGGACTCTATAGGATTGGTCAAGAATGTAGCTTTTGATAGGAATGAATGACAAAGGAGAATGCATGTGATGGATTCTCACGAACTTCTAATATGGATCATGTACCAGAACCCAACACTGTTTAGGATAAAGGTCTTGATGATTAAGATGATTCATACAGGCAACCCCAACAGTGTGAGGCATATTCTTTGACGATGACTCTTTATTTAAAAGATAAATAACATAATAAATATAAAGACCTTCCACTAACATTGACAAAGAATGAAAATTATACAACAGCTTCAATGTTTGGCTACAACAAAGTGAAGAACAGATATTGATATTCAAAGCACACTGTTCTTGGTAAATTCTATTGGTATATATCTTGCCTGTTTAATTATATTCTTCAGGTGCATCTCAGCGGTAAAGAGTTCACGACGGCTACCAGTAGAGGAAGAAATTTCCATGTATGCTTTACAAAGTTCTAAGGATGCACGAGCATACCTCTTGAACCGCCCTCCATCATTCCATAAATCAGATCCCTGAGAGAGAAAGAGAGGGAGGGATGTTAATCAAACTCATGAGCAAAAGACAAATCTTAGTAATTAAAAAGCCTTCTGACTCGTAATCTCGGGTCCAAAGACGGAAAACTACAGATGGATACATAAGAGAAAACCATGAAAATCGACCTTCAAACTTGTCACTACAACATTGTAGAACCATATTAGACCCTAAGTTAGAGTTTGCCGTGCTGGCTGTACTTTTTGACACACAATTATGGCAAGAGGAGATAGGCCCTTGTAACTTGTAAGCAATTGTGGTTGGACGCAAGCTAATAATTTAAAATTTGAGTTAGTGTCCTGATAGGGGGCATAGGGCACTACAGGTCGATATGAAAGTATATTTACTCAGGAGTGCTGAATGAAATGAACTATCCGGTACACTCTACTAATGTTTAAAGATCAAGTGGCTGATCTTTCTATAAATGCCTTAGCAGTAAATGTTTCAGTATGAATGAGCGAATGAAAAACATCTGTGGGCCATCATTAGGGGCGGTCTTGAGTTGTGTCGACGTGAGAAACGGGGTTCAAATAGTATGTTTTACATGTGTGGGATAGGAATGTACATGTTGAGAGTATTTCTTCCTTAGGTGTAATCACAATTTGTTTACTTTATCCAAGCATCCCGACCATGACATGAGGCAGCCTTCTTCATCATTTCCCTTCTATATTCTCTTAATCTCACTTTTATATGCAACCCTTTTCAACTGACCTCTGATTGCTATAAATGCTGAAATATGACATTGCATCAACCCATTATGATTGCTATGCTTAGCTTTGCAGTACAGAGAAGAAATGCATGGAAAATTTGTGCAAATATATGTACTTAAATGCTCCCTCCAAATGTTAACCAAAATCACATGAATATCAATAAAGTTCAATTTCTCAATATTAATGACGAAAAAACTTAGGTTAATTAAGAGGAAGAATATATTTCCTTCTTATATAAAGCAAGCCAACTGAAAAAATTGCAAGTTGAAGATGTACCTGAATAAGAAAATGCAATAGAAGCAATAAAATAGAGCAAAAGTAGCAGAACACAAGATGAATTATACATATATGTACATACCTGATATGACCTAACTTGCTTTAAGAGGGCTTCAGAGCACATTGTGAAATCCCCTCTGATTTTATACCACCTTGCATATAAGCCCCATATCTCTGCTGTACTTGTGTTTTTAACTATCTGTATCAGCAAGAGAAGAAAAAAAAAGAGAGAGAATTGTAGAATAAATTCAAAATTCATATGACTAACTAGTCTAATACATGTTCTCATCTGTCAATCCAAGTGCAAAAGTCCACATTTGCCCTGTAAAGCAGGATAATTATAACCTAAAATACACTGCGAGGAAATCTTATGATTTCTCTTTTAATATAAGTAGCCAAGCCGCTGGACAAGCTGAGGTACAGACATATCCTGGTCAGGTCTAAAATTAAGAGGGTTTATATTTTTAGGTTTAAGAACCTTTATTTTAAATGGAATATATTAAAGCACCAAGGTGGTGCAACCCAGAGAGATTACAATGGGGGAAGGTTCAAATGATCAAAAATATTCCCAGAGAAATAAGATCTCCAAAACTTAAGCGCTTAATAGAACCAAGAAGGCTGACTTCAAGAGAGGTTGACAGGCTCATCATATTTCCAAATAAATATTGTACACAAAAATAAAGAAACATAGTTAGACTAATAAGGATACTAATTAAAAAAGAGTAGAAATTTTTTGGAATGTTTGATTTTTTCTTTTTCCTGTTCTTTTAAGTTTTATTGATACTATCCAAATCAAGAGTGGTGCCTATGCACAAATCAGTCAGGTTCCCAAATGCTGAATATCGCACACAAACTAAAAAATTTAGCTCATAACGATAAGCATACCATAGAAATAGGAGAGGAGAATAATATAATAATATGCTATGATGAAGAAAAAAGTCAACGAACCTGTTGTAGAACTTTGCCAAGAAACTCCAACAAGTTCTCAGTTTCCCTTGAACTTCCAACTGCAAATTCTACATCGACAGATTCATTTCCAGAATCTACATGAGGATCCACCGGAAAAGTTTGACTGCTTCCATTTAGATCATTTGCTGATGCATTGGACACGTAATGTTTATCAACAGACTTCTTCTCCATCTCCAGCATGATTCTCTCTAATAATTCAGTATCAATTCGTTTATTGCCAGTCATATTGAAGATCCTCTGCACACCTTCCAAAGCCTGCCGACAGATAGATACATGCAGTACCATGTCATGTATAATGATAATATGTTGAATCCACAAAGTGCACTTGAAACATAATTAATACTCAAAGGATAAGTTTGGAGGGGAGAAAGAAAAGAGTATACACGACTCATTTTTTAGAAATTATCATTTGTATGTTTCCATCAAAGCATTTTCAACCAGGCATAGCAATATAGCAGTTGTCCTAAAAAATTTTCAAATTATATACTTAGGATTGTTTGACAACCAGAGTGCTGCAAAATTATAAATAAATAAAAATAAAGAATAAAAAAACTCACCCTTGAATTGTTGTGAATAAGGACATTTTGCAATGGTCTACCCTAAACACTTTAACAAATGGATAATACATGCGACTCCTAGGAACTGTATAAGATATAGTCTATTTCCATATTTTATTTCGAATTGCATGCTCAGCTTCTTTGAAATTGAAAAGATGTCGCATGCTTAGTTGAAACATGCCCTTCAATATCTTTTATTTCCATCTCAGCAAATTTGACACCATTATGCTATTATTATCCCAACTGAACCATCTTCACAAACTTCACACCATTGACACCGCCATAAGCACCATCACTACCAACATGATGATCTAAAACACCATCATCATTACAATGATTCCAAATATCACTGCCATTATGAGCATTATTACTGCTGCCCCTTGTAAGCCATAACCATCAAAATTATTAAAATTAATATCAACCTTATTTTCACAACCACTATAACTGCTGAAACTGCACCATCTTCTATCGTACAATGTTAAACTACACATGAATAATATTGGCTTGAAAATTAGATGTGTCGTAACTTATTCCTAGCAATATTTAGCGGCTATAATCATCAAAAATTACTTTGTTTTCACAACCATCTTTTGTTCTAAAATTTTGGTAGTTGTAATTTAGCACAGAGACTCGTTTTAATTTGCAGCACTTGATTTTCACTTTCATCAACTGTCCCCTACGTAACAACATTTCACCAAGTACAGTGCCAACATTAGCTGCTAGGGATTTGATGGTGCTCATGGCCAGCATGCCTTCTCATAACACTATCAAAGCAAACCCAAGGAATTGTACCAAAATAATAATCCAACAAAAAAAATTGAAGATAGCCCAAATTTAAAATTTGAAATGACAATTAAACCGCAACTCCAACAGCCAGAGGGACAGAAAACACAGTGAACCTACACCAGGTATGACACCCACGCACATGTGGACACATACGTACATTTTTGCAAACATATATTACAAATTATTACCATGTGCAGATATTCACCACCACACTACTTTCAGAAAATTTGAAAGGAGAAGTTTTTATCACGAATTGAACCTAACCTAAGCAAACACATTGAACACATGAAAAGAATACTGAAAATCATTAGTAGGATGTGCAGAGTCTCCTTGCACAAGCCTGATGATGTAATTGCCCCATCTTCATTATAGAATTCGATTAATGAAAATTACCTGACCAATATTGCCCACATCCATCGCAACATGGCTGTAGTTCTCCCACAACTGCCAGCTGTCTCGTCTGTCACCAAGTTATTTTCAGTTATTTTATATTCCACCATTTGCAACAACAACAAAAAATCATAATCATAAATGGTGAACGATCTTGCATTTTGTGAATATGCATGCTAGTTGTGGATGGAAAATGAAAGCATTTGAGCAAAGGGGAACAAACAGAACTTGAACTTCAGGGCTTCTTTAAACGCAATGAAAGCCTCTTTGCTCCTTTTCTTGATCATATGCCTGCATGGTTGATAAAGTAATTATAATTTGTTGAAGCACAATAGATTATAATACTATTTACACCTCATCTTTCCAGCAAGAAATGAAACATCAATGGTATGTGATAAAGATGGATTTTTCAGTCTGATCAGTGATCCTAAACGGGTTTTTTTTAATGGTAAAATTTTATTAAGGAACCAAGATGTTGCAAACATAAACGAGAGAAACCTCTTCTGTTAATTCCACAAGAATAATTTGATATAGCATTGAGGAGAAGGGGACAGTAGTTTATGAAGATTGCAGATTGTGAGATGAAAAAAAAAAACGAGAGGGCATACAAACAAGCAATATTATTCCAGGCCTCCCCATTTTCAGGATCAAGCTGCACAGCACGGGTAAAAGCATCCAAAGCTTTTTCTACATCCCTGGCCTGTATCATAATTTGAGAAACAAAATTACAAATCCATGATACTAACAAAAGTCTTATACCAATAACTCCCATATCATCTCCAGATTGTGCAAAAATCCTGGGAAAAAAAAAAGGAATGCTAATTACCTTCAAGGAAGCAGCACCAAGAGCAAACCAACCATCAGGATACAAAGAATTCAATGCCATTGCAGACTCCCTGAGATTTAATTCCAAACGAGAAAATGAGACTAATAGCTTCACCAGAGAAATTTGGGTGCCAGAATGGTTTTAGAATAACATACCAAAGGAGTTTAGATTTCTCATAGTCCCCTCTATTGTATGCACTACGAGCAAGAGAGCGCTAAAAAGGGGGAAGAGGCAAATATTTTTTAGTTTGGTGAGCGGTCCAATATGCCACTGTCAATAATTATGCAAATAAGGAAGTACCTTAGCCCGAGCTGACCGATTTTTTGAAACTTCCAGCGCTTTTTCATAGCAATCATCGTTATTTGTAACATCACCCAATGAGCACCTATAAAATGAATTGTTGGAAACTCACATACATTTTGCCAATCTGCTAATTATTTTGTTTTCCATGTGAAGTGTACATTTTCAGAAAAAAGCTGATACAAAACCATTACTCACATGAATAACACATTGGTGCAGGCATGAAAGTAACAATTGTGACAAATAAAAGAAGCCTATCAAAAGCAGAGCCCAATAAAACACCAAAACAAAAACACTGGATATAGCCCAATTAATAAGAACTATCAGCGACAATGTTAAGAGTACAAGCCATGTCGGAAACTTCTAAGTCCAGATATGTGAGCTTTTGTGAGAAACAAAAATGATGGATTCACATAACGACATCCTAAATAGAAGCTAGGAAAGATCAGGAATTCAAGCCATATATATTAGAACATAGATCGCATTAGAGGACACTTGTTGTCAATACTTCACGAAAATTTGAAACTTCAAAAACAGCATACCATGACATTATCATGCAGATGACAATAAAGTAGCTTTGACGGAGTTGCTAAACTAAATTCAACACGAAGGGCAAAGCACTTATCAGATAAGAAGATGCTTAAGAATACTAGTTTACCATAATCTTGGGTCATTGGGCAATTCAGACAGCCTTGTTTTGATTAGTTCAACTGCTGCAGCTTTCTTCCCCAAAAGGCTGAATTTGGAATGAAATCACAAATGAGCCTTCCAGTGGCAACAAGAGAGTAAATAAATAGAAATTTTCACTTAAGTCCACTTGTGACTGTAAAATACACACACATACATATATCCCATGTTTACTCTAAAATGAACATTCAAGAAGATTCATATCCCTTGAGGTGAAAATTTAGACCACCAGTTATTTTTTTTAAAAAAATCTTGTTTTTTTTTGACATTCTTAAATTATTTAAATTTAGGTGAATAAAATAGATTTAAACATATTTTAGAAAGGTAAGCAAAATAACACTAAACTAGACATGAGAGGAATTATATTGCAAGAAAACCATTGTTTTTAGTCCCTTGTGTAATCAAAGAATCATCAGTCCTTCATAAATATGACACATGTTTGCCTGGCAGTCTCAATTCAATCTGCTGCTCATGGAACATCTAACAACTCACAAGGGTGCTTAAGAGACTATATTAAAACCAAACCAAGTTAAAGAAAGAAATAGTCAGAGAGGAATCAAGGGTACCAGTTACAGTAGATTAAGTTGTCCCAAAGCTCTAAACCCTCAAAAACTGTGATCGCCTCTCCTATCAAACCACAGCCCACCAGAGTTTCACCATATTCCCTAAAATCAAGAGAGTCGCAAGGCAAAAATAATTACTTACACAATGCTAACAAAAAGAAATCAATAGGGGAATATACAGAAAAACAGAAAATAATGAACGTGGACAAAGCAAGATATAGTTTTACTTCTGCAATGCTGGAACAACAGGGAGATAAACAGAGCAAATAAATGGAATTCTTTCTGCAACGCCAGGAGAAGGCCCCTGAATGCCCTTGACCTGAGAAATGATGAAGATTTACAAGACTAATGAACAACCAAGAAAGAACTAATTAGGCTTATTTATAAAATTTTAAATAAAAAAAAACACTTGTGAGGGGGGGTGGCAAAAAGATCAAAGCAACAAATGGATCACATAAGCAGAGAAACTTAGAAGAGCCAAAAGTAAAAGGTATATAAAGCTACTGTACACAGAGAATAAGAAGGATGCACTTGTACCAATTTTTCCATCAATTCCAAAGCACGCCACTTTGTCCGACTGCGGGTTAACTCCCACCGTATGCGTAATATGTCACAAAAAGAACGTAACTGAAAAAAAAAAAGAAAACAAAACACTAGATGTCATCAAAGCAAAGGACCTATGCCACAAGTGTCAAACAGGAACACACACAAAAGTTAGATATAACCAATTAAACAGATTTCACCTTATGGCCATGGTGTGATCCTCATCATCTAAACCCAAGGCTTAAGGTCCAGTGGAATTCATGTATTTTTTTTTGCTAGTGTAGTGGAGACTCCCATCAAAAATGAAAATAAAAGATGCACTGAATAAAGCAGTGATCATCCACTTACAGTAAAATAGGACGACTGCTGTGAATCAATTGCCTCTATGTATGGAGCCATATCCCATCCTGTAAGGAGAGGGTTGTAACATGTGGTGAATCAGCTAGTGTAGAGTGACAAAAAATAGCAACGAATTATTTTCAGGAAAAAAAAGGCTAATTGCAGTAGGTGCTCATCAAAAAGTAAAAGACACATCCATGCTTATAATGATAAAGGATGTTGCCGAAATTTCAAGTCCTCGATTACTTGAAGATTACTACTTAATCAAGCAGTGACGTAAGATAATAAAGTGCATTGCCGCAAACAAAGCATAAACCCGGTGGCAACAAGTGACAATTTCAACCCCACATCATTCACCAGAAAGTTTATGAAGCCTCTGCTCTCTTTAGAAAAAAAACGAAAACCACACCAATATGACAAATGCCATGCAAGCCTGTATCCTGAAATGGACCTATACGGTATGAAAAAAGAAAAGACTCCCCAAACACATCTTGTTGATGAGAATAAAAAAGGCATGCCTTACTTTCCATTTGCTTGATGAAATGAAAGCAAAGGAACTCCCTTCAAAGGGAAAAAAAAAAAATTAATATATTGAGATTTTTTAATATGAATAGAAAAGAAGTACAAGTAGGTTTGGAACATTCATGACCTTTCTTCATCCAAACAAAAAAGAAGTACAATATGTTTTTTCTTGAGAAGCAAACAGAATTTCATTCAATATATGGTACTAAAGGATGCTTCCCATGTACAGGGTAAACTATGTTAATGATGCATACACACCCATCTCCTTATCCCCGAACCAAAAGAAAGATGTCAAGATATGTGACTCCACAGGCGCATATGATATGCTATTTCCATAAAAATGATTCACAGAAAATTGCAAAATACTGATTCCAGCAATGAACATCATGGCCAATGTCCACCAGTGCTAAAACATAATGTTCAAATATGGAATATTATTTTTCATGTTCTCTCCTCTTTAACCAAAATATAAAAATTCACTTCCTTGAATTTGACAGAGCAAGCTGAACCACAAAAGCCTTAAATTGTCATATAAGCAAAGAAGCGAATTTTTCACCATTAGACCAAAGGTGTTTAGCCATAAGAAGCCAAAACATTCCATTTAGTAAAGATGATCACTCCAAGACATGTTCGTGGTCAGTCAAAGGGAATAATCAAGAAAATCATAAAACTACAATCAGATCTGGGTTAAAATAAAAGTTCTAAGAGGTTATTCGAGTAAAAACTAGTCAAATAATAGATGTCATCAGAAGAGAATCCTGAATGATCAGATCCTGTCGAGATAGTAGAGCAAGAAGACTCTTTTCCTCCTTTGTGAGCACCATATTGGGTCCATAGCACAGCGTGCGCTATAACTTATAATGTCAACTAGATGCAACGAATTAAAGAGCATGATCATGATCATGAAGATTTAAGAACCAGTAATATCAATTTTCGAGTCTAGAAAAACAAATGAACAGCTTACTTTGCAATTCATCTTGCCGACTGCTCTTTTCAATAAGAAGGCAATGCGCTAGAATCACTGCTTGTTGTATTTCCGTTAGAGGGGCAGCAGCATGACCAGCATTTTGAATACTTTGTATGTTAATTTCAAAGTCACTACCCTTTTCAAGCAACTTTGGCGTCATATATATGTCACAGGTTTCATCGGGTTCATTGGTTTCATTTTTATTTTTGTCAACAGTACAATCATGTGTCTGAATGCCAGTGGTTACAGCAGGGTAAGTGCCGGCGCCATTCGATGGCACTGTCTTCGTGATAAGCACCCTCTGTGCCTTTGGATCTACCTACACCAATGATTAGCACTTCACAATTTGGAAAGATGAAAATTTCAGATAAAACCATAATATACTTACCTGATGAACTGTACGAAAGCCAAGAACTCCAGTAACAGACAGTTGGATCCCAGCTGCCTCTTCAGCTGATTCAAAGTGCTTCCTTATAGACCAACAGTTTCAGAAAATAAAGATAAGCAAGGATCTCTCCTTAATATTCAAAGAGAAGTACAAGTTATGCATTGAACTCGGATAGATACCACGTGTATCCACACATTGCAAGAAAATATAACAGAATATAGCATATACTTATAGTACATGAAAATATAGCTTTCTCAAAAAGACGTAGAACATAATAACCCAGTAGAAGCAACTACAGTGCATTTTACGTCCAAATATATTTCATTCTCCACTGCTTTCTCGGGAGTCAGCAGCCATTCTAGCTATTACCTACAACAATTTGCCAAATAACGCGCCATATTTTTATCAACATGATGACAACAAGCCTTTGTTGCAACCCCAAGAGCTATACTCTCCATAAATGATAACGATAGTTCTTACTGTTCACGTGTCACAATAACAAAATAGATG
The DNA here is from genome assembly GCF_013401445.1 of Tripterygium wilfordii. Classification (NCBI taxonomy): domain Eukaryota; kingdom Viridiplantae; phylum Streptophyta; class Magnoliopsida; order Celastrales; family Celastraceae; genus Tripterygium; species Tripterygium wilfordii. The sequence continues at coordinate 12,466,651 of NC_052253.1, read as the reverse complement.
GTTAAAAACTCATATAGAGGTCATATTATCAAATGAACCGTACTCCTTAAGAATTGCAGGAGTCTATTTCTTAAAAGCGGCAGAGCAAATCTTGAACCAATCTCACAGCAACCAATGAAAGCCCAAATTGCATTTTTTTACAGAGTTCATACTTGTGTGTTGATAAGAAAGCTTATCAGTAAGATGCTTTGTAATGACATGCTAGAAACAAATACTAGCATCATTGATGACGGAGGTCTCAATTACCAATTTTCTCTCTAATTGGTATCAATTGAATTGCCAATACATGGTTTGCAAATAAGGTTAATGTATAAGACCGGTAGTTTTAACGAAAATGCAGCTGTAGTAAAGAAAAATGCAAACAAGAATCTGGTTAAGAAAGAAGACATATTTCACATAAACGCATTGGCACGTCAATTGCGGGATTAAGAATCACCAAAAATTCTTTCTTCCAAATGAAAAATCCTGTGATGAGCAATGAAACCAAAAATTGACTGCACGTACTATAATGACATGTTGAATGTAGAGATATTGGCTACCAGATGGTATCAGACCAATCACACACTAAGGAAAATAATAAAAATAGTAACATTACTGATACAACTCATATTGAAGCAAATTCTTATTGCCATCCTAATATATAAAATATGTTAAATTTGACTTTTATTTTCATCTTAAGATGACGAATGAGGAAATTTTATTTTCAACCCACAAAAGAAATTAAGAACCACAATCATTGCTCATAGATCAGCATTTTATCAATTGACTAAAGGTGACAAAAACTATCAGGAAAAAAAATAGTGGAACTTCTTGATTTTCAGACAACGAAAGTAAACCAATGAGTCTCGATAATGTACATAAAATAGAAAGCTGTCACGAAATAGTACATGCTCTAAACAATCAAAATGGGCATCAATCAACTGCAAAAGGTTCAACATGAGAAGTCACCTGCATGGATCAACTCGCCCGTAGATGTATTCGTTTATTCCTGCTTCTAGGTGGACCACTGATGCAATAGCAGAAGCTTCTCCATCATGCAACTCTGTACCCCAGTAACAATATACTTTTTTGAAAGTGCCAAAATGATGTAAAGTTTCCCCCAAGGTGACTTGCAATAAATCACACAATGAAGAAGAACGCTCATCCAAAATTCTTTGTTGTATTAGTAGAAGCCTAGCAAGCCACCATGAAATGCTTCGAATTCCATACGTCGATGAAAGACTTCCTTCAAATAAGAAATCTCTCATCCTCATGAGCAACATCTTAGCAAGAACCAGAAACTACCCCCAACAACAACAAAAAATAAAGAAAGGGAGAATTAAACGCATAAAAAAAACACAAAAATGGATTTCACATTAAATTAAAATAAAGGAACCATACATCCATCAATACTAGACCCTAGAATAGAGAATATCAAAACAATTAAATTCATCTTTTATAATGATAACAAAAACATTCATCTTTTTTTTTATAAAAAACTAAATATTGAGGAGCATGACTGAAATTAATCTGGTTTCCGAAAAAGACTTAAAACTAAATCTGTTAAAACAAATTGTCCGGTGTATGTGCCTGAGTACGACACAAACATTTAATCTAATGATACATTAAAGGGATATCATATGGTCAACAAGTGCCTACATTGTTATTTTGTGAATAAAATTCATACAAGCCCGAGATGGCTTAAAGCAGACCTATTGGAAGTAAACACTGGAAGAATGTGAATATAAAAGAGTCAGCCATTTCAATTAATTGGAAGAAAAGGAAAAAAAAAAAAAAAACACCCTTTTGAGCATCCTACTACGTTGAAATTCTTTAAAACAACAAAGAAATTATGCTGGCTACCTAGGACTACAATATAGCAATCACCCACAGCATTACTGACAATTATCATATATGACTTCGTACTAATTCAGTTTCACCGTAAAATGCCATCTTACATGTGAAAACCCAGAGCAATCCAGTTAGGAACAATATTTGATTTTGGCACTCAAACTAAGGCCGAAACAGTTCTTCAAAAGTAAATTGAAGGAAAGAAAACTCCATTCAGCAATTAGGACCCATTCGAAGTGAAGAAAGAAATAATTTAATACCTGACATTTAGAAAACTTTCCAATTAAGTCAGACCCTGCAGATATAAGCTGATTACGCGCCCAATTCTCCCACTCCACGAATTGAATACTTTCAATGTTCACCAATGGCAGAGGACAACTGGACAATTCCTCCGGTGGACTACAATAGTGAGGTAACTGATTTAATTGGTTTCATCATGGAAGAGTTCACCCCAGAATTTGGATGTATTGAAGGAAAACGATTGCAAGTTATAGTAAATAGTAGGATAATAAGCAATAAACAAAGCGTAAAAACTATGTAATATCAAACTATTACTCTTATGTCTTAAGAGGTTATTCAACCAAAGTATAACCAAACAAAATCACAAAACTCAAAATTGACGTTCAACTCACCCGGTCATGTTACACTGAGTGAACGCAAAAAGCGCGGCAACCGCTACGCACATCACCAGAATAATTCTACAGGCACTCGCATACTCATCCTCCGGTTCATTCAACATAAACGATTCGACTCGGCCAATCAACTCAGAGTAGAAACCCTCGGCAGACTCAATTGAGTGGAAGGTAAAAGAGGAGCCGAAAACAATCCTCCCAGCGTCCGAGGAAAGAGCTCCGACATAGTCACCGGTCTCGAGACAAACGAGGATATGATGGAGATGGAGATGGAGATGCAGAGAACCAATTGGTTCGGGTTGAGAATTGGTGTGCGAGGGAGGAGAGAGGGTGCAACGGAGGAGTCGAAGCTCATAGGAACGAAGGATTTGAACGTCCCGATTGTTACTTTCAATTTCAGACGCCATGTTTATTCAGGTGGCTTCGAAAGGGAGCAGAAGGCGACAGAGGAGCGGTTTAAGACTCAATACCCTAAACCTAAGAAGGAAAAGGTTCCAAAAAATAGCCGTTCGAACGGGGGGAGTAACCTAGAAAGAAGAGGAAAAGAATGTAATTACAGAATTGTCCTTCTCTGATAAAACTAAATCATTATAAACACGCTAATCATCTTTCCGATCGCCACTTTTGACAGATTGTTGGCCCAAGCCCACTCAAATTCTCGCTTACTGTTTTCTCCCTTTTGTGGCCGAAGCCCACTCCAAAAAATTTACTAAAAACCCTAACCTCATCAAAAAGGATAAATACTTGCATAATCTGTAAAAAGTAGGGTTGAGTTCAAATATATCAATGAAAGATATTGGATCACTCTGGTCAATTTGAAAACTACTGAGGAACAACGGGAAATTAGATCTCATAGAGTTCAATTACCGTTCTCAACCCACGACCAATATGAGCTTCGAGGTTTCCTTCGTAACTCCCAAAACTTCTTCATAGTGGCTCCATTCTATGCCTCAGTTCATAGGGAACCTCAAAGTGGTTATATTTCATTATATTCCATCCATATCCCAATTCCATTCATTTAATATCCCCTCCCTTGGTGTCATTGACATAAAAGATGTCGTTTCTAGTCTATCTCTTTCAATTTCTATATATGGAAAGTTCAAAAATCATCATATAAGAATCCAGAAATCGAAAAATGAAAATAGAAAAAAAGGGAGGTTTGTGATGATTTTCAAATCTTTTATACTAGGTAATCTAGTATTTTTATCCCCGAAGATAATCAATTCGGTCGTTGTGGTCGGACTCTACTATGGATTTCTGACCACATTGACTCTCTTATCTCTTCATTCTCCGAGCTCGGGTTATGGAAGGAGGAGAAGAAGGAATCGAGAAGAAGGTATCAACAACAACAGGGTTATCACGAGACAGATTATGATGTTCATATCGATCTATTATGCGCCTCTATATCTAGCATTGGATAGACCTCATACAATAACTGTCCTAGCCCTACCGTGTCTTTTGTTTCATTTCTTTTGGAACAATCACAAAATTGTTTCCTTATTCCTTCAAAAGCCGAAACTAATCTCCCTATTATTTTAGAATTTACCATTCTAACCTTCACCGTCAATTTGTTTAATTTTTACAATCAAAAATTCACTTTAAAAGTCTATATATATATAATTATATATATCTATATATATAATTATATATATGTATGTATGTATATATATTGTCAAATTTGGCTTCTTCCACAATTGCGAAATCTAGGCCCAATGCCTGTCCCCACCAAGTTTATCATAAATGGGATAATTCTCGGCTCAAAGACTTTAATGTTTATACAGATGCATTTTCTTTACTATGTACCAAAAATTATAAGACATGAAGAGAGGTGTGAGAGAAGAAATAGAAGAGGCATTGAAGCCACTCAGCTTATCATATTACTTTGGAGTTTCGACAAATGACTGTAGGAAACTTGTGTAATTTTCAGAGATGGATGTATTCTTTCTACCTGATAAAGATTTTCGAATTTTGACACCTTTGTGAGGTCCAAATATGAATGAAAAAATATGTGGAGGAAAACAAGTTGACGAGTTAGTCAAAATTTCCATTGGTGGCGACCTGACCAAAGATATCAGGGCATGATTCCCAGTTGCCCTTTTCTCTGGCTTCCCAGTACCCACCAATGTATCGATACGAATCAGCGCCTTTCTCCTTGGCAAACCATCTTGGTTTCCATCCCATCTCTTGCATCTTCCTCGCCTGCAGTCATGTTGAAACAATTCCATTATCTACTACCATTATCATAATTCATGGCATTTAAACAAAATCATGAATATGAGCGGAGCCTACCTGCCGCTGCCTTTGTTCTAGTCTTAATTTCTCAGAATTTGCCTTTTCGTATTCTCCATTCTCTAAGCACCTCTGATCAGGCCTTAGTCTCGAATCTGTTGGTGGCAGCTTCTCCTGATTATAAGAGAATTTGGGTCAGCTCAAATTCAACATCTCTCATTCATTAGGAGGTGTTCTACAAATGGAATGGCTTTTTTACCTTGAGTCCAGGCGTAATCTCATTCAACGTGATGCCAAAGCGCGTCAGATTACACCTAGTCTGGTATTTTGAAGGGTTGACACTTTTCCAGAGCAACTGGGGCTCTGAACCTCTACCTTTACCATCACCACTTAAATAATGCATGCTCTCATCCCACTTTCCAAATAAGGTTGCAACTGTTTTACCATTCTTGTCGAGAACAACACCTTGTACCTGTAAAATGACTTGAATTATGCGTCAACGATAGTTCATAATTTTTTACAAAAGCAAGAAGATGGTGTAATCTAGAACCCTAACTAACACCCTGAATAGGAGCCTTTTAGATCTTATCACAACAGAAAGAACAGAAAGAGATCCATTGACCTTTTCACTGTCATTTATTTGAAGTGCTTATGTTAGGAGAATCACGGAGGCTTGCCGTCTTTCTAAAAAAAAGAAATGTAACACACAAGAATGTACTTGACAAAAGATGAAGGAAAAGGGAACATCACATTGCAACACATTATTCACTCGAAAAATGAATACTCTACATTCAGCCAACGAATCTACAAGAACAAGTCTTCCATAATTTCACTGCTGCATATTTAAAATTAGATGGCAACAACAAAATGCTAAAAATTTGGATTGTTTATTCCGAAACACTGCACGTCACAACTTGAATTGTTCAACCCATACATCAAATCTTGACAATTTACAAACCTTATCAGGCCGAAGAAGTTACTCATCTAAGTTTTTTACAAACAATTACTAAAAAAAGTCAGACTCAAGGCAGAAATGAAGAACAGAGATTTGCTTTTTTGAGTCAACAGTACAACTACAAACTTTTATCTTACATATTTATGTTTTTCATTTCTTATTCTTGGGGGCTGCATCCCTAAACCCATAATCCCTTGAGTTGGAAAAGCAATACTCACAATGCAGGAAACGATACAGAAAAGGGGGTACCTGGTGAGGATTTCTATCAATGATTGACTGCTCCTTGAATTTCAATTTACATGAGTATTCATGATTCCCCTCTACTCGCATAGTACCATAATGATCACAGTAGAGTTTTCCTAAGATGAGGTTGTAAATGGATGTTGTCACCTGACGGAAGAACGTCAGCTGATCAGTAGTTACGCACAAAGATTGGTAACTCCTGTAGGAAGTTTACAAAAAAAAAACATACCTTGCTCCATTGAAAAACTTCTCCATCATCGAACTCAAGTGTCAAAACACCAACAGGATCAAGCTGAATTGATCGACCCCAAAATTTACTCTTTAAATTGCTGTCACCCCAGAACTTCCAACCCTGACCCTCACAGTGACACGCAACGATCATTGGGTGATGACTAACCTGTTATGCAATAAATGGTGTTAAATTTGATCCTCTTCGTATATGATTATAGATCCAATCAAGGATTCTAATTTTGCATCAAAAGAAACCTAATAGCATATTCAAAGAGATAAAATGGCAAGTACTCTGTTAGACAAAATAATCCTATAAAATTTAAAGTAAAATATCATACATTCAAATTCCAGCATAAAATAAAATTGACAACAGCTCATATTTTCCAACAAAAACAAATAGATTATTCTAAAATAAAAATTAACTGCATTAACCATAAACTAGGGAAGTCTTTTTTGGAATTATTAATGTTTCAAGTAGTGAGAAAAACACCTTCTCAGAGAAAAACCGAAGCCCTTTATCTGGATAGTCAGCCTCATAAGTCTCTCCTAACAGTGGATTGAATGGCTTGCAAATCCTGCCTTCAGTAGAAGCATACCCAGATACCGCAAATGCTGCTACATTTAGAATCCGCATAAGGCTATTTCCCTACAAATTAACCAAGGGTAGGTGAGAGCACCAAAGATTCAGATTGACTCCCACAAATCAAATGCTATAATTTTGTCTCCGCATTGAAGGCTTTCAATGATAACAGGCCACACATAATACAAAACTGCAAATCTAGGCACACGTACGTATTGGTATTGACATTCAGAGAAATATATAATTCAGTTAGAAACTAGAACATACATTTCACAAATTAACAATGAGGCTAATATAGAATAGTTTAAAACAAAATAAAAGACACTAGTCTGACCAGGTGACTACATTTTACCAAGATTCTCATATACTTTAGAACTAGAATATAATTTATAAACATAAACTCACTGTTTCAATGCATATCAAGGATCCTTGTTCAGAATCCACTGTATTAGAGCTCAATGCATTAAAGTCTCAAGGACCAAAGGAATCATGAATTACACATAGGCAAGATACTCAGCATTAGGAGACAACTCATCAAATTTTCAATACCACAATGCAGACTGATATTTCGCTTATAAACATCAAATTCACAGTGTTGACGCAGATCAACAAGCATTATCAAGGTTCCTATTTCACAATCCACTACAGCATAATTCTTTTCAGTAGATATCTTCTGGCAGCTGAAGTTGGTACCAGAGAGAATATAAAAAATCCAGGAATAAGAGCTACATGAGACAGACAGTGACATGCAATCAAAAAGGTCAAACAGCATAACAGCAGCAAGTTCTTGTGACCTACCATTTTACCCCATTCATAAGCTCGGTCTAGAAGGTATGAGTACTCCAGATCTTCAAAACATTTTTGTAATGAAGAGATGGGCTCATTAAAGAATACTGGAAGACAAACTTTGGTGAGATCCTTCCCAATGTTGTCTTTAATCATTGACCAAAGACTAACCCCCTTCTCCTTCTCAACTGGGTCGGGCAATTTCTTACGTCGCCTAACATATGGATAGTTAGATCCAACCGATCTAATGCAAGAATCGATACCATCTTCAGACTCAAAAGACTCTTCATCATTAGAGTCGAACGAAGATCTCCGAAAGCCTGAGCCAGTACTTTTAAATGAACCAGATGAAAGAACATCACGGGTATCAAAAAATTCATCATCATCAGTTTCCTCCTCAGCAGCATCATGTCTGTCGTGGTCATCATCAGACACACTTGGACTTCCTTCTGATACATAATCAAAAGAATTATAAAACAAAAGAGAAATGTAAATCAGACTTAATAATGATAACAATTTGAAAACCATAAACTATAATAAACCAAATATCCATAGTTGCTCTCAAATAGTAAGATGCAAGATATCAATTTTACAGAGAGCGATGACTTCAAGTAATCAAAATTGACAAGCCCAAACAAAAAGAATCCAAAAAATAAATAATTAAATAAGTACAAAAATAAAAGAACAACACATCCATCATAAAAGCAAGAATTCTAATGCATGGCCCTTTACTTGGGCTAACAAAATGAAACTTCAACTGCAAGGAACAAGGAATGAACTTTTAATTATCAGATGTTTACCACTGAATTTTCCTTCCCTTGATGCGAACGAATCTCCTTGTTCCTTCAATTGCCTCTGGCTTTCATCAACAACTGTGTTCTCCAAGTCAACTTTTTCTGTCTAGAAAATGCAGTCATAGAAGAATAACTCAGTACGCCATAAAAAGAATAATCACCAATGTTTCCCAAGGTAGTTGGACATACACAATATTGGCAAGGAGGATTTGATAAATAAGCATCACATGCAAGGTTAAACTTCAAATCACAAGCCACAAACATATAAATGGTTTATAATTAAAATAGTTTAACTATGCTACAAATCTATATGATGCTAATTGCTAACACAAATGATTAGATTTTACAACTGTGCAAGACATCTACATCCGACAGGAAAAGTTTGAGACCTTCAGTCTCTGGAAGTCAGAATATACATCTGCACTATGGAGAGGGTAGCAGGAGCATTTCAACTGGATTAGGCATTCAAGCATCAAAATGTTGGCAAATTACACCAGAAAAGCATATGCATTAATTGAAAGAACTGCAACTATTTTAGTTATGTTTTAGTTTTGCCACTTCAAATCTCACTCATAACATAACGGATGAAATGTAAGACAAGAAATAGCAATCTTCATGGTCAAAATCCCCAATGTTAACCGGAGACCAAAACCATGTACTACTTTTGTGCATGCGTGGAGATGTACCTCCAATTGCCGCAAAGTGTCAAATAGTAGCAACTGTTGACGCCTGAGGACAACAAGATGGTTATGGAGAGTCGAGAATTCAGTCCTCATGATGTTCTCACTGTCCTGGATGGCGGCCTCGTTCACGCCCTCCTCTAACAGCCGCTGCCTCAACTTCTCTGTCGACATCACGTCCACAGGGCCCACTGCCTCTCCATTCGACAACCGAGGGAACATATCCTTAACCGCTTGCAACGCCTCCATCCAGGCAACTCTGTCCTCCCTGCTCTCCGCCCTCAAATGCACTCTCTTCGTCCCCGTAAATATCGAGAACCTTTTGTCGTCCGATTTACTCTCCCTAATTGAAGACACCTACGACAAAACAATCAAGCAGACAACCAAATTCAGTTGATTTGATATGAAGCAGAACAACCAAATTCATTCGATTTGATATGACTCGGCAATAGACAATAAAAAACAGAATCAATGCGTCAATAACAATAATGAGGAGCACCTTAAGATGGATTTCACCGACAGGGATGCGGCGGCTGGAGGGGATGCAAGCGTGCCGGGATACGCGGCGGAAGGATTCTTCGCCGATAAGTCTTGATCCCTTCTCAGTCTCATGACTGACCGTGATCTTGTCAGGACCATGGATCTTGTAATACGACAACACTCCATCTTGCAGAACGAACCACCGGGGACGCCATCCCCGCCCGTAATTCACCCACTTGTACATAATGCCGGATGTGATCCCCAGCGTGTCCCTGATCGAAGTCAGCCGAGACAGAGACTCCACCCTCGTCAACGCTCTCTCCATCGAACGCCCGTTGTCACTGTGAGCGCGTAAACCGTTCTGATTCGACGATTGATTAATGCCGTTGGTGGAGGATGCCGAGAGCATCGGAAACGACGCCGTTGACGATGACGGCATCTTCAACGATCAAAAGCAGCAGGACCGACAATGATGCGTCCGCAGACGCAGCGATCAGGAAATGATCGGCGTAGCGTTGATTGTTTCAAAGTGTATATTAGGAAAATAATCAGATTAATGAATGGTTTGATCGAGTCTAAATTTTTGTGTGGTGAGGAGAAAGAATTCAATCCAATTCAATTCAAGTTTGAAAATTAATTAAAAACTAAAAAAAAAACACCTAAATAAATTGGGAATTCGACAAACGGTGGCGCATCGGAATATCCGTCACGGGACGGAACGCCACGAAGAATCGGCGGCCAAAACAAGAGGGTATCAACCAATCAGTGAAGAAACCGAACGATGTACAAATAATAGGAGACGAGACGGTTAGAAGCGGGCCAGATATGATGCGAGCGCCCTCATAGGGCTAACCGTGTTGTGGTCGTGGTCGGTCACTCTTCGTTGTTCAAAGATTTGCCTTCACGCTATACGTGGGACCAAATACGATTTGGTTAATGTCCCAACGGCAATATCCATTATAATACTCTTAATACTTTTTTCTTTTAAAAAAATTATTGTTGATGTAATTTTCTTATTCTTTTGAAGGCGTAAACTTGTGTCGTTTTCGGTCATTAAAAAAAAAAAAAGGTGTTTATAATTTAGGGAGTATTAATTTTAATCATTGGTGAGGTCCAACGATTTAACGATTTAAAATAGAGATATTTACTTTAGTCAAAATGAGATGTTCTCATTGGAGAAGGGTTCACAATTTTATGTATTTTTTAAAATTAAAAATTTGTAACCATACTTAACAAATCAAATAACTAGTTGAAAAGCTGAATTTTGAACTTCTTCAAACCCCAATTATTACAATCATAATAATGCCAATATACTTTTTTTGTTGCTTCATAGAGATCCCGATATATGTCATAGTCCAATTGAAAATAAATATTGAATGTATACAAGTTTTTTTTGAATGTATACAAGTTATGGGGCACTTTACTTGATGCCCATGATTAAGTATATCCTACGTGGGTGCATGTAAGTATGTAACGGTATGTACAAACAAAAAAAAATAGAATGTAATGGTGGACCATGATTTTGCATTTGTCAATCAAGGTGGTCAACACCATCAACGGCTCATATCACCATGCATAGGCTTTCTAGAAGTTCATCAACATTGTTCTACACGAATGAGGTGTTGACACTCTTATAGCATTAAAGCATTTTACTTCTTGCAGGTTATAAAAGGCTCCGTTTATTACCGAGCGTATTGACTAATAATGGTTTTTTTTATACACATAATCTACAGCCTTTTAATCAATAAAAAAAAATGGAAGAAAAACGATTTGACAAAGTGACCCAGTTTGGTGGGAGCAAAGGCCGCAGATGATTTGTACATTAATGTAGTTTAACTTTGTATTCACTTGCCTAACTTGCTACCCTACTTCCCACCAACAGCCTTCCAATGCACTCCAGTTAGTTAGCATATTATGACAAAAGCAAGATGATCCATCCACACGTTATAAACAGGGTAGACACTCGAGCAAAATGTCCATCTTCCAACAGTAGTGTAAGTACCTTAAAGCCTCCTGTCCAAAAACCAAACAGAATTACATCAAATCCTCCCATAAAATCACCATTGACAACAATAAGGGAGCAAGAATTTCACTGTTGGAGACGAGAACTAGGCAGTTTGGGCTAACAAGAGAAGTCAATGTTAAAGAGTTGATTGTTAAAAGCAAAAGTTGGGTGATTAGATCAGAGCTCACCTTGACCGATCAGCTATCCCGCGATGTTCCACTTTTACAATGGATTTCTTCATCATGCTCATTCACAAATGGCCCCGTAGTTCTCCGCTTCCTCTTCAATTTATTTTTGCTGCTGTCAGCATTCTTTAAGCTGTTGCAAGCATCAAGAGAATCTCATGAAATTTACAAAAAGTTCATTTACAATTGGTAGGCATGTCTTTGCATATCATGGCTTAGTTTGAATCAGTGTTAACCAAAGAACCGATGAAAAACTTCCGACATTTCATTTTTCTAAAAGAGAAATTCCAATTCAATTCAAAGGCACACTAAGTACCAAGGAAAATTTGGATTAAGTTCTCCAGACAATTAGTAAAAAAAATTTGAATAAAGATATCAAACAGTCCCCTTCAGTTCAACTCAGCTCGAGCACTGAGCCCATAGAGCTTGACTGACAAACTGGTTGAGACTTCAACTATTAACTCGAAAGCTTTGTGCTTAACTAAACGAGGATATACTTTCATAACCATCCACACCTTATAACAGGAAAATAACAAATAAAATAAGAATATTTCAGATTAGTTTTGTGAAGTATTCACCTGGGAGCCGTAACCCATTTTCCATCAATCCAATCCTGGTGCGGCCTTAAATGAGAGTGCTTAATTACCAACTCTTCGTCTAAGGTAAATGATACTTTATACTTTGCGTCAGAAAGAACCTTCAAAACCTGACCCTCCCACCATCCTTCATTGACATAGGCATCAACTACTTCGCAGGGACTATAACCATCAAGTAGAAAAACTTCTGGTGGAACCGGCCTAATTTGACACACGTCTAACTCGTCTGTCAAATAATCTGTGTCATCATCATTTCTCAGAGTTTGATATTTGATAAGGAACTTGCGATCCCCCACTTCCTTAAGGATAGTTGCTGCATACCAAGAACCTTCAAATCCAACCTCATCAATGCTAACCTCAACAGGCATCCCTTTGGTGAAATTTACCATCCCTTTGCATGGGTACTGAAAAGGACAGTTTTCCCAACAAAAATTTAATAAAACAAAATTTAAGGACCGAAATAATAAACTCTTGCTGATTTGGTCAGAACGATATTAAAGCCATGCATTCAAGCGATAACGATATTAGAGCCATGCATCAAGCCAGAAAATTGTGAAACAAGAGACGAATGCATTAAAATCTGACAAAATCTGTCAGCATGTGTTTTTAAAAGTGAGATACATGTAAAATTATCACAATTGCCTGTTTACCCTGAATAGCAAAAGGAACACCAAGCCTACAAGGTACACTCACACTCCAGTAAACATACTTCTCATTTAAAAATTGACGCCCATCACCCAATAAATCGAATGGTTTACTCAATTTTCTTACTATTGGTTTTATCATTTTTAGCATCTATGAAATATCGATATAAATTTGGAATTTTAGTCATAGAATTAAAATTGGACCCAAAAAAAAATTTGTCATCCCATTATTTGTGAAAATATTTTGCATATTAAGAATGTTGATCAACTGAGACACAAAATCAACCAACTTTTTTGGAATGAGCAAAACCCTCCCCACCTTGCCCTAAATCCCCATCGCTGTTGAATGATAAAAATAAAAAAGAAATCTGTTCTTCTCTGGGTTGAGACGATCACTTTTCCTTTCCCAAATACAAAACACTGAGCATATTAAGAAGCTTGAAAATTTTCGAGAAGAGGAAAATCTCCAAGATTTCTTGATTCTAGTACCGCCAAATATATTTATTGGCAAAACAAAAGAAAATCTGAAGTAAGAAGTACTCTGTTATCAGAGACTAAAAATCTAATGATTGCCAAGATATAGTCTTTTCTACTCCATGAATAAATATCTGAAACATTCTCCATATATATAGGCTATTATAACTTGGTTTCACTTTTTTATGGTCAAAATAATAACAAAATTTACCAAATAAAAGATCATCCAATTCAGCAATAAAATCACAACAGCATAAGGATAGAAAGCAAACTCTAAACATCAAACAAAACAAATCAACCCAGATTGGTCATCAAAATAAAAACTTCATCTAAACAAAGCACACATTGAGTTAATAGAAACTCATGAACAACTTGAAGGTTCCTAAGATTCAATCTTGAAGGTTCAAAATCAAGCGCAAATTCACAGCTAATTCCTCAGTCCATGACTATTTCTGCCAAATGAGATGTTATCTTTATTCCTTTCAAAAAAGGAGATGTATATTTATATTGATAAATTCATAAAACCATTTACATTCTAATCCCATTTATGCATGTTATGGCATTCACATGCTCACGAACTTATCTTAATCAGATTTTCATGTATTATTTGTCAAAAATTAACTTGGTCACCCACCAAGAGTCTCCGGCTACAAACAAGATGCAATCTTTATTTAAGACATTCAACAAAATACTATGTTTCTCCTCTTCTTTCACAACTTTTAGACTAAAATAGCAACAAATCACGAATAACCAAATACCCTCACAAAAAAACTAATAGAGACCAAGTATATTACCTCTTTTGTGCGAGGGATAACCCAGGTTCCGTCAATCCAGTCACGGTGGAGTCTGATGTCGCTGCGGGAAAACCCAGACTGCTGATCACAAGAATTCAAGCGGACCATGTAGCTTTTCTTCTCCAAGACCCTAGTGATCACTCCCCTGAACCAGCCTTCTTCAATCTTCACGTCCACCTCTGCACCCACATCGAAAAGGCAATCTCCATCGTCTGGCGGCACGGGCCTCAGCGTCTTCGCTGGCACTTCCTGGTGATTCTTTGATTGGGTTAGATTGTGAACCCACAGCCTCGACTTGGACATCCATGTGATTTTGACGATATCAATGGTGTCTGAACGGGCGATCTCGGCATCATCTCCGATTTCGAAGGTGTGAGACATGATTTCACAGTATACAAATTTAGGGTTTTCACGGGTTTATGTGAAGGAGTGACGATCGGAGACAATACACCCAACTGGCGGGAGAGACGGAGAGAAATATTTCCTATGTGGGATTTCGAAAGGTCATACTTTCAACTCTAGTTTATTACTTTTACTTAATTATTTTCTTCCCTAATTTTGACTTGGATTTCAGTTTTTTTTTAAAAAAACTATAATATAATTTTTCAAAATATTTAATAACAATTTAAAAAAATGAACATTATTTGCACCTCATTTTTTATTAAATACACTCCATTTTAATGTATTTTTAAATTATTAATAGGGTGTATTTAGTAAAAAATATGATGCAAATAATGTTCATTATTTAAAAATTCATGCCTTATTACATGCAATAACTTACATATGATGATAGGCTCAAATTATATAGTATTTTTTATGCACTAACAAATATTCATGAACAAAAATTACTCTAAGTGTAAATATGAAATTATTAACATATTACCAACGAGATGCGACTCAACTGACAATTGATTGGATTAGGCATATATATGTCTAAAGTTCAATTTCAATGAGAAGTGTATTTTTTAACGGTATTTAAAATAAGTAACATATTGATGATGATCATAGTCATAATATGATGCACATCCATATCAAACATAGCTATTGTTGGTTGATTGAGAGTAGTTGTTCCATAAGCTGTGTGTTTCTTAAACTATTTGAAGAATATGTTACGAGTTTATCCCATATTGGAAGGACATTACCCAACCGAGTGGCATATGAGCAAAAGTCAATATCTCTCGTGCATTCAACGCGTTTTATGGCCCCAAAATTGACAATATTATTTTGTACATGATATTTTTTAAAAAAAAATACCTTTATACTATAAAACAAATTATGCCCTTAAATTTTAAAAATACCCTATATATTAGTAATTTTTCAATTTTGCCCCTTTAAAGATTGTTTTCCCAAATCTATCCCATTAAATTTCTTTTATTCCAAATCTATTAAGTTACCCTTCCAAATCCACTTTGACCTCTCCACAAAGTCTCCAAAACATGAAGGTCCAAACCCACTTAATTTTACTCCCTTAGAACTACAAGGTCAAAACACAAACTCACTTTGTTCTCTTTACAAATTTCACAAATCCCAAAGGCCCAAACCTACTCAACTTTACTCAATTGTTCTTTGTTTTTCTTTCTTTTGACTATTGACTCTCGAGTCATAAAAATAGCAAACTGACAAAGTTAGTCAGGTGATGGCATGAGTCAACAAAGTCAAAGAACTATCATCTAACTGAAATATTGATTTGTTTAGTGTTAACTGATTTATCTACACTTTCAGTTATTAATCATGTTAAAACAACATTTCGTAAAAAAAAAATACAAACGGTTATAAGAAAACAAATCGAGAGCGCCACCCGAACCTCACAAGAATTTTTTGTTCCTCTTTATCTAAAATCCTGACTCGGTCCTTGTAGGTTGTTTTTTTTTTTTCCTTTCTTTCTCAACGTGGACTTCTGCTCATGCATTAATTAATTAATTGATTAATACAAACAATAATATTTATACGTATTTGTTTTCTTTTAAGTTTTTTAATGCCTTGGTGCGAGTGCTCTTTAAATACCATTTAGCCTTTTTAACGTACTCTTTAATATGAAACTTATGACGTATTTCACACCATCCTTCACAAACCATTCAATGTACTTGGCACTATATTGTTTCACTTTCTTTCCAAATGCTAGAGTTTGATCTCTAACATTATCAACAAAATCACCTACCTTGTACGCTTCATTATCACTACATTAGTCAACATTCATCGCATATTCCTTTTATCTTCTTATTCAATTTTGATTGCTCGGCTCTCGTTTTCTTTTATGCGAAGAATGCAATTTCGATGAAGGGCATATCAAAATCCCCCACTCTCTCCAGTAACCCTTTTGGTTGAAGTGATTAAGACATATACTCGAATTTGACGGTATACAAGTTCAAGCCCCCCACTTCTACTTGCCTAAAAAAAGAGTTAAAACTCAAATAACTCACATGTATTTATATTAGGTTCGATTGAAGAATTAGGGTTTAGAAGTTTCCAATGCAGACAAAGGTCAAACTAGGACCTAAATTAAAAACCTAAAATTGACTAATTACATCGATATTTTGAAATCTAATTACTAGAATAGTTAAGGTGGAATAAAAAAAATAACAATATTTGAGACCCTCAAAAAGTGACCCCAAAAGATCCTCATTTAATGTGGACTGTTGGATGTGAAATTGGCCTTACATGTGTATTTTTAATCAATGGTTATTTTAATGCCACATAGATTTGGGAGACTTTGGAGGGTCTCTAGCATTGTCCATAAAAAAAATGCAATCCAATTAAAAAAATTGAAACTATCAACAAGGGGGGAATTAGACACGTACATTACGAAGATGGTCATTACTGTAATTATGTAGTTCTTAAGGATCGTAGCGCAAAATTAAACAATTACTCCTCCCAAATAAATGTGGCACTCCTACGTGAGGGACGAAAGAAAAGAGGCAGCCAGAGAGACAGAGGAAGCGTGAGAAAACATCTTCTCTTGGAATAAAAATCGGGAAAAAGGGAAAATCACAGAACGAGGAGGAGCTGTTTCTCTCGTCTCTCACGTCCAACGAATACTTCACTGTAAGAGATTTCTCTCATTTTATACTGATTAGTTTGCTTTACTTCTTCTGTATTTGTATATTTTAATTTCATTTTATTTGGTTGTGGCGGGAACGTGAGTTTTGTACTGCTTTCGGTGATTCTTGTGTCTCCCCTTCTCACTTTGTTGATCTCTTCTGTTATGGGTCGATGTGATCGAGGATTCATTGAGCCAATACCCATGTCGATGTTATCTGATCGATTTTCTCAATGCTTACGTTTTTTTGCCCATTTTGTGCATTTATTTAATTATTGGGATGCCGGAGTGGGGAATATTAGGGTTTTGGTTTTTGGGTTTTCGCAGGAAATTATATTTTTGGTTAGTTATTTATTTTTCCTTGTTTGGTTGAAGAGTGAACAATGGAATACTGATACGGGAAAGTAATTTCTTTGGGAAAACCCTCATTTAAATTGTAGGGTTCTGTTGTTTGGCTGTTGCAGCTCACATTTCTGGAGACATTGATTGGATTTTTGGATTAATGCCGTGAATTCAGTCTACTGATTCAGTCCTTTTCGGCTTGTGTTGTCTGAATCGGCTTTCATTTTGTTTTGGGATTTTGGGTTTATATGAAATAAAAGTACACGAGGGATGTTTTGCATTGATTTATAATGGTTTTTTTTAAAAACGGAAAATACTGTTGGGTTGGAGAGACCGAGGAAGGGAAGTTAATTTCTCTTCTTGTTCTTCTTTGAAGGTTAGTGGCTTTTTAGAAGAGTGGGCATCCTATATTTAATCTAAGGTTTTTTCCACTACTGTTGTTGGGCTATTTCTGCTCGTAGCGTGAGAGAGTTTCAGGGATTGTTTTCACTTTTGGATAAACTCTGTATTTTATTGGTACTTGGTAGTTTTTTTTGGGCTTCTGTCTTTTGAATATTCTACTTTGTGTGCATCTTTTTTAGGGGCTTTGGTCTTTTGGATATGTAAAAGAGAGCTACTTGAAGAATGGTTCTGCAATAGTATATCACGGGTCTGTTTGACTTGGAAGTATGTGACAATGTGACATTTATGCGCTTTTTAACACTTGTTATTTGGATCTGGAGATGACTTTGGCTTCTGAATTACCGCATTATTGTGATTATGATCATACTTTACAGTCTCTGTACTGCCACATAGATTTATTTGTTTAAGACCTTTTCATTTTGAGCTTACTTTTGCAAACTTGTGATGACATCAGAATGATTTTTCAGGTTCTTAATTTGTATGCCCAAGGCTGCTGATTCCTGAAATCTTGTGGGCTGTAATCACTGTAGTGATAGAGGTTTGTGTGAGCTTAAAAAATGCCTTTGTTCAAAAGGAAGCCCTTTGAGTTGTTGGAACTTCCTAGTGATTTGGAGCCTGACGAGCTTGTGTACCAGATTCGGTTTACGAAGGAGATATTTCGGGATTATCCGTATCCTTATTTACACTCATTAGAGTTGTTTGTTTTTGTTTCATTTTATCATTCGTGTTGCCGAGGGATGCAAGGCAACTTGATGAATAAGTTTGACACTAAAGTTTTTGGTTTGTTTTCCAGAAAATGATTTGGTTCATTAAAACTTTTTTTTTTTTGACAAACTTGTTTTCTTAGAAACAAAAGGTTCCTTGTAATTGGTAATTTGGTATATTGTATTCCTTAATTTTGATCAGAGCATATTTGAATAGGATAAACCTATATCGGCAAAGACTGTGGTCGTGTAAATTCACAGGAAAAGCCAACTTGACATATGAAGAGGCTTTGGTGTCAGAGAAGTGTGCTACTGAAAAGGTGCAAGAGCTACCAAAGGAGCTAGTGGCCCCTGCCCTGCGTATAATTCAATTTAGTAAGAGCTAATTACTTTTTCATTGAATCTGTTAGATTGACATTACAGTTCAAATAGCAAAACTGTTTCCAAGGAATTTTGGATTTACTTATTGCAGACATCCTCTTTATTTACATATTCTGACAACTATATATTAAAAAAATTCAAATTTTTTGCCATATCACTACATAAGTATTTTTTGATTGCTTAATCCCAAATTGCAGGATTGGTTTGTACTATATGGGGTAGAATATGGCTTTAATTTTTTTTCAACAGTGACAGAGGTGGTAATTTGTTAATCGTCAAGGCATGAATATAGGCATTAAATGTGTTAAGTCTTAAAGTTTCTCTACATATATTTATGCAATTGGTTTATTGATTTTTGAAAGTAAATTTCAATGGTTAATTAACATTTTCAGATTTCTGAAATCTGTATGTAGGATTTTCAAAAAAAGGGAAAAAAACCGAGCATTTAAATCTTTAAATTAACGTTTGCTGCATGATTTGATGGATGGATTATATATAGTCAAACTTAGGCACCATGCATGGAGATTTTATTTCGGTTTTTGTCTCATAAATGATTGTATAATTTGAACCTTTATTCAAAAAAATTCCAAGCTTTTGAAATTTTAACTATATCAATTTGTCTGCATTTTTTTGTTTGCATCCTGTAGTGTCTTGCATTATTGCTTGGCTGCTTCTCATCATCTACCTTGTAGTTGGAATTTAATGCAATTTTCTTGTGTTGCTTAACAATCTTTTTTCTTTGTAGGTATGCTTTCATTGAAAGATCTTGCTGACACGATTGCTAAAAAATTGCAAGATTGTCCATTTGTTGGTGCTGAACTGCTAGGAAGAAAGGACGGTGATCTGTTTTTTTGTAAGATACTAAAGGTTATAGAGGAGGGTTGTGATAGTGTCAGATATGAGGTAGCCTGGCTTGACAGATATAAGAAAGTAGTGGAGAATACAGTAGTAAATAGAGAAGACCTGGTATGCAAGAAACTGCCATTTAGCAGACAAGTTTTGAAATCTTTTGTACGGGAGTCTACATATAGAGGTGCTCCTTGGGTGCTTCATGATAAATTGGCTCGAAAGCATGGAATCTCTACCAATCCTCCAGTGGAGTTAAGAAGTAAAGTTTTTGTTCAAGATGGACTTATAGTCTGCCATAAGAAGAGAAGGAAGACTGAGGAGGACGAAAATAACTCTGGAATGATTGCAGATGAGAACGGTGAGACTTGCAGTCTAATAAATTCAATTTATTCGGTTGGACCCTGAATATGGTTTTCTTTTCTCTTGTTTTGGGTATAATCAGTTATGTTTTTAATTGATTACGTTACCATGAATGTTAAATTTTATTTTGTGGAATTTCCTGCATTGTTTGCTCAAAAGAGGATTACATGGTGACAAGTCCTTTCACAGCGAACTTTTATTTACCATACTTTTTGATGCTTTGATCTGCAGAAGGCGATAAGTCAAAGGATGGTCCTATCAAATATCCAATTGATGATATGCTGGTGCAGCCTGGCTCAGATGATCCAGATTTTACTGATCGTCCTCATCCAACAAAGGATTTTAAAGTTCCTATGGATTGTTTTGGTGATCTTCTAATGGTTTGGGATTTTTGTTCTTCGTTTGGTAAACTGTTGCAATTATGGCCATTCTCTCTTGAAGATTTTGAAAATGCTATCTGCCATAAAGACAGTAATCTTGTTCTCATTATGGAACTACATTCAGCACTTTTTCGGTTACTAATAAAAGATGGTGGTAAATATCTTTCTGATGTAGAGAACAAGGTTCGAAAATTGAAGGTATTATGTCCCAGAATTTTTATTCTCATTGTAGTTCGTAGTTTTCCCATAAACTTTCTTTCTTTTGATCTGGAGTTGTTGGGTTTCCCTCTTCTTACGTGGGTTCCTTTGATTTGCCGCAATAGAATGTTTAATATAAATGCGTTGTGCTTGTGACTTCATCTCAGATTACTTTAATCAACTGGACAGAGTACCTGTGCGTTTTCTTGGAAATGGCCAACGTTCCTGAATTATGTACTCATGTTACACCTATCAAGCGGGGGCGCTATGGCCTTCTAGATGCTCAAGCTAAATTGGCAATCTTACAAGAATTGGTTAATCATGTGCTCGAAACAGATATTTTTAAGGAGAAGTTGGGCGAATTTATTGAAGAGCAACAGGCACTTGGGGCGACAAGAAGGTGGGAAGCATTGGAAGAAGCTAGGAAAAAAAGAGAAGAGAAGGAGCGATTGAAGGCTCAATCTGGCATCAACGGAGTAATCGATGAGCATATTGCAGAGAATGGAGCAAGTGATCTACAGGTGGTGGTGAAAGATGATCACATTAAACGTAATGGAGAGTTAGTGAATGAAACAAGCGGGGAGGTCATTTCATTTCAAGATAACCATACTTCAAGAAAAAGGTCTGGAATTTACTTATTGGTGATCTATATACGACACGTCGACATCATACTGCTAAATGTTTGTTTTTATGGTTGATGTTATTATTTTGCTCTTATATAAATGAAAGGCATAATTCAAAAGATGCTGAAGAGCCATCTGGCGAGGATGCACATGCACTGAAGCTGTTGAAAGATGATAATAATGGAGCAACAAATAAGAAGAGCAAAGAACAGAGGGTTTAATACATCCCATGCTCCCTCTTAAAGTGTTGTGGTGTGCTTGTTTGCATGCATTTGTTTGGTTGTGTGTGTGTGTGTGTGTGTGTTTGCTTTTCCATTTCTCTTTTAAAATGATATTTTCTTGACACTGATTTTTCCTGCAGAAAGAAATTTATGAACGGGAGATGGAAAAACGATTCATACGCACTAACCCTTTAGGTAAAGACAGAAATTACACTAGGTATTGGTGGTTTCGGCGTGATGGGAATGGGAGGATTTTTGTTGAGACTTCTGACTTTAAGCAGTGGGGCTACTATAGCACCAAAGAAGAGGTATTGATGCTACACTTAAGCTATTCTGCATTCTCTACTTCCATTTTACTCTTGCATTTCTTTCACTGGTCTTATTGGCAATTGACATGTTTGAACAGCTTGATGCATTGATTAATTCGTTAAATCCGAAGGGTGAGAGGGAAAGGGCTCTCAAGAAACAACTGGAAACATACTACGGAAAAATGTGGTGAGCTTATCTTGAGTTGACAATTTGATTTTTTTTTTCTTCGAGTTACGCTTCTCAACCAGGCACAGGAAAAATAATTTCCTATATCATTATTCCTTTTGCTTCCTCCCAACCACCAAATGTATTGGGGTTTAGTTGCCTTCCATTTTAGTTGACACTTATGCAGTTATGCCTGAAGATGGGACTTGATGTCAGTAGAAAGTATCTAGCTATATGTCCTGTTTAATTTTTCTGGCCTCAGCTTTGAAGTTTTTCCCTCCTCCTAAATGCTCTTGCAGCTTGGAACTTCAAAAGAGCTCAAAGGATTTTACTGGGAAGATAACTTTGGAGGAAGAAGAAGAGGTTAGGAGATCTACCCGCGTACGGGCACCACCTGGAGAAAACCCAAGTAATGCTTTCCTCAGGTATGTTAACAAGTGGAAAGAAAGCAAGAAACGAATCAGGCTTGAGATGGCGCCGAAGGTGGCCCAGGATCCATCCAATTGATGTTGGTCCTTGATTACTGGTTACTCTGCAATGGAAGATAGAGAGTAGGAATTTTTCGATGACTTAGTTACCTGTTCTTTGTTAATTCAGTGGGAATGCAGGAGTCGAGGCTTAGGGTGTAGTTGGTGGGAGGGGGGAGTAGAGCATTTTTGTGCCCCTTCCTCTACAATTGACGGTCGCGTATCTACAATTGATCCTCCACTTATTGGTAGTAATGATTCATTGATTCTCCCCTGAAATTTCTTTGATTTATGTGTCCTGATTCTCTTTCAATCATGCATGTGAGAAACCTAAATCATGAGAATATGATTTTGGGTGGGTTTTGGTTCGTTTACATTCATTTAGGGCGCTTAACCTACTAAGTAACATTACATGTTACAAAATGTGATGGTAATGCTCTCCCAATCGTCCATAGGCATGAATGAGTTCACACATGCATTTTCATGGAGTTGTCTGACATTGGTAGTTTGTGGGTTGGTACGTAGGTCAAATGAGTTTAGCTAGTGCACATCTATAGTTTGAAAAAAGAAGTTACCATATCGTCAGAACACAAGAACAGCACTAAATACACGACTTAGGGTCAAGTCTTGGACCCTTTTTCCTTTGGTGTATACTGTAGAGGCTTATTTAGGCCTCCATGAGTTGATTATTATGGGCCCTCAGTTAGTTAGTGGCTTAGTGCTTAGGCCCATGGGCGACACACGTAAGTAATGCAATTTAAACCCCATTACTTTTTTGGACTGCTGATGCATATCAAATTCAAGACCCATGTTCGTTTAGTCTAAAGTTACCTCACACAAACCCACACCCAATCAGTGACAGGCCCATCAAGAAATGCCTTTCATGGTCTTAAAACCGTGTCAACAACAACAGGTCGTCAAAGTTCAAGTCAACAAACATACATTAATACCGATAATGTTAAAAGATCCAAAAAAAATGTGAATAAAATTTTTTAAATCTATGTGACATTAAAATAATCATAAATTAAAAAATATTTATAAAATTCATTTCACATTTAATAATTCATATTAAATAAAAAAAAAAATTTGAGAGTCATTTTTGGGCCTCAACTCTTAAGCATTATCTTATTAATACGAGGTGATATTTGTTTCGAGAATGGTAAGATATAGGATAAATAAGAAATTGTTTTTTTTATTATTACAAGAGAAGAATATGAGCCCGAAACACACATGAATATCATTCAAGTTAATAGTGGTTGTCAACAACCCCAGTAAAGTTGCTAAACAGTCATTAAAAGAAATCAAAAGGTCGCACAGCTACGCATCATCATCGACTAACTCCGTACACGCTGTCCATCTTTATTTTTTTCTAGGGAAAATAGAAGTCGTCAGCGCCACATGCGAGGTCATAGAACATCTGAACCGCTGGTTTGGTGTGCTGACGCGTGTATAGATTCCGCCGAGTGATGATAACCTTTCTGGTTAGTTTCTTTTACAAATAAGTTTTTGTCAATTTCAATATTAGTGGATTCTATTACAAATTAACAGCTGTTAAAACAAACTAACCAGAAGGACAGAAGGCAAGGCAAAAATAGAAAATAAAAAAGAAAAATCTATGTTAGGACAGTGTGAACCCTCCCGTGACGTTAAGACTCCTCTCTCGGGAAAGAACGATTTTGCTTTTATTGGTAGAGAGAGAAAGCACAGACTGCTCTCTTATGGCGGTGCCGCACTGCCTCCCTCTCCAGTTTTTAACCGTTAGGAACTTAAATAAGTGAGAGCTGACACCGCTTGTTTTTCTTTACAGACACGCAACTGAAGCTTCTCTGTAGTAACGAGTTACCACAACTAAGCAATCACGATTTGAAGTTATTACTTGATATCTTCTTGTTTTATGTGGAGTTTGAAATGCTGAAGCTACTTAGGGTTTATTACGCCTTCATCGATTTTCTGTTCTTTGTCTCTGTATTCATCTCTGTATTCGAGGTACTTCGTCCTTTTGGTTTCCTTTTACTTTATTCTTTTTGATCTCGATATGTCTTTATCTGTTTTTCTGGTGCTAGATCTCAATTGAGTAGTTTTGTGATTCTAGCGTATCAATTTATTGGAGTTGAAAACTTGCTTAAGCTTCTGTTTGTTTTTGAAGAATTTCGGATTGGATGAAAAAAGTGTAGAATAATAGAGTATAATTGAAATCGAAGTCTTCAATCTTAGATCTGTTCGTTGGATTGAAGATCTCTCTCATCCTTCTTCTTCTTCTTCTTTTTGTTTAATTTTTTTAAAGTCTTGTTGTTTATTAATTGTTTTTTTTGTTGGAGGGGAATCAGACAAGCAATGTAAGGGTTCCCATTTAAATCACACACGTGTATGTGTGGAAAGGTTTAATGAATGGGTATGTCAAATTCTATGCTTCCATGGTTTCCTACCTGACCCATTCCTCATTGTATCTACGAGTGGTCTGTAGTTTTGAAGTCTCCGCTTGTCTAGTTCATGGCATGTCCGTTCTCTTTTATGACTTGGCCCCATGGGATAAAATTATGATGTGCTTGTACTTATGCATTTGTATCTTTTGTATTCTCCTAATCAATCTTTTATAATTTGTACATGTCTGCATTACATTTCCATGGCCGTAATATTAGTGTGTAATTGCTGCTCAGATTTTTCTCTCGAACTTATAATCCATAATGCATTTTCTTTCCTGACCATGGACTAAATTGCCTTTATCGGTCATTCTATCCTTATTCATCCTCGCTGTCTTTAAATTATGGCAATTATTAGTTTTTGTTGTATTTGCTGAAGTGCTGATATCCTTGTAACCTTTTGTTTTCTTGCAGTATAGAGAGTGAAATTTCAAGGCTTTTAATGTTCAACGCCGTCATTTGATCTGATTCAGCCATTCCTTCTGCACTTGTATGTGTTGATTTTGAGGCAGTGTTTCCCTTCTTTTTTTTATTCTTTCATTATGGTAGTTTTAGTTTATTTCTGTACTTCAGATTTATATCTCTTTGTTCTGGTGATATAATGTTTTACTTGCTCATAAATAGGGTTTGGAATTTACAAAAGTTTAGAAATATGTAACCCCCTCTCCCCATGCACACTCAGAGGATCAGTTTGGTGTTGTTTTCATAGGGATGAGGTCCTTGGCAGTGTCAGCCTGGCCAGTGCTTTGGTTGGGACATTCTTTTTCTTCTTCTTCCAATGCCAAGATATATATATATATATATATATATATATATATATCCTTTTGTTTCTTTTTGATATGTAAACATATTGACTATAAAGTTATTTACAATTTATGCGGTAAATACTCTGTTAATGGAAGTGCTGGTGACTACGTGCATCTGAGCCACGGTTCTTGGAATGACTACATTCGAATATGTGTTAATTTTCTTTTATTTCTTGAGAGAGATTTTTTTTCAAGGACTTTACATTATATGGTCTCTTCCTTTTAATACTTTCAAACTCACAGCACAAATTTTCACTTTTTATTTTATATTGATTTGTTTTAGCAAAAATTCTTACCTCGTGCAAATTTTAATTTACCAGGCAAATGATGGCCACTGAACTCATCAACTCTGCAACAAGTAGTAAATTGACTGAAGTGGATTGGACAAAAAACATTGAAATATGTGAATTAGTAGCACATGACCAAAGGTATGACTTTCTTAATGCTCTTAGTTTTTTAAGTAATGCGAATTTTAAACCAATGCTTGATTTGCATTCCACTCATTACTTTGGTTGATGCTTTAGTATTTCTCATTATCTTTTAATAATCTGTAGATTGAGAGTCATATGCTTATAAATATGATTTCTGGTTATTATTCTTCATCCATCCCTCTTTATTCAGTGCACAACCTTGTCTTTAAGTGTTCCAAAAATTTTGTGCCAAGTCGCAAACAATTGTAAAATTATTTCTTACTCTGTCCTTCTTGCCCATAAAAAGTTTCCATATTTCTGTGTCCATGGGCTACCTATCCTGGATTTGTGGAAGATTATAGGATTATGTGTAACTGAAAGCATTTGTTTTGGATGACTTCTAGATTTATCTATTTCTCAAAGTAGCCAGTGTAAAAAGGTGTGGAATTGTCGTTGAACTAGACATATGCTCTTTTTTTTATAATTATCATAATTTTCTTTGGAACTCTGGACCTTTATATCTTCTCTCTTTCTTTTTTTTCTTTTTTTTTTCCCCATAATGAAGGAGTGAGTTTCATGGAGAGAAATCTAGCTGAAGTCGGAGAAACCTCAAAGGTCTATTATCACATGGCATTGACATAATATGGTTCTCATTATAATAACTTCCGCTTTCTGACCTTTGGCATGTTGCCTGGTTCTCATTGATTCTTGTGGTCGGTATTGAGTAAATGTGACGAAACATTCTAATAATTATATCTAACGAAAAAGTTCCATTACTCATTGTGAGGTGTTATCTGGACTTCCATGATCATTCTTTTTTTTGTGTTATTTCTATGGTGCAGACAAGCAAAAGATGTTGTTAAAGCAGTTAAGAAACGCCTGGGAAGCAAAAACTCAAACACTCAACTTTATGCAGTTTTGGTGAGCTTGTTCTCCTACTTTTTGAAATGTAGACTATTGGTTTCCTTTGATTCTTGTTTGTCATTTATACTTCCTAACGGTGTCATGTTACCCGGTGGCTAGTCTTTCTTTGTCTAAAATATGACATCGAAGGTGCTTCAGTTATATAGCCATATTTGCTATCATGTTGCTGTTCTATGCCTTGATTTTCAACCATCTTGTATATCGTTTATTTGCAGTTGTTGGAGACGTTGATGAATAATATTGGAGATGATGTATACAAGCAGGTGATTGATGTGGGAATTCTCCCTATTCTAGTGAAGATAGTTAAGAAAAAGGTGAAAATTCGTTTGATGCTGTTATAACTTAGAACTGTCGCTCATGAGCAGTGTTTGAGTGTTTCTTTCTAAAAATTTTACTATGTTATGTTGTTTCGGACTGACTGGCCTGTACAAGAAAATATATTCTATGCTGTTAGAACTGTTGCTCATGAGCAGTGTTTGAGTGTTTCTTTTTTAAATTTTACTATGTTAATGTTGTTTCAGACTGACTGGCCTGTGCGAGAAAAGATATTTCTTCTGTTGGATGCCACACAGACGTCCCTTGGTGGTGCTAAAGGAAAGTTTCCTCAGTTCTACGCTGCATATTATGACTTGGTGGTAGGTATAGAAATGGAATATTTGGGAGTTAGATGACATGAATATTTTCGTAGAAAATGTGATTGGGTTGATTCGTGTGGGGTGGATCTTGTAAGCTTGCAATAAGGAAAAAAAATATTGCTGCCTCGGTTTTCTTGATTGGTAGCATATAGATCTGCTGTTTAATGTGGGGGCTGTATAGTAATGTGTCTAGGATTGGGAAATAATAATGTTTTCTGTGCATAATCTATTTCATGCTGTCAGTAGTTGGTACTTAGCCTCCAATAATTTTCCAGCTCTAGCATAAAAATGACATACGCAGTAAGAGAAGGCTGGCAATGAAGTGCTATTGATTTTAAAAAGTCATTAGAGTGAGATTAAATAAAGATTGTAATAGGTTAGTTATTTCTTGATGATTCTTAGGATTGTCAGTTGCACACTAAGCAGACACCCCGCCACAGTAAAATAGTTCCAGATACAATGTTTTATACCCTCCATTATGTTTGAATTTCATCGGTTGGTAGCCTTTCAAGTGTTAAAGGTGCTTTTGAATCTAGGATGTCCAAGAACATTTTTTTCGGCTAATCCCAAGAGCATTTTTTTCGAAGTGGGATTTCAAAAGTTCTTTTAAGTGGTAAATTAGAACCTTGGAGGATTTGCTCTCTAGCAATAGAAAATGTTACTTAAAGTCTATATCAATTAAGTTTCTTGACTTTAATAGTAGAAAATTGAAATTTTGGTTTATAGAAGTATTTATCTTGTACTCAATAGTTTCTCCTTCTGATTTGTCGCTGCAATGTTTTTTTGTGAAATTTGAACCTTCAGCCTCCTTGTGGATGATATGCCTTCTTAATATGTAATATCATTGGAAATGTGTACATCTTACCTTGCCAGAACCCGCCTCTACTGTGGGAGCCTTGTAATTACATGTTACTTATTTTCAAATCAATGGAAATGTGTACTATGTCCTGAAAAAGTTGTTTACTTTACGCCATCCTTGTTGGATGTTTTTCTGATACTTTGTTGTTGAGTTATAATTAACTTTGCAACAATTTATAACTTGTGGTCTATGACTCTGTGTGTGTGTGTGTGTGTTTGTCATTTGGGTTTGTGTCAGATGATGGTTGGTGTTTTTCTGTATCTGGTAACTTTCCAGAGTGCAGGAGTACAGTTTCCCCAAAGGCCTCCTTCTACAGCTAATCGTCCAGCTTCACAACCAAATATAAATGGTACACTCATTGGGGAACTTGCTGCAGCTAGACAAGAAGATGCTGATGTGCAAGCAGAGACTCGAATTGTTCCAGATTCTAGGTATTTCTAATCCGTTGGTTTTTTTTATTTAATTATGCGGTCTGGTTATGCACTCTGTATCACACTATAGTTATTCTGCTTGTGAGACTTGAGATTCTAGAATCCATTATGGAAATCCTCGAATCTACAAGTGATTGTTAAATCCACATGGAAATGGAAGGATGCTCTGTCCACCCTTTTTAAAGGTTTTTTTTATTTTTTTTATTATGTGACCTTTTGAATTGAATTCACAGTAATCCTATTTATAAATGTGAAACTACATAACAATCCCAGCATAAATTTGAAATACTAAAATGTAATGATGAAGTGTTCTCTGCATGGGCCATGGAAGTGTGTGCAGGAGATAATGAAACTTTCTTCAATGGAAAGTGTTTACAAGAAACCCACCACACTCAACAAATTCACTGACATAGGGCTACCAGATTAGCATCAAAGGCCATCGAGTGTATAATTGATTCCTTATGTTTTACTAGAGAAGACTCTTGAGCTTGAAAAAAAAATGGCTCTAGTGTTTAATGAATTAGATTGAATCTATATGTTCTAAGATATGATATCAGGAACAACACTTCACCTCAAATTCTCGCAGTTATGAGTAATCTACTTGCTATAAGGTAAATAGCTAGAAACTAATTGCTTGTTCTTTACATCATTGCCTTAAAATTCTCACCAAATCCATACAATTTCCTTTTTATTTTTTCCCTGTTTTTCTTTTTGTATATGCACAAAATTCCATTCTTCAGTTTATCTATTTTGTGCAGTATTATCCAGAAGGCTAATAATGCATTAGAGGTATTGAAAGAAGTCCTTGATGCTGTTGATCCTCAGCGTCCTGAGGTATGCTTCTCGCCTGTTATTTAAGTCATAAATTGGCTTTCCTAGATAATGCATTCCATTGTCTTCTTTTTTAGGGTGCTAGGGATGAATTCACTCTTGATCTCGTGGAACAGTGTTCGTTTCAAAAGCAGCGTGTAATGCATCTTGTGCTAACTTCCAGGCAAGGCTACTTTCTACTTCCAGTTTTTGCCTTTTTGTAATATATTATGATTGAAGTCTATGTCGTTTCCGCTATGTGCTAAGTGGTATGGAATACTAGACGATTTGAAGGCATGTTGGCTTGTGTGTGTGTGCGTCTCTGTGAGAGAGGCACAGGCAAAATGTTCTGCTATTAGTAATTATGAACATACCTGTGGTTATGTAGCGTTGGTAGAGCAAATATCAGTATACTTGCATTCAAGCCTCATAGGCTCATACATAGCCTTAATGAATTCTTCTTTTATATTCGTACCATCTTCTATATTTGTGCTCATGTAGACACACTGGTATATAAGAAAATAATTAAACAGAAGAAGTGCAGTAACCAGTTAATATTTCATTGGCTATTGCCATATTTCCCTAGTGCTTCATGGTTGAAGGTTGATAGTTAATAAGACTGGTATAAGATCTCTGTGGGTTTGATTTTGTCTCCATAATTTGTGTGAGTTTTGAATAATCATCCCAAGTTGCAAACGCCCTGTCAACTCCATGACACCCACAAGTTGTGACAAACATATTAGGTTTGTTTTGAATAATCATGTCTAGGATTTATGTAGGCAAATGGAGAGGGTAGTGAAAATCGAGGTGAATGTGGGGGTATGATCTCTTGTATATAATCCTGGCCTTAATTTCTTTTTCTTTTTTCTAAGAGAAGTATAATGTTGCACATTTAACGATACATTCATCACATTTCAAATTCATTTTTATTTTCAATTAAAATTCCAGGGATGAGGCAGTAGTTTCTCAAGCAATTGAGTTGAACGATCTACTCCAGAAAGTTCTTACTAGACATGATGAACTCCTCTCAGGCAAGTCTACATTTTCAGATAGGCCTAGAGCTACTGTAAATCATCTTAATCATGAAGAGGCTGAAGAAGAACAAGAAGAGGAGCCTGAGCAGCTTTATCGGAGGTATGTCTACGCGCACTTAGCCTTATGTATTGGATGGAGATGTTTTTGTCCCTTGGCTTTATATTATTCTGTTGCCTTACCTCCACTTGATGTATATTTGTCCTCACATGAATAGCTGCATAGACTTCCAAGTTTCTCACTTGATTTTTCACCATCCTGCTTCTTTTTTTATTTTCTGGTTTAACGTGCATTGTCTCGACTCCTCAACTGGCAGAATGCGGAAAGGCAAAGCTTGTGCAAGGCCTGATGATGAAGAGCACCTAGTTGAACGACCACCGGTGGGTTTGTTAGCATCTTCAATTCCGGCGGAAAGGCTGAATCGTCCCCTTATACGGCCCCTTCGTTTGGAGCCATCAGATGAACCCAATGGTTATCCTCCTCCACCACCTGTTGTAATACCACCACCGCCTGCAAAACACGTTGAAAGGGAGAGGTTCTTTCAGGAAAGCAAGGCTGATGGTACTGCCGTGGCTGGCCACATGAGAGGTCTCTCCTTACACAGTCGCAATGCTAGCAGTTCTCTCAGTGGAAGCTTTGATTTTAGCGATTGACTAAATTGAGTGATTGTTGTTCCTGCTTGTGGTGGTGTTTTGATCTTGGTTAATATGTTGGTTAGTGTGTGTGTTTTCTCTCTTAATTATGAGTGTTGGTGTTAGGCTCTATATTTGAAGGGTCGGACTCGGCCAGCCGTGGGTGGAAGGTGTGGTGGAGCCGTGGAGGGCTGGGTTTGTAAAGCGTATGGGTTTTTATATGGTCTATAGAATATCACACAATCTGATTGAACTTAATAGTGAAACTAGGTCTTCATTTCTGTTTCAGTTTTTCATTCGTTATTGATTTTGTGACGGGGGGGGGGGGGGGGGGGGGGGGTTAAATATTTAGCGACCCAGTACTCCCATAATTGTTAATCTTCGATCCAATCAAAGAATCTGATGTGGTGGTAAGGTACATGTTTGTTGTTGCTTCTTATGTTTTGAACAAACATATGAAAATGTAGTTCCTGGGAAAAAAAGATGACTCGTGTGGATGTGATCTGGCAGAGTGAGGCAGCGAGCCAAAAGCATCAGATATTATGAACTGATTAGGTGCGTGGAGATGATGTCCGATTGTCCATTTCCATGTCCAGTCTAGTTTCAACAACTAGGTTGGTTGGGGTTGGAGAACCAATTACCTGAGTAATAGCTTAATGGTATATCTCTTTAAGACTAAATTGTATGGATCTAGAAAGTCTTGAGTTTGATTCCCATTAGAAGTAATATCTTTGTGATTTTGAGTTTGATTTCCATTAGGTGTTCAATTCTCACTATGAACAATATCATTGTGGTCATGAGCTTTAGCCAAAGGTCTTGAGTTTATTTTCCACTAGGCTTTGGTCAAATTTACCACTTTCATGTGGGAAAGTAATATCCTTGTAGTAGTGCTAGCTAACTCATATAGTGGTAGTTTATGGGAGTCAAAGTCTCTTAAACAAAATTTTAAAACATTTTAAATCTCAAAATACATGTTAGATTTAAAAAAAAATTACATATTCGGAATCAGCACATAAAACTCTTTAACAAGAACTATTGTCGATGAGTTTTATCGGGTAAATCTTAATTTCATTATTTTTTTCAATGGAATATTGTGTAAATCATAATTTTATTGTTTTTTTCAGTGGAATTTCAAAACACAATAGATTTAGAACTAAAACAATGAATTATAGACTGTGCTTTAAAAAACAATGAAATCTTACTCAATGGAATAACCTTATTTCACTCTTTTATCCCAGAATTCATCATCCAAAATTTATTGTTTTAATATAGATTCCATTGTTTTTAAAGCACAGTTTATAATTCATTGTTTTAGTTCTGAATTCATTGTCTTTATTTTATCGATAAAGCTCATCGGCGACAATGAATCTTGTTATAAAGAGTTTTATGCACTCATTCTGAATATGTAATTTTTTTAAAAATATAACATGTATTTTGAGAGTTAAAACGTTTTAAAATTTCATTTAAGAGTTTTGAGTTTCCATGTATCATCACTATATGGATTACCTAACACTACTGATAAACACCTTAAAATAGGGGAGGGGAATCCCAGACATGTTATTCTTTTCATAAATGAGGAATATTAATAAAAAATACAAATCCTGACACTTTTGTTTTGGCATGCCACAAAATTACAAGCTTTGTGACTTGGAAATGATGTGGGGGGTTTTGCACTTTTGCTTACTTGCACGTGAAAATATTCGGCATTTTCGATTTTGGTGATCCGGCTCCATAACACAATGTCTGCATGCACACAACCATCATCACTTCCTCATGGAATCCACAGCTGTAAATGTATGTACACACATGCACATATATGTATATATATTTAATTTTTTGATAAGAGATCTCGTTTGTTCTCCACTACTTTAGATTCAATATTTTTCAAATCAATGGTAAAAATATAGATTCATATTTTACGTTCTTACTTTAAGTCCAAATAAGAGAATTATGTATGTGTATATATATAGACATGCACAGTGATAGACTTACATATATACTTTGTTGCTATTCAGCACCATCAAACTATTCAGCACCATCAAACAATACACTTAATTATTCCTACTTAGAGATGAAGAGATCCATTGGGTTTTTGTTTTTGGTCCTCATTTTCCTTGCTTCTCGTAAGTTTTTCTAATTAATCTCCATCTCTATTATAGAGCTATGGCATTATTGAAGTAGATTATATGACTGTATATATAGTACATGTTTAATTGACGACTCCATATATATTTGCAGAAGAGATGATGATGCCTACAGAGGCTAGGGTTTGTGCTTCGAAAAGCCATTACTACAAAGGACCATGCCTCCATAACCACAACTGTGCTATGGTGTGCAGGAATGAAGGTTTCTCCGGTGGCAAATGTCACGGATTAGGTCGCCGCTGCTTCTGTACTAAGCTTTGTTGATTAATCATCAACAAAGCCTGTCTTGGTTTGTACTTGACATGGTAGAGAGAGTACTCAACTACTGATCATGCATGTTGTTTTGTGTTGGCTTTCTTTCTTTTTGTTTGCTATGTTTGCTTCACTACGCGGTGTATCTTTTATTGATCAAGTCTGATTAAGCAAAATTAATTAGTTGCTAATGGTGCTACGTATATAATAATGTTGGTTTAATATTCGTAAGCTGATGTATGAATTTATGTCAGGTATGGGCAAAGTTAAGCAGAGTCTGGGCAATGTCATGGAAATTATTTTCAAGTTATTTTATTAATTATGTCTTCAAGGTACGAAAAATAATACTAAAAATCAAAAGTTTATATAAGAATGATAATTAAAAGTTAATTTGTAAATGTTCTCGACGATTTTTCATATTTTGAAAACGTTTTATGATAATCTGATAATTTGAAACAGTATCAAAAATATATCTCTCGATAGACGTACACAATTAAATTATCATTTAATCATTAGTCATCCATTAAAATCCAAAACCAGAGATTGCCAAAAGAGGGTCAACAGAAAAATACGAGACGTGGAAGAGAAGACGACAAAAGCTGAGTTGGGCTGGGCTGGACTGGACTGGACTAGGCCCAGCATATATGAGGGTAGGCAAAAGTGGACTAAAGGCCCAAAAATTTTACATATAGCCAACAAAAAATTGAGGGTGGGCAACCACCATGTGTCCACCCTTGCGTACATACATATACATTTGGAGTCTTTAAGTCGTGAGACATTTGACATGGATTCCAGCGACTAGCAGCAGCAGTAGTGATGAATGATGCCTGGGCTTTACTTCATTGGGCTTGGGTCATACTTTGGGCTCTCTTCAATTCCAATTGTATCAACTGAAGCAGTCCGTTTACTAGTCGTGCACACTGCACGTCTGCACATGATATTGTTGGCTTTGGGAGGATAATCATGGGTCGGGCCGCATTTGTCCATTGGCCGGTTTGATCCATCAGCTAAACAGTAACACTGAAGGTGAACAAATATCCTGTTATAGGTATCAAAGTGCAGGAAATGGTTTTTCATTACTGGATCAAAATGAAAGTAGGAAAAGATGTGCCAAAAAAACCCGGATTTAGGGTCTCCGTAATTCTTTTGAGTCTGCAATTCACATCTAATAGTCGAGAAAGAGTCATACAAGTTTAAAAAATGAAAAAAAATAAAAATGCAGTGTGATGTGGTACACCTCTCAAACCATTAGATTTAAACTGTATACTCTTAAATTTTAAACGAATTGCGGAACCCCAAATCCAAAAAAAATCATTAGAAAGTTGGTTTTCCATGGGTCTTTTTAATAACCTTTTCTTATATATGTAATCTGATTTTTTTTTTGAAAATAATATATGTAATCTGATTGATTGTGCATATTGTGGGCCCCAAATTGATACCTTACTAATATTAGGATGTGTTGAGAGAGTCAAAGAAGCTTAAAGAAGATGGGGAAGATAAGAGAAGAATGGCTATGGTAGAAGGAGAATACAAAAGAAATACCCCACATTAGATGGTGTAGTTCACCAACCCTAAAAGATTCTCCCACATTTCTTGCTTCTTTTTTGGCTTCTAACTTCAACTATTAATTATTAGTCTCTCTTCATTTCTTTCTTCTAGAAGGTTTATATAGATATATATATATCAATTATACTATACAAATTTAAAATGCATATCATTTTTTGAGAACGTGGATAAGTGAATTGACAAACAGGCCAATTGCTTTGAGTTTTACTTATTAAAACTTAAAGTGCAAACTTAAAATGCGAACTATGTTTTAAGAGCATGGATAACTTAAATGATAAGTGGAGCTCACTCTTTTAGGTCCCACATATTCAAAATTAATGATAAAAACGTAAGTTTGTATTTTAAGTCGGCATAGGAGAATTCTTGTGTGCCTATAGATACACACATAAATTATCCTCTATGAACAAACTTTGATAAAACTAATATATATGGCCGGCTATGGTGACATACTCACTTTATGGAAATATTGATAGAGATAATGTGTCATTAGAAGGTTGGTTGAATTTTGAAAATGACATCCATTTAATTTGTGATCACTAATTAATTATAATTACTATTTATGATAACATCACTAGTCTACTCATTTTTTTTAATCATTTTTTTTAAATGAGGTAGGTTTTGCTAACTATATATGATCTACTCGAAAAAAAAGAGGCTAAGTTGATAGATTTCGAGCTCACGGTATCATTCACAAGTCAAAAATATTAGGGATCTCAGTAAAAAGCATCTCAAGGATCTTGTCCCTTGATTGATGTAAATGTAAGGGTTTACAAAACCTGATAATTGAATAAGAGAGTGACACATCCACTATTAGGATGATTGAAATGCTTTTTACTATGATCATTATCACTTCTGATTACAAATATCTACTAAAATATGGTAAAAATTAATTAGTTGTGACTGATTTCATGGTTGGTCATGTTCTTAATTTTGATTGCAATCGTTGTATTAATTTTCACTATTTGTAATTAATGATATAATTATATTATATATTAAAAATGGAAGGTAGGGGGAGTTAGCTACTGTCCTATCATATACTCTATGAAATTGACAACACTAGTAAGTGGAGTACTTAGTTGGAACTTGGAAGTGCCATATAGGACTTCTAGAATCCCCTTTTTAAAATAAAATCAAATATTGTTGTTCAAAAACTTAGTACATGGAAAGTAGGAAATAGGAATACCATAATACTAATAATAATAAATCCAAAACAATGTTCGATGTGAGCCCTTAGTTTTGTTTTTGCTTTGGTACAAACTCAAAATTCAACTATTTTGATTATTTCTTTAGACTTAGGCGTATAGGATCTCGCATTAGATCGGGAGTTCGATTGTAAGCTTGCACCATTATTTTTAAGTGCATGGTTTGCGTTAGGTCTCGGCTCAACTAACTTATTTGGGTGAGTTTACGCAAAAACTCTTTGTTTCGTATTTGTACCACATATTAATAATATTAATGTTTGTGTATTAAATGTAGTTTTTGTATGTATTGAGAATTTTTATTCTACCATTTGGAGCTATATATCCTTGTCTAATTCTGGAACGAGTTGGGTAAATCTAGATTTCCATTTTTCTCTCTGTCTCAACGTATCTAAAGAAGAATCTCTACAAATATTGAAACTTCAGTTACAATAGGAATCCTAGTATCTCAATTATTTGTTGAGTTATACGCATGAGATTTTATGTACATCATGTGAAGCCTATAAATTCATTAGAATAATGTATATCTAACTCAACAGCTGAGATAACCGAAATATCAACGACTCGAACCTTATATCATTTTCGTTGAAACTTACAGAGAAAAAGGATCAAAATGCAAAGCAAGACAAAAAGAGATGCATGGAAAGGGAGTTGAAAATGCAAGGAAGGAATACAACAAAAAGGGCAAAACACTAAACATCAAAAGTAGAGCTACCTACCAAATCCAGCACTAACTTAATTGATTGCAGCCACAACCACCCGTCTTTCTCACCAACTCGGTCAAAACCCCAATTACTCTGTTTAAATACTCATCTTCTTTTATCCACAAACACACAAATCTCTCTCTCTTTCAATTCGATCACCAAATCCCCCCAGAACATCATAATGGGCAGATCCCCTTGTTGTGAGAAGGAACACACCAACAAGGGTGCTTGGACCCAAGAAGAAGATGACCGTCTCATTAACTACATCAAAGCTCATGGTGAAGGCTGTTGGAGATCTCTCCCTAAAGCTGCTGGTATTAGTTGATCCTGATTTGATTAACTCTTCTGGGTTTGATTCAATTGTGATTATCTCTAATGGGTTTTGCTTAATTTAAATTTTTGTAGGTTTGCTTCGATGTGGGAAGAGTTGTAGGCTTAGATGGATTAACTATTTGAGGCCTGATCTCAAGAGAGGCAATTTTACGGATGAGGAAGATGAACTGATAATTAATCTTCACAGTTTACTTGGTAACAAGTATGTGTTCGATGAATTGTCTCAATGAAATTTCGGATTAATTTGGGTTCAAATCTGTTCTGGGGATTGAATTTTTTTTTTTCTATTTTTGTGTTTGATGTCTCTTGCAGATGGTCTCTCATTGCTGCTCGCTTGCCTGGACGAACAGACAATGAGATTAAGAATTACTGGAACACCCACATCAAGAGAAAGCTCCACAATCGTGGCATAGACCCACAGACTCACAAGCCACTCAACTCCACCACCGCCACCGCCTCCACCGCCACCATCACCACCACCAGCAGTAACAGCAACAACAAGAGCAGCAGCAACACCAAGACCACCACCAAGTTTCAGCCAGAGTCACAAAATTCATTGACAAGAGTAATTCAAGTTCCTGAGATTGTGAATGGTACTAGTACTTCTGGTGAAGAGTCTAATAGTAGTACTAGTGGCATCACAACAGAGGAAGTTTACCCTGTAGAGCTAAATCTTGACCTCTCTTTAGGCCTTCCAGTGCAACCTGCACAACAACAAGAAGTGGTGAACTTTCAGGTGTCTGGTAATCAGAACCAAGGTGACTGCTTCTGCCACAATTTAGGGTCTCAGGGTAAGCAGATTTGCAGATGTGGTGGTTCCATGGCAGCATCAATCACAACTAAATACAATCTCTACAGATTCTACATGCCTTAATAGAATTCTTGAAGCTGTAATTAGACTAGCTTTAGAGTCAATGATGTATTGGAAAACTCAGATTTTTTTTTAATCCGCAGAAAGACTACTCATGTAGATGCATGAAGCTTTTGCTTTTTCAGACAAAGCAGGGATGGTTGTAAAAATTATTCCAAACCCATCAACACTTTTCTTCCAAATCAAGTTGATTTTGTTATTCAAATTGTGGATGAAGTTTGGATAACAAGAGAAGTCCAAGAACAGAAGATAAGGTTCTGTCCAAATTATCAGTACAAATTGATGGAATATTATTATTAATCTACCAGGTAGGGGCATGGCATTTAATGCTGCTTTACTATTTGCTTTGAAGTGTTTGTTCATTGTAATTTGTTGGACAACATTAGTTAACCAATCAAACGGCAGAGTTACATATACCAACATTTTT
This sequence comes from Tripterygium wilfordii, assembly GCF_013401445.1. Lineage (NCBI taxonomy): Eukaryota > Viridiplantae > Streptophyta > Magnoliopsida > Celastrales > Celastraceae > Tripterygium > Tripterygium wilfordii. The sequence goes on along the minus strand of NC_052253.1, from coordinate 12,427,620 downwards.
TTTGTCTCAAATATCAAAATTTTGAGATAGACCTATAAGATTCCACGTGGATCATGTGCGTTTATACAAGTATTTTTTTCCTCTCAACTATCTCAAATACTGATATGAACGCATAAGATTTCACATGAATCATGTAAGTCCTACAATTTCACATGGATCATATGGATCCATCTCAACATTTGAGATAACTATAACAAAAAAACACTGACATTTTTAGCATCATCACCAATCAAATATGTTGAGACTTCATTATTTGGAGTGCTTAATTAGGAACTAAACCATAATATATTTACAAATTTTTTTAATGGGTTTCTTGCACAAGGAAAAGTGGTTATTTAGATGAATTGACATTAATGTCTGTCAATTTTGGAGTATGCTGTTTATATATGAGAATAGAAGTTTCTTACTACACATATATGGGAGATTGAATCAGAAATACATGGATATATAATATTTTGTGGGATGTCCACATTGATGAGTATAATTAGGCTACAACTTTGTGCCAATAAATATGGCGGGAAGGCAAATTGGGTTAGTATATTCATTGAGATAATTAACTTACGACCAAGAAATTAAAATTTGCTAAAAATATATTTGAGGAGTCATTCTCTGATGAGGAGGTATTTACTTTTAAAAGTAAACAAATCTGTTTTAAGTCGTTGGATTTTACCAAACACTGTGATTAGGGTTTAAACACTAAATTTTTTTGGTGATTGAAGAATGACACTCAACCAATGCGGGTGAAAATGGGGTTTCTAACCCATCCCCGAAAATGGGTCCTAAAGCACACGATATCATAAAAGTCTCAAGGAAATACTCTCAGTTGGTTCGAACTCCGGACTTTAATGGTAAACCGAAGCAACCAACCCCAAATACATAACCAAGTGAATTATTGCTCCGTAGTTATTTAAACCCTAAATTTTAATTATCTATAAATACGTGGCCAACTACTTTTGGGTTTTTTGTAACATGAGAACCCCAAAACTTGGATCCGAAACCTAACACCAATAAACAAACAATAAAAGAAAGAGGAGGGAGGATGTGTGTGGGGGGGAGGGGGGTTCCATGTGATTGTCATGGGTTGGAAAGAAAACCAACGGTTTTAGTAGGTGGATGGGGGTGACGTCAGAAAATACAACTACCCTCTTTGTTGTCCACATGAATTCTTCCTTGACTTTATTTCAAATTTTTTGAAATAATAATAGTAATTAAGTAATATGATTTGGTTGGACTGTAATTCTTCCAGAAGATTTAGTTCAAAAAGGATCACACGTTACTTCCTACCTAACTTTTTTGTTTTCTTCTCCTTCCGTCACATTTGATAAATCCTCTTATTAGGAAGGATCGAAAGAAATTTAGGAACAATCCCCAAGAGGAATCAAAGAAGAATAGCGGAAAATTAAGCAAATGAAGGACAAGGTTGACCAAAACCCAACCTCAGTGAGTTTACGGGAGTCTTGGAAGAGCTCTAAAAAAGAAGCCGTGTTTTCTTTTTTTATTGTTTTAAAATCTTTTTTTTTATTTATTGACTTTTTAATTGAAATATGTAGAGAATTGTTAATTTTTTAGTTGGTTTTTTATGTTTGGACTCTGATAAAATTAATATTTTTTCAAAGATTTGGGACCTTGGGATTTGGGGGCTTGGGCGGCAGCCCGTGTCTCCCCACCCCAGAGCCATCATTGTTGATACTCATACATCTTTAGTTTAATAATTAAACTCAACATTAACCATATGTTTTGCCAAGACTAATCTCTCACATCAAATTGACATAACCCAATCAAGTAGTATATAAGTAAAGTTTTAAGACCTCTCACAAAATATCGTATTTTCTAGACTTAAAAATCGATAGCAATGATATATAAAAAAATATGTATGAGTCCGTGGACCGGAGTAAAAAAAAAATCCTTGATGCGTTTATCCTTTCTGACATTTTGTCTAGATGCTTTCCTTATTGTTGAATGCATGGCTCCCATTTTCACCGTTTATTTACTTTATTCAAAGATAAAGAAAGGAGAAGATAATCACTGCAAGCTTCCACATGTCACGTTTTTATGGAGGTGTATATATATATATATATATATCTCACGTTGAATACCAGGCTTTATCTAATTTACATTTTTTTTTTGCCGAGAAATAAATATTTGAATTCACGTGTATAAATATTTGAATTCACGTGTTTAGGGGCTGTAGTTCCAGGTTTGGGGACTCCTTGGACTGTTATTAGTAGTTTAATCTTCTTTTTTTGGTAGCTGGGTCGCGTCCAAGGCTCTAGTTTTTGCCTTGCTTTAATTCTTCCTGCTCTGATTGTAGTCTTTCTTTTTTAGTGTTTCGTCTGCCTATGGGTAGAGAAAGTGACCACTGATAGTGGTTTGTATTGGTTTCTATCTAATACATCTGGGTCCATGATCCTCTTTCAAAAAAAAAAACAAAGTGAATGTCACACCAGTGCCATATATTAAGAACAATATTTAGAAAATAAAAAATAAAACAGACAGCTCGTGGCAATATTTATATTTCATATACTTCGGCGGTTAGGTAGAGAACATGGCATGCCATAATTGCATAAAACACGGGCCATTTATAACGGTACCGGCCCAACCTACTTCACGGGCCCACCGCCACAAGCCCCATTGTCCCCTCATTACCTAGGGGTGTCCACGGGGTGATGAAACCCGATCCGACCCAGAGATTATCGGGTTGAACCGAGCGAATTCTTATTGGTCCGGATCTGACCCAGCCGATCTTGCCTTAATAGGTCTAGGTCGCGGATGATTTTTTTTTGGGATTTTTGGGTTATCGGGTCCCGGTAAGAAAATTATTTTATTTTAAAAAATATATTTTATGTGATTAATGTGGTACTTTTATGTGATTATTGTAGACTTGTGACAATGGGCTAGACATGTTAAAGATACTAGCTCACCTGGAACCCAACCCTGGAAACTCGATAACCCGAGACCCGGTAACCCAGTGATCCCTTAATAGGGTTATTGGACGGGTCACTCCATTGTCCAAAAATATCGGGTCGGGCCAAACCCGAAACCCGGCCTGATAGACACCCCTATCATTACCATAATCATCTACTATTATTATAATTATTCTATGGAAATAATCAGGTACTGTTCGTTTATAACTTTATATGTGAAAACTACCAATGAGCGGTGGCTCGGTTGCCAATTGCCTGGATTAGACATATGTGTGTCAAATGTTCGATTCCAATGAGAATCAAACTTCTCAATGATATTTAAAAAAAAAAACAATAAACTTTATATGTGAAAACTGAAAAGACCCGAAACAAGCGAATTTCAGAATGTTTGGGCCGACAAATGGCCCAATGGGCCGTTAAGCTCTTTCGTAACTTGTCACTTTTCAAAAAAAAAACCTCAAAACATGGGGAGTTGCCAGTATGGATATTGGGCGCCCGGTGGGTTTTCTCAATAATCCATGGGCTTAACCCTCCGCTTAATGGGCATGGACCTTATTCCTCACACAAAACGTTATTACCATTATAACCCAATAATTAAGGCCCAAATGCACAATTTCCATTTGAAAAACAGACCGTGCTTGCTGAAGACAAACACACATACATAATTACATATAAATAAATCAAACAAATTAAAAGAAACCTAACTCACTTTCGTAGGAATCACGGTTACATTCAGCGTATGCAACAAGCCTTAAAACCCCTAGGTATCCCTAGTGGACGAGTTATAGTCTCGTTAGGGTTTACCAGAACGATACCCACAAATATTTATTTACATAAATCATCATTAAAGCGTAACCCTTATTTTACATTCTTATATTAGACCCTTATATGATAAATCATATATATATATATAGTTAGTTAGTTAGTTAGGAGAAGGAACATGAGATTCAAGGCGGGAGGCTCGTTTGATAATGCAGAGACATCAAATGATGATAATCTGTCGTGGAATCAAAAGATTGCTTCAATCTTGGAATCCAAATTGAATTCCTGATTTGCTTCAATGTCTGTATGTTCATCAACTTCTTCCCCAAGCAGGTTATATCTATCTGTAACACATAATAAGATACATATATGATCAGAATTTTGTGGGTAACCGGAGCAAGCATACCTTTTGAACAACCCATTAAGTCCAAATTTGAATATGGTTAGACATGCACAAACCTGCTCGACAGGGATTGTGCAAACACTTAAAAATAATGGCGTAAGTTTAGAATTGAACTCTCAACCTCGAACGATATTTTTTACACCCTAAATCCAAATAAATAACCAGTTATGCTATATATCCTCATGAAGTGGTTATAAATGTGATCATAATAAACATACACACATACTACTAAAAGGAAAAAAAAAAAAAAAAAAAAAAAACATAGATACATACATCTTATAACATGAAACTCCACTTCATGACGCTAAGATTAAGATGACCAAGACACAAAAATCTAGTTTCTCTCAATCATGATGATTCATTAAAGAGAGATTGTATAGAACCGTCTTGTTAAGGCCTTTCACATCCATGCATATATATATATATATATATATATCACCACTTTGCCCCAATACATCATGTAATAATGAGCTAGCCAATCAAATCAAATCTTACACAGCTATATATATGTAATCATTTTCATGCATGCGTTACATCACAGTCATTAAGAGAGAGAGGGGGATTATAATTACCTCGGCTTGGTTGGAGAGACCAAGTTTTGTAACCAAGTACTTTTTCACCATTAAAATACTCACACTCTCGTCCCTTCAATTCAATACAAAGAAAAGAAACAAGGAGGAAAGTAAGAAAAGCAAGTCAGTCATCAGCTTTTTCCCAGTACTCATTTCAAAGAGCATCATCATCAGCCAAGTAGAAATTAGAAACCCTAAAAAGGAGAATATGATTGATCACCATAGCTAGCTGACTTACTTCACCCTTATGTATGCCTTTGGTATTTGGGGCAGCCTCAGTCCTTCCCTGCTAATTCACAATTTCAGATACCCATATTCAAAGCAAATAAGTAATAATAATTAAAAAATAATTAGATTAAAGTAGGAGTAATACATCAAGTTTTGAGCTCACAAGTCACAACTCAATGATGCTAGTGTCTTGTTTTTAACCGAACGACCACTCAGTCCAATATGTTGTTTTGAGTGATGTAAACTTCATGTCAATCTACACCATATTGGCGACGAGTAATACCGGACCGAAATCTATGCGGATAAAATGTGGCTCCTAAGTCCTAACCCATCACAGGAAGTTGGCCATAAAGGCTACGAAACTAGGAAAAACCCAAGAAAATACTGTAAGCTAATTCAAATTGTCGACTTTAACGATATGCCGAAACAACTATCCGTCCTGAGCCTAGAGACGTAAGTCGTAACCAACTTTGTTATCCCTATGTGGTTTTAATGATGATAGTCAATATTTTATGACACATATATATCTACAAGTGTAAAAATGAGTCAAAAACACATTATCATAATGAACAGGCTGAGAAAGAGTACCTGTTAGTAGAGGATCGGAGGGCAAACCAGAAACCAGAAGCAGGGTAGATGATTGATCTTGTTGTACAGGAGCAGGCGTGGCAGTAGCAGTAACCATTATTATTACTTGGAATAACCCCCAAAGATATTTGCTTCTCTACAGCAAACGTACTATCATCATCATCATTGTTATCATTACAATAATGATCTCCATCCTTATGATCTTGATATTTTCTGTCAACTTCATTACCAAACCCTAAATTTGGTATCGACTTCAAATCTAGCCCTAACCCTAACTCTCTCTGCTGCTGGCTATCAAACTGTGAAGTTGAAGAAGATGGTACTGCAGAAACTACTCCAACAGTTAGTTCCTTTGACTTCTTGCATCTTTTGCTGTTCCCAAACCCTAACCCTAACTCAAGCCAGTCTCCTCCTTCGTCTTCTTGAGGGTTCTTGTCAACTTTGAGGTTTCTGCGAGAGGGAGAGGCCATGAGTGAGTTATGGCTTACCTACAAAAGCGTAGGGTTTGGTTTGACCTGAGGATCTCAAACCAGATATATTTCACACGTCCTAATATTTTCCTTCCTTTTTTCTCCTCTTACAAATATGAAAATTATTATGTAAGGATCCCAACTGTTGGTATGTTACTCATCCCAATTGTTAAGTTTATATGCACATGATTTTATATGCATCATGTGAGACATATGAAACCCACAAATTTCCGTAGATCCTTCGCACCCAACTTGTTATCGGATCATGTGCGTCCAACTTAGTTGATGGAACAATTGGGATATCAATGGCCGAGAGTTTTATTATTTTCGAATTATAATAATTATAATATTTTTTTTTATAATGTGGTGGTAGTGTGTCTTTATCGCTCTTTACCGAGGCATAAATGTTCGTCGTCATTCCATCTGTCTTGTTTTGCTTTGTCTTTGTATGTGAACAGTTGAATGAAGTAGGATTTTGCTGTTAGTTTCTACAGCCCACTACTACACGCAACAGCTGAAGCTGAAACACACACAATATATACATGTATATACATCTGCCATAAATATTGCACCCTTTATTGACTTCAGTATTTAAGAATGCATGCATTATGGCATTCCATTCCCCTGAAGAACAAATGTTGAAAAGAAAGACATTAATTAAGTTAGCAAAAGACCACAAGAGATGTCAATTGCAGAGTGGGGTCTAGGAGCAATGCAAGACAAATACAGAGTACATATATTCGCAGGCCCCCCACTGTATGCGTATCCCAAGGACTATCTTCTTGACTTGACTTCATCTCTCTCACACTCTCTCTCTATATATATATATTTCATCGTAAAAATTCAACTATAGTGCATCAGTAACCAAATATGGTGGTCAGATTGTAGTTGCACATTGATTAGGGGCTACGGCACCTTTTCTTGTATTGGCCAAGTACAGCCAATGAGGAAAGTAAATTTGACAGCGTTACGTATCCATAATGAACTAATTTATAAGAATCCATAATCTATGTGTCATATTTACTAAGCATGATAACATATATCATTATGGATGGTTATGTACAAAAAAATCTTATGGATATATGTCATTGCCGAAGTAAATATTTTCTACCCAAAATTTCCAAAACGTGTAGTGTTCTTAGATGCATGACGCAAAGAATTGATAATCGCATCAACTAGGCACCAAGTCGGTTCACAAAGCCTCTGGTAAGCCTAGGAGTCCAATGAAGTTCGCAGTAAACTTTCCAACCCTTCTCCGGTGGTCAAAAGGTTCAACATAAGATAAGCTGTAGCCCGTACAACAACAATCTAATTAGCAAATCCCACAATGAAATCAAAATCATAAGCACTAAAATATGTGTATCAAAGCTGCACCATTAACAGTGTCATGCTTCTGGGTTCTTTCTCTTCCGATCGGATGCTGAGGCAACATCTGATTGGGCCTGGGCCAGGGCCTGGGCAAACACTGACCTGCGAAAGACCCCGCAGCCGATAAGTAAGACATGAAAAGCAAAGAGAGAGAGAGAGAGGATGAAAGACACCTATTCCGTATAACTTGGGAAATCAATTATCAAGAGTACTTCATGCAGCTTACTTAATATGTTACTAATCTAAATGTGCAAAAGATTCCCAAGTCTCAATAAACTACAGCAAGAATCATCAATGGTATGAAAAAAGAGTGGAGCATCATTGGTTCACTGGTTGGCTCTTCATTGGCCACCCTATCATCAAGGCAGGGGGGTCCAAACCAGCATTCAAGTTCTTCAGAAAAATTTCATCAGACCATTATTGAGGATGGCAATTTTATCCATGGTCGTGATATTCCTAGTGTACTGGGGCAGGTGTATCGTGTGTGGCCATTTTATCCATTGGGTACAGTATGTACAATACACAACTACCATATATGAGTACAGTCCTATACAGGCACTTAGGATGGTTATATAGTTGCACATAGGTTTCATAAATTTTGTAAAATATTCTTGTTTTTATAGTTGAAAGTGAAAACACCTCTTTATTAATGAGTGTAAGAAATGAGATTCACAGGTCTTTTTCTATTTTGATTTTGTTTGTTCATTATATTAATGTAAGTGGGAAAACAGGCATGGTTATCCAACAGATATACCCATTAGGGGATTGAGATGGCTATTTTTAGTTTATATGGATGATGATACTCAGCAAATATGGAATGGGCCCCAGTCCAATGGTTGCTGTCCCTAAGATAGAACTTGAAGTTTTTCACTTGCCATTAGCAATACAGTTCATTCGCAAAATGTCAAACATTGGAAAGTAATGAAGCTAAACGTCTAAATTGGAAAGGAATCATTGACTTACCCACAGGTTGAGCATTTCTTGTGATGCTTACAGAATATGGACAAGCAAACAGAACATATGTAGCCCATGTCAATTGTGCTTTTATGACAGAAACACCTGCACAAATGCATAACTTTGGTTAGTTGTATTGCAATTTACATTTAGAATAACTAAATTGACATAAAAGCTTGGATGCCTATAAAGTATGGAAAAAAGTAGATGCTGAAGCACCATAGTTCAATAGAAAAGTCTGCGAAAAGCGTCTCCTAGAAAAGTTCCACATGAATCCCTTACAAACTAAATGCTTACTGCCCACAGAGAGCGATAGCAGAAATTTGTTCCCAAATGTAAAGGGGAGAGATTGTGAAAACAAAAAAGACAGAGTGGGGCCCAGAAATCTAGACTCATGTAAGCTAATTCATCCAACTCCTGACACAAGATCTAATGATCACGGATTGATGACACATTGGTTGTGTTTCTTTATGTAGTTGGCTAAAAGGTTTATGCAGCAACATAATTCACCTCAGCTGTAGTAGCTACATCATCCAAAACTCCTAAACACCAACTCAAACTACTGAGAACCATATTTGATGCTTCGAAAAGATCAATTACCCAAAAATAGAACAAAAAATTGACCTACCCATCCAAAACAGAACTTGCAGCCACGCCCTGAAAGAACATGAGAATGGTTCGGACTACTTACGAGGCCCTGAAATCATCACCAACAGGTCTTGGAAGTTGTAAAAAGCAGCGTGAATGCAAATCAGTAGCAAAAACAGTCTGTATGTAACAATACGATAAGATTGGAATCAACATCGTGACCAAAAAGGAAAAGAGAGAACAGTGAATGACACACAAGGATTTATGAGAGGGTTTTAACAGTGAGTAACATGCGAACATGTGGTCGAGTTGTAGGGGTGAAACCTAGAGGTCACAAGTTCATTTCTTGAAAATAGCCTCTTCACATAATATGTGGGGGTAAGATATACATACATCTTGTCTATCCCTGACCCCGCCCACTAGGGAGCTTTGTGCACATGTATTGCTTACCAAACTACATAATCTCCATATCCAAACTACTTTAAGAGCGTACTAATAAATATTGAAACAATCCATCCCAGTGTTGGGGCTTTACATAGACACCACCTGTTATATATGTAAGAAGCCTGACTTGTACACACAAAAAATGATCAGCAAGATAGGCCTAGGATTCATAATAACAAGTACCAAATTGTGCAAGTAAAATTATAAGTAAGAAAACATTACCTGTTGCAGGAAGGCAGAATTATGAACACCTACACAGCAAGAATCTATGGGAACCTGCATTCTGGAGCAAATTAACAACCATATAAAAGTTTTTAAGAAATAAAAGAAAATAAAGTCTCTGTCTAGTAGTAACTCTCAAAAAAATTAATGAAGAAAATGGTACTGTTTTTGGATATGAAGAGACACTTCATAACCAAGCCACTTTGCACCCAATACCAACTTGGCAAAATTTATTATACTATACACTTGACATCCAAATGTTTAAGTTGCTGCAGCTTAAATCATAATCTTCTCAACAGAATATATACAAATACTCAGGATACTGAATTCTAAAGCATAAACCGAAGAAAGATCTAAAGGAAGAATAAGGAAGACAAAGACATTAATGCAAATGGAAAGAACTCAACAGTTTGAGAAACCCCCAACCCCCAGCCAAAGTGCTGAATGCATGATAGTACCGTAGAACGTTGTGCAGCGAATATTGCATTCATTATTGCCACATATCTGTCAAAAAAAACCTTTTTAGAGCGAAAGCTAAAAATGAACTGTAACTGGCAAAAATTATCATAATGAACATACTGCTCTGGCCCATCAGGAGATCCCTGCAAACACAGAATATGCACTCACATGTAAGCAACATCGTCAAAATAATAATCCACAAAAAAAAAGCATCTAAAATATAAGACCGTGGAATCAAAATACGTGAGAGAAAGACGGAAGAGGAAAGAACAAAGACAATACAAAAATAGAGAGAAATAAAAGCAGCGAAAGAAAGACAGAGACGGAGACAGAACATGGAGTTTTGTTAATATATTTCAAAAGGGAAGTAAAAAAAGAAAAATCAATGCAAACTGCAAGCCCATAACATACGCGATCAATCCAACATGGTATATAAGGTAAACAACTCTCGTGCACAAGTCTCCCGCGATGGGCGGGGTAGGGCACAAGCAGGATATCTGCAGACATTATCCTCAAATAATATGTGGAGAGACTGTTACATTCGAATATTAATTCAATACTTACTCGGGCCTGTGGATTGAGCGGTCCAGAACGGAAAACCCTCTGTACATCTATTCATCAGGTTAAATCAAACATTCGTCAAGATAGAAACGAGAATGAAATTGCACATATGCATGTTGCATTTACCTAAACAACTACATTCATACATGGTCCATCATCACATAGTACATAGGGCTATCTAAAGGCAGCATTTTATGCAACTTCCAAATAGGTATGAGTAAAATTTTGTAGACGAAAATTCTAGAAAACGATACAACACCTTCAATAGGTAAATATAAACAAAACGAAAACATTCAATCTCCATGAACAATTAATTAAATCACAAATAGTCAAAATCACCGCTAAAATCATAGAAGTGACCAAAATGAGGTTTATCAAGGAAACAACAAAGAGCTAAGGAAAGTGACCCAGACAGCAGCGAAGATGCAATCTTCCCCTCAGGCTCTCTCTTACTCAATTTCTCATCTTTGTTTAGAAACTCTTCCAAACTCCACAACAAACTGGAATAGAGGGCTGGCATTCTCCCATTTTCATTGCTCATATTTGTCGCTGAAGATGAATCATATATATACCCACAGGAGCTATACCCCGTGGCAATAACTACCACTTGGTTAAGTTGATTTAAGAGCAAGATCGAGTTCAGAAATGCAAGAACCTGCACAAATTCACACGTGACAACTGAGAACCTATCGGATGAACCACCTTTCTGTCTTCCACAATAATAATAATAATAATAACAAATAATGAGGAGTAAAGGAGAATTGAACATTTTTAAGTATTTCCTATTATTTTACTAGGAGCCTAGGAGGTTTAAATGATGGAAGGCTTGATTTCAGATACCTATGTAAATTTATTATTCTCATGGAACCAACGGAAGCATTGGTGTTTGTAGAGGGAAGAGAAAATTAGGATTTACATGAGAGAGAAACTGAGAGAAAGCAAGAGATGATGTGCTCCAGAAGAATGGATTTGTGTCTAATAGAACCATTAAAAGGCTAGCATCATCTGCAATAAGAAAAACAGAAGGTGAGACAATAAGCCAATGACAATAGAATAAGATGCAAATAAGCATATATTAGTAGGTACTGAGAGAAACCTGCATAAAATTTTGATCGGGCTGAAGCCATTAGCTACGGTTGGATTTTGTCTAAGAAGGGTAGAGATTTGAGAGTGCTATCTTAGAATGCGCCAGCAATGAACTGTTTCTTCGGCAGGGAGATTTTTAGACAATCTGTATGACAAGTTCAATAATTAAAAGTGGATTCCAGTTCATTAGGGTTGCCGAGTTCACGTCAGCAAACCAACCAACATTTAGTGAGCCAAATTAGTCGGTGTTGTCATGCCCTAAGTTCCATATATGAAAATATCAGGAAAGCAGATTTTCATACCACATGGACTTAACTATACCCCGTGAGAGAGGGGAGGAACAAAAAATTGTTTCTAACAGCTTCTCTTATAGATTTTGCTGAACAACTAAATCCTAATTTCCACAAGTATCATAAAGAAATTATCATATTAGTCTAACATAAACCAAAACATTAAAAAATTAAAATAAACCCCAGAATTGTGAACAAAGTAAAGCTTCTCAATGATCCAAAATATCAAACCAGTCTTGAGGCTTCAAAGAATGCAGCACTACCAAGAAAAACTCTGAACGGACTACTACAAACCCGCACCATAGGAACTTATCCCAAATTATCGAAACCTAAGATCAATCCTAAATGCATAACCACCCGAGAGATTCACATATGTGAACTAAACATAAAATACGCAATGCATATGCAAGAGCTCGAGAGCTAGCGACATAGATATTAGGCTCTTGTGCTTCTTACCTCACTCGCAAGTCCGTATAGTATTTAATGGAACGAATCAATGGAGAATTCTTCAAGAACATTGAACCATCCCAGCTTCAAATCCTATATTTTAAGTCGATGATTGATTGAATTTTGTAAAGGGGATTAGCGATTGTGGACACCCTAAATTAGCGATTGTGGACACCCTAAAGACAAGCCCACAGATATATTACGAGATGGAGTAAGGGAAGCGAACGGAACTGTTAACTGTTCTTGTTTGGACACCGGATAATTTTATTCGGATTAAGCGTTAGTTAATAATATAACCCTGAAAAAAATATAATTATAAGGAAAGAAGGAAAACGGGCTCGTCGGCCACTGTGCTACACAGTTCTCTTTACGTCGCCGGATCTGGACTTCTCGGTGATCTCCCTGCTTTTCACTTTCTCAATTTCCCCTGTCGGTACGCAGTTGCTCTGCAACATTTGAACCAGCAGGGCCTATATTTACGTGTGAGTGTTTTGTGTAACCGATTTCGATCATGAACCCAGCACTTGCGAACCCCTAAACTGTTAGTTTTTCGATGATATTAAAATTTTATCTGTAACGATGTTTTTAATGATTTTTTATGGGCAGGAGATAAAGAGAGAGTTGAATTGAGAGCGAGAGAGGGATATGTCGCGGTTTCATGTTGGAGGGAAGGTGGTGGATACGGTTGATTTGTTGAAGAAGAAGCACTGGGCTTGGCGTTTGGATGTATGGCCGTTTGCCATTCTCTATGGTCTCTGGTTGGTCATCATTGTTCCTGGCATCGACTTTTTTGATGCCACCATAGTTCTTGGTGGCTTCTTTGCTCTCCATGTATTGGTCTCGCTCTTCACTGCTTGGTCTGTTGATTTCAAATGCGTCGCCCACTACTCTAAGGTACATCTATTTTTATCCTTCTATGATATTTTCTTAGAATTTTGAATTTTCCTTTGTTTTCAGGGATAGTGAATGATTGCATTTTTTGTTCTTGGTGAGCAGGTTAACGATATTCATCAGGCGGATGCCTGCAAGATAACTCCGGCAAAATTTTCTGGCTCAAAAGAAGTTGTAGCACTGCATGTCCGTAAACAAGTAAGTCCCCTCTTTTATGCCATTTTTTTGCCCTCTTGAGGAATTTCTTGAATAAGGTTTTCATGGTTGTTGCTTAAGAGTTAAGATTGAAACTGAAATACTCATAACTGAAAAACTGATTCATTTAATTGAAGATAGCACTGAAACACAAACACCAATAATGAATTCATTTGGCTGTGGCCTCCCTATTTGGAGGTAATAAAAACTGAAAATGGTTTTTAGGCATTATTTATTTGAGTAAGAATTCTTATTTGGATGCAATATATCTTGTGCAGTTATTCCCGACTCATCTTTTCAGGCATTCAATTTATTCCTTATTGTTCTTCCCCTTGGTTAGCCTGATCAGTGATGACATAATTATGTTTTGCATAGCTGGCAGGATCTTCAACCCTGGATGGTGAAGTGGAGATCTTCTTTGATTTTAGAAAGCAACACTTCATCTATTCAAAGGAGAGGGAGACCTTTTGCAAGCGTCCTTATCCTACTAAGGAAACCATTGGTTACTATCTTAAAAGTACTGGCCATGGCTCAGAAGCTAAAGTTGTTTCTGCTTTTGAAAGATGGGGACGCAATGTGTAAGTTATGTTTTTAAAATTTCACTACTACATCAGACCTAATGTAAAATCATGATTGTTGTGGAACTTCATTGGCTTTCTTGTTGAGAGACGCCAATGTACTTGAGGATTTTTTTAACTCCAGTGAAGCCTACTTTTTCATTCTATTTTAATGTTTAAGAAACTTTCTTTTGTAATCTATATGCTACTTTGACATTTATACATTCCCATTGTTGAACCTATGGAAATGAGGCACTTTACATACAAAAATTCACTTATTTAATGAAAACCTTTAATGGTTCTTTTCTGCTGACTTGTGGATTATTTTTGGTATTTATCATTTACATGACAAGTATTGAATAATGTGGGCATGAGCTAACTTTATCTGTTTGTTTCTACTTCTATTTTGGATGTTTTCTTGGAAATTTAGATTTGAATATCCCCAGCCAACATTCCAAAAATTAATGAAAGAGCAATGCATGGAGCCCTTCTTTGTATTTCAGGTTTGCCTTGATCATAGCCATTTCTCTTGTATTTGAAGTTTGGATTCGTATCTTGCATTTCGTTTTTACTTTGATTCTTTTTTCTTTTTTCCCCTTTTTGCCTTTTTTTACTCATTTTCGGTTATTCCATTGCACAAACACAACTTTGAATGTTTCCGCATTGACCAAATGCAGGTTTTCTGTGTGGGTCTTTGGTGTTTGGATGAGTATTGGTATTACAGTTTGTTCACCCTATGTATGCTATTCATGTTCGAGTCAACTATGGCAAAAACACGATTAAAAACTCTAACTGAGCTGAGGCGTGTCAGAGTGGATAGCCAGACATTAATGGTTCGTCGTTGTGGGAAGTATGCCATCTTTTCTGAAAATTAAGCCGTTTTTGTTGCTCTGAGTAGGTTCTCTTTTTTAGTTTTTTAATGATGTGAATTATAGGTGGGTGAAGTTGTCTGGGACCGATCTTTTGCCTGGCGATGTTGTATCCATTGGTCGTTCTTCTGGTCAGAATGGGGAAGATAAGGCAGTGCCGGCTGACATGCTTTTGTTAGCTGGTAGTGCTATTGTCAATGAGGCCATTCTCACTGGCGAGTCAACTCCACAGTGGAAGGTGTGTTCTCATTATTTGATTCACCTCATCATCATCTTTTCTGATCCATCAGGGTCATAGTCCTGGAAGTTTATGAGTTTTGGATGCTGATTGTATCTCCTGATGTGAAATGAACTTGTATGATCATATTATTTCTTCAGGTTTCAATCATGGGTAGGGGAATCGAGGATAAGTTGTCAGTTAGGCGCGATAAAAATCATGTTTTATATGGTGGCACTAAATTGTTGTTGCATACTCCAGATAAGGTGGGCTGTGATGTTCCCCCTCCCCCTCCCCCCCCCCCCCCCCCCCCCCCCCCCCCCCCCCCCCCGTTACTCCAAGTATTCTGGGTAATGTTAATAATGGTGCATTGCTTGTCTCTTTGTCTGTGCTTTTCTGGCACAGACCTTTCCACTTAGAACTCCAGATGGTGGCTGCCTGGCTGTTGTTCTGCGGACTGGCTTTGAGACAAGTCAAGGGAAGCTGATGAGGACTATTTTATTCTCCACAGAGAGGGTAATTGACATGATCCTTATTTTGCTGTTACTTTTGGATGATCTAATGTACCCTGTGATTCGGATATATATTTTTTTTCAACTTCTTATGGTGTAGGTTACTGCTAACAACTGGGAAAGTGGGCTGTTCATTCTATTTTTGGTCATATTTGCATTGATTGCAGCGGGTTACGTACTTGTAAAGGTACATCACGTTATAATCACTTAATGAAGTGTCTCGTTGTCCGAATGCTGCGTATGTTTCATTATATGATGAGATACTTTTTCCTTGTTGTAGGGGCTGGAGGATCCCACAAGGAGCAAGTACAAGCTTTTTCTAAGTTGTTCACTTATCATTACTTCAGTGATCCCCCCTGAGCTGCCAATGGAATTGTCAATGGCTGTTAATACATCTCTGATTGCTCTGGCACGACGTGGAATATTTTGTACAGAACCTTTTCGGATTCCATTTGCTGGAAAGGTGAGTGGGACTTGCTGTAAGTTGGTATTTCAGGGGTTGATGCTTGATAGTTCACATATGGTTGAGCAATGAATTTTGTGTGATCTTATATATTCTTCCTTCCTGCTTAACATATGTGTGTGCATATGCTTGTGTTGCAATTTTCTGCACATATAATGTACAATGGCATTTTGGGAGGGAGTAGAGATTTTTTTTTTCTTGCAAGTATTCAAGAGAGAATGTGTTCTAAGGATTTTTTATTATGCGATTATTTTTCCCTTCCATATTTTATGACTGGGTTCTGGTCCATTTAGCCATTTGATAATGCTATTTTTGCCCTGGGGCTGCTCAATCTTTATTTACTTGCATTTGAGTGTTACTTTTTTTGTTTCTTCCCACTGCAGGTCGACATATGTTGTTTTGATAAAACTGGGACCCTCACATCAGATGACATGGTATACCTGTCTGAGGATTGGGACACTCTCTGTTTTCTTGATGAATATTGTTTCTATTAAGTATTTTTTGCTAAACCCTTTTCCTCTCATTTGCAGGAGTTCTCTGGAGTGGTTGGTTTGAATGGAAGTTTCGATTTGGAATCTGATGTAACTAAGCTACCTGCACGCACATTGGAAATTCTGGCGTCTTGTCATGCATTAGTGTTTGTGGACAACAAGCTGGTATGTGACATACATAGTTGATGAACTGTATTGACAATTGAGAATGAAGATTTTAGCCATTTTGTTACTGTATTTGAAGCTGTCCTTTATTGAAGTAGAAGGCTATTATGGAAGGAGCATCACAATGAAATGTGATGTCCAGACAATTAAAGCACAATCCGTTTTTTAAGTTCTCCTTCACCCTCCCCTCCTTTTTCTCCCTCGTCTAGATTAGCTCTCTGCAAAAAAAGTATGAAAATGGCTTTAGTTTGAGCATAGTAATGTGTTTTTATTGACTTGGGTATAA
This sequence comes from Tripterygium wilfordii, assembly GCF_013401445.1. Classification (NCBI taxonomy): domain Eukaryota; kingdom Viridiplantae; phylum Streptophyta; class Magnoliopsida; order Celastrales; family Celastraceae; genus Tripterygium; species Tripterygium wilfordii. The sequence continues at coordinate 12,410,608 of NC_052253.1, read as the reverse complement.
TTTGAGGCAGGGGCTACAGGGTCCTTGGAATTTTGCATTGAAGCTCGTGTTGTAATATGATATGAAAGCTAGCTTTTGAATGGTTCCTTTAAGTGTACGTTATTGTTAGGATATTTCTTTCTTTCTTTATCCTCATTCGTTATCTCATGTATGCTCACAATAAAGGCTACTCTCCCATAAGAGGTCACCTTTTAGCATCTGCGTCTACAATAACATCATTAGCTACAATGACATAATAGCTAGATAAGTGCATAACAGTCCAGTCTGTCACAGTCTGTTCGAAATGATTAAATTTGCATTTCTTATTGAATTGTATACCCGAGCTTGAGCAAATTTCTGGAATTTGTTCACTTTGAACATGGCATGGAATTTGTTTCTTATACTACCATGTAAGTGTTGGTTTTGTGTAGGTTGGTGATCCTCTTGAGAAGGCTGCACTTAAAGGAATAGATTGGAGTTACAAATCTGATGAGAAGGCTGTCCCAAAAAAGTAAGATGCAATGTCAGTAGCTATTCAAATCTAAATTTTATCTGAACTGCTTCCTTGTTCATGCACTGCTCGATTTTTCCTGCAAAGAATCCTCTTTCTAAATGCTCACCTATTTTCAATCTGCTTCTTGTCTGTTTTGGCACGCCCATGTCAATTCAGTTACACTGGGTCAATTTTTTGGCATCAAATCTTGTAGGTTTTTTGGAGACAACTGTATTTCAAAATTGACCGACTCTCTGGTTCTTTTATTGGTCCAGTTCAGCCTCGGTCTGCTCTTGCGTTCATCATTGAACAACTGTTTCTTTATGGTCTAAGCTCTGATACTTTCAGATTCTTTGAGCTTGGACCCCAAAACTTGTGTCTGAAGATGATGCTCCCTTGGGGATTCTTATTCTCTAGTTTATGGCTTATATTTCTTGTACTATTTTAAGTTACCAGTACCAAACGAATCGTGAACCATCTGTACCAGCAGTACCAAATTTGTAGGTCATATGTGCAATTTTTTTAGTTATAGTTATGAGGCTGGGTTTGTACTTGAGTATTTAATTGCATACAGGCTCTATAAATTGATTTTGATTGTTTATGTTCTTTACAGGGGGAATGGCAATGTTGTGCAGATTGTTCAGAGACATCATTTCGCATCCCATTTAAAACGAATGGCTGTAGTAGTCCGTATTCAGGAGGAATTTTTTGCTTTCGTGAAGGTTTGTAGGTGGTATATACTACTTTGTTGTGAGTTCTGCTATTTGACTACATTAATTTATAGATTCAGATATTTGGAATTTCTGTTCAGAAACTTATGCAAGTATATAGCTTTGGACAAGGAACTGAAACTTGAGGTTATCAATCATATTCTCATGAGAATTTGATGGATACTTTTTTTGGGTGTAGTATTTTCTTTCTGATGTTCTGTAGGCATGGTTTCTTGGTGTTAATGGAACTAGTGTAAAAATGGACTAAGAGTTTTAAAAACTGTGTACAAAACATGGAGCAGGAAAGAGTGATATGGAACTGAACAACCATGGTCCTGAATATGGATTGAGAGGGGAAAAAAAAAGAATAAGCAGGGGAAACTTGAAACCTCTTGTCATGGGTTATTTGTTTGATAAAACTTCCGGCAATAATTTATGCTTTGTTGCGTGATGATGTTTAGAAGCTTTGTGGGGAAGGACTTGAGAAAAAGAATAGTACTATTGAACATATGTATTCTCGAGTTCTCGAGTTTTCTATGCCTTCTTGTATGGGTCTTCATATATGCCCTTACAACTTCAAAGGATTATGCTTAGCAATGTATATTCTTATTGGAAGAAATTCTGAAGGATTCGTTAGCAGTTTCCTTTGTATTTACACTTTGATTAAGCTTCACTTCATTGTTCGTCCTAATCCCGTTGCAGGGTGCACCAGAGACCATCCAGGAACGGCTTAAGGATTTGCCATCATCATATGTTGAGACCTACAAGAGATATACTCGTCAGGGGTCTCGTGTGTTGGCACTTGCTTTTAAGTCCCTTCCTGAAATGATGGTATAATTCTTTTAACGTTTTTTTTCCCTTGTAGTAGACTAGTAGTACTTGTGTCAACATTGCATGTTTTTGTTTCGAGTACTTTGTTGTCAGAATCTATGATATAAACCTTCTTGTCAGAGAAGTTGCTAATGTAATGGGAAATGGAATTGTAGACTGGTATAATTGGCTTAGTAGGAAATGAACCTTGAGGGATTTGTGTTTTTTGATGTGGTCGATCTTTTATTGAATTGGTGCATCCAATGGAATGCTTCCCCTTGGCACTATTATCTGAATATAATGTGTCATTTTACTGCTCATTATAATATATATGTTCTTATTTGATATTTTATGATTTTTTCCTCATCCATAGTTGCTTTATTTTCCTCTTTCATGTGTCAGTTTCCCTTAACCATTATTATGTTGATGTTCTATTATTTTTGCTGTGGAGGTGGAGATCACTTTTAACACCCATCCTAGAAAGTAGCTTTAACACTCACTGTGGTTTCTTTGTTCAATCAACGAAGTTTTGGAGAGAGAAACATACATTGTCCTTTGTGTTCGTCTTAGTACTGAAGATTTCATCTCTTTCTGTTGCTTTTGCTAACCAACTCCATTCTTTGACATACTTCATATTATAGCATCTGTATCTACACTCAGATGATTATTAATTAGCGTATATGCATGTTGATTTGATTCCTTTTTTTCTTTTAATTACATGTAGGTTAGTGAAGCTAGAAGCTTGGATAGAGGTGTAGTGGAGAGCGGCCTTACTTTTGCTGGTTTTGCGGTGAACAGCAACTCTTCTTTTTTAGTGCAATATTTTCTTTTCATGTGTATTACTGATTCTCCTTTTCCAAATGATCTTAATAAATTTTTTGAGTGACTGCTCAGTGGTAGTTGCTTACGTTGTTGTTACTAAATGTTTGATATTATGATTTTCAGGTGTTTAATTGTCCTATAAGAACTGATTCAGCCTCTATTCTGTCAGAATTAAAAAATTCATCACATGACTTGGTAAGCAGCATATTATCCTCGGACATCTTTCCATCCTGAAATAAGATAATCCATGAGAATAACAGTTGAATCCATAATTGCTCTTTCTTGTCCTCCCTCTTCTCTTTTCACTATCTCCTGCTTTATTTTTCTTGTGTTTTTTGTGCTGGAGCACCAATATCGCTAGTCAAAGTAACTCCTTAATCCCTAAAATGAATGACTAAAATGACAGTGGTTTATTTTAAATGATCAATTCTATCATTTCGCCCTTTCTATATCGTTATGGAAAGTTGCCCTCTTAATTTCCACGATGTCGCCTCTCATCCCCCTTTTACTAACAGCTTGAGTTGGATTGCTGAGCATGTCCTTTTGAACGCTGTTTCACCTCTTTTCAGTGTATTGTTTCAGGCGATTCTTTATATCTGTGAAACTGGATGAAAATATTTTAATAAGGCGTATGCTTTAAATTGCCAGGTGATGATAACTGGGGACCAAGCTTTGACAGCTTGCCATGTTGCTAGCCAAGTTCACATTGTATCAAAACCAGCATTGATTCTTAATTCATCAAAGAGTAGTGAAGGTTATGAGTGGGTATCACCTGATGAGACCGACAGGATTCGCTACAGGTGAAGTTTCTCTTGTTATTATTATTTCCTTTGTGGTAGGTTTATTTTTTGGTAGACTTTCTTTAGAATTTGAGAATAGGTTTTTTTGTCCATATCATAGGCTGTCATCATACTAATGCAATGAGGTTATATTACAGTAATATGCTCCTTTTCTTACCAAAAAAAAAAGTGAAGAGGAAAAACTATAACTTCAAATTTGTTTTCCATTAATTGACTGAAGAAAGACATGGTGACTGATTTCAGTGATGAGGAGGTTGAAACTTTATCTGAGACCCATGACCTCTGCGTTGGAGGTGACTGGATTGAATTGTTACAACAGACTTCTGCTGCTCTGCGAGTCATTCCTTATGCAAAGGTTAAGGTCTTACACATTTGCTTAAACTGCATTTTGAAGTTATTTCCAGACTGACATGTTTCATAAAATTGGCTAGGTTTTCGCAAGAGTTGCGCCTGAGCAAAAGGAGCTAATCATGACAACTTTAAAAACCATGGGAAGGATAACACTGATGTGTGGTGATGGGACCAATGATGTTGGAGCACTAAAGCAGGTAGACTTCTAAGGAGATATTATGGATATCGTCATACTTCTGCCTCCCTTGTTTGACTTCTTTGTTGAATGCAAGAAGCTAGGTACCCATCAACCATGTTAGTCATTACTCATTAGTTATTAATTGATCTGTGCTATGTTCATTTGTTGAATTAATTGGTTTGCTTTAATGAGAGATGAATTGTTTCTAATCAATTAATTATTAACATACTCCATGAGTTATTGGTGGAATTTTTAATTTTGATATAGTTACTGATTGCAATATGACAACTACGGTGAAAATTTAAACCTTTCAACATTTCCCTTCAGGCCCACGTAGGAGTTGCTCTGCTGAATGCAGTGCCACCGACTCAAAGTTCTCTGACACCAAAAGGCGAGACTGCAAAGCCTGTCAAGTTGAAGAAATCAAAACCTGCATCAGATTCCACCAGCCATACTGCTGCTAATCGCCATCTGACGGCTGCAGAGATGCAAAAACAGAAGCTAAAGAAGATGATGGATGAGATGAATGAGGAGGCAGATGGTCGTACAGCTCCTATGGTCAAGCTTGGGGATGCCTCGATGGCATCACCATTTACTGCAAAGCATGCGTCAGTCGCCCCCACTACAGATATAATTCGTCAGGGTCGTAGTACTCTGGTGACAACTCTGCAGATGTTCAAGATACTTGGCCTTAACTGCCTTGCTACTGCTTATGTCTTGAGTGTTATGCATCTGGATGGTGTCAAGCTTGGTGATGTCCAGGCTACAATCAGTGGTATTTTTACAGCTGCATTGTTCTTGTTTATCTCCCATGCTCGCCCTCTTCCCACCCTCTCAGCTGAGCGGCCACACCCCAACATTTTTTGTGCCTTTGTCTTACTTTCTCTACTGGGGCAGTTCGCAATCCACTTATTTTTCTTGGCTTCATCTGTAAAGGAGGCTGAGAAGTACATGCCTGATGAATGTATTGAACCGGACTCGGATTTTCATCCCAACTTGGTTAATACAGTTTCTTACATGGTGAGCATGATCCTTCAGGTGGCGACCTTTGCTGTGAACTACATGGGCCATCCTTTCAACCAGAGCATCTCAGAAAACAAACCATTCTTGTACGCTCTCATGGGTGCTGTAGGTTTTTTCACGGTTATTACATCTGATCTATTCAGGGACCTGAATGACTATTTAAAATTGGTGCCTTTGCCACCGGGATTGAGGGATAAGTTAATGCTTTGGGCTCTCCTGATGTTTCTGAGCTGCTACGCCTGGGAGAGATTTTTGAGATGGGCATTCCCTGGGAAGATTCCAGATTGGAAGAAACGACAACGGCTGGCTGCTACTAATTTGGAAAAGAAACGGATCTGATATTAAACTTCGACGTTGGTAGGTGTTTTGGCTACAGCTAGATAGAAAGATACTGTTGATGGCAAAAGTTAGGACCAAAAGCAAAGAAAAACATGGGATACAATCGATCACAATGTTCCCTCCCGTTGGGTGGTGGGAATTTTTTTCCAGCTACATACAGAAAGAATAATCCTTTCTTTCTTTCTTTTTTTCTTTTTGATTGTACTTTCTAAGCACCTATAGTATACGGTGCTATTATTAACCTTGGTTCCTGAGGCATGGAACTTGGTTCAACCTGCAAAAGAGAAACTGATTTGAATGTACACCTCGGAATATAGGAATTACAGATTGTCATTGTAATAGATAGATACGAAGTTTGCCTCCTTTTTTTTTCCCTCTTGTCTATCCTTTTTCATTGTTTCTTCGGCCTTTTTGAATTATAGAATGATTCTGAGAATTAGCATATAAAGTTTCGAGTCTTGATAATCATCTATGTTATATATGTATTCCTTTTGCAGAGGAAGACTGCATACATCTTGGGGTGTATATGTTACATTGCCTGAACATCCTATGTAGACTCATTAGCTGCAATATCTGAGACCAGGATGTGGAAGGTTGCTTCATCGCAAGGAAGGACGATGCAGGTATGGTTACTAAACCCAAACTCCTCTGCAGATCTCTCTAGTAGTTGCTTGAAAGCAGGATTCTTCAAGTAAGATAATGGAACCCTAAATCTCTTCAGCTCATCACCTACATATACCACAAAGTGTCCCTTTGGAGCTACCTTGGCATGGTTACCTTGTTTCTTTGCCATGTATTGGATGGACAAAAGCTGTACTGAATGCAGAATTGAAGTGTCTACTTTCGCATCTATCTTTCATAGGGATAGTGATTTATATAGGACTCAGTCATCGAACACTTTCTTGATTAACAGTAATGAAACACTGCTGAAACCAGAAAACGTTGACAACGTGTGTTTATAATTTTTTGATCGTTCAAAAGTCTTGCAAGTCACATGTTATGACTAGAACACACTTTTTTAAGAGAGTGCACATGTTTGGGATTTGACAAATCCTAGATTCACTGCATGTTTATTTGGCCTTATTTGTTCGGCGGATTCATAATTTTAGACAAAAGGGGCAAAAAAAATTCTTGAGGGGTTTGGGGTAGCGTCTCTGGAATTTTTTTGAGGACCTTTTATAGATTTTTTTGTTGTGAAGTGTTGTTTTAACATCATAAATAGCTGAAAATGTTTGTTTTGTAATCGTCTGGAAACATGAAGAGTTAACACTAGGTGAATCAATCTCTCAATCAGATAATAGTTCCTCTACTTTTTTGATGTAATAATTTTCGACATATTTCGGAAAATGTGATTTAATTTCGCCTTATTATGGGTCGGATGAATTGCATAGTCGTGTCTACTAAAAGTGTAGATTGAGTGGTAAAATCATGAGACATAGGTTGTAATATATTTATATGCATGAGCATGGCCAAGACCCACTAAATTGACTTATGAAAATCAAGGAAGAGTGGATGGAGATGCATGATAAGAGGTCGGTAAAGACCACTCTTCCTTCTGAAGTGATGAAAAACAGTTTCCTAACTCGTGAATGTATTGTGCAAAACAAGTATTTCAAGTTCAAATTATTTGACCACGATAAGATTAATTAGACCCTTCTTTAGCAATTAGCATGATAAACACGGTCAATGTGAAGGATCAATGTGTCGTCATTAACCACTTCGGTGCCTAGTGACGAATCTCTCTAGGGTCAGATCATATAGATTCGGAATGTTATGAATTCGATTCTCAATGAAAACAATACACTTGTGGCCACTCGGGAAGGTCTTGAGTTCGATTCTCACTGGGAGCAATACACACGTTGGTCTTCACCCAACTTAACATGTCGCCTAGTGAGAAATTTATGTGCACAGGGGCTTAACAACTCAAATTTAAGCCCATATTAGATCTCTAAAGGGCAAGCTTATATAATATCTTTCTCCATTACAAAAAAAATAATTATTTGGGATGTCATTCGTATGCAATGACTTGTGAGCGTTCACGGGGCAAGTTTGTATACAAGTGTCTTTCTTGGTCATAAAAAAAATGTTTACGACGTTTTTCATATGCAATGAATATTTACGGGCCCACTGGATTTGATCACGGTCTTGGATATTGGAATATATATCATTCAAGCCCGTGTTTTGAAGCTGGGCTTCGACTTTTGTTTACAACGACTAAAGCCCATAGAAAATAATGTGTGGGCCTTTATTTTAAGGCCCAAGTTATTCCAATGTCCCAGATTCGCAGCCTGTGATTTCAAGCTGGGCTTCGACGTTTGTTTGCTGTGACTTAAGCCCAATCTAAAGAATGTGTAGGCCTTTATTTCAAGGCCCGATTTAATTAATGGATCTTAGTCCAGTCCATTTATTACCAGTCTGCCGGGATAGCTAGACAGGTCCATTCCATCGCACGTGTTCACTATCAATATTCAACCATGAGGTCCTACAAGGCTGGTTAGAGTTATTACACTTTCTTGCGTTTCAAGTTTGAACCAAGCGTTAGCATTTTAATCCTTTGAAGACATTTATTTATCGTTTTCTTCTTCATTGTTAGTTTTCTTTCTTAAAAACCTTGAAAAAGAATATGATATACGTGTCTGTATATACTCGCGTAGTTTTGAAACGTTGTATTTACGAGTTTAGGGTTTAAATTTAAGGATATCGATCACATTATCTTATTACAGAATGTGTTCAATTTCATTTCATAAGCTAGCATTTAGGATTTAAGCCATTATAGAAACACTTAACCCCCAAACCCTAAAAGTATAACTTTGGATGTGACACAGCTTGGAGGAGGGAAACGGTTTTGTATTTAGGAACATTATTATCTTAATAAAAGAAGTATATTTACTTTCCTCCCATATAAGTTAGTATTTAGGGTTTGAACCTAGCATGGAAACATTCAATGTTTTTTTGATTGTTTTTCCTTTTATATAGGTGAGACCGTTGGGAAGAGATGAGTGGTTTTCCTATGATATTCTCATAAACTCACATAGTCGATTTAAAAATTTTAGAATAAGACTCGAATGATGATGATGATGATGATACAGGGGTGAGATTGTCGGGAAGAGATTGACACTAAATCTTAAATGTCGTGATAGTTTAACAATTTAAATCAATTGTGCCAGTTATTTTCATTTGACTTTATACAAAAAATAATATTGATGGAATTAGGTGTGGAGATTGCTTTAATTATCATTATCTCATGGCAACTTCGTTATTAGATGATTGATCCTTTTGGTTATTAAGTTTGATTATATCTAGTATCGAAATCATGATATCTTCATGAACTTGGGGACATAAAATATCTCAAATTTTCAACAATCCTAATATTCCGATGAAAAAGAACATTTACTTTTATTTCATAAGTTAGTTATAGAGTTAAAGACGTAGAATCGAGATCCTTATTTATTCTCTCTTACAATAAAGATTCTAGATATGTTTGACAGATCGGTTAAGCTAACTCCACAAGTTTGGCAAAAATGCTTAGCGCGGGAAAAAAAGTTATAAACCCAACGATGGTGAGTCTAGTGACTTGTTGACTATTTGAACAATCGGTTGAGCCCGTCATTTATTATTTTATTAATTAAATAGAAGAAGAAGAGCTATATAATTTTTACATTTTTAATTATTTTTTAAAATAAGGGTTTTAGAGGTGTTTGGCGTTTTAGGGTTTTTATTTAATATAACGAGGATTTGGTGGGGTTATCACTTATCATATGATTTGCGACAGGACTATATAATTCTTCTTCTGCCTCTCGGTGTCGGCCCACACACACATTCTCTCTCTGTCGCTTGTCTCCGCGTAGAATCCCAAACCCACCAACCAACAAATCGCTCACCAGAACCCCCACAGCAAACACACCAAGGCATCCCTCTCTCTCTCGCTCCCTCTGGAACTATTTTGTGGGTTTTCGTTTTAATTTCGCTAACGTAATGTTTGAATGTCTGCTGTGTTTGTGGCTTTCGTTTAGGTTTTTTTGATGGTTCGAATGTAGGAGGTAGCTGTTGTCCTGCTCTCTCGGGTATAACTCCTGGTTTCCTTTTTGTATCTTTCGGTTTGTGATACAATCGCTATATGATGCGTTTTGCCCTTGAAAATGAGACGAATTTTGTGGGTTTTTTTTTTTTTTTGTGTTCTGTGTGATTGCCGAGACTGATGGGATACACTAGTTAATGAACGAGAGTATAGTATGATTTTGGGGTTTAGGTGTTTTTCTTCTGTTCTTTTTTTTTCTGCTTTTGTTTTTGGGTGATGGAAGATATTCCTTTAGCTTGGGCAAAAGGTTATATGTTAGTGTAGAAGCTCCGGGCCAAATACATCACATTTGCGTTATGTGGGGCTGTATACTAAGTATTCGGTTCTATCTTCATTTGTGAATGATATTTGGGTTTTGCACTGGAGGAAATCATAGGGATTTTGGTTTTTAAGGTTTTGCAGATTTAGAGTAATTATATCAGGCTATATTTGGCACATAGGAATGGATTATGATTGATAAGCAACTTACATCATTCCCCAAATCCCTTTATATTCCCGATCGAGTGTGTTATTGTGGAGGCCAGGCTCTTTTGCAGCATTTTGGCAATCTCATTTTTTCTACTTTTTAACTCTCTTCCTTACAACTTGTTGTCTTATTTAACACTCTCTCATATTTTTATATTTTTTTATACCTATAAAAAATATATCCCGCCATACCCATGTCGACACGGCACGACATGGGAATACCATGGTATTCATGTTGGATCCTCCAAAAATATTTTGGACACTTGGGTTTTTTTTTTCCCTTCCCCTTATTATGATTCTATTAGTTAAACGTGAAGACTCAATTAGTGAGGCAATTTTATGCTTTTGACCCAATTGTTCCATGTATAGTAGTTAGTATATATATATTCATTAATTATATAAGAAAACTATTAAAGTTATTAGTTGATAAGATTATTTAACTTCATTTGAAAAAAAATCTATAAAAATAAGAAAATCATTTCAAAATTACATTGAAGGTAGCGTAACATTAATACTTTTATATAATAATCCTAACACGTATTAAGATGACGTACCCACTTACCTGTATTCTCGTTTTTGATGGTGTCCACGTAACTGTATCCTAGTCTCTCTCTCCTAGTTTTACAATTTGAAATATAATAGTTTAATGATATAAGGAATTAACATGGAGAATCTATTAGGTAAACTACATTAAAAGTGCTCTATATTACTTTTACACACAATGTAGGAATAGGCATAAAGACACTATTGCGAATGCTCTAAGAAATTTATTCCTGGTTTATTCTTTTTGGATTGTGCGGAGTAGACCTGCATGTACAGAACATATTGAAAAAATCACACATTGTTTTTCTTTAGTCTTTTTTTCCCCTTTTATATTTCAGGTGAGGATCATGCTTGATCTTGATAATTTTTGGACTGGTTCTTATGTGTAGGTTGTAACTGAACAGGTTTTTTTTTAACAATCTTTCTGGCTCTTAGCCCATGGGATCACGTGCTTTTTTGATGTCTGCATCACGAAAGGGTAACTTCTCCGATGATCGCTTCTAGAACCGAAGGGTTGCTTCTCATTGCACCCTCTTGTTGCTTTAAGCCTTTAATCTATCCATTTTTTAATTGAAAGAAAAGGATGCAACTGTGGTATTGCTCTTGGAAAGCTAAGATTCAGTTGACTTATATTCTGAAACTAGTCCATACTACTTGTCTTGTATGTGAGTTTTTTATTGTCAAATTGCAATTTGTTAATATACCGTTAGATTAGGAAGAGGTTGGTACAGAGGCGGCATAGTCGTAATACCTTACCCCCAGGGGAAGTCGAATCCCCGCTGCCTCCTTGAAAGAGAGATGTCATGAAAGGGAGGGATTCGAACCCTCAGTACAAAGAACTCGCACAACGAATTAGCAATCTGACGCTTTAGTCCACTCAACCATCTTTCCGAATTACAATTAATTGAATTAATTTCAGTATCAAATTAATAAAACTAATTACTAAACGAAAATTCAATAATTAATAGTTCAGAATAGGTAAACTTGTAGATCCACCTAATTCTGGAAAATTATGCTACTATAAATTATTTCTTTCTCCAAATGTGAAAATTTTGTTGGTTTTACTTTATTACTATTATACAAAAGGAAAGTCATTTTGCCTGAACAGTGAGGTATAAGAATTTGAGTCTGCTGAGTTTTTAAGCTTTCCTTATATTTTGATCTTAACTTTTAGATTTGATTGTTTGATTGTTAAGCACATGGTGCTCTTTAACATCCATACTGCCCCTTTGGCATTGGCGATTGGCTGTAGTGATTCCTCAGAAATGTTGAGAGTTGAACCAATGAAGGTGAATTTGTTGATGAGATGATGTATTGCTTGTTATGTGAAAATCAATCCTCACCCCACCCTGAGAAATCTTAAGAATTCAACCAACCATGGAATAACTTCAAAAATTATTCCAAATTAAATATTCAATCATCGGGAGCTTTTGTAGGTTGTGAGAAGTTGAAGTTGTTAGCATCATTCAAGTATTTGCATGTTTTCTTTCTGTGCAGGTGCTCCAGAATATGCAAGTTGTGGGAGACTGAATGAAATAAGTAAAAAGGGAGTGTGTTGGTCAGAGCTAAAACGCACTGACATGGCGCAGTGGGGTGCCTGCCGGCGACTCAGAGTGGTTTGCGAGGATGCTGAAAATGATACTCAACTCTCATCCACCGTAGTTAAGGAAGAATGTGCAAAAGATGATGAAAGTGTGCCGGCTGGGTCTGCTGCGACACCTGAGACACGGAAGCGAAAACGTGTTACCCCCAGCCTTCAAAAGGAAATGAGCATGGGGATAAGTGAAGCCAAGACAAATCAAAAGGCTGCAAAAGATGCTAAGCAGAGGCTTAGTAGCAGTTTCCATAAACGTAAGCAAACCAAGCCTGGGGATTCTACAGACAGGTGGTCTACAGAAAGGTGCGGAATATTATTATTTCTCTTTCTGTGCTGGTCATGTTGGTATTCGACTGGTCTTTTAAAATAAGATAGTTCTGCAAAATAAACTTGTGTTTTGAAGGTATAAAATGGCCGAGAAAAGTATGTTCGAGGTCATGAAAGCTGAAGGGGCTGTTTTTGATAATCCTATTTGCCGGGCAGCATTGCGATTGGCTGCTCGGAAACGCATCGGTGACACCGGACTGCTAGACCACCTACTAAAAGACATTGACGGTCACGTTGCACCAGGGGGTTCTGAGCGGTTTCGACGTTGTTACAATACTAATGGGGTAATGGAGTATTGGCTGGAGAGTGCAGACTTAGTTAAGGCTGGGGGGGCAGATTCAAAAAGGTTTTCGCCATCTTTGAACAAATCTGTTGGTGGCCCCTTCCATGATCCTGATTGTGCTGGTGAAGTGAAGCTGCTTCAAGCTGAAGTGGCGAGATTGAAGAGGTATGGAACTTGAATGTCTGGGTTGAGTTTTTGGAATGTTCCTTCTTTTGTGGACTATTATGAGTTTTATCTATCCACCCTCTGGTGATTGAACAGGGATATGCAGGAGCTGGTATCCACAAACCGAGAGAAAAATCAAGCCAATTCAGTTGAGGTGAATGTGGAACGATAGTTGCCAAATAATTTGTTGCAACATGACATTACTTTGTGAAGCCTTACCTGGACATTTTTCTGGACAGGAGATGCACAACGAATTGATTAAATTGGAAGCTAGTACCTCAAAACGTTTGATGGAGATTTCAACTTCATTGAGTGGTATGCAGGTACTAGAGCAATATTTTCTCATCCGGTTAGCTACTTACTGTTATGATGTGCATGTGTTAGTATACCTCAGTGAACTCCCATCTGACATTTCTCTCTGGACAGGAAATGTATCGGGATTTTGTACTGTGGAAAGATAGAATCGGGCAACAGGTAACAGATATTTCAACTACCGTGAACAGTCTTCAGGCATCAAATCAGCACACTTCTGTGGTTCCAACTTCTGAACGATGGGAAGACTGGTTGGAGAGCACTAACTTAGATAATATTCCCTGTTATGAATTTGCCTCTTGGGTAGAGAGCACTGATCTGATTAATATTGGGAGTGAAACTGAGCTGCAACAGCCTTGCTCAGCCCCCCAAGCAGGTTTGAAGCCTGTCGATGGCCCCTCTCAAGACCTTGTTTGCATTGGAGTGCCAAAGGCATTCAAGGAAGATATGGCCTGGAAGAGGTAAGCACAACTTATCAGCTGAATGTTTTGAGTGAAGATGTGCTTGATTTAGGCGCGCCTTTTCTTTGTTGCTTAAAATAGGGATGGGCTGGAGCTGGGACACCAAAGGATTGAAGAAGACCATGCTACTGTAACCCCAGATTCTTCCATTACTGCTAACTCGAAGATAGATCTTGATACTTCATGTCTTCTGTTTCAGGTGATGTTGAATAGCATAAATTGGTACATGCTTTCTTTCCATTTAACATTTTAACTCATTAAAGCCCAGTTGGGAATGTGTTTCGACAGGAAATGCTTAAGGAGCTGGTGAAATGGAAAGCTAACATGGAACAACAGCTAGTGGAGATTTCAAGTTCTGTTACTGCAATGCAGGCTTCTAAGTAGTGAACTGCACTGCCTGTTTAGCTGTTTTAATCAAAGGTTGAAATGATAGGATAGGATGTTGGTAAGTATAATTTGAGTTTTCTTATATGTGGTTAGTCATCTTTAGACTAGTGGGATTTAGGTTTCTGTACAGGTTTACAAATCTGAATCATGATATCGTCCATTTTGGATCGGATATAATGGCAGTAGGATTTCTGACATTTTGGCCATCGGACGATGAACTTGTTACCAGTGAAATTAGTCGTTGAGGTGGTTGTGCTTTACCGGTCATGGGCTATGTCCAAAGCTGCATAGCCTTCTAATGAGCCTTGTAGATCCTCTCTAGGAATGTGCTTCTGATACTAAATCATCACCTATGAATTCCTATTTTGCATACATATTTATCTATAGGTTGTTACATTTAATTATGTGCTGTCACATAAATTTTATGTCTTAATGTTTCTGCATTAACGCGGACCTCGTGGAGATGGAATGGAGAGGATAGAGAAAATAAAATAATTATTTGATGGATTTGGAGACGCCGGGCATACCCTAAATTTGAGATATACGGTATGTCCACCTAAAATGGGGTACCGGATGGGGTACCTGTTGGAGTTGCCAAAACTGAAAAAGGTACTCCATGGAAATACTCTTTAGGTAAAACATGAATTAAACATGGTTACACCCACATTAGAAATTTAGAATTTAATATCGAAGTTGCACCAAATTAATTGAAACAAAACGAAGTAATTGAAATGGTATTGTGTTATGTATGTATAATATGAGGAGTTTCATGGGATAAAGTAACAAAAGGCCATGAACCAATTTGAAAACCCCAATCTTTAAACCCTAGATTGAGGAGCCCACACACATGAGTTGATTCTCCTTGAAGAGTTGTTCTTAGTAGAGAAAAGCTTCCTTATCAGAACCTCCACAAGAAACCCCATCTTTCTTCTCTTCTGTTGATGATGATGTATAATCCTACCATAAATACCTCTCTTGGAACAAATCTCCACCACCATGTTATCATCTCTCCCATTCAAGTACTCCTTTGATTCTGCTCCTCTGTTCTTGTTTCTCTCTTTAGAACAAACCCTGTTCAGTTCCTTGTCATTGAAGTCCTCCCATAACATATCCATCTTGTCCTTCTCCTCCTCTCTAGTTTCTGGGCAGGGGAAGCTGGATTTCCTTCCAAGATCTGCTTCTCTTTCGCCGCTGTCGTCGAGAGATGGGAAAACAGAGGAAGATGCAAGCCATACTGATGGTGAGAAGGTGAATTGAGGAGTGGAGTTTGTGATTTTTGGGAAGCTGAAGTCTTCTGACACCATTGTTGCTTCTTCAATGTATATGTGTTTATGGTATAGTGAAAGAAGAAGAGAGAGAGAAAGCAGAGCATATATATATATATACACACACATATATATATGTCTGAGTTTATTCAAATTTAAGGAAAAGATAAGTCAAGCAATATTAATGGAGAATTGAGTCATCTGAACTACCTCCGGATTTTTCGGAGAAAACATGCCTCTCTCTCTGTATGTGATGGTGAAACTCCATTGTTGAAAGCTACATACAACCCACAACAGTATTTATTGGGATGGAAAAAAATTTTGGTGACCGAGAAAGATTTCCATCTAATGACTGACATGATAAGTTGGGTCAAGACCGAACATTTGGTCACAAGGGTATTTCTCTCAGTGATAATCGAACTCAATTTGGTCTAAGAAATATTAACCACTAGAGTATCACCCGAACTCAATTTGGTATGAGAGATATTAGGTATTAGAGTATCTCCCAAATGGTTATACGAACTTGAAATGTTAATACCTCTTGTAGATTATCATTTTAGGAAAAACAGATCAACGCATTGTTATTCATGCATCGTAATGAGAAGGACAAGAAAGCTTACAACCATTTGTGGGAAAACTAATGCCTAATTTTATTTTATTTTTTTAAAATTTATATATATTATATGAGTAGTTGAGTGGAATTATGAAATTTATTATAATATCTGCCCTAAATGGTAGGATATGCCCCTAAAAAGTTGGTATTACACAATAATGAGAAGGAATTGAATTTGTGGAATTGAAGAGGAGTCACTATCCATTTAAACTTTGGAAACCCTAATTTTTGTTTTAGTGCTAACAACCATTGGTGACAGGATTAAAGGTTTTGTTCATCACCAATGGACACGTGGACGAGGTTGTGGTCCAGTGATATTTAATTTGTTAAAGACATAATTTTCAATTCAATAAATTCTGGTCTTCTCTTATCTGTCCAAACATATAAGATATTTATTGCTATAAAAAAAAAATATAAGATATTTATGTAAAGATATTCTGGTCTTGGTTTTCTGAGATTTCAAGTTCGTAACTTTGGTTATTAGCTGTTTGAATAGATGTCTCTCCAATGCTAAAATTCAGTAAAATTTGTGTATTTTGATTGAAGTAAAGGTAGTTGTGGCATGCAATATGTTTGTGAACAGGTCAAGATTTGCCTACCCTCATGTGCCAATACCAAACTAGCAAAGATGCTTTACCCTAATGACTAGAAGTTGGCTTAGATTCATTGGCTACACATGCATTGTCCCACACAACATTCTCATTGCCTTGGACATCATGGGTTCATGTATACACCTTCACTAAAAGGACCTAAATAGGGGTAGGAGAGGTATCTTTTATAGAGTGCTTTACTAGGTAACATTGCAATATGGAATGTGTGACAAATCATCACACTTTCACACTAGCGTCGACTGTACTCCACTTGAGGTCTTCACCCGACTATGCCTTCACACATTTCATATTGCGATGTTACCTAGTAAAGCACTCCATAAATCATCACACTTTCACACTAGTGTCGACTGTACTCTACTTGAGGTCTTCACCCGACTATGCCTTCACACATTGACATACATAAAGATGGGTTTTTGCTTTGATATCAGTTGTCATGAACCCATACACATACACTAAAAGGACCTAATAGTAGAGGGAGAGGATACCAATTATATAATGCTTCATTAGGATAGTTGTTGTATGAGGTCTACTCAATACTAGATACGGTCTTATAGAGGTCATATCTAAGCGATGTGAGATACGAACCCGAGTGACAAGGTGAGTAGCTTAGTTGACGAGGTGGGTCATATATATTCAAGTCTCATTCCCTTTTCTGATAAAAAAAGTAGTTTTATTTTTTAGGGCTTTGTTTGGCAGTTTGGAGAACTATCGTCCATTTGCTTTCCCTCGCTTTCGCTTCTTCCAAACAAGCGGTAAGTAGTGAATATGAAGGAAATAGAGACCTTGTGGGAGGACGTGCGGCAGCTGAGCCTTGGAAATGGCGGAGAGATTGAGCGCCTGGAGTTGCCTCCAACCCCACTACGCTTCCTCAGAGACTTCGTCTCTCAAAACAAACCTTGCATCATCTCCAACGCCACCCTCCACTGGCCAGCTCTCTCTCTCTGGCCCGACCCATCATACCTATCCGAAGCCCTCTCCGACGCACCCCCTGTCTCCGTCCACCTCACCCCTAATGGCCGCGCCGACGCACTTGAGCCTCTCCCTTCCGGCTCTCTCTGCTTTGTGTCTGCTCATGTGGAACGCATGCCTTTTCCCCAGGCTCTTCGTTTGGTCTCTGACTCAAATCTAGGGTTTGTGACGTACCTACAGCAGCAGAATGACTGCTTTCGATCAGAGTATTCTGCGCTGTCCTCTGACTGCGACCCGCACATCGATTGGGCGACGGAGGCCCTGGGCTGCCTTCCTGAAGCGGTGAATCTATGGATTGGGAACGATCGATCGGAGACCTCTTTCCATAAGGACCATTACGAGAATCTATATGCAGTTGTCTCTGGCGAAAAGCATTTCCTTCTCCTTCCTCCGACCGACGTCCATCGCTTGTACATTAGGAATTACCCTACTGGCCATTACTCTTATTCACATGTGACTCTCTGCACCAGTGCCAATCACAACTTTGGTTCTTCTTATGTAGAAATCAAGTTGTAGATAGACTGACACAGTTTTTGTCCATTTGCAGGAGACTGGAGAGTTCAGATTGGAACTTGACAAGCCATCTAGATATGTGCCTTGGTGTAGCGTTAATCCATACCCTTCTCCAGAGAGTAAAGAACAAGAAATGTCGAGATTTCCATTGTATTTCAATGGAAACAAGCCATTTCATTGTACAGTCAAGGCAGGGGAAACTCTATACTTGTATGTGCTTTCTAATACTCTTATGAGCCACTGCTTTTTATTGAGATTAGAAGTAGTTGTGAGTTATTTAATCATGTTCAACTAATTGACCATTAGAATTAATCATTAAACCAAGCTTAAGGCTCCATTTGGTATAGAGTATGGGTGACAGAGTATTTGTTAGTCGCTAGAGTATACGCTGTCGATTTATGCTGAAGTATACGCTGCAAAATACATTGTTTTGGTGTTTGGTGAAACTGAATTTAGACATGCAGTATATACTGTCAATCTACCAATCTACAAGACTACAACAGATTATGATCTACACCATGCACCAATCTGGAAGACTACTACAGATAAAATAGAGCTTTTAGAGCTTTTAGGTCTAGTAAGTTGTTTGAGAAGATGGTGTTAGTTGTATTAAGCTTTGTAAGTGACAATGGCCTGTTGGAATATGTTTGCATCTCTGTTCACATATGTAAAAATTAAAATTGAAGTAAATTCAAGGTGCAACACATAATATATATGTTTTTGAATTATGAAGTTATCATTCTTGATTCATTTCCGAATTCGTTTGTGGTAAATGCTTTGATGTAGTAGCGAAATAGAAGTGCCGGGAAGTCAAGGTACATGTCAACATGTGTGTTTGTTAGTGGTGCAGCCAGAGTAGATTCATCAGAGGCTAATTTTCTTAAGTTGTGCAGGCCAAGTATGTGGTTTCATCATGTTAAGCAGAGTCCAGATGACGAAGGACACACTATTGCCATAAATTATTGTAAGGATGTACATGGTTCTTCCTATATTGATAAAACTCTGTACATCAGTTAAATGATATCTAAACAATGGAACTTCATTTGGCAGGGTATGATATGCAGTTTGATATCAAGTACGCTTATTTCAACTTCTTGCAATCAATTCGTTACCATTCGGCAGTGGCTGAGCCTGAACGTGAGGAGTCTGTTCGCGATTCATCTGCAGGTGATAAGCCTGTGTCAAAACAACTCAAGACAGGCAAGATGATCGATTGTAATTTACTGGCTCATGTGAATGGATAATCATTTTTGGGTCTTCAAGAAAGAATTTAAGATCATAGTGGACGACCACCTATAATATGTACAATTTGGAGGGGCTAGTTGGAAGAGTTCCATCTCCTGCATGTGATTGATGGTTGTGTCGAGCAATTTCCCTGCAGTTTTGGTTCATGAATACCTCTCCAAATGGATTCTTGATGCCCTGTGCACCAATTTTTTTTTGATCATGACCAATGTATTTTTAGCGCTAGAACAATGTCCTAGATACTTGATAGATTCTTGAAATGGAAGACAAATTTTGCCCTCCATATTTTGGGGATTGCACTTTCTTAAGACGGCATGATTCCAGTTACTCCATGATGCCTCTCAAGTTCGTATGTTTTGACTCAAAATATATTCATCATATAGGCTATCATCCAAGTGGTTAAATGAACCAGACCTGGTTCAGTTATAAAGTTTTGATGCACCCTTTGTTTAATGGAACAATAGCATGATAAAAATGCCCTACAACACAATCCATTCATAACATAGTTTTACCAGTACATCGGCAGTAAGGCTGCAATAAAGTTGTCTGAAATTACAACTATGACAGTAAGCTTTCCTGCTCATAATCTGCAAACCCCCAAGACAACCAGGGTAAAAACAGCACTGCAAAAAGGTAGCAGTTAACAGATAATAATTAGAAAAAACCAGAGCTTAAGGTTGGATTATTTTACAAGGGGTGTTTGGATCAACTGTTGCAGCTGATGAACAACATGAGACATCCTAGGACGCATGGACGGAACATGCTGCGTGCAAGCATACACAAGGTCCACCACCTTTTGAATCACGCTAGCTTCTGGAACGTCGGAAGAAGATATTAGGGGATCTAGGAGCTCTGGATATCGATGTGCCTGCACCAAAGGTGTCGACCACTCAAATATACTCTGCCAACCCACTGAGTCAACTGCTTGGGCGGGTCTACGACCAGTTACTATCTCAAGCAGCAGCACCCCAAAGCTGTAAACATCACTCTTCGTTGTAAGCTCGTTTCTGTAGACGAATTCTGGAGCAAGGTACCCATATGTTCCTCCTGCCATCATTGTCCTCTCATGCATCACTTCCCATGGTACAAACTTAGAGAGACCAACCCCCATCAGATGTGCTCCGAAGTCTTCATCAACCAATACATTACTGGCACGGATATCCCGATGCACAACTTGTGGCTTAACCTTATCATGCAAGAACCTGTAGGAAACAAAGAAAAACAAAAATAATTAAGCAAATTAAACAACGTATAGACGAATAGCACAAATTAACATAAATACGAGTTCAACAACCATCAGAGGTGCTCTGTGGCAGCAGATCCAACAATGTAACAACAAGCATAACGAGCTTCCCAATATTCTTCTTCTTTACCATGAGAAGAGGTTTTTAAATAAAGAGTTCAAAAGAATTTAGCATACATACTTGAGCCAACAACAATGAGAAGACAATGTTGCAAAGACAAGAATCACAACTAGAAAAAAAAAACAGCAAAGGATAAGAACAAAAAGAACAGCTAGAATGCAATTTCTCAAAATACTCGGTTCAAGGATTTAAACGTACGCGATTCCTTGAGCTAGAGTAGTGGCAATTTTCATTCTCATCTCCCAACCCAAGCTCCTACCACCTCTTGGCACATGATGCAGCCATCTGTCTAACGGTCCATTAACCACAAACTCGTATACTATGTAGCGGTCACCATGATCATAGCAGCATCCCTTAATAGCTACCAAATTCGGATGATGAAGCCTAGCAACTCTTCCAATATCTGAATAGAACTCCTTCTTCCTCTGGAAACTAGACCTTTTCAGCCTCTTAACTGCAACCCTTGATCCATCAGGTAAAAGGCCGCTATATGTGCCGCCTGTTTTAGCATCTCCAAGGAGACGATTTCCTTCACTAAAGTTCTTAGTAAGTGACCTTAGTTCCTCAGTTGTAAAAACTCTCCACGACGGGGGAACTAACTCAGAAGCCGCTGGATTAGATAATTTGCGAGACTTTCTACGCCTCTTGCTCCGCCTATTTGCAAGTAGCCAAATCACAACAGCTGAAGTTGTGCAGAGGATCAATCCACTGACCACTCCAAGGATAATAAGATACTCCCTATGGCAATGCATGTGGTAACATTTACTCCCTGGAGAGAGAGAGAGAGAGAGAGAGAGAGAGTGAATTTCTTAAAATGGGACAAAAGTTGATATCAAGCAAATGAGCAATAAACCAAATTTTCATTAAGTTGCCATCTAGGCTGTGATAAAGCAGCATAGTCTAGATACAACTTACGAGAATTCAAAATTGAAATGCATGATATATGCAATAGTGCAGTAAGAGAGGACATACCAATACCGAGCATGCAGATATAAGTATGTGACGTATTGCATTCCTTAGGAACAATGGATCTGGTTCCATTTGTCAGCAGTGTACAAGAATCAACTGAGATATTCGTGTGGCATGACGAACTTGAGCAATTGGAGGGAGAAAGCAATCCATAAACAATTGATTCATTCCAATAGGATATATTGTCGGACCACCTCCACTGTAAACCAACAGTATAATTAACAACAGTATAATTAACACCTCTCCCTCCAATCCAGCAGCCGTTGACACCTCGGCCACACAACTTCTGTGCAAAACTTAGCTCTTGAGATGATGTAAGTGCTGCTAAGTGTCCACCGTACTTTTTACAGGTGGTCTCCGACTCACCCCACGATAGGGAGCTATTTTCATGTCTAAAGCACTTATCCGTTTTAGGACCGATTTCCCAGCCAGAAGGGCATGGTCCTGTCCACCAACGGACGAAACAGTTCAATATAACAGGCAGTGCTTCTTTGAACATTATAATTAATTTCATGAAAATTGGTATAAGTACCATCACCTCAAATTCAAAATCATATCAGAAGTTAAGCAGGGGTGTTGCTCAAGAGATGTTGATACCACAGATAACAACAAATTGTATTCACAATGACTTTCTTACCTTCTTGACAACAGTGACCAGCATTCAAGAAAACATAAATAACATACATTGATAAATGAAAAGCTAAACAACTGTTTTGTTCAGAAAACCATGGCACAAGGCTTCCATCATTCTTGGTTCTGACTTCTGAAGGGGGTATATGTGCAGCAGCTATAGCCGATAACTCACCACTTTGCCAAGCTCAAACCATGTTTACTTTGAAACAACTTCAATTAAATTTTTTTATTAAATATACAGGAATTACCCATCAATTTTGATTTCCTATATTGAGAATATTACCTTCTATCTATATCTATCAATACATCTTCCATCTGCAACAAAATGCACTCATCCAATTTTAAGGAGGTATATTTATATGATCGGAAAAAAGAAACAAGAACTTCCTCAAGTCACTCACCATATTAATTCCCTGGGAAATTAACTATAAATATCACACTTCTCATGAAGCCATCAAAAACTTGTGAAACCGTCTAACCAAATAAAAACAAAGAAGAAAATAAACAATAACCCACACCTTGTGCGTCTCCATTCTTGGCAGCAACCCAATCCCCCGAACTCGAATTTCCAGCGCTCTACAAACACAAAACCAACATTTCACAACATAGGCTCACAAAGCACCAGAGCTGGAATCTCTAAATACCATTCACTCCATAAACTTACAGTATCCAAAGCTGTGAGTTGAAGCGCAGTTTGAGCAATAAAAAGCAGAAAAATACGCAGATTCCTCAGCTTCATTTCCATTACACACCTTATCCCATGAACCCTAGAAAATACCCAGTTATGAAAAAGTAATCAGCTGTTTATCAGACCGCAGTCCCCCTAAAATTCACCATAAAATGAAGATAAAAGTCCCCTTCTTGGAATCCAAGACAAAGACAAACAAGAAAATTTAAAGATCTAAAGCAATTGTTTGGGCTGGATCAGAAGAATAAATGAGAATTCTGAGAATATAACTTACTCTACTTGAACCCAAATCAAAATTAAACATCATCAGTCATCAGTCGGGGTATCACAGAAACCTCAAACACACGACCGAAGAAGTAGTAGTAGTAGAGAGCAGAAGACATGGGAATATTTTGCTGAAATCAGAGCTCAAAGTAGAGGAACCGTTGTCTTAAACCCACAAAGCTGTTTTATATCTATATATATATATATATATATATATATTTTATTGTTATTTACATTTTTAAAAATGCATTTTCCCCAAATTTT
This sequence comes from Tripterygium wilfordii, assembly GCF_013401445.1. Lineage (NCBI taxonomy): Eukaryota > Viridiplantae > Streptophyta > Magnoliopsida > Celastrales > Celastraceae > Tripterygium > Tripterygium wilfordii. The sequence goes on along the minus strand of NC_052253.1, from coordinate 12,387,087 downwards.
AATATTCCTTTATACCTCATGTCAACCACTTTTTTTTTAATATATATAAAAAAACTATTTTCTGTTAAAATACACATCAATTTTGCCTAAAAAAAAACTTTTTTATACAATTAAAAATTGGTTTTTATATAAATTAAATATCAGTTTTCATCCACCTGTTATCACGAGCTAGACTTGAGTAACCCAATATAATCTGTCGTCAGATGAAAAATAAATTTATATGCAGGCAACTTGAGAAGCCAATCTGAATTTAAATTTATATGAAATGTCTGAATCATATAAAATTCATATGGTATGGTCGTCTCTTATCAAAAGAAAAACAGAGATGGGTTTCGAGGTGTGCAGTTGGAATTTTAATGTATAGTGTGTTAAAAGCTAATAGAAACCAACAAGACTTTGACTTCTATGTAAGAAATATACACCCAAGTGAACAAATTTCTTCCTTTACTTGACGAACAAACTTCATGGGCTTGATCACCATTTCTCTCTTTTGGGTCAACCTAATTTGAAAGCCCAATTTTATGAAGCCCGGGCCCAAGTTTAAGCTACTGTAACAGATTTAACAGGATAGCCATCAACCAGAACCAAAAGCCCAAAAAACTTAATTCATGGGGTTCGTTCAATTATTTCTCTTTAAAAAAAAAAACAGAAAATAATTGTCAATATTTCGACTCGTTTATTAATCTTAACTTGCAACTTCAATACCTCGGACAAAGGAAAATAGTACATTTTTGCCCAAGTTTAGGAACATAAATCCAAATAAGGATGATGATTCATCAACATAGACATAATAGAATGCTTTTTTTGTTGAGTAAGCGGGGCGGGGATTCAAACAAATAAATAAGTGGGAGATTCGAACTTGAGTACCATCAAGTTATGGTATATGTCTTAACCAAGTCAGCTGTGGGATTGTTGGAGATATAATGGATCACTAAATCATACCAAAACCAATGTTTTAAAATACAGGTTGAATCCAAAATTAGAAGGGTTACTGGTACGATTTAATAAAATATCGGTTAAATATCGGTTCAACCGGTTGGTTTCCGATATAAATACTGGTTGTCCGGTTTAAAAAAATTCAAATTTGATAAAAAAAATAACAAAATAAATAAGTAAAAAAAAAAACACTCAGAGTAAAAGTTGAACCTAATTGAGATATAAATGGTTATGTTAGACTTGGATTTTTATAATTTATATGATTTTGTTTGATTTTCTTATAAGAATGTTTGTTAATTTGATATTTACTTTGGTAATATTGTGTTTGATTTGAGATTGAGAGTGTTATTATTGTGTTTATTACTTTATTTAAATGGATTTAATTTATAGTATTTTTTCTAATTTTTCAAATATTTTTTTAATAATTTACAACTATTTTATAATTTATTATGAATTGTCAAAATTGAAATTAATTAAATCAAACCGGCCAACTAATTAAATCGTTTATCAGTGGTCTATCGACAAAATTCGAAATCCGATTTTTAAAACATTGAGCAAAACTAAAGATATTATGGGTACTAATGCTCACAAGAGTATTATAAAGACTAGTAATGGTGGGGACCATATCATATGCGCATGCCCTCTTTAGTGTGTGTATATATATATAATTGTATATAGGCTTGGTTTTGGCATTTTCTACTATTTGCTTACATTACATGTCATTCTCTTCCACATCATCCCCACTTTGGTAGCAATCACATGGGCGTGCATGCATAAGGTGTCTCACAGTCTCACACTATCTATAAAAAGGGGATGGGAGGGGCTGGAATGATTCCAGCCAATTCCATCCATCCCAGCCATTGACAGTACTTGATTGATAAGGTAATTAAGTGCAATCAATGATGATGCAATGACCGTGATGGGTGGAATTGGCTGGAATCATTCCAGCCACACCCATCCCTATAAAAAGGCTAAAAGGGTGAGCTCAACCATATATCTATATATGTACATATCCACCTTCACCTCTACCACCCAATCAGGAGGAGATAGGGCTAGCTAGTCGATCTATATATATATATAGCCTATATGAAATGACAGTATATATATATATATATATATATATATATATATATATATGATAACCCTTTGTGATTATGATGATTATGGTCATCACTACTTGTGCCCCGTCCTCATGTGACCACTTATCAATTTCATATTGCCTTTCTCGTAGGCGTGTGTCGTATTCTAATTGGATACAAGAGTAGATAGGGCTAATCCTTCTCGATCTACATACCCTATATACACATATATATACACATATATATGATCACTCTCATAAGTTGTGTGGAGCCGTATTCTAATTGGATACAAAAGTAGATAGGGCTAATCCTTCTCTCTCTCTATGTATATGTATATATAGGAATTCTCCTATGTGGACCAAAAGTGTGGACCAAGTTTGTGGACCAAAATCCAATGGTTGTAATCAATCAAAACATAAGTGGGGGCCACACATTTATTATGGGGCCCACCACATCTATGGTTGAAAAACAAGTCCACACTTTTGGTCCACATAGGAGAATTTCTGTATATATATATATATGATGACTCTCAAAAGTTGTGTGGAGCCGTATTCTAATTGAAAACTAAAAAACTCATCCTATCTCATTCTTGATAATAGTGAAAAATACAGTGATTCTGGTGAACGTAATCTATATGGGGTCAATCATGTAAAAATCTCTTCTTCTTTTTTTTTCCTTTAACTTTTATTCAATTTCGTGAACGTAATCTATATGGGATCAATCATGTAAAAATCTCTTCTTCTTTTTTCCTTTAACTTTTATTCAATTTCAGTTTCTTTTTTTTTGTCCGACAAACAAAGGATTACAACTAAGTAAGATGAATCCCAAAATTATGATCAAGTGGATTCACAACACTTTTGTGATTATGACGATTATGCCATTACTACTTGTACCCCCTCATCATGTGACCACTTCTCAATTTCATATTCCATTTCCCATAGGCGTGTCGTATTCTAATTGGATAGTTTAGATAGTATCTCGATATACATATAATATATGGCAAAGATAAGACCAAAACAATGGATTAATTATAGGGTTTGCTAGAGCCAACTTTGTAGTAAATATATTGTGCAAGCTAAGTTAAAGAGTGCAATGAATTATTGTCTTATCCTGTTTGGGTTGTAATTTTCAAAAAAAAAGAGTGTAATGAATTGGATAATGCTAGAGACTCCCAAAATTTGACCCCCAAAAGTCCCTCAAATCTATGTGACATTAAAATAACTATTGATTAAAAACATATATATAGGGTCCACTTCACATCCAACACTTCACATTAAATGAGGGTATTTCGGGAGTCATTTTTTGGGGGTCTCAAGCATTATTCCAATGAATTTCATGTCAACTAAGAAGGCAATCAGTTTGGGCTTTGGGGTTGTCATCTACATCAAAAAAAAAAAAAAAAGGTTTTGAGGCACTGAATTAAATAGAACAACCTCACAAAAGTTTCAGTTCAATGCGTCATATTTTGACCTCCTACAGTCCTGTAATAAATTAAACGAGTTTTAAAAATGTGGTGAGGTGAGATGAGTTGTAATGACAAAAAATATTTGACACGTCACTAAAAACACTGAGATACTGTTACGCACCGCTCGGCCAACGTTTTTTTTTTATCCGAACGTTGTGCGTTTGACAGATGCATTTGTTTCACATGAAAACATTCAATCATAAGTAGACAGTGCGTAGTGTGTACAAACACAAGTACATACATCTTTATCAAAGCCCTAAGACATGGTGTCCTTTAATATACAGGACAAAACTCCTGGTGCTTTCATGTCCTATATGCCACAGTAGAAAACAAAACACATGAACAGAAAAATCATTCGAAAATATGATGTGATCATTCATTGCAATTGGAGTTATTCATCACCATTGGAAAGCATCATACAATACCATTTCCAAGTGGAGTCCATGTAAATATTCAGCCTCAAAAGATACATATAAAAAAATCATTTGATTTAACAGTTCTCATCAAGATAACGACTTTGTTTCCCACCTTGACAATATATATATATATGATATAATACATCAAACTAGGAAAACAAACAACGTATTAATTTGTTCCAGAAACCTACTAATCCTACTTGAAAGAGCAAGAAATGCTTAAAACTACATAGGCAAGGCATCTCTGTGTCTCCGGATGGTTAGATTAGACGGAAATCGAGCTTTCCAATTTAAGGAATTGAGATCAACTCGCCAACAACCCCTCATCCAAAGTGGTTAAGGCATATACTCCACTTGGTGATACCCAAGTTCGAGTCCCCATCCCGCTAAAACCCTACAATTAAACTTAATATTTAGAGACATAAGGCCTTCTCTACACACCAGAAACAACTTCATGTGGAACCAAAATATTCGTGTTTTCTTTGTTAAAAAAAGCATAACATCTCTAGTGGGTTAGATACCAAGTAACAATCATTGAAGATATCAAGAGGTAATACTCGTGTTTTCTTTGTTAAAAAAAGCATAACATCTCTAGTGGGTTAGATACCAAGTAACAATCATTGAAGATATCAAGAGGTGGTCAAAACCTTAATTAAGGTAGTGAAAAGTAACAGTTATTAGGAGGAAGTGAAGTGAGAGAGTTCACAAGACAAAAAGACAACAGAGAGGAGGGTAAATCCATTCCCACTTCCATTTTTAAGTACATATATATAATGGGAGAAAAAAATGAGTGGGTAGGTCCCTCCCCTCAGCCTCATGCCCCTCCCACCATATTGTTTTTGGTAGATCTGCGTATGAATCCGTAATCTATCACAAAACGACACCGAAATCTCCACTACAATCAGACCCAGTGCTTGCTATGTGTAAACTTCCTAACTCCATTCGCAAACTCACTATACAACAACTATTGCAATGCTTCACCCTTCATCCCCTTTTTCACTCAACTATACACAAAACATAAATAAAATTATCCACACTTACCCCACAGAAAATATTTTTTGTTTGTTCCACTTATGTTTCACACACTTAAACTAATGGGTTTCCCAAACTGACCATTAATTTCTGTCAAAAGGGTATGCATTTGGTTTCTAAGTATCCTGAAATTTCAGGTGAACATGTGACCCTATGATGAAGTTGCAACAGAGGTGCAACCTAAAGGTTGCATGATCAATTATTGGAAACAAACTCTCCACATATTATGTGGGAGTAAGATATCTGTACATCTTACATGCCTCCAACCCGCCTACTGCGGGAGTCTTGTGCACGTGTGTTGTTGTTTACTTAGCAATGTATGATATGACTTAATATCAACTACATTGAACTACTTGTGAACCGAACTTGGCTAAGATAATCAAACAAGCAAATCACACCAATCACCGTCAGCAGAACTCAATATGAGAAACATAGATATGGAATCGAAACAGAACAAAGCAATATGTACTATACTCAAGATCTACCACTCTTGCGAACGACATAATATAGTGTCATGACCCAAACTATTAGCCACAGACACTAGATTGCAGAGACATGGAGTTGAATGTGAACAAGAATATGTTAAAAAAGCAAGGAAACTAGTGGAAGAAAAAAGGAATTCTCGTGCTTGATTGATATATATGTACGTAAAGAATATTTTGTATGTTATGCATGTTGCATTGAAAATATATATGATGCACATTATCTTTCAAGAACCTGGAGACACCACAAGTCTTTAACACAGAAAAGGCTGCCTGCATGCGGACCCATTACCACACTCTTACTCTCAGTGCTCTCTGCACAAAAAGAAAATAAAATTATATGGAGAAGAAATGGAATCCCAGTGATGGGTTCTCCTTTAATCATTGCTCTCTCTTATTCAGCTCAAATAATATATAGTCAGAGAGAGGAAAAGATAAATAATATTATATAGAGCAACATACACTTTTGTTTCGCATCTAACTTTCCCAACTTTTTTTTTAATATTATATGAATATTACAGATATGATAACATGCATCAGTGATACGAATGTTGAAGATTACAGTGAAAGAAATCAACACTACTAACAAATGGAAAAGAGGAATATAAGAATCAGATGGCTTTACTGGGAAAAAGCAGCATTCTTTAGCTTTATTAATTTCCCATTTAGAAGTCCAACCTATATTTAAAGACAAAATCATTTACCCCTTGACTTTCTCTAGTAAACTTGTAGCTTCCTTTATCCTCCACCTTTCTTTTTCATTGAGATTATTCTCATATGGAGACAACAAAAGGAAAAAAGTAATTAATGAAATTCTCCCATTACAAGCAAGTATATATCTTATGCACTTATGCTTCGTGAAAAAAACGCGACAACTATGATCGAGTTTTTTGACTTTGGTATTAAAAAAGGAATCAGAAAAGAAAGGAATGATAATGAAGGATATAAAAGATAAAATTGGAATATATAATCTGTTCAGTTAAGTCCAAATGACAAATATTAACTTTTAATTGGACGACTACACGTGAAAAAAGAAAACAAGGGGAATATTAAGAGATAGATACCTTTGGTTTGGCCTTCTCACAAGTTCCACTGCTTGATCTTGGACCCCAGATGCATGGAACGGGGAGTAGTCTTGTCATTGTCCACAGAAAATAATGAAAAGCATTTGAAAATAATCAAACTTCTCTTTTTTAATATTTCAGATGCTTTCCACGATTTCAATGTAAATTTTGTAAAGAAGGCCAACGTAGGACAAACAAATCATAGATGTTAAATATTCATGAAAGAGATGTAAATGGAAGAACAAAGCATTAATTTTAAATGAATTAAACAAAATGGATTTTTTTACAAAGATGCAGTAATATTAGGCCATTTGAAGGGAAAAAAAAACTTTAAAATGCCTGTTGCCTGTTGGAACAGGCGGAAAGCCCCACCTTCGTCTTCAAGCATTTTCTGAATAAAACGTGTATAAAGAAGTCCATGGACTGCAGCAAATACTTAAAAGGCAAACATATATACAAACAACAGAAAATCACTTGATCCATAAAAACTAAACGAGTTGCCTTATAAAGCTCATTGGAGATTCCACTTGCTTCAGGCTCCAGCTATACTTTCTGCAAAGTAGTGGGGAGCACTATTCAATGTCTACAACACAGATCATTTCTTATTTTCGAATTTAAAAATGGAAAAAAAACACCCATCTAAACAGTATGCATGGGCATAGAAAGCACTTGGAAGCACAAACAAGAATACAACAAAAAACTTCATAAAATATGAGGTGAAGAATTGGTATATTAAGTTATTAACTATTAATGGCCAAATCTTCCATGAACTAGTCTTAGTAGTTCATTATAGTGTTCTCAACAACATAAAGAAAGTGTAGCCATTAATATGCCTGCAACATGAAGATTTAAATTCACAATTGGTCACAATAAGATGAAAACATGTACGTGTATATGCGAGTGTGTGCTCGTGTGCGTGTACCGGGGGGGGGGGGGGATGCTGATAAAAGAAAACTGGGGATGAGATTAGTATAAATTAAGAGTTAGTGTAATCAGAATTTTATAAGAGAGAAGATGGTGGGATCCCACCTTAGGACAGGCGTACTTCATAGAGCCTCGGCAGAAGTAGAGTCCTCCTCATGCCTCTATATATATGTGTGTGCTCTACAACTCACTATGGGAAGCCAATAAAAGGAATAGCTTGACGACTTCTCCCTTCTCCTGACCACTAACACCACCTAAAACAGCAACGACGTCACCTCACCTTGGTGTGGCAATGACCCTCAACTGCACAGCCCCGAATCCAGAATACCGCATCAGCAACTCGGAAGTAAGTCTCACAGAGATGTCTGAGCCCCGAGGAAGGGCTGTTCTTGCCTACCCCATACAAGCTGATTCCCGACCTGTGCTCCCAGTGATCTTGCATCCTATAACTTTGAAGGTCTGTCTCTCCTCTCTCTCGCACACAATCAACATTCCTGTAAAACAATGGACATAATTCCACAAAAAAACATAGCCACACTCAGGGAAAATAGGAAAACTAAGTATATCTTCTGCTTGTCTATATACAAGCACAATCATAGACAAATTAAACTTCTGTAATTCTAGCAATTAAAATTTTCAACAGCAATTGATAATCTTCTCAATGTGTGCAATAACATTTTTTCACAATTAATCTCATCTTTGCAGTTTGAGGAGGTAGTGTGCAAAGTTAAATTGGAACAAAAAGGATGGAGTTGCAGTGGTACATGGGACAGCCAAGAAAAGACTATATTGAATGGCATAACGGGCATAGTTTGCCCGGGTGAGATACTAGCTATGCTTGGTCCTTCTGGTAGTGGAAAAACCACTCTCCTTACTGCTCTTGGAGGTCGTCTTACAGGTAAATTATCTGGAAAGATTACGTACAACGGTCAGCCTTTTTCTGGTACCACAAAGCGACAAACAGGATTTGTAGCACAGGATGACGTTTTCTACCCACATCTCACAGTATTTGAAACCCTTTTCTTTACGGCCATGTTAAGGCTTCCTACTAGTGTGACCCAGGATGAGAAAGTCCAGCACGTGGACCAAATCATAACTGAATTGGGATTGACTCGGTGCCAAAACAGCATGATAGGCGGGCCACTCTTCAGAGGAATATCTGGAGGGGAGAAGAAGAGATTAAGTATAGGTCAGGAAATGCTAATCAATCCAAGCTTATTATTACTAGATGAGCCCACATCAGGTCTGGACTCAACCACAGCTCAGAGAATCCTGACTACAATCAAACGGCTCGCAAGTGGTGGTCGAACGGTGGTAACCACTATTCACCAGCCCTCAAGCCGGCTCTACCACATGTTTGATAAGGTCATCTTACTTTCAGAGGGCTTCCCCATCTACAATGGCCCTGCATCCGCAGCCTTGGAATACTTTTCCTCCATTGGATTTTCAACATCAATGACTGTTAATCCAGCTGACATTTTACTTGATCTTGCCAATGGTAATACAAAACTCTATTTTTAAGTGTCTGATTTATCATTTATCAAAACTCTTTCTATTTTTCCATCAAATATTAATGTAAACTGAAAAGGCCATTGGAGCTGACACCAAGATCAATTGGGACAAAGGCTTTGATGATGATGAAACAACCATTGGAAGGAGAGGGTGTTCCCCTTTCTTCATCATTTCTTCCATCCTCTCTATTGCTCACTTGCCAAGGAGCTATTGGTCCTCCAATGTGGAGCTTAAACCTATTCCTTTTATAAGACAGATTATAATGAGACTGCACCCTCCAAAGAGAAAAACTTGTCAATATTATTTCTTTATTGTGGTAAATGAACCTTCTTCTCTCCTAACAAAACCATATAATACACAAGGTCTTACTATGAGACTTGTAATCTGCGGAGGTATTAAAATATGAAACTTCTGTGTCATCTTTTGGATTAACAGAAACATACTGTGTTGTGGCAACTAAGCAATCTCTTATAATTGCAGGAATTAAACCAGATTCCAAGCAGGGATCTGAGCAAGGCGAGATTAGTGAGCAAGAATATAAGTTGGTCAAGAAAACTCTTATTTCGGCATATGAGAAACACATTTCTACAAGACTGAAAGCTGAACTTTGCAATGTGGATGTCAATAATACAAAAGATTCTTCTAGAAGTATACCTTCTATCTTCTCTCCTTGATATAATCATGCTGTAGTAATAACAAAGAGTTCAATCACTATATGAGTGGAGCAATCATCACCATAAGCTTTAAATTTCTCCCTATTTTTTTTTCAAAATTTCTGAACGGTTATTCCAAAATGTACAGTTATCGACATGAAGGCTGAGCAATGGTGTACAAGTTGGCAGCATCAGATCAAGGTGCTACTTCAGAGAGGGCTAAGGGAGCGGAGGTATGAAGCCTTAAACAGGCTGAGGATATTCCAAGTCATTAGTGTTGCTATACTTGGTGGACTCCTATGGTGGAACACCCCAACTTCTCATATTGCTGACCGAGTAAGAATTCTTTCCACCAAGGAACTTTTCTACTTTCATAATGAGTAGACATCATGATCACTAGCTCTTATTCAAAGCTCTAAGTAAAAAAATTTTAAAAAAAAAGTTTCCTACCCTAAATCTCATATGAATTTCAACCACAAGAAAATGCTTACATTTATATCTACATTATGTCCTTGACCATAACACCTTTATAAAAATATAGGGAACATGTTAAGGTAGATGAGGTCTATCTCGAACTTATATGTGCTAAAGAAGGTATGTGTTTGTAATGCAGATTGCCATGCTATTCTTCTTCTCTGTTTTCTGGGGCTTCTATCCTCTCTACAATGCTGTTTTTACATTTCCTCAAGAGAGATCAATGCTCATCAAGGAAAGATCATCAGGAATGTACCGCTTATCTTCCTATTTCATAGCCAGAACAGTTGGGGACCTGCCATTGGAGCTTGCACTACCAACTGCATTTGTTTTTATAATCTATTGGATGGGAGGGCTGAAACCAGATCCATTAACTTTCATTCTGTCCCTACTCATTGTTCTTTACAGTGTTCTCGTCTCCCAAAGTTTAGGCCTAGCGTTTGGTGCGATTCTAATGGACATAAAACAAGCCACAACTTTAGCTTCAGTAACAACTCTGGTTTTCCTCATTGCTGGAGGCTACTACATCCAACATATTCCTCCCTTCATAGTCTGGCTAAAGTACTTGAGCTATAGCTACTACTGTTACAAGCTTCTTCTGGGAGTTCACTACAGCGAGAATGATTACTATCAGTGCTCAGAAGGAGTCTGGTGCCGGGTGGCAGATTTTCCTGCAGTCAAGTCTATGGGGTTGAAGCATTTGTGGGTGGATGTCTGCATCATGGCAACGATGTTGGTGGGTTATCGACTCATTGCTTATTTGGCACTGCATCGAGTACGGTAGAGATTAGACTTTCCAGCAGACAAGACAGTTTGAAGAGTTTTCACCTTCTTCAACCGAGACATCACATTAGATTTAGATGGAAATCAGGTTGTGATATTTTTCATCAGCCTCCCTTTTGAGTTGATGTATTAGCCTTCTATAACATACTCTGGATGATGCTAACGAAAATGTCCAAGCTTGGAATAAGAATACAATATTTTGAATTCATAGTTTACACAGAAAGTTTGTGATAACTTGATTGAGAATACTATGTGATAGCATGAATGGAATTTTCTCTGTAAGAAGAGAGTGACCAAACTATGCAGGTCATTGGTCTTTTGCAGAAGCAATTGTGGATTTTTTTATGTGTCTCCTAAAATTAAACATGGTTTTTGTTTAATAGCATCCCGCAAGTGCAACGACAACCCATGAAAGAAATAAAAATAATAAAGGGGTAAAAATTGATCCAATATATATATATATATAGAGAGAGAGAGAAACTCAGAGTGACAGGTGATTAAGATTGTGAATCGAGTAGGAAATGAACTCCTCAATAAAACTCATAACAATTATGTGAAATTCCTCGTACCATGACATTTTAAAAGTAACAAAGTATTAATGGGACAATTAAATGAAAGATAGTGAATTAATGGGACAATTAAATGAAATAAATGAAAGGTAAGTGGAGCACCAAGAGTAAACATACAATATGAGCGATTTGCAATGTACAAAACCTTTTCTTCTTTTATGGTTTTGACTTTTGACTAAATCTCATTGCCCCCTAAAGTCCAATGAAGACAATGGGGAAAGAATAAAAGGTAAAAGGTAAAAAAAACTTCCGTGCACAAGGCTTTCGCAGTGGGCAGGGTCGAGAGCAGACATGATGTATGCATACCTTATCACACATAATATGTGGAGAGACTATTCCAAGAATTTAAGTTGTGACCTCTACGATGCATCATTGGGCAACATGTTCGTGAAGGAAAAATAATAAGAGAAAACAAGTGGACTTGTAAGGCTGGACCAGCAAAAACTGGAAAATTTATATTGTCACCTCCAAAGGCTTAAATAGGCAAAGTTATGGTTTGGAAGCAAAACAATAGGGAAAACATAAACAACGGAAATAAGAGACTCACATGGAGTGGACGCTGATGCATTATGAAAAATAACACCCCAGGGTCCCTATCAATTTTCATTCACTAATTTGCACATAATGCACTGTAGACATCAAGTTTCATCTTCCTCAAATAATTACAAAGGACAAAAGCGATGTATATGCATTCTGTTCCGTGCTTCTCATCTTCTACAGTAGTTATGTGGTTGTGGAATTCCAACCAACAAGTTTCAAGTCAAAAGAAAGCATATATTATCAATTTATCATCATAATACATGGACAGGATTAATATGCAAGAAAATGCTTGTCAAATCCCCAATATCCAGCCTCATGAAAATAGTTTTTATATGTAAATGCATCAATCAAATTATCTAGACAAGGCCATTCATCGAACAGTTAATACGCAATGCAGTAGTGTGGTACCTGAACTGCCCTAAAACCTCTAGCACAAAACAAAATAATCTTCAGAACATCACGCAAAGAGGAGTATCAAGTGTAGCATTGCTGTTAACAGAACTCACCTTGACAAATCTCTCCTCAGCTCCTCTCTGCATCAATGCTCACTTCTTCGCTTTCGCGGCTCTTCTTCCTCGTTTTACCTTCTCTCCCCCTTTCTCACACTAAGCCATGATAAATCTGCTTATATGAATGTTTTTCAAATTAAATTCTATTTGTTTTAAAGATGACATTATATGTGAATTTTTGCCGTGGTTTATACTTTATAGCAATGTTATCAAAATCGGCTCGGCCCAGCCCGCCGATCGAACCAGTTCAACTTACGTTTTCTATTTAGAGCGAGCTGGTTTTGATGTCGGCCCGTTTTAATATTTGGTCCAGAAGATTCATACGGGTTGACGGCTATTTTTTTCTCTTTTTGATTAATCTGTTGAACCTTCTAAAATTATTATCACATATCGGTTTTGATAACATTGATTTATACATTTTTCTAAAACAATATATTTTAAATCTTTAAGCTACAATTACAAAATATTTTAAGGCTAATTTGGTATAACGGTACCGCTAGTTTATAACTTGCCTTATCACTATATGGCAATTTGGTTGTACTTGTTTTTTTTTTTATTTAGTTATATTATTAAGATTTAAAATTATACTTACAATTCATGTTTATACTTATAATAAATTATAACTACAATCCTGCTAAATAGCCCAATGAAATTGTTCCCAATCCCATGTGGCATGCCACACCATCAATCCACATGAGCATTTCACTCCTATTTTTAAACACTACCTATCAGTTTCTCTTTACTCTACCTTCCATTTTCTCTCTCCTCTCTTTGTTCTCTCTCACTCTCACAAAGACCACCCACCACCACCAACCAGAGCTCTCCCGTCCGACCATCGATCGGACCTGTCGACCCACCGAACAAAAGCGTCCGACCCCTACGATCATTCTTCGACCCTCTATCACACTCATTGTCGCTCGTATAGTTGGAAAAAAGAACCCAAAGAACGGAGGTCATCGTGGCACAAATCGAGTCGATCCGGCCACCTCCAACGACGTCTTCGGCAACTGACCCCATATTTGAACTCCACACGTCGAGGCGCACCTTACCCACACATTTTTCGATCGAAAAGCTAACGAAATCCGACGACCCGAGCAAAATACATTGTTTACAAAAACAATGTAATTCGTTGTGCACGAGCATTCAGCCACCTCTAACGTCGTCTCTGGTCACCTCCACCTCCAACAATGTCTCTGTTACCTCCAACAACAATGTAATTTTTGTTCTTGCTTTCTTTTTGCATATTTTGGAAGATACACTATGAAAAACAATGTATCACTGTGTTTGACAACTATTTGAATGAATATGCACAATGTATCTACCTTGTTATTCTTTGCTGGTTTATGCTTTACATTTTTCTCCATCTTATATATGTCTATTATGGAAATGACATTTTTTTGGAACACAATGTAAAAGCATTGAAGATTACATTATTTTTTATCAATTTGGTTATTTACATTGTTCTGAAAATTTGATAATTTACATTGTGCTGGAAATTTGATAATTTACATTGTGCTGGAAATTTGACAATTTACATTGCTGGAAATTACATTGTTTTGATAAATATGGCAATTCACATTATTCAAGAAATTACATTGTTTTGATAAATTTGGTAATTCAAATTATTCTGGAAATTACATTGTTTTGATAAATTTGATAATTTATTGACAAAAAAACAATGTAATCGCAATGTTTGTGTGCAACAAAAACAATGTAATCGAATTTTGTATGCAAAAAAACAATGTGTATAAAGACATATGAGAGAAGGTGGAAGTAGGAGAGAATATGGAGATAAGAGAGGGAGATTTGGTTTTCAAAATTTGAATAAAAGAGAAGTGGAAAGAGAAGAGAGAAACTTAAATTTCAAATGTGTTTCATCCATGTAAGCATGCTTTTCATGTCAACAAGCTTAGGTGGCAATGCCACATGGGATTGGGAAGATTTGGGACAAAAAGTGTTGGGACAAATAACATTTTCCTTATAACTATGCTAATAAATATTTATAAGAAATTAAAAATTGCACTTTAATAGTTTAAGTATTTTTCTTAATTCTTTCGAGTGCTTTTTATTGTTTTTGATTGATGAAATGTCTTGTGTAGTTTAGTTTTGTGAAATTTACACCTATTTTTCATAATGAGTTAATTTTCCATGTGTCATAGTTTTACGTTTTTTTTATAATAAGAAATTTGTATTAAAACAAACCATCACATAGTACACAATGATAGGGGTATCTTCCTCCAAAAACATGATAAAAAAATACAAATTCTATATCAAGAACAAAAAAAATCCAAAACATTGGCGGAAACAAATATATATAACTCTTTTTTGTAAGTAGACAACGCCCTTGAAGTAGCATAATTCGCATTATGATGAACGGCCATGAAAGCTCCTCAAATAATAAGATTGGGGGAGCAAACGTTGAAGTTTTTGAACTTTCTCTTCACAACCTTGAACATAACTAACAACAGACAAAGCATTGTTGACAGATAAATCCACATCAACGCCCAAAAAAGCCCGATCTGAATGGGAGAGGGAGGAAACCACCAATAAAATCTTGTATATTAATGCAAAGTCATTGTTCATAGTGCTAAAATGAGTCAGTACACCAATCAGATCTTCTAAATTCTTATTTATATGTACTCCAATTTTTTTCTTTATATGTAAATATAAAGAAAATATTGGGGTTTTCAAAATTTAGGAAAGGAAAAAGGCCTACCCGATATTTTAAGCGGCGCAAACCGACCCGAGTTACCGTAAAAATCTCTCGGAATAAAATATCACGAATATCTCTTTCACAGTATGCTTCGATAAATATAAAGAGAAACCCGGCAGATCTTAAACACTTCAGAGTTTCGATTATATTTTTCTCTGAGAGGAAGAGCCACCCAATCCAATCAGAGGGAAAAGATGGCGCCGCCGACGGGAGGTGGTGGAGACGGAGGAGCAGGAGGAGAGGGTGGAGGACGAGGAGGGCAGCAGCAACAACAACAACCTGGTTTTGGGCAGACCGTGACAGGGATTATAAGGATGTGCGTCTTTTTTTACTTCTTGTCCAAATTCTTTGGTCCCAAGAAACCTACTGAACCATCTCAACTCATCTCCAATCTCTTCGAAAAGGGAGAGTCCATGGTGCGTATTTGGATGCTTATCTCTGTTTACGTATAACCATACATGTACTTACTTGTTCTGCGATCTGGCTTTTGAAAACTATGCTGACTAGTGAAGTGACTTTGCTTTGTGATCTGGTTACTTATAATTTATTTTGTCTTTGTGCTTTTGTGTGGCTGTAGATCGGTTCTTGTACTTCTCTTTTGCTTCCACTAGGGATAAGAATCATGGTGAATCGGAGGGCGTTTGGATAGGATAGAGAGGTGATTTTTCGGGTGTCAATAGAATTGTACGATCCTGTTGAGGCAGAGCACTTGTCAGAATTTAATGCTCAAATAGTTTTTCAGACTAACCTAGAAACCAATACGAATATTGGAGAGTCATCACATGTCCTAAAGTATCAGCAGTAATCTTAACCTTTAGTTACCTTTAACTGCTGAAAAATATTTGGGGGAAGAGACTTGTTCCGAGATAGACTATCTTTGTTTTTGATCCTAGAAAACATGTCAACCATTTCAAGAAGGGGACATTACCTGGTGCTAGGGTACAGTCTTTAGTATTTTAGGTTGGCCAGGTAATAGCATTCTGGTATATTGTAACATTTTCACCACAAGAGCACCTTAAAAACCATTGGAGGATTATGTATATTATTTTCTTTGTGAGCTCTTGCTTGTGACGAGTTTGAGACTCATGAACTATGATATTCCTTGATGTTCTTTGTGGAATTTCTTAGTCTGAACTGGCCTGTTGTAATCAAAATGTCTTACCCGTTATAATCAGTGTTCTTTTTCCCTTTTTTAAATAAAATGTTGTAGAAGTTCCTTAAACTGTCCCATCAATTTGGTACAGATCATGATACATTTAGGGCCAAGTCTCTTTTTAAACAAGGTATAACTGATGTCATCTCCCATTCAAATGGAGCCCAATTTCATCTTAGAGTACTATGAGAGATGGTGGAGTCGTTCAGGATGCTTGATTTTCCTTTAATTGTAATTGTCGTTGGTAGATTCTAATTGTTCCATCTGTAGTTTTGTTTAATATTTTAATTGTCGTTTCGTCTGATTTCAGGATATGTGGGTATACCTTTCTGACCTTGAAAAGTTCAGTGATTTTAACAATGAAGATGCACTTATTTGGCATGAGACAGGTATTCCTTATGCCATTTGGTCACCAGAGAGTACTAAGTCTCTTTCTCTGAAGTATCATCCCTCTGAGGTAAATCGTTAGTTGTTCTATAATCTATATTACTTTCATTCTCTGTTGATTGCATGGTTTTTTGGATTCGGATCTTTGACTTTCATGTAGATATGCAGGATGATATTCTTAGTGTATATGTATTAATTTCCATTTTCTTATGCTTTTGGCATTTATGATTAGTTTTTTATTTAGAGATTTATAGAAAATGTTTATTTTTTTCAGGCTTTAAAGCATAATGGAAGTCTTTATGCTCATGTTTTCTTCGCACGATCTGGCTATCCTCCAGACCCTACTGATCCTGAGTACCAGCCAACTGCAGCCTTTGGGAGGATGCACCGTAAGATTGTGTTGCTAACATTGTTAAGAGATGTATACTGACATTAGTAGTGCACATATTGAAATCACTTCCATTCTTAGAAATGCTCCTTGTCATTAAATTCAGCTGTTGTGACATACCTGCCCAAGTCAAAAGCAGATACAAGGAGGAAGCTTTTAAGTAATTCCAAGGATGCTCAGGAAGGTGAAACAGCATCTCAGGTATGTCCTTGGCTTATCCAAAATACTTGAAGACGAACTTGTTACTTTTGGTTCATCCCTCTTTGGGGTTTTTTTTTTTTAAATGCAGCATGAATGTCCTAAAGAGAAATTATTTTTGTTGTTTCAGGTAGTTGATGACAGTCAAGTTGATCTTAAAGATGATGGCCCTGTCGAATGGATATCATATTGGAAACCAAACATCACTATTAATCTGGTTGATGATTTTTCACGGTATAAGCAACCCCCTTTGTGCCACAATCAACATATATTCTTATTTTGCTTCTCAAAATGAAAAAGTAAAAGAATAAGAAAAGCTTCTGTGATACTGTTACAAACTCTTAAATTTATTGTCCTTTCATTTCCATTTTGAATGCACATACTTCCTTGTTCTTATATGCATTACTTTCTCGTGTTTATGCATTGCTTTTTTAGTGATTGTGCTAATTCTTGGCTTCTTTTCCTCATTTATTAAAATGATTTCTTTTACGAGCAGGTATCCTCACAATGCTGTACCGCCCAATATTGCTCCTTGTATCCTTCAGTTCGATTTTTGTTTGCTTAATTACATTAAGCAATAACATCTTGGAGGACATTTGAATGCAAGTGCATTGTTATGAGTATACAAAATATGTGTGTGTGTGTTGGTCTGGCCCTTGAAGAACTTGTCTATTTCTCTGAATTCTGAAACATGCAAAGGACCAAAGTAGTGTGCTTTCTTTTGTGTACAGTAATTTTTTGACTGATGAATATGTAAGATCACTTCCAGACATGACAAATAGACAATCTATTTAAGTGCATTTGAGTTCAAAAAACATACTGCGAATATCTAGAAGAGAACATATTATTTAGTGTTCAGGGAAGAGTGATTGAATTGCTTCAAGCATGATACGCTGATTGGTACTTACTTGCTGTCCTTTATTTTAGTTAATTCTCCATTTTTAAAAAAGTTTTGCTGAGCAGAAAGCAACGCAGTGGTTTTTTAAGCCAGGTTCTCATATGATATGAAAATTGACGCTGCCCAGCAGTCTGCCTTTGGATTTGTCTGCTATGGGAAATATGATAATGTAAATTGTAAGGCAAATTGTTTATGACGCTCATTTGCTTAGCTCAGCAGAATAATATTAGCTTTGGCCGTTAAACGTAACTTGTATACTTTGATGTAAACAATTTGTTGCATTTCAATTTTGACCGTAGTTCTGTTGATCTATTGTGAACACTTTCATAGCATTTGCTGTCATACTCATCAAAATACTACATGTGGAGATGATTTTCCATTAGAGTTCCTTGACTTTAGATCTGCAGACTTGTATGTGGAGCCTAGTACGGGGAATTACCATCCCACGGTATTTTTCAACGAGTTTTGGCTGCTTAGAGAGAAGTTGATCCCAATTAATGAGTCAGTGACAGAATTGCCCCTGAATTTGGAGGTGGGTCCCATAAGCATGACAAAGTGGCAGCTATTCTTGCAGATTGAACAATCATTTCAGATGCAGCGTAATTATGGGAGCATGCTTGAAGGCGAGGGTGATGAAATTAAGGTATTGTTTGTCTGCTTTGACTGTTGGAAAATTCCTTATGGAATAAATATTTAACCATACTGTCATCTGAGAGTGGGCTCAGAAGAAAAATCTAGGATGCTGTAATATTATTTAGACAAGCTTTTCTGGGATTTTCCCTGCAATTTTTTTCTCTATTTAGTATCATCCTATGAATCAGGTATCTTAGCAAGACTTGCTTTGTCAGTCCGTGCAGATGAAATTAGCTATTTCTGTTATTGCTTCCTGATAGGGCCAATTCTCATTTTAAGATGTAAATTCCAATTTCAATTTCCTTGATAAGAGTAGGGTGTGGGATGGGATGAGAGGAAGAGATTAAACTTCTGGACTAAATTTATAAATTATTTGAATCTACATAACATTGGGAGGATCAAGCATAACAGTGAGATCATGAATATGATGAATGATTCATTTGATTAGAAAAAATATCATGCAGGTATTTCGTAGTTGATTAACTCAATTGCAACTTCCTAAGCCTTGGGGCTAATAAGTTAAATTATTCTTGGGATATAAGATGGCTTACTACACATGAACAATTGTGGGTGCGCAAAGTGATCCATTCGCTTAAAATGCTTGCCGTTATATATGTTATGTTTCAAAGCAACTAAATAGTTAGTTATTTTGGTGATATATTGCACAAGACTCCCCTCTTGTTGGTTCTGAAAAATTGAGTTACCAACCAATATTTTATTGAATGTTCAATTTTAGATACTTGATAATTGTTCTTACTTATACAGTTATATGGTTTGATTGGTTCTGGAGATCTGGATTTTGTTGAACAGGGCATTACCTAAGTATGGAAACCTGAAGAGAACTTGTGTAGAATATTTTTGTCTGGCCAGTGGGTTGCTTCTTTTGGAATTTAATTATAATTATATCATTTATATGTTACTTCAGATACTTGGACATCATCTTCTCAAATGCTTATTGATTGTTAATTTTTCAGAGGGTTTTCTTGGAAGGAAATCCTTACTTCCTGGCGATCACAATGGTTGTTACGGTACTTCATTCAGTATTTGACTTCTTGGCGTTCAAGAATGGTAATATCACAATTGCTGTATTACATCAGTATTTCTATTTTGCTTATTGAGGATCCTTATGAATCCTGTGATGATTTTATGGGATATTTTTGATGTTTTATTTTCCTTGCAGACATCCAGTTCTGGAACAAAAATAAGTCTATGGAAGGATTGTCCGCAAAGTCTGTTGTTGTGAACTTCATTTCTCAGCTCATTGTTTTCCTCTATCTGCTTGACAATGAAACTTCATGGATGATACTTGCAAGCTCTGGAATTGGTTGCTGTATTGAATTCTGGAAAATAGGGAAAGCGATGCACATAGAGGTACTCTTCATTGATTAAACTCTGATATAAATAGTCTTTTGTGTTTGTCGTGGTTCCTTGCCAGACAAGTCCTATTTATGACATGTAAATCTGATATGGCATTTGATCATCTTGTTTTTGTTGGGTTACCCCCTAGATAAAAGCTATAGCTGGTTAGTCAATAACTGCAAATGCATGAAGACTACATTGTTTTCAGTGTCTTAAACATGTCCAAAATCAGGGTTGTCTAGAAATCAATATTTTGTCTACAGAGAAATGTTATGTTTTGATGCACAGCTTGTTGTCTTCATATGGCAGGAGAGCAACATGTGAAAACAATATTCGTAGTTTCGTATTATGAAATCATATGAGAAGTTATGTCCCCATCTCTCAACCAATTCTATGTCCTCAATTTCCTTTCCCTATTTCTACTGTTTGTGGATTTTGTTTGTTGCAACTCTGCACCAGTGTGCTAGATAGATAATCATATAGGTGGAACTTGTGTTTGTATTCTTATATAATATCATCTTCTCCTATTTGAATATGCATTTTTATAGATATTTTTAATGCTGTAACTACTCCCACAAATTCGGCTCATTGTGGATTCGTTGTTTTTATGAACGAACAAATTTCATGGTAGTTTCTTTTGTTTACAGATTGATAGAAGTCGATTTATTCCTCTGCTGAGATTCCGAGACCGTGAATCGTATGCAAAGAATAAAACAAAGGAATATGATGATCTTGCAATGAAGTATTTGTCTTACGTGCTATTTTTCCTTGCTGTATGCTTTTCTATTTATTCGCTCATGTATGAGCCGCAAAAGGGCTGGTATTCCTGGATTCTTTCTTCACTCACAAGCTGCGTTTACATGTTTGGTAAGTGGCCCGTTCCTTCAGTTGTGCTACTTTTCTCAGTTTCTGATATACTTTCTGTTGTTTTACCCTTGCCAAAAAAGTTGGGAATATGTTACCACATGGGATAGGGTCCGCACATAAAAAGAAAATAGAAGATAAACACTATTGTCATTCTCAAAGAAGAGAATAGAGCTTTCAGAAACTCTGTAGACTTATTCTTAGAACCTCTTAACAGACTCAAATGTTTGTTTTAGTAGATTAACTGGGGAAATAAGTTGATCAGCAAGCACATATATGGCTTAAATGTGAATCGGTTAATGGTCATTCTTTTACATCCTGAAGGGCACATGAACTGGCACGTCTTATTATTATTATTATCGTATTTGTTTGGTTGAAAATTTTACACCCATACTACCTTCCTTTGCAGGTTTTATCATGATGTGTCCACAATTGTTTATAAATTACAAGCTGAAGTCTGTGGCTCATATGCCGTGGAGGCAGATGACTTACAAATTCCTCAACACCATCATAGATGATCTATTTGCCTTCGTCATCAAAATGCCAATGCTACATCGCCTCTCTGTCTTCCGAGATGGTACGACCATACCTTCCTTTCTATACACGCTGTTGCTTCTGTCATCTAGCTGCTTCATCTGTGTAATTTTCTCATCTACTTCATCCTTTTCATGCAGATCTTATATTCTTGATATACATATACCAGAGGTATATTTATCCAGTGGATAAGAAGCGTGTAAATGAGTTTGGTTTTGGTGGTGAGGATGATAAGCCCTCTGATGGTGCACAAGCAATTGCAGACAAGGAGGACGACAAGAAAACCAAATGAGGGGGGTTTCTTGGTTATGCTTTTTGGAACTAGGTTACGATGTGACTGTAAAATTCAATTAGAATTATGTTACTTTTATTTATTTCTTTTTCATATTCTGATAAGGTTGGCTATAGGGTCATTTCTTTTTTTTTTGTAAGAATTTTTGTAGGGTGTTACAGTTGACTACAACTGACTGGATTTGTCTCCTTGTGGTGGTTCTTTTCGATTTTTCTTCTGGAAATCATTTGAAAAATTTGGTGGTGGGTCACAAGATGAAAGGGTGGACGTAAATCCATTGCTTCCAAATAATTGACAATACGTTGGCAATGTCTAAACCTAAAGTGGTAGATAAATGGGAGTTTAGGACCCTAGTGAATGGGCCTGGCCTTGGACTCGGACTCTTGGAGGTTTTGATCGATGGGAAGTAACTTAAGCCCAGGTACCCGCTTATAAAATGACTGAATGGGCCGAAAAGGTCCAGTGGATCAGATTTGTATTCAGTCTTGGCCCATCAAAATATTTTAAAATATAAATATAACCTGGCAATAAATATTTACATTTTGGTCCCTGAACTGTAACTACGTTTCTTTTAGGTCCCTGAATCTTAATTTTGCCATTCCACACCAACCATGCGAGTGTGTGCATTAAAACAAATTCTTGGGGAAGCAAAAAATATATGAAATTATGCTTTACACAATTGACATGCATACTTACACATTATACATACGGATAGATGGTATTCACAAAAACAATTGAATATCAAATCCCACAATACAAGATAATCAGAAAACAAACTACTGTCTTGAAAAAATATTATCATACGCAAGTAGCATATGTATGGATGATAAAAAAAAAACCTTCACTAGCTTTTGCATCATAATCTCATGTAGGAATCAGATTCATCATGATAACAAATTGTCAAAAGATTGAAACAAAAGAACGTACCGAATACAATAATTCAGGACAACGATGTCACTTCTAGTTGTCTGCTACCTTGAGTGAAAGTTGCCTCCATCTACTACTCAAAGTAAACAATAAAAGAGAATTCACCCCAAAAAGATAAATCATAAGTCGTACGATTGTCGCGGTCATACATGAAATCACCTATAGTTTTGAATCAAACAGCGTATCACCCAGCATATCATACTTGTGAATTCACAAGGCTGTCATAGAAGAAGAAACTCATAAGATGATATGCAACCCAAGAAGTTTGCGCTCACCTTCGCTTTAATCTCTTCCTCGTGGATGGTACTTTAGCAGATCTAAATGACTGAATAGCAGAAGCAGCATAAGTCCTAAGCCTGTCGAGGATTCTCCTCTCGCACACACGCAACATCATAGAATGATACAACTTTCTCTCTCTAATACAGCAACACCTCTTCAGAGCTTCAATTTCTTCTTCTAATGAAATCAAACCATAAGAACTCTCACGCATATCCGCAAGCGACATAAGAGCTTGACAAACACTTTCTGTCAGCAACAATTCCTTGCTCATTTCTAACAATTTGTTCCGCATACTGTCACAGTTTTCTGAAAGAATTCCATTACAGTTACTCCCAGTTGACACCGTAAAATCCAGCTTGGAGAATGCATTCTCTGGTAATAGCATTATGTACAATAAAACCAGTAGCTCAATTTGTGGTTCCCCATCAGATGAGACCTCAAAATATTCAGAGCTCTGACTAATACATCCAGAGTAATCTAATCTTCTCCACAGTGAGAGCCTCGGCCTACAATAGCGGCTTGAAAATAAAGACGAACTCCACTTCAGAACAAGTTCCAAATCAATATTGACAATGTCGTATGTATTATCCGGCTCTGTAAATCCATATCTGTGAAGTAAGGCAGCATTACCCATTGAACCATATGTATTGAAAACCTGGGAAGCAATTAAAAAAAACTGTAAAGTAGCATTAAAAAGCCTATGAATTCCTAGATGATCCTTAAAACAAAAGTTAATGAAATCATCAATGTATTTGAATACATAGATGATCCTGATGAAGTAGAAAATCATGTTACCCATGTGCATGAGTGTAATAATGAGTTGATAATTTACAGAACAACAATATCTGCATCAGAACAGATACAAACCTCAGCTCCAGCATTGACATTTTTCACCATTATCATTTCCAATACCATGGGATTATCTGCTGAAACTGATGATTCCTCCAAACCAATAGCACTTTCAGAATTTGTACTCGTAGCACTCATATATTTCTGGTCCTGCTGAAAATTTTCAGCTGGTGGTTCAACTTTGCTAGCTGTGGCCAGCACATCGTCGCTGTAGTCGTTAATGCTGTTGTTATCGTTCTCAGCATCATCATCAGACTCACCATGATAGTCAGTGAAGTGTACATCCTCAGCCCCCGTCTTGTGATTAAAGCTTCATGGGAAAAAAAATTGAGCTGAAGGTTTAGAGAATCTTAACGGAAACAAATATTTTCTTCAAATACACTCTTGGCTCAAATCCAATCCAATAGTGTATTTAACCATGTATAATGTGTAGCACACTCAAAATTACATAAGCACAATGTCTAGAAAAAGTAACTTGACTGTCACAGCCAGTGCCAAAGAGAAGACTTGACTGTCACGGTCAGTGCCAAAGAGAAGACAACAGAACTTGACATTTCTTTAACATAAGCTAAGAAATTTAAGAAGTTGAAGATATACTATTCATACAAATGAAAGCCCCAAAAGACATGTAAAAATCATAAATTGCAGCAGCACAAGAGTTGATCACCATGAATAAGGCATACTTACAGGTCAGCCAAAGGAACCATGCCAGAACCATGGAAGTCGTCTACCTCAAAAGATCGAGAAGCAATAAGACTCTTTGCAGAAAAATAATCTTCAATGCCAAAAGATTTTCGATCAAGCTTTGAAGGTACAGAATCTACAAGAGGCAGTATATTCTCCTTCCAATCCTCATAAATAAGAGCTTTATCTTCTTTCACTATCTGCCTACAACGGCGAGATAATTATCAACTAGAGCCACAATAAAGTGATTTCATTCAGAATCACCTTGTAGGGTAAAAACATGAAGAAGTTATATAAAAGCCTTCTAACTTAATGTAAGGTGATAATAGGCAATCATTTCTTAATCAATTTAGCAAGCTAGCACTTAGCAATCCATTCCAATAAGCTGCAAAGAGAAAAAGACAAAATGTCTTTCGAGATAATTGTGGATGATTACAATTACGCTTAAACAACTTTGAATCATATGATAGAGATGGAAAAACACAAAATACAATACTGCCAATCTAAGATCCCTTTGCACATTACAAGATTTCTGAGTTATATAATCACTACTCAACATAATGAAGTTAAGTAAAGAATATATTTTTCTACTGCACATGGATGACATACCTTGTGGAGCTCCGTCCCACCAAGAAGAGAGTCTACTTCGTCAAGAGTCCAAACCAAGGGCATACATTCTCTTTCAGGCAATAGCTGAAGATAGCCTGCCCATGGAGACTTCTCACCGAGGCTCTTCTCATACATGAGAGCCACTGCCAGACCCAAAAGGCCGCCCAAGCCGGCAGATTCAATCAATTCATGCGCGCCGCTGGTTTTTATGGTGAGGCACGAGGTTTTGGGTATTGTGGCAACCACATCGCCTTCCTTCAGATCACAGACCGCCCTCACGGCGATGCCTTGCAATGGATCATCGGTGAAATTGAGGGCATCACTGAAATCGATTCCCTGAGACTTCATCCACCGCTTGAATGCCCTCAATCTCCTGCTTCATTAAATTTTAAACAGGTTATTACAATGCATGCGAGAAATCATAGTTTGTTTGGAAGCTGAGAAATCACAATTAGTCTCCTTAGTTTGGCGAACAAATGAGCATTCAGAGTTGGCGTACCTGGTAGCGGAAGACATGAGTGCAGTGTCCGGAGCACCTTCAGGTAGGGTTTTAATTGGGTTTGTTTGTCTTAATGGTGGACTTTTAACTGGGCCATATCTGGAATGCACTTTGGCCCATTTATTTTCAGCTAAAAGGCCGCTGAGCCCACTTTTTTAGGCGGTTTGTCTTAATGTTGGACTTTCAACTGGGCCAATATCGAATGCACTTCAGTCCATTTATATTTTAGCTAAAAGGCCACCGAGCCCAAAATTGTGCAATTATCTCATGAAGGGGTTGTCATCAATTTTCAACTCAATCACCGAATGTTCAAACGTTTCAACATGAGAATCCAAAGATGAAAATTGTTCCAATATGCATACACGGACAAATTTCTCACTCTTTGGGCAGACTCCTTATATTGATTTTTTTTTGACACATCAACAAGTTTACTGCCCGAACAATGCGAAGTTTGCCCATATATATAAATTAGAACAATTTTCAATTTTCAATTCCCAAATTGAAACATTTAAAAATAGAGTGACTGAGTTGGACTGGTCAACTGTTTCCATGACCAAAAATTGCATTACCTGACAAAGATCTAACATGTTGAGCCATGATAACATGGTAGATATTCATCAAACATATACAAACAAAATAGATTAACAATGCTTTTTTATCATTGAAATGTTCATTTTATTAAGAAGATTTATCTAAGAAATCATCATAACCACACAATTAACCACATATATGGAAGTCTCTCTATATTCCCCTCTCTCACAACTGATCACACTGTGTAGGAACAAATGACAGTGTCTGCTTCTCAAGGTCATGGTGGACCAACAAATTCTGCTGCTGAATATTTCCAAATATAGACATTCCATTTGAAGAACCCATAGCCAAGCACAACTCTCCACTGCTTGAATCTCCAATCATATAATTCTCTCCTGGCAAATCCAAATCTGCTCCATCAAAATGGAATATCAGTTTAGGCACCTTCACCTCATCTGCTCCTTTTGGCAAGATGAAGCAGAGGTCGAGCCCGGTCGCGCCGGACCGATCCAGAGGGAGGTTGATTTGGTCTTTGAACTCCTTTTTTACCAAATCAAAAGCACTCTCTTCTAAGTAAGTGATCGTTGTGCCAGAGTCAATGATTAGGCCACCAGACCCATCATCTTGGAGTGCAAAAGTGGATTTGTCTATGGATAATTTGGTTTCACCAACTGTGATTCCTTCTAGGGAAAGATAATAGAAAGATGGTTGTGATGGGTTTTTGATCAAAGGTGTGGTTTTGACTACAGTTTTTGTACTATTCAAGCTTGCTAATGAACCCATCAAGAGTGAGCCTGTTTGTGTTTCTTCAATGGAGGTCAAGCAGTAAGAGAACTTAGGCTCCTTAAGCTGCGAAACAAGCGATAATTGCCCGCGGCCGAGACCGACTAGACCGGCTGCTTGGGTGAACCCATCTCCTTCATTCTCATCCCCACAGCCAAATCCAACATTCGGGACAGAAACATCACCAAATGTGAATGTTTCAGAGGCCAGAATCCCTTGTGTTGAAGAGTAATCGCCATATGAGTAGTAATACTCACACCCATCTTTACATGTCGGTTGAGGCAATGCCTTGCACAGTTCACTTGAGCATGGCAGTTTGGAGAAACTCGACGAGGTTTTCGGATCGAAGATCGGTGTAGGTTGACTGTAACATTTAGTACAGGGCTTACATTGAGTCCAAATCAAGTCACTGCCAGTGTCAATAATGGCAGAATAGGCCTCCGGTGGCGTCCCGATCGATAGTTTCATCAAGAACTCACCATTTCCAGCAAGAATTGGACTTGAAATTTGTGATGCATCTGTACTAGCATCCAAAACCATTGCATTCAGCCTTTGCAACCTGTGTTCACCCCTCCTAATCCCATGTTGAATCCTCTCAAACTTGGTCAAATTCTTCCCCGAATCGACGTGCTGGAGCGTAACCCGGAACCCAATATCATTCAGCTTCTGGTGATCCAGTACTCCCCTGGATGTTGAACATGCTGAATTAGCAAAAATGGCTAGTGTCACTAGTAGTACAAGTGAAACCATTGAAGTGAAATCAAGGGATGAAGCCATGGACGAGTGAATGAGTTTAGAGTCAGATCAGAATGCTGAATATATAGAGAGAGTCAAGGAATTAGATGGTAATGAGAGAGTAAGATATAATGGAGAGCAAAAATGGAGGGATTTGATATAATATAAGGTAGCTAGGTGAGGTATGGAGAAGAAGAACAAAGACGTGGCCAGCTTGAGTTGGCCGAGTCTTGCGTGGTTGTTGGGGATAGTGAGAGGGAAAGCCAACAAAACATACTGCCCTTATATTGTGAAACAATAATCAAATTCTCATACGTTTTGTTGTTTTTTTTTTCCACATTCGATATGGGTCTAAACTCGGATATCAGACCCGCATGCACAAAAGTTTCTCATCAAGATAAATTGGGTCAAAACCCAACATGTAGCCACAGAGGGTATTACTCATGTGAGAATCGAACTCAGGATTTTTCAAATCCATACGGTTAAGTAGAATCTAATTGCGCTAATCCAAGTAAGATACAATAATCATACCACAAATAAGATAATCCAAATCTATAGTACAAATTTTTTTTAAAAAAAAAACCCTAAAATTTAGGACATCGTTTTAGAACCTTATAAGAGAATATATATCTTTTTTTGAAACAGGGGTTTGGGAAGGGGTAGGATTCGAACTCACGACCTAATGGGTGGGTGATCCCTTACATGCTTGTGATTGTCGTTCAACCAACGACTCACTTGCAAGAGAATATATAACTTGAAATGAATAGATATAGTGTCTTTGATTGTTGCTTGGTACTCACAATAGTTATAAGTAATTTGAATTGCCTATTACCAAAAAAGAAAGTATCCACATTATATGATTATTTCTCTTTTGTTTCTTTGCTCCTTCGTTTGATGTAATTTATGTTTAATTCAAGTTGATGGGATTGTTATTGAGGTGGGTGGCCTAACAGGATTATTAATTACGTGTTCATTGAAAAAAATAAAAACAATTTAGGTTTGAGTGACAGAGTTAATTTTTTTTTTTTCATATTTTTTATCTTCTAATGCATTTAATATTTCTAGGGTTTGGTTAGAAAAGAAAGAACATATGTTAACTGTTAACCTGTCTGTTTGTCTGGTTATTATAAGTTGAAACCCTAAACGATTGGCTCACTACCATAGTTTATGTCCAAACGTCATTGTTTGATGTTTTAAAAAAAATAAATTATATAAAAAAGAAGAAGAAGAGAGAGTCAATAAGCTTCCATTGTTTGCAGTAAGCAGGAAGAAACATCAATGAGGACATTAGGTATTATTATTCATTTTCTTTTAAGTTTAAAATGGAAATAAAATTTTATGGTGTCCCTTTTTCCCTTTTTGAAGAAAGAAAACCAACTGGCTGTAGACATATCTTAATAATAAGGTCTAAATCTAATGTCAACAAGGAATATTAGTATATTACCTCACTCCCGTAAAGATATGGGGGTTCTACAATTTTTCAGAGTCTGTAGATATCATCTAATAATTTGAGAGATGTGTCGCATTATACCATAATTTTAAAATCAAACCGATAAAACCTAAAACCGATAGTATTGACGGTTTTTTGATAGAAAAATACCCCATAAACGATATAGACAACTTTTGAATTTAAGTGTATAATTGGTTAAAGATTGTCATCATGGTGCCTATAAAAAAAAATTGGCCCCGTTAGCCTAGTAGCTTGTACTCAAATTTATTTGTAGTTAGGCATTATGGCGTTAATGAAAATTTTGTCAAACAAAAATTTGCGGCACTCAAAAATTTATTTGTAGTTGGGCATTGTGGTGTTAATGAAAATTTTGTCAAACAAAAATTTGTGCTCCATTGTTTGCCTAAACTCAGGTCGTCATGTCCGCGCTCATACAAAATTCTCACCTAACGACAGGGTAAGTTGGATCATAACCCAACGCATGACAATAAATGTATTGCTCTCAGTGGAAATGGAAACCTCTCGAGTCCATATGGTTTGACCTCAAAGAGATTCACCAACTAAGCTATCACCCCAAGTGATTCGGGAATTGGGAAAGCACATCGATGGAGAGTGAAGTTGAAGTAATTGTCCATTTTGTAACATCACTAAACAAGTCAGGAGAACAAAACAAAAGGAATGACAATCATTGCACTCACAAGGGTAATTTCTTTATCAAACCATACAATCTTTACCAGCAGAGGTTCATAGTGCTCTGTGTTGCTAATAAGATCACACAAGGTTTCTCTATTACTCTATATATCTATGGTATCCATTTTCCTTGTTAGCTATCCCACAACATTCCCTTAGAAAATCTTTCTATCTTGCTTCGGACAACTGTATAGCTTCTTGGTCAACACTCGTCTCTTCTGCCCAAATAAATTGGTGAGACATGAGTGACAATTCTTGGTTCCTCACAACTTCAAGCCGCTTCCATTCAGCCCATCTCTCAGCCAGACCCACTCCTCCTTGCAGCATTTTAACCACTTCACCCATTGTTGGCCGGTCTTCGGGTGAGTTTTGAGTGCAGAGCAATGCAACCTGAACGATAGTCTCGACTTCCTTACGATCGTAAGTCTTCAAGTTTCCATCCACAATGTCACCAAGTCTATTTTCTCTCTGCAACTTCTTGATCTGCAGATACCGTGCTCATGTCATTCGACATCTCACTAAAAGATATCTACAGCTTAAAGGCCAATATGAAATTTGAACAGAACGAAAGCGAAAAGAAAGACCTGTCAAGATCATAGATGATTTGGAAACCTATTTAGTAGTAGGCGAATCAGTTATGACGATTCCAGACAGCATTAGATACAAATCTGACAAAAGAAAATTTAGTTTGCGGCAGAAGTAAAATGAAAAACTTACATGATCAAGTAGTATAACATCCTCTTCCTCTTCTAGACGAGAGAAATCTATTGCACGCTGACCAGTAACAAGTTCGAGAAGGGTTATACCATATCCAAACACATCTGTCTTCTCGGATGATTTTCCCGTGGATATATATTCCGGAGGAATGTGACCCATGGTGCCACGCACTTGGGTGGTAACATGAGTCAATTTTGTATCAACCAACTTTGCCAGACCAAAGTCTCCAAGAACAGGTTCGAAATTATCATCTAATAAGATATTCGCAACCTTTAAATCACGATGTATAATCTTGGGATTACAATGGTCATGAAGATACTCCAACCCATGGGCTGCACCAAAAGCCACCTGCACCCTTGTAGGCCAATCCAGACCTTTTTCTCCAGGTTTTAAGTCTAAAAGACAGACATAAAAATAAAATAATTATACTGATATTACGTGAACACAAGGTCACAAGAGATCTGGACGAAAAGATTAATGAGAAAGTATATGAATATGGGCCACTTCTTTGAGATTTTACAATCGACTTTCAAGAAGACAACTATAAGAGAACCGTAAGATATCAACGTATTACATGAAGAAAAGCATGTTGCAAGTCTTCATACAGTATATATATGGTCCGTATTGGAAACTAGATAAAGATACTAGAGAACATAATAAAAAAATAAACAAAAATCTCAGTCAAAAGCAGTTGCTGATATGCAGACATGCAATGTCAGTTTCTGCCACTGAATTGACAAATTAAAGCACACATTGAATAGGAAATACCTCGCAAGCGATATGCAACACTAAGATTTGGCATAAATGGATAAATGAGGATTTTCTCTGATGAGGTTGAGCAGAAACCAATCAATCGTAAAAGATTCTTATGAACAGCTACACTTATAAGTTCAACTTCTCTCTGAAATGCCGCTTCTCCACCACGATTGTAATAATGCACGAGGCGTTTCACAGCAACTTTTGTGTTGTCTGAGAGGACACCTCGGTAAACTTTTCCAAACCCTCCTTGTCCGATGATGTTGTCTTCACTGAAATTGTCGGTTGCAAGTTGGAGCTCACGCCAAGAAAATCTTCTAAGTTGACCAAAGGAAATTTGACGTGCATCTTCACCTGAAATTGTAAGGATTCAAAAGTTTTCACAAGAATGATTCAGATAATTAGAAGAGAGGGGCTATATCAGGATGTGAACCATAAATCCAAGAAAATAAACATAAAAATTAAGACAACTTTCCACGCACATGCTCAAATGACATGAATTATGTCATTAGTTTACTAGAGATTTTGACTATGAATTTGTTATATGTTTCTATTTCTTCTGGTTCACCTCATTTGGTGTCTCTTCTCTAATTTTAATCTACTCCAACTCTCTTTTGGCATTTTCCGTAAACTTAATCAATTAAATAAGATCTGAATAGTGACTACACATAAATGATATGACTGTAAAGAGAAGGAGAAATATGAAATTACCATCAACATCAACAAACACGTCATGTTTGAGTTTGAGTTTGTGCAGTTCATGGCATCGGTAGGCAAAGATTGCCCCAACTAGCAAAAGTATGAAAGCACCACAACTTGCCGAAGTAATAACGACTTTGAGCTTTGACTTCCTGGTTGGAACTGTAAGAATACCTAACATTTAAGCTCCACAAAGAAAAACCAGACCTATATAGGACAAAGCAATCCGGTAATAATTTAAAGGAAAACCTGAAACGTGAGATCCTGAAATGCAAGGTTCTTCCGAGCTGGAGCCACAAGTAAGATGTGTTCCTGTAAAACTGAAGGACTAGTCTAGTCAATGAGAAACCATTGAGTAATGTCAAATTACAAAGAGATGTAATGTAAATGCATTTTACTTGAATGTTGGGACCATGTAGAATTGCCTTGGTATCTGTCCCATTAGATCATTTGATGAAAGATCCCTGCCATATAAAGTGATCATAAGGAATTCAGAAACAGTGGAACAAAAATTGAAAATAGGACAATATCTTCAAGAACAATAGATGCACCATATGAAACCTTGACTAAATGAACTTATGCAATATTAGTATGTAATGAATTCTACAAACTTAGATGGTTCTCTTATTGCCCTGAACCATAAGCGATTTCACTGGTTTTTCATTTGTCATATTGTTGGCTTGCATGAAACTTCGAGTGAAATATGGAAAGTTCAATATTCTTTTTTGGTAACCGAGGAACCACCCATCCCAACATGCCTTTCGGACAGCTAGGTAGACCTTGGGCTGCCAGAACAACCCATACCATGCTGGCGACAGGTAAGATTGGACTGAAACCCATGCGGGTGAAATAGACACCTAAACCCTCCCAGAAAGTGGACTCTAAAGTCCACAAGACCAAGAAAACCCCAGGGAAATACTCCCAACTGGTTCAAACTCCCGATCTTAGCGACATGCTGAAGCAAACATCCGCCCTAGGCCCAGAGATATAACCAATTGAGCTATCGCTCCGTGGTTTGGAAAGTTCAATATGCAAACAGACTAGACCTGTTTACAATATTTTTAGCTTTTACATATATGTTGCCCAGTGTCATGCTGCTTGAAACAGACACAGTACAAAAAACTTTTCTAAACAATGTAGCTAGACAGCCTGAATGTCGATAACAAAAACGAAAACTCACACTTTTTCAAGGAACAGGAAAACAGCCTTACAAATGCTTTAAATTGGATAGTTGACCCCAAGTAATAGGTATAGAGCCATTGAATTTATTATTTGCAAGATTCAGATTCTGTAGATGCACCATGCTGCCTATGTAATCAGGTAAATGACCAGACAGATTATTGTCCTGTAATTCCCTGCAGGGGACGAAAGAGTTTTAAAGAAAGGAAGCAACTTACCACAGAGAAAAAGCATATCTAGTACACAAATTTGGATATCCAGGAAAACAGGAGTCTCTTCCAAATCGCAAGTGGAAATTGCCCAAAAAAAATAAAATAAAAGCATGTAACACAAAGATGTCATTAAATAACTTGGTGTTAAGGTAACCCATATCCAGACAAGGAGGGAAAGAAGGAGAATGGGGGACAGGGGCTATGAGCAGCCACTTACAGGGATCAACTGATATACCAAAAGCCATTATATGACGCAGAGAAAACTAAAGAGATCGCCTACATATTTTTATCATCTTGTTCCTTAAGTCAGACATTCTACTCATACCAAAAGCATTCTCCTGATTCATAAAATAAATGGTTACAGAAATTTGCTTTATCATGGTTTAAGAAAATAAAGCTTTAGCACCTAGATGATGACTTACAAGCTCTCAAGAAACTTCAGTTTGGTAATCGAAGATGAAAGAGTTCCCGAAAATCCAATTGAAGCAAGGCTCCTGTAAATAGGTACGTCACTGAGTAAATATAATGCAGAAGAAAAATACAACTGTCTAAGATATCTTCAAAATAGAACACTTACAAAGCTATGACATTTCCATTCCTACAAGTGATATGAGACCAACTAAAGCACGGGCTCACCAAAAAGTAATTCCAATCTTTTACCAGTCCATTAGAGTCATTTAGGGCAGCCCGAAACTGCATCAAAGCTTCGCCTGAATATTTTCACAAAGTGGAACAGTTGTTAAAACCAGTGTTGACAAAAGTGAAAATATAAGGATTATATGATATTCCGGAAAAAAGATTAAAAAAAAAAGAAGAAAGATGTATTTTCTATTATCTTGTTCAACCCACAAATATCTGAGCATTGATTGAGTTAGATACTAAGGTTTTGCAATCTATCAGAAACAAGGCACCATAACACTAACTTCGAGCGATACCTCTAAAAGGTATTGAAACAATCCAATACGAATTTCAAAATATGGCATCTCTATATCAAACTAAGCTGAACTTGAATTGCCTAGATGATGAGAATCTCAATAAGATTGATACAAATATTTGACTTCACAATACCTTCAAGGTCAGGCTCCCTGGATGAATAACCATACTTCAAAAGGAGGATGAGTATGAGAAACTTTAAGACTATCTTTTCGGAATGCCAAATCCCACCAGCACCAAACAGACAACCATATGCAATATGCAGGGAAGAGTCACCAGTCCGCTTCCAACCTTGGGCAAAAATAAAGGTATGTTTCAATCGCACAACAGATGTTTGTTAAAACGCGTCAGTAAAAGAAATCAATGAAATAGTCATATATGCGAGGGAAACCATTCAAACCCCTCATCCCAAAATTGGAAGTACATGCATGAAAAACAAAGCCAACCTGTGAATACTACACGGCATGCAAAAGACCCACAAACAATAGATTGAATAAGTTAAACAAGAAAGAAAAAGAAAATCAATTGAAGAAAAGACAAAAGTTACCTGTTTTGGCCATGGCAATCGAAACCCAACATGAATCAAGATAAGGTGACAAACAAGAAGATGGAGAAGCATAAAATGTAGGTGTTGAAGCATCGCATAATTGATTAAACTCACTATTATATGAATAAGTGGACGATGATGATATGAAAGTGCAAGGACCCACAAAGCATTTTGGAAAGGCAAAGAGAGGAAAAAGAAATTCTGGGTAAGGCCACTGGAAGAGGACATGAAAGCTCTGATTGAGGTTTTGTGGTGGTGATCACTGATCGGTGAGGTGGAATGAGAATGAGAAACCCACTAATTAAATTGGGGTCTCTGCTTTGCTTTACAATTGGATAGATAAAAGGATT
Organism: Tripterygium wilfordii; assembly: GCF_013401445.1. NCBI lineage: Eukaryota > Viridiplantae > Streptophyta > Magnoliopsida > Celastrales > Celastraceae > Tripterygium > Tripterygium wilfordii. The sequence continues at coordinate 12,351,801 of NC_052253.1, read as the reverse complement.
AAAGATAAGTCATTTGTTGACCAATGTGTTTGTATTTGTAATTTTCTATTGCTTTGCTTTATGTGTAGATGCTGATGCACCCTATTATAGTAACATCTTGTGTCAATGAGAAGCTACCAGTACTTGCTGCTTACAAATTACAATACATTGATTCATATTCTCCCCACCACACCCAGTTGTAAGAACTATTATTGGATTCTAGCCCATTTCAACAAATACGATTTGCCACGATTGCAGACATGTTTGATTGTGTCTCAGACTCTCAATGCCCGTGGGGGTGATGCTACAACGTACAGACTCTTTTTGAGCTCTGTCTCGGCCCAATACTTTGGGCCTCCATGGACATTTTCCTGATGGTTATATTCCCAGTCACCATTTACATCTCTGCCTTTGCTGTTCTATACAGGAAAATGCTTCACCGTGATTTCTGGTGTCACGTAGGAAAATTTGGAACCAAACAAAAAAAAAATCTAAAAAAAATTTAAAGCCAATTTAATTCACGCCTATTACGATTCTCCCACTATGTTCTCAATTCTCATCTCCTTCCTTGATTCATGCACCAGAGATGAATTCAAGGAAATTTAAACACGACGATTCGATATTCAATCTAGGATGGTTTTCTTGGATAAAGGCAAACACTCATTTACATTTGTCAATTCATGTTTCCTAGGAAGCACACCGTGGTTTGCTATTAGCGTAGGTTCATCCTTTTCGATTCACACATACATATATTTTCCTTCGTCGATTCACATGTTTGGGTTGGAGATTAAAGACCAGGTCAGATAGTTTTATAGAGTTTCTAATTAGGAGACTAAAGATGATTCAATCTCTCATTCAATATCGTTTTATATAGGGTTTCAAATTAGGAGTCTCAAGATGATTCAGTCTCTCATTTAAAGCATTACGGTGCGATTTTCTGCGAGAAAGGCAAACCCAGCCCTCCCGGAGAATGCCTATTCAATTCGATACATGCATCTTATTCTTTACGCCTCTTATTTTGTTCACTGAGACCCCAAATCGCAAAACCTCTTTCTGTTCTACGGCGAACCGAACTTGAGTGTTGTTACTACTTGCGATCCATGCTGAGTCAAATTTACTTTCGGTAGCCTCCTGTTATTTAATGCATCTTCAAACTTATTATCTCTTCTTGTGTACCGAAATGAAAAATTGGTGATACATGAATTTCTGTTCCTCCTTTGCTTCTTCAATTGCCTCCTATGCGTTTGATGAAATGAAGCCTCTCTTTTGTCCTGCTTTCGCAGGTGTGTGTGAAACAAAGCAGCACCTCTCATTCCGTCTTCCCTGTGTTTTGGTTTTATGATTTGTTTATCTACCTTATTGGCTTTTATGGGCTTCTTGTCCATTTCAGTTTTTAATTAACTGCGTCTTGCCACTCGGTTTTCATATATAATAACAATGACCTACTTGTCCAATCACATAGATCAAACATATCTTGCCGAGATGCAGCGGATGCGCCGTAAAGCTCCTCAACTAGACTGACCAACCTTCAAGAAGCTTTCCTACCAGTCTTCTCCGAGTCATTCGCAAGGAAATTAGATTTTCCTTAACCAAACACCTGCATATGCATTAAGTTTATATATATAGTCCATAAACACCCACTAATCCAGAAACAAAAACAAAAACACAAAAAAAAGAAGAAGAAAGAGGCACGAAACTGAATAAACAAAATCGAATACACATGAAAAACGAAATTAATCGTCAAAATAAGATAGAGGAAAAAACCACTGACCTTAATCGATTAGGTTTGAGATAATTAAGACTATTGTAGTAGTTCGTTAAAGTTGTTGATGTAGGTGATAATTTGCGGTGAAAAACTCCTTTTCCCCTAACCTAGGGTTGTATTCATGGGTTTTTTAGTCATCTTGTAAAAGGGCATTATTGTCCAAGAGTTACAAAAAAACTTATGATGGTGTATTTAACAAAAATAACAATGTATTTAACCGTCTCCTTCCTTCTCTTTAATGGTCTACTGTTTTTTTTCTCCACAGCAGCAACCTCAAGGATTTTCTCACAACCGACCCCAAGTTTAAATATGTTTCAAATTTTCATTTTCATAATTGGTTCCTCAAAAGATTTTCAGAACTAGGTTTTTTTCCTTCTCATTTGGAGATTCAAGCTCCCAGAACTATGTTTTTCTCCTTTTGGATTCCAATAATAGTGTTAACTTTCTTAAATTATTTTAATAATTTTTGGTAGTCAGGAGAAAGTGAGAAAATAGAAGAATTTTTCTCTTTAATGTCACCGTCTCTCTCTTTGTAGTTATGGTCATAGTTTTTAGAGAAAAAAATGTGAAATGCGCCTATGCATACTTTCAAATCAAAGTAGTTTCGAGGGAGGGGGACACAAGTTGTTAGAATGTGAAATTCATTGGAAGCATAGCAAGATACCTACCCATCAATTGCCGACATAAAACTACATTACGCATGCACCACATAAAAAAGCATTCCGAATTATTTAAGGAACTAGTTAATTAAATCTAAGGTGAGAAGAAAAAACACACCTCAATCTTCTCCGTTGGGATTTCGTATCTATCACACAACCATACCTATCATCTTCTACAAAAAATCCTATTCTGAACATGTACAACAATTTAGTAAAGGCATGTCGCATATGGTAGTTGCTCATTTGCTCATACAAACTAGCGTTTCAAAAAAAAATTATGAGAATTCTAAATCACAAGCAAAACCGGTGCATAATGAGGTAAAGATGATTTCCAAAACACCGTCTAGTTGAAACAACTCCAATGTAAACAACTAATTAGAAGTGTTTTTTATTTCCCTTCTCCTTTACTTGGTGAGTTATATTTATCATAAGACTACCTCACATGATTCCGGTATCTACTAAATGTGAAGTCACCAAGTCCTAATCATTGGAATTGAAAACTAACATTCTTAGGCCATCCAAACCATAACTTAATTGATCAGAAAACAAAGATATAAGAACTGTCAAAAAATCATAAGTCCTCCAGATCATTTATCTAAAGCATCCACAAATTAAGTGAGAGACTTAGAAAGCACATGCTATGAAAAATAGGGTGTTGTTTAAGATGACCATGCACATTCTCCTTTTTCACCAAAACAAAGAAATTAAAATGAAAAAGATTACAATCTGATTATAAGTATCAAATTTCAAAAAGACTGACCACATAAAGTAGTAAGGGAAGAAATAATTATGTCCATATGCATATTTTCAAGTTATAGCTATTTAAAATTAAAAAAAAAAACTATAGCAAAGTTAGAATGTGAAAATGGAAGAAAAAAGGCACCAGTTTAAGTAGAGAAAGTAGTATAACTATTGCAACTACAACTTGAGCGACATTATGGCATGAACTCAAGAGAGATTTGAAAACAAGTATTGATAATCACCACCTAACAACATATATTCATCTTCAATTATATCATAATCAGGGGATGGAGATTTAACAAAATTCTGCTACATTTTTGTAAGTACTTTTCAGTCTGGCTTTTGCTAGGTAGATATATTCAGGATAATGTCTGGGCTACAAATAAATTGGCGCACACAATAAGTCATAAATTAAGGAAAGGTAGTTTACCTGATAAAATTTGATATGGATAAGAAAGCCAATGACATATCAGGGTCAGAATCAACAGAGCAAATGAGAACTTCAGGGTATGGAGAGCTAATAATATTGAAAAATCTGCATCATGTTGGGAACTACTATATTCTACAAATATACAACACCCTCAGTTAAACATAATGCAATCATAAAGATCAATTTTTGGAGTTAATATTCTCTAAAGGTAAGGTCAAATGATCTGTTATGGAGGATTGTGGTGAATGCTTTTCTAGTCAGAGATCGATAGTCTATGAAGAGATAAGGATTCAAGGTATGGAGGGCTAATATCGAAAAATTTGCATCATGTGGGGAACTAATATATTCTACAAATATACGACACCCTGAGTTAAACATAATGGATCACATAGATCTACTAGGTCATACCCCGTGCATTGCTGCGGTACATGCAAAATTCAAACAAATCAACACTAACCAAACACAGATAAAGCTTTTGCACCTGGTTTCAAGGTACATGTAACTTTTAAGTCATCTAATTGTACCAGCATTAGTCAAATGTATTAAGATTATAGTCCTTTTCACCAAGTATCACTAAACAAAACAATGCTCCAATAATAATTAATATCCGAAAAAATCAAAACACACAATTTAAACCCTAGGAGGAATCAAGCCAAGCCATTCTTAGTTTTATTGGAAGGAATCACCCTATGCCTCAACCAAGCCAAGTCATTCTTAGTTTTATTCATGCAAGGAATCACCCTTGTCTAAACTAAGCCACACCGAACCAAACCAAGCGAAGTTGAACCAACCTTATAACAAAAAAATCCAACTTTACAATTTAAACTCTCAAAATCCTAAACTGGCAGTCAAGACTAAAAAAAATCAACAAGAAAAGAAAGAATAAAAATAAAAATAAACCTAAAGCCAAACCCTACTAAACCCAATTATCAAAATTCCAAAAGCAAAAAACATACCCCTTTTTATTGGTTGGTGGAAGAAATTCTCAGTTTTATTCATGCAAGAAATCACCCTTGTCTAAACCAAGGCTTACCGAACCAAACCAAGCGAAATAGAACTAATCTTAAAACAAAAAGACCCCAACTTTACAATTTAGACTTTCAATATCATAAAAAATTTATGAATAAAGAATACAAATCAAAATAAATCACCAAAACAAGAATAATGATCAAATCAAATCCACAAGTATGAAAGATCTCCAAATCAAAACAACCAAACAAACGTGAAAAGAAAATTCCACACACCCAAAAAAAACACAAATCCTTCCCAGGAAAAAAAAATCACCAGTACTTGAAAATATAAATTAATAAAACAAACCATCAAACCCAAACAGGAAGATTTGGTCCAAGTAAAAACCCAAAAGAAAGCCATGAGGAAAGATTGAAAATCAAAATAAATGATCAAATCAAAACCCTAATTATGGATAATCCCAAAATCAGAAAACCAAAGAAGGCAGAACAAGAACAGATAAAAAAAAATCACATCAGAACACGAATACATAAATTAGTGAAACAAAATCGAAACCCAAAAGCAAAATTATCTCAAAATAAGCTGTACGACCAAATCCCCAATTAACTATGAAAAGAACAATAGTTCCAGACAATACCATGCATCCCCACAGGCAAACTTAGATGAATTCAGATTTTAGATTCTACTGTTGATAGTGAAACAGGCAAAAGTATCAATTCGGGAAGATATACACATGTACCCATCCAATTTCAGACGAAAAACACAGACAGTATCCTCTCAAAAGAAATTGAAGGTAAGCAATACGATCTACACATGGTATCAAATCAAAGAAATTAACACGTATCACCATCCTAATTACAAATACAAACAACATATAGCATTCACTGAGAGTACTGAAGGCAAGCATCAAAAGAAGGTTGAAGAAGACAACACCATATCAAAATAAGTAAATAAGAGCATGCGAGAAACCCTAATTTTTTTGAAGAAGAAGGAACGCAGAGAGAACTTGAGAGAGAAACTCTCTGAGAAGAATCGTTAGAATTGTTTCAAAAAACATAGCACTTGAATTTGAAAGAGGAGGCACACGGTAGGATCAGAGAAATTATTTTAGAGAGAGCCGCTACAAGTTTTTTAGGAAAACAACCCTTAAATCTGAAAGGGGAGACACGGTAGGATTTAGAGAGATTATTTTATAGAGAGCTGTTACAAATTTTTTGGGCAACCAAAAGAGGACCGTTGAATTTGAAAGAGGAGCCGTGGAGTACGATTAGAGAGACTGTTTATATTATTTTGAAAATTGGAGCCGTTAGAGAAATAAAAAAGTGAAATTGTGGATTTTTTTTAATGAAAAAAAAAAGTCGGTGGGGGAGAGAACAACAGCGGTTGTTTAGGGTTTTAGGGGAACAAAATTTGAAAATCAGTAGAAGCGAAGCAAGAACATTATGCAATACAACTCACAAGAAAAAAAAAGTCGGTCGGCTGAGGGAACAGAGTGGTGGTTTTAGGGGTTAGGGGAACAAATTTTGAAAATCGGTAGAATCAGACCTGAATGAACGAACTTCATGATTTCAGCCTTCAAATCTTCGATTTCTCTCTTCATCATCTCCTTTTCCCCTAGTCGAATAAGAGAACAGGAAGTGATGAATTGAGAAATTGAAGATACAGTAGAGAATAATCATCAGCTCCGTAGCAGTATCGGCGCCCTGCGATCATCAACTCCACAGCAGCATTGTCACCACGATCGCGAACACGTAGTGTTCTGCAATTTCAAAGAGTTCTTCGTCTGAAGTCTGAACCCTACCCTTTATTTAGGATCGCAAACCTTGGAGTTTCCTAATCGTTCATTTAAGCAAGTAGAAATGGGCCGGGCCTGCTCAAGAGTCGTTGAAAGGTCCAATGGGCCCTTTGTAGGAAACAATTACAGGTCCATATCGAATTCCCTCTTAACATTAATCGCGTCTATGGAGGTTTTCAAATGGTTTTCTTGCTCTACTTGCAATACCCATCATAGATCAAGACTGGTCAGTTTCTTCAGGTTCACTTCCATGATTTTTCTGCTCTGTTGAACTTGAATCTTACTATTACCTTTCACTCTTACGTGAATTTTACTACTCTTTTAGTCGGTCTCACTATCAAAATTTTGGATCTTCTGTCTGTATATTCATCTTCTTGATTGATTTTTGAAAAAACTCAAAAAGCTCTGCATAGTTTTTCTCTGGATTTTTCTGTTCTATTGGTAGTTTCTTTTTGCTCTGCATTTATTATACCCAAAAATTGTCTATTCCTATCTTTGCAACCTTCACAATTGAATTCTTGATTGATTCTATGAAAAACCCATGAATCTCTGCATAGTTCATCTCTGAATTTTCTGTTCGATTGGAGGTTTCTTCTTGTTGAAGATACATTATTGAAGATATTGTTCGTTTTGAACCACATGATCGTGAATTGAAAACACATATTCAATGTGAAAGGAGCTTAAACTTTGCATATAAAGCACTCTCCCCCGCCCTTGTATTTGTAAACTAGGTTATGTCAGACCCAATAAGTGAATATGTAGGGGCGCATCCAAGTATGAGCTCCGAGACTATGTTAAAATTCTAAGTCCAAACACATTAAATATATTATCCGCTCTGAGTCATGATCTGATGAATATATCTATATTTAGCTATTCCCAAGGGGAGACAATGCTGTCTGAAACCTGCCTGCACAATCTCTTGATGTTCATCTCTCTCTTATGGTTCTACGCTGGCTAGCCATCTTGTCTTCTCATTCAGCAGGGATGGAGTCGTAGGCCTTAAATAGAGCCTCATATAGACCCTTTCAATGGGGAACGAGGTTCTTCTTCCTTTTTTTCTCCATTGCATATAAATACCATTAACAATGAGAAATCACCTTCAGAAATAGATGAAGACAACAATCACTATAACAAAAGGAAGCCATGTCACCTATACAAAGGTCTGATATACAAAACTGTATATGTTTATATGCAACCTACAGAGACACAGAAGATTCCAGGATGAACCCAACTGGAATTATAGATTATGCGAATGTTGAGTCTGTAGTTCATCTGGGCACATTGACTCTGTCAATGGCATCCAATGCTTTTTCCTTGTCCTCAAGAATGATGGGAACAGCGGAAGGAAGCCTTTGAATAGTGGCTAATTCCCTCTCCACGGAGCAGCCACAGCTCTTGCTCAGTCTATCACTCTTCCTCAACTTTTTCTTTTCAGTGTCAAAGTCCACACTCTTACTAATTCGTGGCCGTGCGGTCCATTTTCTCGTACTTGAATCCAGCAACAATTGTTGTACTTCGGAGCTTACTGATGGTACATATGTAGACTTCTCTTTCTGCTGCTGATTTGACTTCGAAACGGACATCTGTACTGGAGACTTGAGAGGCAACTTGACAGCACCAGGTCCGGCATTAGCTTTGGAACGGCTAGCAAGATGGTGAAGCCATAATACTAGTTCAAAAATATAAGCTTCGGTTTTCTCCTTGTCTGCGTGGTAAAGAGTTTCAATCCTAGTTACATCCGTTGGATTTGGCCCAGCAGAAGGCTTCCTGTTTACCTCAGTACTGTTTACATACATACATCTTTTAGTCTCATGGTTTTCTAGATCTTATAAATAAAATAAACAACAGGAGAAAAAAAAAGGAGATGCAAAGACCAGTATATTGTTACTCACCCTGTGTTCGCCCACTCCCCGACCCAGCCAAATCCATGATGGGCTCTGATTTAGATCATTTGTAACAAAATAGTTAGAGAAAAGTCGCAAGATTAGGGATATCAAACAAATCATCGACGAAAACTTAGCTCTTCTTTGGAAGAGCAAGCCATCTTACTTGGCTGTGTTGGTGGAAACAGGAACAAGCCACCGCAAAGTCTTCTCCATCTCGTCTTTGATCTCTTCAACAGTGAGCTGCAAAATGCAAATCAATATAACGAGAAAGGGCAATGGAATGAAAGTTATTCTCTTCGCAATGTTTCTTTCTGCTGTGGAAATGACAGATGAAATCTTCTTGTTAAATTATTTTAGGAAAAGTACAAAACAATTCATTAGTTACATCTTTCTTATCGAAAATGGTGCTTCCCGGTGCACCACTAGGTTGCGTTTTCTAATGAAAATAAACAATTTTTTATTTAAAATTTTGATATAATACCTCTTCTTTCACGTGAAAAGATTGTATTCTGGAGCGTAGACCTGATATTATATTAGGGGGCAAGCTCTGATATAACGCATCTCTTGTATTTGAAGGCATATTACTTGAACGAGCTACCTGGTACCATCAAAGAAGTTCCTTTTAAAAGGCATGAAAAGAGAGTGTGTGTGTGTGTGTGTATATATATATATATAAATTCTAAATTAGCACATGAATATAGGTTATGTAAATTCTAAATTAGCACAACCCTAGTAATTGTAGGTAATACAGCCCACGTAAAGATATCTTTTATACTAAAAACTGCTCAAAAATCACTTATAGATACATTGTGCACTGAAACTGCTCAAAAATTACTGAAAATTGTGTAAGAAGTACCATATTTAAGATTAATACTCGTATTTGATAAGGAAAATGCTTGTATTTAGGACCATCAGCTGCATATGATGTGCATATAAGAGTGTGTACGCTCATAAAACCATCAAACAAGTTGTTTTGTCAAAGTCTCAGACTTATGAAGATAAGAGTCAAAACTTAGAAGATTGCACAAATTAGTGCAAAGTAGTCGGTCTCTCTCATATGATGTGTCCCAGCAAGAAGTAAATGTTATTGAAGGCAATTGTGAGAGCTCAAAATTACTGTAGTTCATGAAAATGAAAATTGGACGACACAGAGAAAGGATATAGAGCAATGAGCAAAGATGCTATACTCACAAGAGTGTCAATTTGCATAACTATATTTGCATAATGCAAATCGAGGCCAGCAGGTCCCAGTCTTTGACAATAGCTCACAGATTCTTTAACTGGTGTAGTAGAACTATCTGCAAGACAAAAGAACATCATTAAGATCACCAATTAATTTGCGTGCCCCAGTTATTGACAACCATCGGAAGCCGATGGTATAAAGGATCATGGGAAATTTGTGGGTGGTAGCTGGATCAACAGAATGTTAACTGTACAGCTTGGAAGAACAATAGTAAAAGAAAAGAGCTGAAGGGGTTGACTCATTTACTATTTAAAGGAAATAAAAGTGAGGGTGGGAAGGTAAATAACGAGAAACTTCACCCTCCTCTTTCCCTAGCTTCCTCTTGGATCTCCTCCTCTAAAACAAGGCACTAGTTTTTGTGAAGAGGTAACAACTCCTTGGTTACCATTTCACTGAAGTTCTATTGCCATTCCAAAAGAAAAGGAGAAAAATAAAAGAGAGTAAAATATCAATAGTTCATAAGTAATACAGTACTAAGCTTGCAAAGTAAAATTTTAGATTATTTATGGTGAAAATTCTCCAACTAGTAGTTCAGAAGCAATATTTGTATATGATTGGCAAGAATGGATACCAGCACTGCCAAAGGTATTGTGTATCTCCAATAGTATATAGTGTACAATATCAGCAAGCTTCTCCATCACCTGGAACCCAAAACAATGGATCACTTAACTGGAATCACCAACTTCTTTTAATTATCATTAGTAGTAGAGAGTTGCAATATTGAAGATGCAAGTAAGTATGTAACACACAAGCAGATGAACATTATTTTTCTAAGCAATGGTCACGGAGAAATTAAGTAGATGGTCTGCATAAAGGCTGAGGAATTCAGAATTCATCAATTTAATGGAAAGCAGTCGCTAGAGAAATTCAAGAGAAGAGCTACCTCTTCCAAACTTCTGGACCAAAGCGATTTTTTCTTTAGACCTTTTACTTGCTTTTTTTGTCTCTTTAGTTCAGTCCTTATGATTACAAGGCTGTCACCTACATTTCAAGGGTACAATTCAAAATGTAGTTAGTATTAAGTAAAGAGCAAAGCATAAAATTTGATCAAGTTATATGAAGAATAAATATCAAGATTAAGCTTCCCGAAAAATATTATTTACTTATTTATTTTTTAAAATGATTTTAAATCGAAGACATATCGCCTATCACTTAGGATATGCAAAATATTATAAATAATGGGCAAGTTGCTTTTGGCAAATTACACCAAAAACAACTAGGAGGATCTTTTCTATTAACAAGTCACCATCCAAGCTTAGGCATAAAAGTATAAAACTATAGGGAATGCCCAAATGCCGCCTCCCCAACCGTTTGCAGCAGCCCACTTGACGATGGTATGAGCACAGGAAAAATTCATGTTATATGTCTGGATTAGAATAGCAATAATACTCACACGCGCACACACAAAATTTTCAATATTCATGTTGTATGTCTGGACTCTGGATCACTAAAGATGCCGTTTGACTAGGCCAACAAGAAAATTCTGAATAATACAGTTTCAATAATGACTATGAGTTGCACAACACTAATTGACTAGCTCCAGCTTTAATTAAAGGCCTGTTTCCTATATATGCAAATGAAATAAATGATAAGGAGATGGAGTAATCACCTTTTTGATTGGCACGTGAACTATTCTCCAGCCTCTTAAAACGATAATTTTGTTCAATTCTGTCCAACAATTGCAACTCCTGGTATAGCTCCTGCAATCCAGAGAAAAAGATCTTTTTATTATTGAGAATAAGCCATAAAAGTTGAAACATTACCAAGTGCAGCCTACACGTGGTTAAATAAAAAAAACGATTTCTAATTTATTAAACTCATTGAAACAAATCTAGGAAAAAACATCTTTGCAATGTCAGGTAAGGCTATACACATCTTACACCTCATCCCACCTCCATTCTGCTTGTGCATAAGAGTCGTCATGGCTGCAGTGAAGGAACTTTACCAATGTTTTGACAAAAAAGGGAAAACTAATAACTTGTGTATTATAGTAAAAGTAAGAATGACCCTTACAGCCGTATGCTGAACCAAATTCATCAGAAGCTCTATAACAGATTCTGCCTCGTCTTTTAATTGCCGCTGAGGAGTAAGATCTCTGCTAACTCTGGATAGGAAATAATAAATCACTAATTAAAAAATATAACCCAAAAAAGACACACATACATGCAGTAAAGTCAGTAGCAGACTTCAATAAAGGTTTATTCATTATACTTCTCAAAATAGCGGTCTAAGTTGTGCCACTGAGGATCTTTACAACGGTTTCCAAAACGAATTACTTCTCCTGAAAAGATTTTCAACTCCTCCCTGCAAAAATAAGTTAGACAATTCTTGAGGATACCATGGAGGAAACACTACAGCCATTTTATACGGTATTCACCTCTTGTCATCTTCAACAATCCTTAGAAGTTCATCCATATCTTTTGATACAAGATTTTGCACACCTTCAGAAAGAAGTACCACTTCTTTCAAATTCCTTATACTTCTTCTTAAAAGAGACTGCATGAGATTGGAACCTTTGACAATTGTATTTGCTACTTCAAAAGATAAAATTTCCAGTTCATTGCCTTTAGTTGCCACGCCAGAAATAAATCCACTGTTAGGGTTTAAATTTGTCATGCTACTTCCCAGTGTATCCAGAACCTCCACTGCTTTACCAAGTCCAACAGTACCAGCCCTTCCTAAACGTGAACTGACCTCTGAAACCTGCAACATGATGGCATATTATTTAGTGAAGGTTACCACGTTATTAAAACGGAGAGAAGTATGTTCTACATTAGGTTTTTCAGTTTTCGGTCGGTTCTTTAAAGAAATATGTAAATTTTTTAGAAAATAACCGATCGATCGGTTCAGTTATCAGTCCGTATGGTTATGATCGGTAATTTTGGACAGCGCTACTCAGGAGAGGCCTAATTAAGTGCCACTATAATTTTGCCACTCTCATGAAACCAAAAAAGATTCCCTGCCGGAAAATAATGAGCACGCGCATAAACAGAGTTCATTTAGTACTTGCCTCTTCTCAATTTCTACCATCTAATGCTGCACCATTTTCCTAAATTGGCAATGAATGCCAAAAAACAAAGAAATGTTAACAATACTTACTGTAAATATTAGCACTAAGACAACCCTATAAGACTTTCCAGAATCTTTCAGCATAAGTAAGGTCTAGCAAACATATATAAACCCTTCATTGATTCTACTAATTGAGATTTGCACGGAACTTAAAGAAAAACATAATGAAAAATACACAAAATGTCAACCAAGGGATTCTGGCCTTAGCCACTGCTGCCGGCTTAGAACTTACCGATCGAGACTTGAGGATTTGAAAGCGAGGAATACCATCGTAGAAATCTTCAGTATTAGTACCATACTGGGCCGTGCCCACCTCAGGATATGAAAGGGTTTCATTTACTTGCTTCGTCTCCCTCTCCTCCAGTTGCTTCTCCATGCTTTCCGTTCCCTGCCAGGGCGGAGCCAATTTGCTTTCCACGTCCGACCGGCGACCTGAAGCTGCCTTGTAAGTCTCACCATGGCCGTTCCTTTTGTCACTCACCTTCTGATGCTCGTTACCTCTGCTAGAACTCTTAGAACAAAGCCCTCCCATGCTGGTTCACACCACTACAGGCAGGGAAGCGAGAAAGAAGGGCTCAAATGGTAGAATTGCACAAAATCCTCCGATACCCAATAAAAATTAGTTAAATAGAAATCAAATAAACGGCTAGGAACACAGAACTGAAGGAAAACTGATTGATTCTTGACCCATAAATCAACTACTTGTGATCGAAGTCAATAGTTCAAACCAGCACAAGCCGCCAATCAAAAGCAAACTGAGGAACTACTGCAACCCAAAAATATTGAATTTAACAAAAGTGGGTTCGTGGGTCATACCATCAAAGAGAAGGATGGAGAGGAGAGTCGTTTACAAGCCGAATATGTTCTTCCAGAATTGAAGAGGAATGGGACAAATGGAAGAAAATCCACACCATCCAACACGTAAAATAATAAATAAATAAAGACAAGGGAGAAGAACCTGCATATATTTGGGGGTTTTGATTGTGTGAGAAGGCGTTGTGTGCAGGACTCTGGTGGGGTAAAAGGTCTGCGATTTGTCTCAGGCTACCGGCTTGGACTTCTGGAGAACTGGTCAAGTTTTCAACGTTCAACCTGCTGCGTTTGACTCTTCTTCAACAATTTTCTTCTTTATTCTATTGTCTCCAGACTTTACTGTTTGATAGAGCTTTTGGCATTGCGATTGAGCCAGATTCTAATACTTGGTGATGATATGAACATCGAACTAGAATATGAGTTGGTTTGTCATGTTACGTAAAACTATCATAGCATCATACTTACACGTATAGAAACAACTGTCACCGCAGTAACACAATCAACGTGGCAGCAATGCGGAGCAACACAAATCTTATGGTGAAGAACATTGTAAGTCTTATAGTCTCATATCGGATTGGATAACTTGAATAGTGGTATATAAGTAAAAAGGTTCAACTCAATCTCACAGAAGTACATAAAACATGTTCCAAGAAAACAAATACGAGTCGACTTTTTGGTATGGGGTTTTTGGCGTAACGATTGACAAGTCTTATAGTGAAGAACATTGTAAGTCTTATAGTCTCATATCGGATTGGATAACTCGAATAGTTGTATATAAGTAAAAAGGTTTAGCTCAATCTCATACAAATAATACGTTTTATGGGTCTAAGTACATAAAACATGCTCCAAGAGGACAAACACGTGTCGACTTTTTGGTATGGGGTTTTTGGCGTAACGATTGAGTTAGAGTTGATAAGACAATTGAATACACCTTTGATGACACACAAATCACGAGCACTTGAAAATCTCATTTTTAGAGCATATTGACAGTTGGAAAAAGTATTAACGTGATGAATCGAATATGAGCTCTCCAATATGAATGAGAGACATGTGTCAATAATTACATCTTACATCAAATTACATAATGGGCTTAAAAATCAAATGACGACTGTCAATAAATAACAAATTCGTTAGGACTCGTGGCCCAAAGCAAAAAATATGTTTTTGGGCTTGGATTTTCAACATGATATCAAAACCAAAAACTCGATCCGTTTGGACTTCACCTCTACTTATTCACTTGTTGAATCTGATTGACATAACTCAAATCACAAATGCGAGAGAGTGTTAAGACTAAACACAATATGTTTAAAATAAAGTGCATATAGTGCTCATCCTGCTGCATATGGTGGCGGCAAAAAATTTGATCCCAGCACCTTACGCTTTCTTCGTTTTTTCTTTTATTTTTGAAAATCCTCCTCCAAAACGTTACCGTTTCATTTTCCTCACAAAATTTTCAAAATAGAAATTCTATGTTCGGCGTTCGGTTTCTCTGGTGAACCAGGTCAGCTTCACTCGAAAATCCAGATCGATCGCGTCGAAAGTCGAAACTGATCTGTTTCAATGAACTAAAACTTTGATTTCTGAAAGACGAGGTTATTGTTTGTGAAGATTCGTTGTTTTTGATGTTATATGCGTATGCGTTTGATTTGATATCTTCTGTTTTATTTTCACAATTCTTATTGATTGTTCATATTTGAGCTTCGTCTGGATCCGCAATGAACTAAGCACATATGTGTTTTGTGCTTGATTTTGTATAATTTTGTAGTCTCTTGCGCGGTAGTTTATCAGAGGAAAGCAATGGCGACGACAGCTTGTTTTATCATCGTAAGCCGGAATGATATCCCTATATATGAAGCTGAAGTTGGATCTGCTGCTAAAGTATAGAATCTATAGCTTCGTTGTGCATTTCTTTTTCATCCGTTTATGTTCTTCCGTTTGAATTTTGATGTTTGGCGAATCTGACTTTTTTGGCATTTGCTGTAAATTACATAACCACAGAGAGAAGATGCTGCTCAGCTGCATCAATTCGTATTACATGCAGCTCTAGATATTGTTCAGGACCTTGCTTGGACTACTAGTGCCATGTAAATTTTGTTTCTGAAAACAGATCTTGTCCACACATTTTGTTCTACTTTCTCTTATTTTGTTAATGTTGTATTCTTGGCAGGTTCTTGAAAGCAGTTGATAGGTTTAATGATCTGGCGGTGTCAGTATATGTGACGGCAGGTCATATCCCCTATGATGGTTAATTTGTGCAGCTATTAGACAATGATTTTGTAATTTGTAGTCAATCATGGCATAGTGCATTGATATAATCGTGGCTGCTTTTCTTGTTTAATGGCGTATGAGTTTTTAAGTACATGCCAGCATGTGAATTGTGCAGGTTGAGAGTGTCATCTCATTGTATTCTCTCCAGATCTGGTGTCATCAGATCACTTGCTTGTGTGCGATGTTCTGTGTGATGTTGAAGCCACATTTTGTGATACTCTTAAATTGAATTGGTCGATAGACACACACACAAACATTTGGTGCCATGTTAACCATAACAGTGCATGACTGGTATGAATTTGGTGCTTTTCTCTATTACTCTACTGAAAATGGTTATTTAAAGTGGCGCCGATGACTCCATAGTCTATGCAGATTGCATAATTGCTTCCATCTTGGCTGTCTTATGTGTGGCATGGGTTTATGCATGCACTTTGCTTTTAGAGTGTGAGCCTTTAAATTTTGCTCATAAATTATCTGTTGGTTTGCTGTTTTTGTTTCTCTTTTCTTTGACTGGTCATACATACACGATTTATGCTACTTCATGACTCACGCAACGATGATGGAATCAAGAGCTTTTTCCAAGATGTTCATGAGCGTTATATAAAGGTAAGACTGTTGATTTTCTTCAAGAGCTATTGTTCATTGTCATTGATGATTTAACTTTCATGTGTAGCATTTTATTTTAGGTATCTAATTGTAGATTGATATGCATGCTAAAACTTTTTATAGATGTTATGAGGTAACAAAGGAATGTGGAGTAACATATTCCATACATAGCTAAACATAACATGCAGTTTTGGTAATCTCTAACTACACACACTGCTTGTTCAAGAAGCTTGAATGATCTGCCTAAGATGGTTTTTGCTACAGCGTGTAAAGAAATGATTCATGGGTTTGGAACTGTCTGACCAATGTTTTCTGGCTGGTATGAATTAGGATCTGAATTGAGTTAAAGAACAAATGGTGGTTAGAATTTGGCAATCATATAGCTGGACAGGTTCAATAGATATGTATCTTATACATGGAAGTCCGAATAATCACAATTTCCTAGGAACATAAACATGTGTTGATTCTTAAGATATATGAACTCCCTCAGAAAACTGATCTAGCCCTGATCAAGTTGATGTAGTAGCCTCAGAAAACTGATCTAGTGCTGATCCAGTTGTGAGGTAGCCTATATATGGGAGGTGCATATGTTTTTTTTTTCTTTTTTCCTTTCTATATGAAGTCATGCAATACATTTGGAATTTCTGTCTTAGAAGTGTTTTCCAATTAGGAATTTTAGAATATGAGATTATTAAAGAATGAGTTTGGACATCAGCTTTGGTATAGGACCAAAATTTGAATTGGAGCTGGTGAAACATGCTTGCTAAAAAAAATTTGGCCACAATTGGTATTCGGTTTTAAGAACTAATATATTTGGCTATTATTAACAGAGAATTGATTCTCTGTCTCATGTAAAATTCTTTCAAAATGTGTTTTGCACATTTTGGGTGTTTTTAATTGATTTTCTATTGGTATATAAATAGTAACGACGGGATCAATGTGACATTCAAAAATCTGATGAATTTGCAGACTCTTCTCAATCCCCTCTATTTGTCTGATTCACGCGTTACGTCATCACATTTTGATACAAAAGTTCGTGCACCAGCTAGAAATTATCTGTAGAGGCTTCCCTGTTTGGGATTATGCACGGGACCTTTTGCCATTCAACTTTTAAAGCTTCAAACGTTGGGTTCCTGGAGGCTTCAATATTTGGGATTGGGTCATTGGAGCTTCGGCGGTTGAACTTTCAATTTTCCAAGATTAGGTTCTGCCGACATTTTTTCATAATTTTAATTGGAGTTTTTTTATGAAGATATCCCTTGATTGTAAAGATTAGTGTTTAAATTCTATGCTGATTAGATATCAGATATATGCCTTAGGCTTGCTAATCATGCTGGAATATGTGCTCCTCAAGTCCATTGTAGTTTCAAATAGCTTTTGTACCTTGATTTTCAAATGTTTCAGCAGCAAACGGTTAAGATTCGCGTGGATGGATTCGTAACAGAGACAAAATTAAGATGATGTTCATATTGCTTAAGTTGCAGAATTTGTAAACTTTACCGTCAATTGCTCCTCTTTGTTCATCACCAAAAGAGGATCAATGATTTATGTGTCGAAAACTTCTATTTACTGATCTTGTTTAACTTAGACTTTGGTTGTTTACCTGTGATTCTTTATTTTGGTGTGCAATTTCTTCACTATCCTTCTGTTCCCCAACCCCTGAAGCCCTTGGTTTTTTTGTCCATGATGATGATGGCTACGGCAACGATGGGGAAAGATGAGATCTTAGCTTGTTTTTAACCCACTCAATCATCCTTTTTGCTTTCCTTGAGTTAGCTCGATCAGCTGATATGTGTGTCACAACAGGACCTATCTTATTCATCGGACCTGAATTACTAGGTACTGTTCTCTGAGCCACTCACTTGTCACATTTGATGACCTTGGGGATGCAGGATCAAAACGATGACTGGACCATGTCTGACTCGCCGATTCAGCTTTGCAGCCACTGTTGGCCTGTGCTGGTTTGCTGAGATGACCAGCTACTGTAAGGCTGTGAACTAGAGCTTGAATCACTTGTACTCTCCTCCAATTCCTGATAGGAAGCAAAGGCTCATGACTGACTGGTCTGATTCACTGGTCGACTAAGTGACTCCAGTCTGTCCACAATGGCCTTCACATTCCAACAAGGAACCGGACTCGGTGCCTCAGCTCTTGCATTGCGGACTTAGAAGTTAGAAGCCCTAATGTTGCAACCTATTTAACTAGGAGCCTGAGAACTCATCATCATCTGCTGCTCAAGTCATCTCTGCTCTTACCGAGCCTTTGATATGCCTCTATTCGTCTACTCCCAGCAAAAAACACGGTTCTTTTGGAATCGAATTCAATATGTGAGCCATACTGGTTCTTAAAACATCCGAATATCCAGAACTTAATTGCAACGCGGAACTGCCAGATTCAAGTCTTTTGAATAAATAATATTTTCTAGGAGTCAAAAAAAATAAAAAAAAAAATTAAAATGTGCACCATATAATAAGTCAGCAAATACCGTCAACATAATAAAATTATGATCCATCACAAAAGAAAATCTCTCTCCAAAATGACCATATATGGAATAACCCACCCACAAAAAATACGGGCATAAATATCACAAGGATACAAGTGCGGCTCTAGCTTCTCTTCCAGTCAAATGTATGTTTCTTTCTTCCTGAAAGAACATTTGCTTCACAGCAACATAAACATAAATACTATCCAATTTCCACTTTCGGCGGCCCACAAGTTCTTCGAGATTTACAATTGCCACTGGTGATTTCCAACTATGTTAGTTTTCACCTAGATTTTGGTTGGAGGACCGACAAAACATCTCCAAAAGCTGGTACTGTTCCAGGTTGGAATAATTACTTCTCTAATTCCTATTTCTTTTATTTCAAGGTAATGAAAAAAGAGCTTACTTATTCATTAGAGCGTTTCAAGTAGACAAGCACTCCAACGCATGTTATAGCTACTGCACTTGCAAAGACATTTGTGTGGAGAGATGTCCATCCACTACTCAGGACGTTTTCACTCAATTGGGTACTTGTTTGTTGGCTCGAATCCGAAAAGTCTAGATGCAACCTTAAGACCTGAAACCAGATGACAGATAATGAACAAATAAATGAATGTATAAATAGAACAATCCTCAATTCACATCAAACCAAACAAATATGCAACTTAAGCATCCCAAAAAGAAAATGCAGATCATACAAATAAACGCATATATATACAACGGAAATTATTATTACCTTCAATCCAGCTGATCTAGCATGGCTAACAGCACCAATAAGATCGACATCAGTGGCAAGTATCACTTTATCACCTTCGTCATCCTCATACTACAAAAAATCAAAGAATAAACAGTACTGGAAAATCATCCAGCCAAGAATAAAAAGAATCACTTACATTATTCAAATTACCTACCAAAAGCTTAGCATGATCTTGATCACTAACCACACCAATCCTTTGCATCACACCAGAGATCAACTCATCTAAACTTTCTGAACCTGAAATAAAAAAGGCAAGTGTATTGCTTCTTGGTTTTGTTCCATATCCTTTGTAAAGCGCTTCTTTTACAGGTAAAAAATAGCCTTTTCCAAAATTTCTAGCGACCTAAAATTGTATAAGCTTCTTGCAATGTACTTCCAACTTACAAGAGAGGTTCAAGTTTAACCTTTTTTATAAAAAAATCAAGATTCTCAACATGGAAGTAAAATCATATCACAACATACTTCGTAAAAGTAGAGAGCGACTAACTCAGGTCATAATTACATAAAGGCTTTGGCAGTAGATCCTCACTCACCGCAATTGAACCGATGCATGCGACCCTTAAGATCCTCAAATTTGAAGGCAAAAGAATTTCCAAGACCAAGAGATGGATATTTCCCATGTTCTGTACCATCTGATGTCATTAGTCCAGACATTTCACTGGGAACAAATTTAGCCAGGTTAGTCACAAACCGATAAAGTCCGTTAAGGTAATGGCAAATATATGGCAGCAAAAGTGACACCTATGGGTGTCGAAATCATCTGGTGGCTCCAAAGCAAGAGCTGAATCCCAGAACTTCTGCATCATTGTATTTGCCATATCGTTGACAGCTCCAGAGCCATTTTCAACCTTAAACACAACAAGAAGCTTGTAATGGTGTATCATCCTTAACCAACAGAATAAGGTAAATACTATTACAAACATACCCATAATTTAACATTGTTTATTTATACCGCACTACTTTTGCAATGAATTGTATTAAGCATTAGAATATCCTCAAAGTAAAATCTAACCCCCTCATGTATTTACATGTCATTATGTCAAAACTTCGCATACTATATTCAGCAACTTTACCATAGAAATTGCTGCATGAGAAATCTGCAGAACATCGATACAAGCAGCAACAGATCCATCTGCGCATAGGTGAGGCAAATGAATAAACTGACAAAGTTGAAACTAAAGAATTAATGAATCAACGCTCACCTTTGTCCACAACAGGAAGATGCAAAAACTTCCCATCATGCATTATATGCAATGCATCAAGGATTGTTGTCTCTAGCGTTGCACATTCAGGATTTGGTGTCATTACCTGCAGCATTACAGGAAAGATAATTGAGATTGTAAAAGACTCATTATGTGCACTGATTAAAATCATTAACCAAGATTAACATTTTTACTTGTTAATATTAGTTACATTGTCTATCAACCCAATAAGTTAACTTGTTGGGTTGGAACATTCACATCATTTATATATATTCTAACTCCCCCTCACGAGTGGGTTGGGGCAATTTGATGGCCCAACACGTGCACAACAAACGAGGCCCAACAATATGGCTACTCTCACAAAGCCCACAAAGCCCACACTTGGGGCAACAACAAATAAAAGGAGGAGGAAAGAGAAGAAAAGTATTTAGGGAAGAGAGCGATACTAGTTTCAAGATCAACTTCAACTGATCCAAAAAAGAATGCGTATATAAAACATTTCCTAAAGCAGATATTTCTGGGAAAAAGAAAAACAAATAGAACAACGCAAGTCGAAGTAGGAACAAGGCATGAGGTTTTCATGGCAAACCTTTTCTACCAAAGTCAATTCAGGTGACAGATTTTGCGCCACAACTCGCATTAGTATATCTTTCGAACTGAAATGCAAAAACAGTAGTTCACGTAAGCAAAAACCATGGATAAAAAATCGAAAACAAAAGGTCACTTTTAAAGACAGATTTTGCGCCACAACTCGCATTAGTATATCTTTTGAACTGAAATGCAGCAGCAGTAGTTCATGTACGCAAAAACCATAGACAAAAATGGAAAACAAAAGGTCATTTTTATCTGATGCATTTATACATTTATACAAAAAGCCATCCAAGAAAAGAATAATACGTGAGTATCCCCTGTAGTTTGTTTCCGGTCACAACAACAACTGAATTAACATGCAGCTCCCGCATCTTCTTCGCAGCAACATACACAGGATCCGATGGAGAAGAAATCGCAGGCCTATAGAGACATAAAACCACAAAAATTGGTAACATAAGACAAACCCCAAACCCATCACATGGAAACTGTATTCCTCAAAACCAGTCAAAAGGTATTGAAGCACAAATATACTTAGTATGTTCAGCAATTATTGTTGACAATGAGGGCTTGAACATCCGCTCCCTCATAGTTTCTATGAACGCATAAGGAGCTGAAACAGAATGAGAGAAAAAAATTAAAGGGAAGTAAACACATGTAAGTTAAAAAAGAATAATTTCAAAATTTGGAAGATTGAAATTTGAAACAAGTTGTACAAGAAGTAGCAGGGGTACTTCCCCTGAAGAAGTCACATCAGTACAGGTTATTTGGTACTTCTTTGTATATCTTTTTGAACGCAGTTGGGGTATAACTACTTGAGGAAGTTAAATATTTCACATTTTCCTTTTCTTGAAGCAATGGAAACCCTATGATTTGCACCGCTAAATGCTAGAGAGTTGTAGTGGCCCCTCACGCCAAGCATCAGTAAGATAAAGGGTTTTCTTTAGGGCTACGGTAACTCAAACCAAGGTCTCCTAGTTGGAAGTGTTTAACCCACACCAACTAATCCACGCACAAGGGGACACATAATCTTAGTAAAGGTAAACAACTCTCATACACAAGACTCCCACAATGAGCGGGGTTGGGAACAAGTAGTGTGACCTCTAAATTGCACCCTTGCAACTCCACCACAGGAGCACATAATGTTAATATTATGTTAACACGTTTACATTAAGAATGTACTTAAAAAAAGTAAATGAAAACACCCATCCACTTGCAATGCAAAAATATCATAATTGGGTGGAAAAAAAAACCCCTGTTGATAAGCAAAAAGTTCACAGATCTGATAAGTTCAAGGAAGCCTTTTCAGAATTCAACCAATGGAAAGATTCATACAGTAGTTGATATCTAATGCATCAGGCATGTCAGTAACATGACAGCAGTAACAAACACTTCTATACAATCATTCAAGCAGGCGGCAACACTGAATAAAGAACGTAGCTCTCTATAGTCTATAATATTTCTAAAACAAATTTTAAAAAGAACAAACCAGAAAAATTGCTTCCCCATTGACGTTCCACCCCTTCCACTGCAGCAGCAATGGCACTACCCTGCTCAGCGGCCTTCTCCATTCTGGATATAGCATCATAGAGGCACTTCGTGATATCAAGCAACGCAATAACTTCACCATTCTCTACAACAGGAAGATGCCTGAATTTACCTGTAAAAAAGTGGTAAAACATGAGATGCTATTCAATGCATGTTCCGAGAGGTGGCAACCAAAGGCCATGCGATAAAATACAATCTTCTAGAAATAAGAATACAAGCTAACCCTGGACCATCTTCTGGAGAGCTTCAATGGCTAAGGAATCTGAAGTGACGAAAATAGGATTTCGAGTCATGATTTTCGACACTATCGTTTGCTCAGGTCTCAACCCCTCGGCTATCACCCTAGTGGCAATGTCCTGCCCAACCGTAGCCCCAAAAGAACCAAATAAATAAATAAATGGATAAGTCAACAGCCGCAAAAAAGTAAGAGAGAACAGCCAAAAACTAAGACAACAGAAGATAAACACCTTGTCAGTAACAATCCCAGAGAGTAAAGCATTGGCATCAGTCAACAAAACAGCATTCACACGACGAGCTGCCATCCTGCGGCAAGCATCGGACACAGTTGTCCCCTCAGGAATCGTGAGGGCCTTGGACAACCTCAGCTTTTTCACCGTCCTGTCTCCACTCACGGACCTCAATAAATTCCAAAGAAAAAACACATTCAATAAAATATACCAAACCGCCGTCCAAACTCAATCAATTCCAACCCTAGAAATCACTGATAAACGGAAATTGACACTGGAGAAGTTATTTCTCAAATATGCTTAGTTATATGACAAATCAACAAACTACATCCATAGAACAAAGGGGGTGAAAAATTTCAGGGAAGAAAAAAAGGAAAAAAAGAGAGAGGAAGGAAGAGGAAACATACGATTGTGCCGGAGGAGAAGATGGCTTAGAAACATTTCCATTAGTGCCGTTCTCGGTGACCGCCGATTTTCTGGCGACAGGGCCACGTTTCTGGGTGAGATTGCTCCTCCTCGCAACTTGGCTACTCATCTTCTTCCACTGTTGACCTGGGCTCTCGATTCCCAAAAGAGTTTGATCAATAACAGCACCAAATTATGCGAGAGAGGGGAATTAGGGTTTGGGGAAGATATCAGGGTTAGGAGGTCTAACCCCCCCTCTCGGTCTCTGTGTTTCGCTTTCTTTTCCCCGCCTGTGCTTGATCGAGCGGGGCAGATATTTAATCAAATTATCTACGAGTGTTCAAAACTTCAAATTAATTATTATCGCCAATTTCTATTAAAATCTTTTTTATATTTAAAAGAGAATTTTAATAGCAAGATCTTCTCAATAAAAAAGAATTTTAATAGCAATAATTATTTTATGCATACTTAGATATTATAATACATATCTTATATTAGATTACCTAAGCATGAATCTGTCGGTAAAATAAGGAACGATTATAGAGAATTTATTACAATAGAGTTTTGCATCATATTACCTATTGATTCTCTATTCTACAGAATATGAACAATAATTCCCTCTATTTAGAGAACCATTATTCACTTTTCTAAACATAAAATAATAATATTTTTTTATTATTTTATTTTATCTCTCACTCCTCCCTTCCTCTCTTCTTTCTCCTCACTTTTCTCTTTCTTCTCAATCTATCTCCTCACTTTTTTTTCTCTCTCCCCTCACTCCTCACTCCTCACTTTTTTTCTCTCTCATCTCTATCATCGTTTTTCTCTCTCATCTTCTCTCTTCAACGACATCTCTTATACTCCAGACCATGAAATGAAGCCAAACAAAAAGTAGTTAAATTTCTCCAATTTTTAACGACATTAGTTAATTATTTTAAATAACATTAATTGATTAATATTAAATATAATGAATCTATTGTTTTAAAATGAATTAATTTATTATTTTAAATAGAAGTAGTTTATATTGATACAATAAACAAATGAAAGAAAAAAAAATATTATTTTAATAGAGTAGAGAATATGATAAGTAATCTGATGCAGTGTTGGTTGGATATAGAATTTGTAAAATAGGGGAAAGTGATATCTTATTTGTATTTTAAGGAATCTGTTAAGGGAAATTGATGTAGGTGCTCTTAAATACAACCTTATATTTTGGAATATGTGGGACTCAAATCAGTGGATACACTTATCATTTCACTTGTCCACTCCTAAAAATTCTCTTAAAAAGTTCCATATCAAATGGACATTTTTAAAAATATTTTGTAACATTTTAGTTACTATATTATAACAAACTTGAATTTTAAATTACTAAATTCTGACTCGATCATTCTATGGTCGAGTTATAAGATGTCTACTCTTTCAATTACTAAAAATTGCATTAATCATATTTACGGACATTAGTTGTATTACTTTTTCTTTAAAAAAATATTTGATAGTGTGGTAATTTATTTTATTTTGTTTTTTAACCTTTTAAAATAAGTCAATTTTATCTATCAAAATGATCAATTTTTCTCTTCTAAATCAAATGTTACAATACATTAGCTTCTTTTTTAAAAAATTTTTTTTTCTCTATAAAAAAAGAAACAATTTTCCCTTTGCATTTTGTCAAAACATGGACACAGAGAAAGTATTAGCCCACAGAAAGTCCATGGGCGTAACTTGAAGAATACGAACAGGACTAGAATGGGCTGCATCGTGGGCCTTCAGCCCAATAACATCTATAAATTGCCAGGTGTACGCCCTGTGTTTGATGGCTTCGTCTAATAAAGCAACGGATCTGATTCATTGCACCACCAAATGCAAATGGTCCGTCGCACACCACAATAATTTCCACGATGTAGAATTTCAATATACTATTTTTTAATTAGATATATAAAATACTGTATTTGTTGATTGGTGGGACCTACTAGGCAGACATGATTATCTCTGATAGTGCATCCACGTCATTATCTTTGACATTTGAAGACAAAATAAAATTCAATGATGTGCCTGCAAAGCTCTGATGCATATGTCATGCTTTGTTTTGCTGCTAAAAACCTATACATGCGCCACACAAAAAATCATTGCAAGAACAGCGAAAAGGCATGGCCTCAGCTTTTGAATTCTGTGATCACAAGTTCTTTCATCCTCAACGATGGATGTCAAGAAGAACAAAATTTTCTGTAATGCTAGGAAAATATCAAGAATTGATATCTCAATTATTCCGACTGTTGTTGAGGATTTCATGTGCATCATGTATTAATATGAGACATATGAAACTCGTGAATTCACTTAGATTTTGTGTTTACAATCCAACATCCGGGATAACTAGGATACAACTTTTCCTTCACATTTTCTTTCCTCTTTTTCTATGCATAAATGACAATACTCCATGAATGCATTCTCTGTTGTGCCGGTAACACAAGCAATGAATAATCACAAAACCCCAAAATAATGGGCGGGAATAAGGCCATCCATATTTGAAAGTTTGGTTTAGAACAATCAGACAAAATATCAAAAAGGAGCAAATTTAGCAGAAGACTTTAAATAGAAAACCCTTTTTTCAGCTTAGCCTCCAAATGGCCCCACAAATCACAAAACCCCAAAGTTTTAATCAAGTTAAAAGAACATCGAATCATACTTGAAAATCTCCACAACGCCTCCTGTTCCTGTAAATCCCTACATTCCCACTGACATTCATCTCTTATATATCTGTGCCGGTTCTGCAGATTGTTCTGCTACGCTGTGTTGAACCTGTTACCTGTAATATTATTTTAATTGGGTTTTCCAGAATCTGTCAAATTCGTAGTGCTTTTTTCTATTTTTACTTTTTTCTTCGAAATTTTGTTCTGATGGGTCTCTGATTTTGGTGATTTTTTTGAGATGGGTATTTGGTATTTATGAGTTTCATGTGATTCTTGAAGAGGGTTTTTGCTGTAAATTCTATACTGTATGAGATATTTTTGAAAAGGGTTTTCCCCAAGTCGCAGTCTGTTGTGGTCCTCTCTCTCTTTATCACTCTCTCTCAGTGTATGGCGTGGAGTTTGTGGGAGCTCGGTAGGTGTCCAGTTGGGTCAGTTCTGCAAGTAAGTGATTATCGACAAGCTTGAGAGCTCTCCAAAACTGTCCATTTCTTTATTCAATTATTATATGCATCTATTCATCTACTACATTTTTTTTTCTTGTTTGTCAATTCAATCAGTTAAATAGTTTTTCAGTTTGTAGAAAAAGGTCAAGGGTTTCTTTATTGGAAGTTGGTTGAGGGGTGAATTCTAAGCAAAGCTGAGAATCGCCGGACAACCCCCACAATTTTTTTCCTGAACCGGTTGGATTTCCATCCTTTTTGGCTTGTTTACAATGTTTGCAAGCTTTGAATCATGGATTGTTTGAATTCTGACTGAATCGAGTTGTGATTTTTCCTGGAATGCATTGAGAAATGGCTTGATGGGAATTTGCAGATGGAGTCTATCAGAAGACTGAGGGGGTACTGAGAGAGAGTGAGGTGGAACTGGAGATGGATCGGAGGAGTTTGCTTTGGAGGAGGAAGTCTTCTGAGAAGTTTACAGGCGAAACGGAGAGTTCTGGATCGTTATCTTCTCAGTCTGAAAAATTCTATGATGATCAGGTTGGTGATAATTGATGATTTTTGTTGTAGAGTAGAACATCCCTCGGCAGATGGTTATGATTTTGCATCGTATGCGCGCCATGTCTTCGTTTCATATGTACATTAATGATTTGCTATGTCTGGGGAATTCTGAATTTTGTCTTTGTTGTCAAAGGGATATCCAACTCATAATACCCAATCACCAGAGGTGACATCTAAATCTATATTTGCTGATGAAGAAGAAGTTGATGATAATGTGAAGACTCTTACAGACAAATTGTCTGCTGCTCTTCTGAATATTAGTGCCAAGGAAGAATTGGTAAAGCAGCATGCCAAAGTTGCAGAAGAAGCTGTCTCAGGTATTAATGCTTTCTGCCTTCCACGCGCTACTTTCGTAGGGAATTGGTTGTCATTTCTTCGTTTTTGTGAATTTGTTTGCCAACTGAAAGGAGAATTCAGATTGGTTTTTCTTGCAATTTGAGATGGTGTCCTCAACACATTGATCATTGTTAATCTGCTAGCCTGGTATAACTGAATATCTAAGCATAAGCTTTATAGTACTAATTATCTGAAAATATCTAGGCTGGGAAAAAGCTGAGAATGAAGTGTTGGTTTTAAAACAACAACTTGAGGTTGCTACTCGGAAAATCTCAGCACTTGAAGATCGAGCTGGTCATCTAGATGGAGCTCTCAAGGAGTGCGTGAGGCAGCTCAGGCAAGCAAGAGAAGAGCAAGAGCAGAAACTTCAAGAAGCTATTGGAAAGGAAATTCATGAATGGGAATCTACAAAGGCTGAGCTTGAACACCAGCTTCTTGAGATCCAGACCCAGCTTAAAACAGCTAAAACTGAGACTGTTGCTGTTGTTGATTCTGATCTTTGTCGGAAGCTTGAGGCTGCAGAAAAAGAGAATTCACACCTGAAGCTCGAGCTTCTTTCTCGGGCAGAGGAGATAGAACTTAGGATTATTGAGAGGGACTTGAGCACCGAAGCAGCTGAAACAGCTAGCAAACAACATTTGGAGAGCATAAAGAAGGCGGCTAAGCTGGAAGCTGAGTGCCGCCGGCTAAAGGCTGTTGCTCGTAAGGTGTCTCCAGCTAACGATCACAGGTCTTTCTCTGTCTCCTCAATTTATGCTGAATCTTTCGCGGATAGCCAATCAGATAACGGGGAGAGGCTACTGGCTGTTGAAGCAGATATGCGAAAGGCAAGTAGCTTGGGGAAAAATGAAGGTGATCCAAGCCAAACTGATGCATTGGTATCTTATGTAGTTACAGAACCTGATCAATTTAAGAACAAAAAGTCTCTTGCGAAAAACCTCGTGGTCCATCCACTAGAAATAAATCTCATGGATGATTTTCTTGAAATGGAAAGGCTTGCAGCATTGCTTGATACAGTAAGTGGAAACTCTTATCTCGAGGCTGGACCTGTATCTGATCAAGCCGACAGTGGTGAAAGTGTATTAAAAGCTGAACTTGAAGCAGTGACTTATAGGACTTCTGAACTGGAGGAAAAATTAGAAAAGATGGAACAAGAAAAAGAAGAACTGGGTCTGGGATTGACCGAATGTCAAAGGCAGCTTGAGATATCAAGAGGTCAGCTAAAGGAAGCAGAGATGAAGTTAATAGAGCTGAATTCTCAGTTAGCTCTCGCAAATGAATCAAAGCTGGCTGCAGTGGAAGAGATGGCAGCCACTGATGCACAGAGAAAAGTGGCAGAGTCACAACTCAGAGTTGCTGAAGATAAAATCAAAACCTTGGGTTTAAAAATTGGTTCATTAGAAGCAGATCTTGAGAAGGAGTGTGCTTTGTCCGCGGAAAATATAGCCAAGTGTCAGAAATTCGACAATGAGCTTTTGAGATTGAAAAATGAAGCTAAGCTCAAGCATGAGGCTGAGTTCCAATCTGTGGCAAGCGTAAAAGCAGAATCGAAGAAGAAACAGGTCAGTTTCTCTAGCAATAAAAGCTGAAGGGTAAAATTCGTATTTAATATGAACTAAGAGCAATTATGATTGCTGGTGGTGTATTTTGCGAAAAGAAAATCTACAACTAATCATCTGGACATTTATCAGCTACTTTAATCTTTCATTGTTCATCTTTGATTTAGCATTGATATCTTGCTGTTTATCTCAGGATAAAGAGCTGGCAGTGGTTGCTAGTAAACTCGCGGAGTGCCAGAAAACAATTTCATCTCTTGGTCATCAGTTGAAATCTCTTGCAACATTGGAAGATTTCTTGATTGACTTCGACAAGCCATTGAATCTCACTAATGATGGTTCGTCGTCTTCCAAAAATGCCGATGCTTCCAGTGATTTGTGTTTTACCAGAGGTAATTCTGATGAATCTCCAAGAGCAGTCAGCAATTATTTTGGTGATCCAAAGAATGGCAGCACCAGAGAGTCTATACTGTCGCAAAGTTGTAGCATTATGGATGAAAAGAGCGGAAATGGGATTGGAAATTTTATACCAGAGGTGGGATTAATGAATATGAGCAAAAG
This sequence comes from Tripterygium wilfordii, assembly GCF_013401445.1. Taxonomy (NCBI): domain Eukaryota; kingdom Viridiplantae; phylum Streptophyta; class Magnoliopsida; order Celastrales; family Celastraceae; genus Tripterygium; species Tripterygium wilfordii. Next base: position 12,321,991 of record NC_052253.1, on the reverse strand, counting down.
AATTCGATAGAAATGGAGGAAGCAATCAGTTTTGAGTTTTTGCAATGTAAAAAGCTTTTCTGCTGGTTATTATGAGGCTGTAAATACTAAATTCAGTATTGTAACCAATTTTAGAGTAGGAATTGAAGAAAGAAATACAAAACTATAATAAAATCCAAAAGAATACATCTTTGCAATTGAATTTCAAATTATTTTTGGTTTTTTTTTGGAACTAAATATGTGGTCGTGCTTGTGAAAGCACCTTCTCCTGAAACTACTTCTAGGTGATAGTCTAGTTGGTGAATCTCTCTGCTACAAAACCTACCATATGACTCGGAAAGTTATGAGTTTGATACCCATTGAGAGTAATACCCTTGTGACCACGCGCTAGACTTTGGTTCAACTTACCTGGTCGTCATGAGAGAAACTTATGTGCACACAGTCATGATGGTGTATATCGGATGTCCAAAAAGGCAAACTTGTATGGTGTCATTCTCAATTATCAAAAGAAGTGTGCTCATTTGAACTAGATTATCTTTTGTGTTATTTCAGTCCCATATATCAGGTCATCATAACGAAAATGGGTCATCTGTATTCTGTTAGAATATATATAAATGATGTGAAAAGCTCCAACCCAACAAGTAAACTTATTGGGTTGAATGACAAAGTAACTAATCTTAACGTGATATCAGAGCAGGAGGTTTTGGATTCAAACCTTGGCTTCTACAATTTAAACCCCCCATGTGGGCCTTTGTGTGTTTGTTGGGCCTTGTTTGTTGTGCATAATGACATTTAATATTCCATATCCGTAGTAAGAGAACAAACAACCAAAGGATGATTTATTGAATCAGCATGAGTTGCTATAAAAGTAGACACAGATGGAAGTTTATCAACTGACATAAGTGACCTGATACACTTTTCTCAGTGACCACACTATAATGCAATGACAACACCTTTGACGCACAGAAGAGAAAAACAACAAGCTAAGCAGGAATCACATACTGAGTTTCCCTCCAATGCCTTACGAGATTTCCATGTCCACTTGATCCTTCTGGAGGAGATCAAAGAAAACTTGTGGCTTCCTGTGCTCCCTGATGCACAGGGCCTGAAATCAAATGGCTCTAGATGTCATCATTGTTTATAGATTGATATATCATTATATGAGATGAGATAATGTTTTCTTCACAAAGTGTTGGTTGCGCGGAAGCCATGATTAGGGTATATCAGCTGATTATATGATCAATTTAAACCAGCACACAAGCAAACAAGTAATAAAAGAACCTTCATTCCTCAAAGAGAATGTATTCTTACCTGCATGGCATGTGCTATGTGGATCAATGTTGGTTCAGACCACGGCCTCCCAATGAACTGAAGACCAATAGGCAAACCATTTTTGTCGTAGCCAACCTATCGTTGATAAATTAAGTTAACAGAAGAAACTGCCATAACAGAAATAATTGGACATTGCAAGAGGTAATAGATAAAAGAGGATGGTCAAGATCGTACAGGAACAGTCACTGCGGGCAAACCCAGAAAATTTCCAGCAATTTGATACCGAACAAGTGCAGCTGCAATAACAAACAACTGGAACTAAATGCACCAAGTTTTTCCTTTTCCAAGACGAGAAATGTTTAAAATGCTCGCCACCAGATAGTCAATGATACTGAAGATACATGGAATTGAAACCATATTATTGGCATTTCTTACCTCCATTTATGTAGTCAAGTTCACCTGTCTTCAGAGCATCATTCAGAATTGGGTATGCAGTTACACTGTTGCATACATCAGAGAACCATTAGCAAGTTCTCGTGTAAGTTTGAGGTAGAGAAACTTGAATGTTTCTGATTTATCTCGGTCATGTTGTGCATAAGTCCAAACAAATAAACGATAGCACACACTGCCGGAGTTATTAGCAACTAAAGAAGGAAGGAGTACCCAGTTGTTGGTGCAACAATAACATCTGCCTTGGCAAATATTTTATTATGAAACTGCATTTGCCGGTTCCTGCAGATACAACTTACAAGGAATAAGCTGACATCATTTAGGTTTTCCAAACCAGATAACCTAACGTTTACTATTGTGCTTTTCCAGAAATTACATATGCAAATATTGTGTCTTGTGTACCTGATCTTCTGGGCCTTTATATACTCTTGACTGCTGAAAGAACCATACACACATAGTGCTACCCTTGTATCCCAGCCCGACTCTGAAATGTTCCTGTTTTAATCAGTATACAATGTCAGAATCCAAATATTAAATATCTGATATTACAAAGGTTGCGCGATAGCATGTTTTTGGAAGATAACATACAGCTTTTCTAGGTAAGAACTAAGTGAAGTGGTACACTCGGATCCAATGGTTAAGTAATGGGCCAAGCGCATCACTTCAATCTCTGGTATGGTAACTTCTACAGTCTTACACATTGAAGGTGCTGCTGGTTAGAAAGCAATGATATATCTTACAAATCACAATTGTCATAAATTTTTCTTAAAAAAACTCCTTTTTTTAAAAAATAAATATTTCAATGTGTTGATAACTTGAAGTATTTCACAAAATTAGTTGCTTTTGATCAGAGATGAGTTGATATAAAACATTAGTAATTTCACGCAAGCATAAGACAACATCACAACTTGATAAGTAATTCTTACACCAAAAATCATTGGACTGCTTTATACCTTCCAACCGTAATGATTACATAGCTGGTCAACAGCAGAAGAACAGCATATTTTGATCTCGTTGCTGCAATCATTAAACCACTAATTGACAAAGAGAGTGGTTAAGGGATCAGAACCAGATGAAAATCTTGATTTGGTAGAATGAAAATATTCTCACTTCATAAACAATAATTTACCAGCCACTAATTTTCCTTAAATTCTTCATCCATGATAGCAAAATGGTCTGGAAAAGTTTACTAACCTCTCCATACTTTGCTAATCTGATGCCAGTAATCGTTTTCTTTGACTTCAAGAGAGGAAAATATGCTTTAGGCTGGTAAGTTAGGGAGAAAGAAGTTAAACCTCAGATTATTGAGAGATTTCCATGTGAAATGGAATGGTGATCAACATATGCGGGAAAGTAGACAATGCCTATAGACTTTTATACTTTGTCTGGCCATATTCTGATAGGGAAAACAAACATGGATCAAATCTCCTTATCAATGAAAAAAATGAAAACCAAAATTAAATAGCTGAACCATAAAATGTCTGTTAGGCTTGGTCAGAAACCAGAAGAAATGAAAAACCATAAACGGAGAACTACTGTGATAAAAAAAAATTCAAGTTGCACATGTTTCGAACTGCTGTTGATCTGCTAGCTTGGTCCACCCATATAACGTGAACCAACTAAACCTCCTACTTCTCCTTGCGATGGTTTTAAGTTGAGAAAGAAGAAAAGAGCCAAGTAGTACAGTGCCTTAGCCAACTGATTTTATAGACTAATTCAAATGACTATCAGTTGTTCTGAGTCTTCTGACTAATTCAATAACTCATGTTTTTAAAAGAAACAATTGAAAGCTTGTATCAACGATTTGGAGTTGAAACCTAGGTCCAGAGACAAATATGCAGTTAATAGGCACAAACACTTCCAAGTACTAATATAAATTTGGAGATGAAAACTTGGTCCAGATACCAATATCTAACTTGACAGAGACACAAACACTTCCCAGGTAATCTATGGCAATTGGTTAAGGAAATCTTACCACTAAAGAACTGGACTGATGAGATGGAAGTTCGCCGCTGATAGCTGCATAACTGAAAAGAGTATAGTGGTTCAAACTAAGAAGACAAGTTCAATTTGTGGATCCTAAAGTGAAAGAAATCCAATATGCAAGACAACTTTTTTTTTCCCTCTTGTTTGATGAAATCTGCTTGGACAACCAAAGAAAATAAACTTACACAATAAATGCATCCTCTATGGTGCCTGCTAGTACTCCAACCATCCCAACTGTCCAGTTCAGTGGAAGAACACTGAAAACAATGTTAAAAGAATCTCTTCAAGATTACAATCTCTCCAAAATTCAAATAAAGATTTCTGGAATAAAGACCGTAATAAGTTATCACCCTGAATGAGGAACACGGCCAAAAGTTGGTTTTAAACCAACAACACCACAAAGAGCTGCAGGCATTCGGACAGATCCTGCACATGCACCACAAAGAAAAATGTTTATATATTTAAGGTTATGCAAATGAGCATAACTGGCCGGAACCTCCTGTAGAAAGTTAATGATAACAGGGCACCGAAAATCTATGCATGAAGGATCTTTTAGAGAATTAACTCCGAGCCAACTTTATTACATATATGATATATCATAGATGCAAAAACAACTATTGCAGATGTGGTGTATATATAAAAAGCAATAATGTGGGAAAAATGCTTCTGGTTCCTTTGTTGTAAATGATAAAATTTTAGCATGTAGCAGTTGATATAAATGAAAAAGCCTCTCTTCTTTTTCTTTTTGCTGCAAAAAAGAAAATAAAAGATCTTCCAGATAAGATAAAGTTCCTTGCCTCCACCATCAACACCAAGGGCAACAGGGCACAACCCTGCAGATACTACTGCTGCAGATCCACTAGAAGAACCTCCAGCAATCTTGCCAGTATCATATGGATTTCTAGAAGCCCTGCAGCATAAATAATATGGGTATGTTATTATATTTATATATTTTTCAAAGTGTATCAAATGCTTTTAAATGAAAGGACTAAGATGGAAGGATTGATGATTTTTAAATCAGTCTCCAAGGATTTACATGACAAATGGCAAAAAATGGATTAATGTTAAGACCCCAAATCTTATAAAGAAGTAGTATCTGGATTGTGGAAGAAAAGTAAGAAGTGGAGCATATTCTGACCCGTAATGAGGATTTATCCCACTCGTTCCAGCCCCAAGTTCATGCATATTAGTTTTTCCAACAATGATAGCACCACATAATCTGAGACGCGCAACACAGCATGCATCTTCCTTAAAAGATCTAAGTTTGTGCAGCCACTTAGTGCCTCCTAAAAAACCAATATATGTTCAGAAACTAACAATACAATATAAAACAATACTGATACATTATTGGAAATTTTGCATAACCCTGCCAAAGGAAAGTAATGGCATGTTGAATTACCTGTAGTTGGATATGGAAGACAGTCTATTTCATCCTTGATAGCAATAGGAACTCCATCTAGAGCTGATATTTGTTGTCCTGGAGCAGAATGAATTATTAATATTTGAAGAATGCTCTGTGATGCTACAGAAATATGATCATTATTATGTATCTCAAAGAATTTGAATTGTAAATGACTAACAAAATCCTAGGAGTATATGCTTTGAGAATAAACATGTACATATATGCATACAAATGTGCTTTTTTATACAAATGTACTTATTTATGTAAATAAACAGCTGTCTGAGCTGTGTTATTCTATGTGGCACCAAGAGTGGAAAATAATTTTCCACTTCTTCATAAGATATATACTGGAATTCTGGGAGAAAAGCAATCAAACTGATAGCAGAAATTGCAAACTCATCTGCTCTTTGATCTAACTTGATAGATCATACTTCATAGGGCAATTATCCCAGTGAGGAAATATCATTATGAAGTTTGATCACTATACCATACACAAGTACCATTTTTGTATCGAAGAGTTGATTCTGTAGCTTGCTTTAGTATATCTTCAGCATAATAGTTGATAAAGAATGACATTTGCATTGGATGACTGGACGATTCCTTGATAGCAGCTATTAATCTCTCTGCGACCTGTACACACAGGTGGGAAAATAGAAATGAGACGACCATGAAGAAGTGAAGTATGATATAGACATCTTAAATGTGACCTCTCTAGAGCTGCAAAAGTTTTGTCACATTTAACGCAGCATATATATTAACAGGGAAACAATATTATATAGTTAACAAAAAGTTGATGAGGAAAGAATACCATGTAAGGAGTTACTTGTCCTGAACTATAGGCCCTTGAATAATCCAAAATAGTCCAACGATGAAAGAAAGGCTGAAAACCATTTAATACATGTTCCGTGGTTGAATCCAGACAATCAATTGCCAGCTGAACTTTTACAGGTGGTGATAAATTGGGATGTATGAATTTGACTTCTTGTTCGTTAAGCTCTGCATTTACAAACTGAAATTAGATATCCGATAGCAAACAATCCTACCTTTTAGTGTTCAACATATGTTTTATACTTCAATTAATATATAGATGAAAATGATTGTGTGCATCAACATTGAACAGCATTTCTCCGAAGACAAAATGTTTATCTTTGCTTCACTTTCTAGTTTCTAAACATTCCACACATATGAGACAAGAGTATGTTCATCTCATGAGAATATCGAAAATTTCTTAGGGCGGCTTCACAGCCATCTATGTTCAGATGCATATTATGATTACAATCCACGTCTTTCAAGTCATAATCTCAGATTTTTCATGATATTATCATAAAATACTACTGTCTATAACATAGAAACTAGGTATAGTATCTGAACAATTCTCACTTTAGTTGTAGCTATCCATAGCAACCAGGCATCGCCAGTGGCAGAAAAAGAATATATTGCACTTATTGTTGTAATCTATATAATGTTAAGGTATCTTATCTGCCTAATTCATATAAACTTCCATTAATCCGATAAACTAATTCATAGACAAATTCATTCCGCAACTTGTGGTAGAAGCATCAGGAAATCAAAGAAGAAAGAGTTGGAAAAGACCTTCAAAAGGATGTTGAGGAACATAGACAGGTGACTCCTCCAGGTTGGCATGGGAAATCAACTGCAAAAGTTGAAGATATTTTCAACAGCTGAGGATGGATAATCTCACATAAAAGGGACATAATATAACACCTTAAATTAATCACAATATGTAAAGCACTTACGAGATAGAGAAAACAAAAGCTTCTACAAAAATCATTTGGCCTATGAGGGCTGCCTTAAGCAAAGGTGTCTAAACGTAAATCAAGCAAACATCATTAAGCAAATCTTAATTAACTAAATTCTATCCAGTACACTGAGACTTGAAAAACACAATGTGCTTCAAGTGGGCTGACCAAATAGTTAACAGAGCTTCCGGCGATGCTACTCTACTGGGAATTCATCATGTTCATATAAGCTCAATTTGGGGGTTACAAGAATGTCAAACTCTCTGGATTGTTTAAAATAGCAATAATAATGTGACTTTTCTATTAATTTCATGACAATTAACAGAAGACCGAGAAGCTGAATGAGTTGAAAAACTGAGGTTTTGGGAATTGATAAGTCAAATATAATTCTAACTTGAATGAGTTGACCAATTCACGTGCAGATCTCATAAATTTAGACGTGGACCAACTTTGAAAGGACAATTGAATGGATTTATGGTAGTACGTACTGAGATAAAGATGGTACAAGAGTTGGATAAATTGGGGACCCAAAAAGGTGCAGAAAATAATATTTAGATTCCCAATCTGTGGAGGCCTGTTGGTCATACTAAACTAATGGTTTATAGTCCCTTTGGGGACATCCAATAATATAGCAGCACACTTAAGACATCACCTGGCAAGATATTTTTACATTAAGAGAGATGTCTGATTGTGAAATCTCAACCACAGTAACAGTAAGATGAGTACCAAGAATGTGTCAAACCTATTTAAGGGATCGGGTATCGGGGCACTTTCAGTACAAAAAAGCTTTTAAAGACATAAATCACATAAACAAACATTGCTTTGTAGAAAAATAAGCAAAAGTGACTTTAAACAATATAGAGAACTACATAAAAATGAGCAATGTCAGAACTCAGTTTGAGATTGCTGAAACTTTTTCAAAATAAATTGATTAACTATAGTATATGGGTTAGTGGTATCTGAACTATCAACCATCCCTTCAAATAATATAAAACCATGGAAAAAACTATTATGGAAACTTCACCGGGCGAGGGACTGTGAATGCATCTTTACCAAATTGTTGAAAAGTAAATATTGGACAAAAATGCATCTCGACGATGACATCTCAACAAGATTGGTTTCAAATAAGGATGGTATTAATTTCTGAAATAAATGGAAAACCTACTAACCAACCTCAAACGAGATATAAACAGTGCAGCAAAAGGGCAGTATTGATTGCAGTCTGATGCCAATGACACATTCTATGTGACAATGTAGTAGTGTACCAATCAGGAATACAGTGCAGCAAAACATTATCAGTTACAAAACAATGTTTAGTAACATCCTACGTATTAATTAATTAGTATGTAGAGTAAGCCACAGAATTTAATTGCTTCATAGTAAAACACAGAGGAGGAGCTATGCGTCTCTCTCTGCAAAGTTTTGCCATCACTGCAGGATTTGCAGATACATACTGGTGGAGACTTACACAAAATGGAGAGATTGGTTATGTAGTCAGAAGTATGAACCTGTAATTTCGACAAAATAGTTGCCTTCTGTGCTCTTAAAAGACATGGAACCATATGTCTTCCATTGAAAAACCATACACCCAACAGTAGTTTAATCATGCAAAACCAGTGAGCATGAAATTCCGAATGGAAAATCAAGAAAAGCCAAGTTCACATACCTTATGAATTAGATTGTTTCCCTTCAATATGTACACCAACAATTTCCCTAAGATCCACGACTCCAAAAACCAGGCAAAAATCTTCACCAAAATCCCAGCCATCCGAGGAGCTATAAAGCAAAAAACAGTGGGTTAGTACTTGGGCATTAACACAAACACCTGGTGTTCATCAATATTGGTGTTCATCAATATTGGTGTTCATCAATATAACAAGTTCACAGAAAGACAGAAAACACAGGAAGGATCAGACAAAAAAACCTTTGACATTGGCCTTAAGATAGAATTCTTGGCTATCAGGGCCAAGATCAACATTCTTCGCTGCCTTGTAAACCACACCTTTAGCCATCAACAAACCCAGGAAGCAGAGATACAAATGGTGTCAATACAAGGCAACCCAAATATATACTGTGAATGGTAATATATAGCAAAAGTAGGTGGAGATGACAAGAAAAGATTATTGTTACACTCGACAAGTAAAGAAAGAATCCAAAATCTGTCATTTTCAAGCTAAGAAACTGCTGAGTTGGGTGGAGAAAATCAAAGAAGATGGGTCTCAATCTCATAGCAATAATTTGTGATTACTCATATGTAATGAATATAATAAGATTGATAAATGAGAGAGGGTTATAATTCCCGGCAATTTTTCTCCAACTGCTTTAACGGTTTTTTATTGGAAGGGCTGCTTTTCAAAAGATTCCGGTACTACACTCTTCTGATTATAAAATTTTGAAAAATCATTATTTATCTCCTTCTTAAATAATAATAATAATTATTATTATTATAATATTTAAAATATACACCCGGGAGCTCAGCTCAGCTGGCCAGGAAGGTCTCCCCCTGTCCCGGCGGTGCCGAGCAGGGTTCGAGTCTGGTGTGTGGTGATCCGGAGTGTCCTCCTTTGTGATTGTGTAGGGTGTAGTGGGATTTGGGGCTCATTGAACAGTTTGTTATTTATGCCACATCATATCATTTTCTTTTCTTTTCTTTTTTCATTTTGAAAATTTATTTGATTTTTTTTTTCACGATTAGATATGAGAATTATAAACTTTAGAAATTACAGTCCCAGATCCGGTGCAACGTGTAGGCGTAGCTATGGCTGGATCAATGTGTGCTGGGTTGGGCTTATGAAAATGAGATTAACAAATTGATTGTGTGAGTGGAACCATGATTGATTAGCATATTGAAATTAACAAATGATGTGAAGAGTAAAGTATAAGGTGTCACTAACAGGAGTTGGTTTGGTTGATAATCGATTGGGTTATGTTGATTGGTAATCGATTGGGTTAAGCATATATGTGTCAAATATTTGATTTCAATCACAAACATAATTCTCTGTGATTTTTAAAAATAAGAATAAAATCATAAGGTGGGCCCATTTTAAATATTCATACTATTTCCTTGGTCAAGCTACTATTGACTTGCACAGTTGCACAGACCAAATAAAGAGCCATAGCAAATACATGTATTGACAGTGATCATTTTTTGTTGTTAACCAAAGAAAACACCCAATTGAGCATGTTCTTCGGACAATTGAGTGGACGTAAATTTGAAACTTGAAACGCCGGAACAACCCGCACCACATGGTAATAAATAAGATTGAATCAGAGTCAAAGCAAGTAAAAGCCTAAAAATGGGATAAGTCCATGAAACCAAGATTCAACAAGAAAATATTTCAACTCTTTGTTAGAACTCCCGACCTTGGTATGCCTCAAGTCCAGAAAGATAATCAATTAAACTATCGTCAAGTAGTTAATTAACGCATCATCATGTATATATGCTGCATTATTATTCTCAAAAAAAACTTTATTTCTATGGTGGGTACACCCAAAAAAAACTAATCAAGATGATTTGACTATTAACTACGGTAAGATTAGTTTTATTAGTTGAATTACAATGGAGAAGCCAACTGAAAATTCAAAACTAACCACCAAAAGAGTTGCAACTTAAAACTGTAAAATAATGCAAACCGTAGAAAAAGAGTCAAATCTAACCAGCGAATGTTGAAATTTCTAAGTATTGACTACAGTGAGAGTCTCTTCAGAAATATCTTCAACTAACTTGCTGACATTAGGTTTCATTATTCAACTAACTTTTTCATGCCTAACAAATGCATGTATATGCTTTATTTAGGTTTCAAAACCCACATGAAATCGGTATTTAAAGAGCTTCTATTGTCTACTTTTTTGTTTTTAATTTTTATATCTTATAAATATTTATAAATCTAAGTAAAAATTAATAAATTTATAAGTATAATTTATTAATAAATTTAATATTAAATTCAAAAAAAATGAAAAAAAAAATCGTTTTATCTTATGCACAGCTAGCGTGCCAAACACACTACTTGTGAATGAGATTCACAATCGTAACCATGTGATGAATACCCGTCACACGAAATTGGAGCCCAAGTCTAACATCAAAAGTTTTGCCCTCCCTTATAAGCTACACTCTAAACCCACCATCTTTCGATGTGGGATTCTCATCACCATGATAGGACTCTCATTCAAGGCCTAACGAGTAAAACAGCACAAGGAATTTCTCTCCTCTACATCTATTCAACAAAGCATTCATGATTCAGACAATGCATTGACATGCAAATGGGCCAAGCTTATCAACAAAAAGGGGGCAGGCATCGGCACATAAATTACACAATCAAACACTTTATTCTATCCTTGTGGTCCTTATTAACACCGTACCTGCATTAGTGAGAACATCAACATCATATTCAAAGAAGGTGATGATCAAGATTTGTCTACGCGAGGCAAATATAGCTGTCAAGGTCCACCCGGTGTCCATCCATCAATGCCAAGCTTAATTACAAACCTAATTCAGGTAGTAATTGTAATGAAATATAATCCATTGATCCCAACCGGTCAACAGCTGAAACAAAGCTGTATCAACATGTGAATGTGGCTGGAGAGCCACTAGACTCGGAAGGAACAAAAGCTCTAGTCTTTTTTTGCTTTCTTTTTTTTTTTCCCCTAATTGTTTGATGAGCTCTTTGTTTTACCTTTTTTTTTTCTTCCTCCGATGAAATCCATCCGTAGCTTAACGGCAAACATACAACAGCAATTATCTGTGCTTTGTAATTAAACAAAGATGACCTATGGGCCTGAAAGAACCTTTGAGAGGGTGTTCTGTAGTGATGCAACGGAATCTATAGCAGATTTCGTGAACCAGCTGATCCCCACTTTAAGCCGATGCTCATCTGTTGGTAGTCTGATCAAGTACGCTATCTTCCTAGCTGCGATAATAAGAGCAAAAGGTATAATTGAAGAAGCATAAGAACATCAAAGAAAAAGGAATGGTAAAGGTGTTGGAACATCGAGAATGTTACCTGTATGACCAATGGGACCATCCAAGGTTAACCCCTCGATAAAACTTGGTGACAGAGCAGCATCGTTTCTCCCCAGGGTCATCATCTCACCTAGATTCTGAAACCTGGCAGCAAATGAAGAAGGTTATATGCAACGGTAATTTCTGTAGAAGTTTTCATTTGAAGAAAGTTTATCCATAAACATCAGCAATGGACCACTTTTGAGCATAAATAAATGACGAATTCATAAACCATATTGACATCGTCCTCATTTTAGCTACAGACAAAAGAACATAGATAAGTTTAACTGTTTAAGCATTTGAGATGATGCAAGCAAGATGATAAAGAACCTTTTCAAGTAATTGGATGAACTTTAGTATCTAAATCAAGCAAAAAAATAGTGGTGCACGGGTGCTCCGTGCTCCACCAGCAAAATTCATGAGCAAAGGGGCACACATAAACCAAGAATTGACGTCAAACATAAATCCGAAGTTTTAAATGAGTAGTTCTTAAGTGCGCGGAAACAACCACCAGTGATTTGGAATATAAGGGACGAAGTCCATACAGTTTCTACACATTAGTAATGATAATTATTCTATTCAGTGGGTTCAGAATGCTACTGCCTCTTTCAACTTAATTACTTTTTCAGAAAGGAGAAAAGTCGATTAGCTAGTATCAGACTGCAGAAGAAAATAGCAGGCACGAAACACTGGTGATGGATTCCCCAACAAAACAAAATCACGGATAAAGAGAGGGACGGTGGGGGCGATGGCGCAGGAAATGACGATGAATTGCCAACTTCCACCATAAATGCATTGTGCATTTCCCAGGAAACCTTAAGTCTTTTCAATGCAGTTTAAGACACATACTCAAGATGACAATAAACCATTTATATCGGATGTTTTAACTAACAGCAAAGTACCGTTGAGGAAAAAAGTGAATTTTTTACCTGAAAGGCAGTAAGGGACGACCATTGATTGCCGCCCACAAATTCCAGCCGGTAAAGTCGGCTTGTTGAAAAGCAACCTAAAGAGCATGAAGCGAATAATTAGGTTATTGTTTCCAGGGCAAAGAGGGAAGGGCGGGTGGGAAGAACAGTGAGATATCGGTAAATTGTTCAATTGAATAAAAGTTGAAGCAGGGGTATGGCACCTGGGCAGTCGCTGGTAAAAGCCTTCCATTTGAATCCCTTAAAGCAGACGAGTCACCCAGCGCAAATATGCGAGGATGGCCCTTGACGCGGAGAGTTTCATCTGTCTCTGCTTGTCCACGGGCATTCAGGGGAAGTTCATGCAGTCTGTTACCTGGTTCTAGCGTGGGAAGCAGAGGTTTAGACCCAACAGTCCACAATACAAGATCCGCTTCAAGAATTTGACTTTGTAGTCCCCTTTCTGCAGGCTGAAGTTCTAATATATATTTATCAGAATTAGGTTCTGCCTCCATGTCGTGAACTTCTTCACCTTCTGTCAGCCCTGTTGAAGCCTCCCCATCACCCACTCTGCGTATGCTGCGGACAAAGTAACCCAACAGAAGCTGAACTTTCCTGGATGTGAGAACCTAGGAATAGTACAGAAAAGATATACATTCAAGAATTACAGAAGCCATTTTCGAGTAAGAGGTAAAATAAATGTGAGGCCAGATGATCCAAATTCCATATTCCTTCGAGGGAAGAAGTACAAGCTCAAAGCCTCAAACATGGCACCACAAAATTTTCAAAATCAAAATACAGACAAAAACAGAGACTACAAGACTCAGATGAATTAATGGAGCTGTGATACTAAAAGAGGATAGTCAAATAACAAGATAATTAAACAGCATTCTAAGAAAATTATACTTCTCAATATATTTAAGTTGAAATTTTAAATTTGAGAATTTCAAAAAAAAAGTTTCTAATTAATGATACGCGAAACAAAGTAGCAAACATATTGACATAGATAAACTAAACAAGAAAATGTCAAAAATTTATCATCATAGTGCAAGTAGAAAATGTTTGCATGATCCAAAATTTAAACGCCGTACTTTAAGGGCAGCCTCCCTATTGCCAGGCGGAGCAGTTGGGCAGATAGTGGTTTCCACGTTAATAGCTTGTACTGTTCCTCTGTCTTGCAAGCGTTCCGCTATTGTGGCAGCTAACTCAACTCCTGCATAACCACAACCAACTACAGCTACGCTAATTATAGAGTGCTTGGCAAAGTTCTTCCGTTCTAGTGCTTTCAACTTATTGTCAACCATCTGTGCAAAAAGATCAACATGCAAATATAATAAACAAAAGAGACACGAACAGAATCTGCCTGCTTTCAATTTAATAAAAGAGATAGATAAAGTCCATCAAATTCTTACGGATGCATCTTCCAGGTTGGAGAAAGGCAAAGCAAACTCTAATGCGCCTGGTACAACATCAAGTTTAGCTTCAGCTCCCAAAGCAAGCACCAACCTGGCTGCCCAAAACAAAAGGAAGTAAGATTAGCTCCACATTCAACATCTCTTTTCCATTCCGTCAGAGAAGCAGCATGAGAGTTGATATAGATTTGGGATCCAGCCTATCTGGAATAAGACAGTGTCCCTGAATCTGTGATAACAAGCAGATTTTCAGACGTTTAAAAAAAGTTGTTAGTAGAAAAACAATAGTATGGAAACATTTTGGCACAACCAAAAAAAAACAGAATGTAGAAAGCTGCAATTTCGGAAACATTCTCCCACAACCCAAGGACTACTCAAATGGAGGTCCATTGTCACTTGTATCTTTACATTGGCCAAATTTACTATTCTACCACTAACCACCTATTAAAGGTCATTCTAACAGAAAAGTAATAAACTGCCATCAGAATAATAATTCAAACCCTCCGTCAGTGCTCAGTAACACCCCCAAATCCTAGCTGACATCATACTCATCTTCGTTTCTTGCACGCTTTCACACCTCAAATCAAAAGTATTTTTATAAATGAATATAGAAACAGCCAAAATTCAAGGTTTAACAAAATAAGTATATCCAGTGAAATAGTGAGAATATTGTTAAATATACCAGTCATACTCAACGTGTAAGCCACTTTCAAGAAGCACAGTTCCTCCACAAGTACTTCCTGTCAGCCCCTGCATTCCCAAATGATCAGATGGATGTAGACTTTTCACCCTGTCTTGGAAAAATTGCACACCGGTGCTTGCAAGCAAATCTAAGAAACGAGGAGCTATTTCCCAAGCATCCACTTCTACAATTGAAAAGTTTTGTGGCATTACCAGGCTTCTGCTTCAATTATCAGAAAACAAGAAGAAAAAAAGTTAGACATCAAAGATTAACATACCTCCTGATAGTAGTTCATACAGCATGGGCTTAAATACAAATCGTTCTGACTGATCAACAAGAAGAACCTGGGAATCAATTTCAATGAATACCAAAGATGTTACCAAATGAAGGGAATGATAAATGTGCATAGAAAAAGAAATCATTCTATCAAAAAAAAAAGGTAAAGTAAGCAGTACATTTGGACTCAAATTTTTATTTCTCTTGCGTTGTTTAGGGAAAGAGTCGGAGATGATAGAAATTAATTTGACTTAGCAGCATCTAAAATAATTGTGATTTGTCTTTAAGAACTAGTAAAAATATGAGATGCACATTTGTAATACAGTAAATGCATCACAAGTCTTAAACTAAATGTTACTACGAGCATTTTAAAAGAGCTCTAATTCCCACATCCATTTTTCTAAGAGAAAAGGCATTGTAAGACAATTATTCAGTAATGAGAAATACATCGAGACAATGTAAAACAGTCGATGCAAACTACTGATTATGCTAGATGCAATTTGTCAAAACATTGTGGCCAATAAATGAGCACTGCCAGCAGAAAACAAATTTTTTTTATGAAAAGGTCAGTAGGCAAAAACATTTTTCAACGAAGAAGCATCCCTTCCAATACCGCATATCATTCCAGTTCATCAGCTTGAAGCTTTCAAGTATAATGATCTAACACTGCATTTTATACCACCTTACCTGAGGCTTCTTGTCAGCGGGCCATGTAAGTGATTCTAGCCTTAAAGCAGTGTATAAGCCTCCAAATCCACCACCTAGTATGCATACCCTCGGCTTCTGAAAGTAAAATTTTCGGCATTAAATGCATGATTATTGAAAATAAAATTTCTCATTAGTATGGTTGCAGTTTTGCAGAAAAAATAATTACAGTAAAAAAATTGCTCATTAACTTATAAATACTTGTAGTCTTGTAGATTTACATCCCTGAGCAATTAAGCATCCATATGATCAAATAGATGCTCATATGACAATACGAAGAGTCAATCCGCAAAAATGGAGAAGTGAAATAAGTGAGTTGTGTGAAATTATTTCAGTACTTATTTCAAGTCACTTGCTCCATAAATCTATCAAAGTTGACAGGAAAACTTAAAAGAGGAATTGAAAAAACAAGAACAATATTATTTCTATCAGAAACTCAATAAAATAACAGTGATGAAATTAAATAAGCAGTAAAAAAAATTCCGATTGCATAAAAAATAAATATCCTTAAATGAAAAAAGAGAGCAACAGAATTTCAAAACAGAACTCGACCTTCTTATCTGGCCATGTAAACATTCTCTGTAGCGTTTCACCTTCAGACATGGCCACAACACCTCCATTTCTTCCCGCAGTGCCCGAAGCAACAAATCGAAATCCATTCCTCCGAAACCTCGAGCATACCAACGAATTGGTCCCAAATCTCACAGAAGAACCCGGAAATAGCTTGCCCCAATGCTTTGCCCCAGCTGAAATCCCTAGTCAGACGTCAATTCTTTTCAATCCATGAATACTGAAGAATGAAAGAAAGGAAGAGAGAGTACAATGTAAATAAAGTAGGGTTGCTGAAGCAGACGACGCTAAGTGCGCCATTCAGGGAGATTGTTAGTTCGAAATTACAACTCAATCGGCAAAACTGGAGGATGAGAGAGCAGCAGCGAAATAGCGGTGTCGACTGTCGTGGCTCTTCACACTACGCTCGTCGCTCGCTTGTTTGGAGGAGAATAACGGTTTACAGAGCTGGGCTGGGCATTAAAATTTTAAATGAGGCCCATTACATGGGCTCAGTCAAACTGTCCCAGAACAATTTGAGGCCCATACCCATAGGCGCTCCCTGCCCCAGTGCCCCCTGGTCCTTTTTTTTTTAATCATAACTCATAAGCTCTATATAGTTTTAAACTATATTCCACTAAAAACAAAAGGTTTTAAACTTTATTTTTATTGAGTAAATTATTCACAATTCACAATTTGATATTTGAAACATAAAAGAATTTGAAAATTAAAATTTTCTCCCGATTTGCAACCTTGTTTCAACAGATAATTTTTTAAAAAATATTCAACAAAAAAAAATTAAACAGATAAAATTTAATAAATCATATCTTCGCGAAAAAAAATATATTTTGAAATCGAATATGAAATGGGACTTTGTAAGAAAATATTGATAATTGCAAGAAAAATTTAGATTATTTTTGCAGGTCGAGTTTTTCTCAAACTAAAAGAACAAAAAATATATATATATATATAGGAAATGAGGGCTTTAAAAAAATGGATTTATTGGTAATTTTAAAATTATTATCTTAATTTTTAAAAAAATTTATTTAGTGGACCTATTACCATATTTCTAATGGATTTATTGGTAATTTTAAAATTATCATCTTAGGCTCCGTTTGGTAAGCCGTATAGGATAGTATAATATTACTATCCAATGTATAATTTAATCCTTGGATAAGTTGATGTATAATTTAATCATATTCAGTGTTTGAAAAAAATCTGATATTAACCCTGTATAGTATAATTATTATACAATACGGTGTTTGGTCTGTTGTTAGACAAAATGATAGTATAAGATTTATGTTATTTTGTCTACATTACCCCCAATTAAAACAATAATAATAATTTTTTATTAGGAGATTTTGTCAAACATCCATGAAATGCTTTTAGTATACACTAACTTGGAAATAATACACAATATTGTATAAAATTGAGACTACAACAAAATGAACAAACAAAGACTAATTAATTTGAGTATTAAAAAATGTCAAAAAGCATACATGTGCTACACAAGTCCATACCTCTCCCGGATGAGGAAACTGGCCTTGCAATATCTCGAGTCTTTCAACAACTTGTAGCATGCGTTTGTGCATCCAGTAGTAGAAGATTGGGAGACAAGAGCAAGTCAATATTAAGAGACCACAATCATTATCTCTAGTGGTTTGAAAAGTTGTAAGCTCTTTGACAAGTCAAGAAATTACCTCTCTTTGCTGATCGGCTATGGTAGCTCTTCACCAACGTTGGTATGTATAGTGAGGGTGAAGGTATTTTTTGTCATTTGACATCTTGTCTCTTATACTAAGCGCTCCGTATAAAACAAAAACGAGTTGGAGGCTTTTTAATATTATACGGCCTGCATCGTATAGGAGCCACTTTTGTATAAAATTATACTATCCAGAGATTTTTAAAAAACATCCAAACACCCGATAACTTTATTAAAGGATAATTTTATACTATACGGAGCCTTATCCGGCGTACCAAACGGAGCCTTAATTTTTAAAATCTTTTATTCAGTGAACTGATTACCATATTTCTAATCTATTTCCCGTTTGCTCCAATTTTTTTATTTTTTTCCGTAAATTATTATTAAGGATGTTATAAGGTAACCGTTTTATTAGATTTTGACAGTAATGTGGGAGTTATGAGCTTTGCGGAAAGAAAGAGGGATAATATAATTTTTATCACTAAAAGATTTTAGATTTTCTATTTTGATCGCATTTCGATATGGCCATCAAAAATTATAATATGTTTCGATATCATCATTATTACAGTGTTTAATTGTTTTAACACGATCATCACTAAAAGTGACGAGAATGAAATACATTATTATTTTTTATGATCATATTCAAATATATTTTTTTTTGAATACAAGTACAAATACAATATACGACACACCATCAGATGAAGCCTATGAAAGTACGGGTGTCAATAGGCCCCACGCCTATGAAAGTACGGGTGTCAATAGGCCCCACGCCAGGAGGCACAAATCAAGCCCACGAGTACATGTGTCAACAGGTCCCACGCAGGGGCAAACTATCAAGCCCAAGCCTATGAAAATACAAGTGTCAATAGGCCCCACGCAGGAGGCACAAATAAGCCCACGAGTACAGGTGTCAACAGGCCCCACGCAGGACCCACGCTGGAGGCACAAATCAAGCCCACGCAGGGGCAAACTATCAAGCCCACACACCTCCTTATAAATATTCGGAGAAGGTGAGACTAGAACCCATGACCTTAGTCAGGGATATGCAAAGTCATTACCACTCGACCAATGACTCATTTCAGATGAAAGATAAAGTAGGAAACGCATTAACATGTGTTGTGTCACAATTTCTCGGGCTCACTCGAACACTCCAGCGAAAATCCAGAGCGAGAAAAAAAAAAGATCGCTATGCTTTTTCACTATCTGGGTTAGCACCTGGTACTCTCAAGAAGCCTAAACTCAGGTTCGCTTCAATCTTTCTCTTCGCTTTATTAGGGCATTCGGAATTGGGCATTTGGTGATCTGGAACTTCTTAGCTCTCTTAGGTTCTTATTTTGTCTTCTGGTTTCGTGATTTTTTGTGTCGAATTTTCTGGGCAAATCCCAATCACATCATTACTTACTTTACTATAATTTTTAAAAAAAAAAAATTCTGAAGCTTAGTACCATTGTGTATTTGGGGTTGTTGATGTAACTTCAACCATATGACTCTGAAGTGTAAACTGTTGTATTTGGACCTGTAAAAAGCTTTGATGTTCTGAGTATTCATGTTCTTTGCCTTGTTGGTTTGAAACTTTCCTTTTGATTGAGCCATGAAAGTTTCTTTGCTCAATTTTGGAGAACTTGGCAGTTGATGATGATATGAAGATGATCTTATATTCTGACTGGGGTTTGGCATGCTATTATACCATAAATTTAGCAGAATATTATAGTTGAGTGCTGTTATTTTATTTGTTGTTTTTTTGAACCTCTTATGCCAGTATCATGAAAGTTTTTGTACTCTGGATAGTTTCGTTATTACATAAAAATGTCTGTGTCATGAAATCAGGAATGATAATTTACCACCCAGCCGAGTTATATCTTACGGATTGATCGCCGTTTGTTGACTAGATTGCCTGCATTCTTTTAAAATGACCCACTTGGCAGAAGTAAGCTGCTTGGGATGTTTGGTGCAGTCCAACTCAGCACTTGATGCCCTAAAACTTGATAAACTTTAATTTGCTGATGAAAAAAGTTTCTCTTTTGTGGTGTGTGCACGCACATTCTCGCCCTGGTATAGTATATTTGACGTATGAGATCTTACATTTACTATTGTTGTGGTCTTTTGTCTTTTCTTCTTTTTTAAAAAAATATTTTTGACAACTACCTCTGTATATGTAGTGGTGCATTAGACAAAGGTTCCACTGACAGCCTAGTCACGTTCTAACGTTACCTTGATTTTCAGTTGCTATAGAGCTGGAGCTTTTGGAGATAAAGGTAGTTCCAGACCAGGTTTTGGCACGATGAATAATGTTGCATATTTGTGGTCTTCTGCATGCCATGCCACTTCTAGCTCCTTACACTAACTTACAGCGGGGCCTTATATTTTCCTAAGCTATATGTTAACTGAAGTCCATTCAAAAGTATTTTATCTGAAGTAGAAGTGTGTACTTTGTAACTTTACTTGGATTCCAGTGTCTTTCTTTTGTTTTACAGAAGTGTGCAATGGGGAGCTTGATATTGCAGACTGGAGTTAAATTATAAACTAACGTGGATTTATATAATGATCCCAGAACCAAGGAACATATTTTGAATACACTACGTCAACTTTTGTGATGAGTAGGGAAACAGACACTGCTGGAATTAGTAAGAATGGTTGCTCGCCCGTTGATGGCGACACAGGCAATCAAGCACGTTACAGTCTTGACAAAGAGGCAGGTTTAGCAACTTGTCGTGTGTGCCAATGTGCTGAATCTGACAAAATAGGAGATGCTGCATTAGGATTTTTGGGCATCATTCCCCCAATACAAGAAGGAAGTAAAAGTGATGGAGAAGTGAAGTCTGAAAACAATGAAGTTCTAAAAGATGCTGAATGTGCTGACTCCATGATGAAAAACATTGGAAGAGATTCTGGATTTATGGAATTCATAAGTCCAGAAGGGGAGGTTTTTGTATGTCGTACTGATTTAGAAATGGGTCCATGTCACCAGCAAGACATATTAGTTGAACTCGGTTGTGCTTGCAAAAATGATCTTGGTTTGGTACACTATGCTTGTGCACTGAAATGGTTTGTTAATCATGGATCCACTGTTTGCGAAATTTGTGGGCGTGTTACTAAAAATATCAGGACTGCTGACTTCAAAAAGGTCGTGGTTTCTCTGAAGGATTATGAAACACTAAGGGAAAGGACTGCCAGTGGGCATCCAAATCCCGTGCAGGTGAATACAAGCTCAGATGTAGACCCTGATGCTATTGCTGCTATTCGGAGGCAACGACTTAGTGAGATTGCATTGTGGTTTAATCCACACACTAATAATATTCATCACAATAGTACCCCATCTGCAGTTTCAGAGGTTGTTTCGGAACAGCCTATGAATCAGCCTGTCACTGAAAATGCTGTTCATAGTGAAAACCCTGCTACTAAATGGGTCGTGGAAAGCACGGGGATCTTGCTTGCTACAGGACTGCTCACCGTTACGCTTGCATGGCTCATAGCTCCTCATGTTGGTAAGGTATGTTGGTTCATGCAGTTTTGGTTCATAAGTATACATATCTGTAGGGAATTTTTGCTTTATAATGAAGGCCTTTCCACATATTATGTGGGGGTAAGGTATAAGTACATCATGCTTGTCCCTAACCCTGCCCACTGTAGGAGCCTTGTGCATGGTAGTTGTTTACCTTTTTTTTTATCGAAAGCTTCACCTAGAACTCGATTATATGCCTAAAAATGCTCAATTTTATTAATTCTGAAGCGTCCCTTATAAATAAAAAGTTGATTTATAAGGTAAATTTGAGTAGATTTGTGTGTGTTTTACTCCGTATCTAATACGAATATTTTTCTTGTGGTTTTAAACATTGTGTTTTTATTGCTCCATATATCCAGAATAAATTGATTATTTGATTGGGATTCATTAAGAAATGATTTACATGAATCAGGTGTACGTTGCAGCCTCTCTCTTTTTTTATTTGAGGAATTCACTAATGCTTGCGATCCTGATTATGATAAGATTAGAGGTTTGAAGTCGGTAGGATTGCTTAATTTTAAGGCCTCAAAATGGGACTCATTCGGATATGGCAGTAGAACTGTAGAACTTTCTTTATGAATAATACCCTTTGGGGGAAAAAATCCTATTGGGAAGACAAGTTATACACGTGCAACCGGGCTGCTTGGCTGCAGCTTTTTGAACTGATTTGGTCATAGAAAACCAGTTGTTTGTGGTCCTAGACTCCTAGTAACACATCAGTCATGGAGAACTTGCGACTCTAAAATGCTGGCAAATGGGTGCGGTGATCTGCTTCAACTCTTTGGGAGCTTTTGAAGTGCTTGCGCATATTTTGAAATGTGCAATAATAGAAATTAATGAACTGTTCGATCATCTGTTCATTTCCACCTTGAATTACTATGTTCTTTCCTTTTTTTATGAAAAAAAAAAGTCCCTTGAGTTTCTTGCATGCTTGTTCGTTGATTGGATCTTCTTTGATGTGCAGAAAACTGCAAAAAATGGTCTTCATATTCTCCTCGGAGGTGTTTGTGCTTTAACAGTTGTGATCTTCTTTCGCTTTGTGAGTGGTTTACATTTCCCAGTTCCCACACATTCTACATTTATCTGTCTCATACAAACTGGGGTTTTTGACATATTTATTGTGTTTTAAACTTGCAGATTGTGCTTACCAGAATTAAGTACGGGCCTGCACGCTACTGGGCAATATTGTTCGTCTTCTGGTTTCTTGTGTTTGGAATATGGGCTTCGCGCACACATGGTGCTCATACAACATGATTTCTGAATATATTGTTGTTGCAGATTGATTCAATATATCTTCTTTTTGGTTCTGCCAAATAGTTGGAACTTAAAAGGTAAGGCATTTGTAAAGTTTGGTTATGATGCCTTTCAGGAAGTATGTTTATCATGTCTTCTGTAACTTGCTTCTTTACTGGCCTAGCATGTTATTAAGGATGAAAAAAAAGTGTCGTTTGTTGAGATGATGACCTTGACTGCAATAACTTTTAGTGCAAGCAAGATGTTGTGAGTTCAAGTTTTGTGGGTGTCTCAATTATCATAATTTACAAGATAGGCCCCTGCTCAACCCAGCGTGGGTAAATGTCATCTTGTATTATCTTTTCGCATTGGGTCTCGACCCATGTCGCAATTGGTCTATGGGATTGCGGGGTCGTTCACATTACCAAAAAAAAATGTTAGATTGATCTGATGACGAGTTCTAGAATAGGTAGTGTCTCGAGCATATGGTCTACCTTTGGCATATGCTCTACTTTGGAACACTTTTAACAGATACCGATATATAGAGGGTATTTTGTCAAAATTTGTATTTCCATACTCTATTTTACCTACTCAACCCAGATACTGCTGTGAATGTTTCTCATCCCTGTGAATCCACATTTTCAAGTGCAAACAATGCTATTACAGTGGAATTTTCAATTTTTCATAAATGGAAATTACAACTATAAGAATTTCCAACAATAATCATCGACATATTAACACATCAAAGAAAAAAGTCCCAAAAGTTTATAGCCTTATACCAATAAGAGGTGACTCGATTGATAATTGATTGAATTAGATATATGTGTGTCAATGTTCAATTCTAATGAGAAACAAATTTTTCAATGATATTTCAAAAAAATAAACCGGACCCTCTTAAAGAATGTCTGGGCCCACAATTAGGCCCACCCTTTTTTTGTTTTAAATTTTTTTAAAAGAATTAATAGGACGGGGGTAAATACATTAACATGTCTTGCTGATCCATCAGGTACCCGGATTGGGGGGCAAAATCGTCATATTGCAAGTAATCCATGTCGTTGAAGTTGAAGTTCAACGCACTCTCTAGCTCCTCCTCCCATTTGGGCCCACTTTGGACCTCCTTTTCGCACGTGACTCCCGGCGACACCACGTGCTCCGAACTGCTCGAGTCCGTGTGCAGCGATGGTACTGAATCTGACGTGTCCATATGTAATTGGTCATTCACGTGTGGCGGAAGAACCGCCATAGTCTGGTATGAAATTCCAATATTGGGCTTCTGCTCCTCTTGTTCCGGGAAGTTCATCGGTTTCCGATCAACGGCGGAGTAATGCTTTTCTACTGTTCCTTTCTTGTTGTATATTCGACACAATACCCAATCATCGAGCTGCAATTAACAATCAAATTCAAAGTCAATAACTCCATTACCACAAAATTAAATTCATTTCCATTTATGAGTTAAAATCAATTCGTACCCTGAGATTGTTCTTCTTGCCGGCGGACCTATCGACATTAGCGAGGCGATACTCGTGCATGATCCAGTTGGTTTTGATTCCTTTTGGGGCTTTTCCGGCGTAGAACACAAGTGCTTTTTTGATGCCGAGCGGTTTGTTCCGGCCAATCGGTTTATCTGCACCGGTAGCCTTCCAATAACCCGTTCCGGCTGCCCGGTTCGGCCTTGACCCGTTTGGATATTTTCTGTCTCTTGGAGAAAAAAAATACCACTCCTTCTCACCGTACAATGCTATATCTGCACAAATATATTATTCCCACCATTTATTAATTGTTTTATTTTAGAAAATGAAAATTAAAAGGGATATTTAGGTTGAAAAGAAGAAAAATTACCTGGTAATTGCCATGGATCGTACTTGTACAGATTGATCTCTGCTATGATCGGAACCGAAATCGATTGCCCTGCACATTTTCTGATCAAGTAATGATTCACCAATTCATCGTCGGTCGGGTGGAATCGGAAACCCGCCGGTAACTCTAGCTGTCCCGTCATCATTTTCCGATTTGTCACTCTCTGTTGTTCTCTTTAATTCAACCTTTAACTCTCTCCTCCTCCTTCTTCTCTGTTATCTGTAATTCTTCTTCTTCTAATCTGGATATTTTACACAGAGCATAAACGACGGAGGGAAGAATTTATAGGGAGTCGTTTAAAATAAATTGGTCACGTGGGATACACGTGGGGATGAAGTGTTGCCTCTTGTGTGCTTCCGTCACTGCTTCCGTCACATGGCTCGGCCGTATTTGTATTAAGAGGAGGAGTCGGCTCAGTGTCTTTTGGAGATCGTTGACTGTTGGTCTTTGGTCAAAAGCACAAATCTCTGGTACTCCCGATGGTTCCACTTGTTTAATCCACCCAATCAGATACTGCCACGTAAGGAAAACTTGCTTGTCGCGGAAGAACTGAGTAGCACTTGGGCTACCGTGAAATATTGATGGGGGTGTACACGGCCCCTTTTCAGTTTTTTGACATGACATTCGTCAATTCTCGTGCATACTCTTCGTTATAAGTGTGAGTCTCCAATGAGATTACATTTTCAAACAACTTATATATGGAGTGTCTTTAAAATTTGATGTGCTTTTGGAGTGTCAAAAACTCATAGCAATCCAAAATTCCAAATACGTATAAAGTGCGTTTTGGAGCGCTCCAAAAACCCATTGGTGTGGATGTTTTAAGAGCATTTCCAATGGTTAGAAAAACGTAGCACTTGATATTAGTCTCAAAAACCACCAATGTGGATAAGTGTGTGCGGTACAATGATAACATATTTCAAACACTCCATAAACAACATTTTACTCTTCTATGAGGTGAATTTAACATGAAAATTGCAGTGGAGAGATAGAACGTGGGGGAGAGTGTTTGCAATGTGTCAATCACATAGTGGTTGTGTGGGTCTAATTTTACATCTTAATTGACTCTTGATATGTCAATAGCCCATTAAATTTAAAGATAATATCAAATATTGTTTTGATCCCATTGTAATCATCAAATGGTAATCTTGTTTCAAGTGTTTGAAATATTTTGTTTTTCAAGCGTCTGAATGTTCTAAAAACATGTCATCTCTGTTTAGGAACCCACGTAAGGGAATGACGTCACCCTTTTTTGGGGGGCATGGATTGATGATGTAAGACTAAAAATATAAAAAAAAAACGTCATCTCTTACACAAGGTTTGGAGAAGACATGAGAAGATTAAAATTTAAGATTAATGTTGTGTGTCCATGCGCCGAATATAGCTGCTGAGTATTGACTGAGGGTTGAAGAACGTGGCGAATGGGGCTGTTCACTGTTCAGTTCCTCGCATGATGTATGAAATTTCAATGATTTAGATAGATTCAAGACTAAAGATATATTGTGTGGTTGTCCTCACGATATTTAATGTTTGAATAATAAAATACCCTAAAAAAATTACCCATTACATTGTAGCATGATCCAATATCTAAAATGTTATGAATCTTATGATGTATTCATTCGAATGGGGAATTTTCTGTTGTAAATCCATACCCCTATACGCACTAACAATATTGTCCGTTTTGGGTTGTTCAGTTCCTGTTGATACATCGGGTCAGCATGACTTTGTTTCTCCTTAAGCCCTAACAAGTGGGCTATGCCCAACTCACTAAAGCCTAGAAAAATGTCTTCTTGTATGTAAGAGGTGCGCTTAACTTAACCCTTATAAAAGGCATTGTCACCACATCTTTTAACGATGCGGGACTTTACATTTTGCTACATGTTTACAATTTTTTTTTTTAATAATTGAGAACGATATCAGATAAATTTGTCATTTGAAGTTTGGACAACATAAATGAACACAAACTCAAGCCATCAAGCCACGTGTACAGAAGTTTCTTTTATGACAATACGATAGGTTGAGTCAAAATCTAGCACATGTCTACAAGGATATTACTCTCAGCGAAAATCAAACTCAGAACCTTCCAAATCTATACGATTTGACCTTATAGATATTCATTTATTAGATTATCACCCAAGTAAGTAATTGAATATCTATATCTTGTTTTTCTTTCACAACTCAATTCACCTTTTCTAGTCACAAAACGTTAATTATATTATTTTATGGGGAGAATATATAGTATGATTTAGCTGAGGAAATCCACATGGTCATTATTATTAAATTGAGAAGTAGTGGGTTTTGTTGTGTAACCTAAGCCCAGGGTCAAGCGAGGTGATAATGTGGTGCATGACAACACAGAGAGAAAAAGGCTAGTTGGATAAGATTAACCTGGAGAAATATTGCTAGTTGGGACACGACCCGGTTGGTAAATGTGAATTGTTGGGGGGTGGATGGATGTCGATGGAAAACATCACAATCGTTGATCCCAAGTTGGACAGCGAAGAGGGGGTCCAAGTGAAATGTATATGTATAGTATATATATGTTTGTTCATGGTTTGTGTCAGAAATTCAAACTAGGAATGTGAAAAATACCCGTAACCGGCTGGGTATCCGCATGACCCATTTTAAATCAAACAAGTACGCCTCATTAATTAATTGATCGGAGTCACTCTCTTGCGGATTTCGATTGACATCCCTAATCCACACCTCATACATGTCAATTATAGTATCTGCTTGAATATTTTTATTCTCGTGAATACTTTGGATTAATTTCATGGGTTTGTTCCTCTTAAACCTAATATGTGGACTAAGCTCAACTCATTAAATTTGAAAAAAAAAAAAAACATAGTTAATTACAAGCAAGCTTGTCCTTATTAAGAATATTATATCACACATCTATTGGACGTGGGATTCTAACATTTTGGGTGGTGCAGCCACTCTCTTGCGGATTTAACTGAGAGCTTCGAAGAAGGTCCTGCTCCAGTCCAGTTCTTTATCATGTTTAATCAGACAAGCTGACAATCTTGACTAGACTGGTCGGCTTGTCTCTTTTACTGGATCAATACACAGATGCTGACATGAAACAACAAATAAAATAAGGCCCAAAAAAAAAAGGTTCGGTGATAAATTAGGATAGATATGGTGCATACTTGCTTTAGATATGGTGGATCTATCTCTAGCTAAAATGTATGTACTCAAAAAATTCCAAAAAATTTCGAGTTTGATTTTTACAGGGAGTAATAAGTTTGTGTTCATATATTGAGTTTTGGTTCAATTTATCCGTCGTCCCTCGTTGAGTGTGAAACTTGCAAATAAGTCCTTAAATAAGAAAAAACGAAAGGAAAACAAAAATTCCCTTAAATGTGAAAAAGTGTTGTGTTAGAAAATCTTTAAAATAATTAATGTGGCAATTTGTGATAATTAACGTTTCTAATCATGGGCTTTGGGGCAGTCAAAGCTTAGGGTATTCTGGACCGGGCTTTGCAAAATGCAGATTCAGTTTAACATTCAATCCATGGTGAGCCGCAGGTCCATCTGGAGTCCTTGAGGCCCAACTTAACTGAGAAACTGAAGTGGGCTTGGAATCAGAGCATTGGGTTTGGGCTATGGGACATATACCATAATCATAACTTATTTATAGTTTTTTTTTTTTTAATTACAGGGGAGGAGATGTGAGACTCGAAATACCACACACATGAATGTCATATGAGCTACTCGTGATTCTCTTATTTATAGTTTTTTTTTATAAAGCAGAGAGGGAGATTCATGAACAAAACCACAAAGAAGAGCAGGAAGGAAATCAGGAATGGTCTGAAAGTAGATACGATTACAACACGTAGTCAACGATAACAACCAAAAAGGAAGAAAAACAAAGAAAATACTACAAAGAGATATTACTGGGTTTGACGTTATTTCTCCACCCACTCTTGCGCGATTTGACATTATTTTTGTATTGGGTTTCGATCCATAATTTAATCTGTCCATGTGATTTGTGGGTATTGTATGTGATCCATGAATTTATCATTAGAGTGGAGTCCGATGAAACATGCTTTTGGTGGGTTCCTAGTAAAAAAAAAAAGTGCAGGGATTTCGCAGCACTGAACTTTCATTTCTACAGTAGGTATTCCTGATCAGAGCATATCATGCATCCACTTATGGTCAGTATCTTGGCTACCAGAGCTGCTACTCCTTTCTACAAGTACAAAAATATCCAGTAAGACAAGTCTCGCACAGAAATATCCAGTAGGTATATTTTGTGACCACTGACCTAGGGTGCTAATGAACCTAATTCTTCTACTGGTTCAAGCATTTCTACAAACAGTTTCTTTACACCACCTTAACTCCAGAAACTAAAATATTATAAGAACCCAGAGGAGCAAATGCGGTCAAGACAACGCAAAGTTCCTTGGAAATAAAGCAAGTGCATTAATAGAAAGAACCCAAAACTGCAAAAAACATATATGAAATCCAGAAGAGATAACCTGCATAACATGTTCCCATTTCAGCAACAGCAGCAAGCATTTTGAAGGGTATGCCCCTACAATGGCTAAAAATCAAAGAATATGACAAGCATTTGAATGTTTTTGTTTATATATACATAAATGAATGAAACCTTTTTCTGGTCATTTTGAGTTTGCTGTCTATTAATTACTCACAAGCTGGTTTTTGCGTGTGGGTTTGTATGCATGTATTACATGTGTCTGCAAGTATTATAGCAATTAAAGCATACACAATTTGTTAAGAAAAAGCTCTTGAAAACTTCATTTTTTTCAATTCTCTGACTTGCGAAAATTGAAAACTTCTCTCTCTCTCTCTCTCTTCTCTATACTAGATGGATGAGGATGAAGGAAAGAACCAAGAACATACCCAAGTCTTTGACATCACAACAGATGCAGCTCCTCAAAATGGTTCCAAATGTTTCGACGACGATGGCCGTCTCAAACGAACTGGTAAATCGTCTCTGTTTCTCCCCTGTTTTTGCTCTGTTTTTTACAGTTTGTGAAGAGAAGTTCATAGTTGGTTGATATGGTTAATCAGGGACTGTATGGACTGCTAGTGCTCATATAATAACAGCTGTGATTGGATCTGGAGTGCTTTCCTTAGCATGGGCAATTGCACAGTTGGGATGGATTGGTGGTCCTGCTGTCATGTTCTTGTTCTCCTTTGTCAGCTTCTACACTTCTTCTCTCCTCTCCGATTGTTATCGGACCGGAGACCCTGTTTCAGGCACCAGAAACTATACCTACATGGATGCAGTACAGTCCCTTCTGGGTAAGTACCATCAGCAGCAATTTTTTTTTTGAGTAATCGAGGACCACCCAGGTCGACGTGTCCTTTGGATAAACCTTAGACCGTTAGAATAGTCTCCACCACGCTATAGATAGATAAACCAAGTTTGGACATAGCTATATGTTCAAAACGCGGGTTCAAATACAAAAGTTTTGTCTTGTTTAAAACTAGATTCAGGTTCAAACATATAAATCTTGTCCAGACACTAACCCGATTAGGTTATTGTCTGGTTTACTTGTTTGAATTTAAACCAATGCGGGATTGGTCAATTAAGTATGTCTGAAATTCAATTCGAGTGAGGGTCCGGACATGTAAATATTTCATAAACACGTGATGTTATTCAACCTGAAATCGATTTTTTGCCATCCTTACTCCTAACCCTTCCTCATAACAGAAAAAAAAAAAAAAAAAAAACCCCAGGGAAATACTCCCAGTCCAGCATACCCATCATGCATCCGCCTTAAACCCATAGATATAACCAATTGAGCTATTGTTCCGTGGTTAGCAGCACAACTTACTGATGAAGTATTTGTTTTCTCATGTTCTTATAGTTATTTTTTGTGTTTTGTTAGGTGGAGCTAAGGTGAAGGCATGTGGGCTTATTCAGTATCTGAACATTTTTGGGATTGCAGTTGGTTACACCATTGCAGCTTCAATAAGCATGATGTGAGTTACATCACCAGAAAATAAATAATTAAATGCTTATAAATGTTTCAGTTTCTGGGTTTGTTCCTTTCTGCAGCTTTTGATTAATGGCTCTCTCTCTGTTTTAACAGGGCAATTAAAAGGTCTAATTGTTTTCATGAGAGTGGAGGGAAGAACCCATGTCAAATATCAAGCAACCCATACATGATCATCTTTGGAGTGACAGAAATTCTTCTCTCTCAGATTCCAGACTTTGATCAAATATGGTGGCTCTCAATTGTAGCTGCAGTCATGTCTTTTACCTACTCGTCGATCGGTCTCGCCCTCGGAATTGCTAAAGTTGCAGGTCTACATTTGCTCTTTAACATTTCTCTTCAATAGTTCAATGGAACTTCCAAAATTGGAGATTGACTTTCATTAATTTACAGCTACTGGAAGTTTTAAGGGAAGCCTAACTGGGATTAGCATTGGAGCTATTTCACAAACCCAAAAGCTATGGAGGAGTTTCCAGGCTCTTGGTGACATTGCATTTGCATATTCATACTCAGTCATACTTATTGAGATTGAGGTATAGATAATTCCTCAAAAAATGACTGTTTTCTAGCTTTATACCTACAAAAATGGTAAGGATCCCAGTTTTTTTTTTTTTGTTCCAACTATCCCAGATACTGGAATGGACACACATGATCCATGTGAAATCGTGAGCTCCACTCGCCCCACGCATCCATGTGAAATCTTGTGCGAACATTTCAATATTTAGAATAGCTGAGAGCCTGAGACTAAAAAAAAAACAATTGAAATCTGTAAGACTGCTGTTATACCTAAGGTTGGTTTCTCTTATCTAGGACACAATAAAGTCACCACCAGCAGAGTCAAAGACAATGAAGAAAGCAACAAAAATAAGTATTACAATAACAACAGTTTTCTATATGCTTTGTGGGTGCTTTGGTTATGCAACTTTTGGCGACTTAGCACCTTCAAATCTACTCACAGGCTTTGGTTTCTACAACCCATTTTGGGTTCTGGATATTGGCAATGCAGCTATTGTGGTTCACCTGATTGGGGCATACCAAGTGTTTTCTCAAGCCATTTTTGCCTTTGTAGAGAAAAATACAAGGCAACAATGGCCTGAAAGCTCCTTTATAAACAAGGAATTCAAAGTCCCAGTTCCATGGTCAAGATCTTACAACCTCAATCTGTTTAGATTGGTCTGGAGGACAGGTTATGTCATCCTGACGACCGTTATATCAATGTTGCTACCATTCTTCAATGATGTTGTAGGAATTCTTGGGGCATTTGGGTTTTGGCCTCTAACAGTGTATTTCCCAGTGGAGATGTATATTGCACAGAAAAATATACAAAAGTGGAGCACAAGATGGGTCTGCCTTCAGATGCTAAGCATGACATGCCTTGCAATATCAATCGTAGCGGGTGCAGGATCGATTGCGGGTGTCCTGCTTGATCTCAAGGTCTACAAGCCATTCAAGACAAGCTACTGAGACAAACCCGAGGGAGAGGAACCTCAAAAAGACTGAAAAAGTGAAAAGTCTATCTGGGGGTGTGGTGTGGTTCAATTGTTGTTCATGGTGATTAAGCAAAGGCTAAGGTGTAACTATGTTTGTCAGATCCAAAATGAAAATCTCTAAAACTTCCCTTCTGTGTCATTTTCTAGAACCCTAATAGGCTAATACCTGCATTTGTGTCTGAATCCAGGACAAAATCTCAAGTTCTCGAATTCCGTTAAGCTTGTCATTAAAGAAAGAACCCAGAAGAGGCCAACTACGTATTCTATTATATTTCAGACTAATACCAGATACAGTCCACTCAAACAAAAGGCAGATCTCTGTTGGTTTATGAGTAAACGGTAAACCAAACTTATAGCAGTAAATGCATACATACCACATAAATTGATCTTGATTTCATTATCTCTGTACCCAATAATAGAAAATTGGAAACAGAGAAAACAATGGAGAGGTTCTGACCATTGGATTTAATGGAGCAAAAAAATTAAACTAGCAGGTTAGTTGAGTCCGCAACACTATTGCACTACATTTCTGGTAAACAAGCACTAGGAATTTAAGTCATAATGCATCGCATTGACAAACATGTAACAGCCAGGTTCTACCTGTGTGTCGCAAAAGATTCTATCTGAGATCAACTCGTATTCATTTGACATCACCTTCAGGAACGCTTGCTTCATTCCCTTTGCCTCTGACTGAATTGAATGTTTGGCCCTGGACATGCAACAAACATAAACATGTCAAGAAAATCATTTTCATTTTTTTTCAGTAGCCTTCACTTCGAGTACTCGCTGTTTGAAAATAGAGAAGAACTTCAAAATTCAAAGAAATTTTCTGCCATGAAAGAACACCAATTATAAGGGACTTGGCACACAACAAATGTCAAGTTCCTCCAAGTTTCATTTTTTAATGTACAACTATGATAAAATGTAACAACAAATAACTACCATCAATGCTTTCATGTACTGGGAACTAAGTGATAAGTATTTGGATGACTGCCTGGCATTTATTGGGGATAAATTGGGTGATTATTTTCATAGTCGAGAATAGCTCAATGCTCGGAGTTTTCATAGATGACTTATGGCTATATAATTTGGGTCCTATTGAACCTTCGACAGTATAGAGAACTCTGTTCACGTTATCAATGACATTTGCTCTACTACTATGGAACTGTGCTATTCTGGCATTTTTATCAACTTTCTGGAGGCTCTCCCTCTAGCCTCATGGTAACTCCTCTGTTTTGCAGCCTTGGTACTTAATGGGATTCTAAAATGTCCATGTGACAAGCCACGATCGATATGACACCATTACATACAATTAGAATCCTTTTCACATTGTACAAATGCAATGCTGATTTCTGGAGAGTATTGTTTTAGCATTACAGACTTCCAATAAAGGGGTCAACGGTTTTATGATAGCTTGAACTTTTATCTTATGAATATTTACTATTCCATACTTCTGATAGCAAATAACTGTGGAATGAGGAACTTACAGTTTCATCAGGAACAACAGCATATCTATCTGATGGGGAGACTGAGGTTTTACCTGCCAAACAAAAATGTAGGTATAACAAAAAACATCAAGATGTGCCGCATACCAAACGACACCGAAACACGTTATGGCCAAAAAAATTTAAGTTGTTGTTCAGTAAAGGACGCAAGTAAAATTATCACAGCACCTGTTGACAGATCAAGTGCTGAGGACTCTATATGCTGTCCACTAGATCCATCAAAACTCAGTGCATCAATCATCTTAGGAGTATTTCTGCAAAGCCGAAAACAAAAGTAAACATTTACAAAGCTTCATACATATAAGCAACCATAAAAATTGAGCTCTGAATTTAAACTAAAGGATTTACAGACTACAAAGGGATGTAAAAACTGACACTAAATGGAAGGATGCAAGTATGTAACTGGGTAAGCAACAGATTGACAAGCTCAATGGCAAAACCGACACCAGATGGAAAGACATAATTGGGCATACTTCATACTGACAAGGATGCTGCAAAGTAAAAATGATGTATGCGAACTGCGAAGACAAAGCTCGAAGGACACTTCAAAAGTTCACAAGTGAAAGCAG
Source organism: Tripterygium wilfordii (assembly GCF_013401445.1). Classification (NCBI taxonomy): domain Eukaryota; kingdom Viridiplantae; phylum Streptophyta; class Magnoliopsida; order Celastrales; family Celastraceae; genus Tripterygium; species Tripterygium wilfordii. The sequence goes on along the minus strand of NC_052253.1, from coordinate 12,287,787 downwards.
CCCCAACATTAAAAAAAAAAAATCACTACCATTGAGCAAGGCCAGGACCCATAATTGGCCAAAGTTAGCCTCTGATATTTTTTATGACAAAAAAATCAAAACTATACTCTAGCAACTGGCAAAAAAGTCTTCAATAATTGCATCAACCAATAAAATGACAAAAATGGTTTCCTACAGTAAATGATCAAACTATCTCGTAAGACACAGAGGAATTATACATATTATCTAGAGAAAAACTATTACCGGTCAACAGATTCCCCATGCCCAAGCTGTCCATTTATACCCCTTCCCCAAGAGAATACATTTTGTCGTACGGTAATAGCAAGTGTGTGTCTCCATCCACATGATACTTGAACAATTTTCTGTGACAAAGAATATAGAATATGCAAGTAATCAGACTACAGTAAAATATGAGATTCTAGGGAGCATACCAACCTTCACAGATAGGAAGACAAGAAAATTTGTTGTACAGAACTGAACATCAAACATCATTGCTATCTTAACCCACTTCAGGAGCTTTGGTAAAAAGAATGTGCCTGCTCATGGGGAAACGTCACGTGAACAGGAGAACAATGATCGACATTGTCACCAACTCCAACCTGTCCGAACTGTACAAGAAAGAGAAAGGTAAGCCCAACCAATGGGAATGACAATATGTGTTTATGTATTACTTGTTCCATATAAATGATTGCACACACTCATGACAACAGTAAGGAGAATAATATATACCTTTCTGGGCTGCACCTCCTTGGTGCTTTAATAAAATTTTCCATTCAAAAAAAAAAAAAAAACCTATACAATGTCTATCATGCACACATGCATGAAGGAGTGCACAAGGGAAGGGAGTGAGAGAGCGAGGGAGGGGCTACAAGACAATACTTTTCAGGTTAGATGGTTCATTAGAGAAAACCAACTAGTCTTTTGACAAAAAAGCTTTGCAAAATCTTTTAACATGAAACTAAATAAGAAGAAATCGCCCACCTTATTCCAACCCCAGCCATAGAGTTTTCCATCAGCAGTAAGTGCCATTGTGTGTCTCCAACCACCAGCTATCTGCAACAATACATAACAGCAGAATTGAAAGTTGTATCCAGCAGGTCAGCAAACATATATTCAGAGTAAAATTTTTTAAACAAAATGATAGTCCTTATCAAATGCAAAAAAGCCCATTCAACTTAGAAGGATGCATGATATCTTGTGTGTAAGTAAAAGGAAATTTTTAAACTATAACATAGCGATGTTGAAAAACTGAGGGGTCATGATAAAATAATAGCGGGATTCTGATATGAGAGCAACAACCAATTTAAAATTTTCAGGTCTCACTAGATTCAGTCACTCAAAATAATGCAAAGAAATTATAGTAAAAGTGCAAGTAGCCACCTGTGAAATGAAACTTCCACGCAACGCTTCCAACTTATGAGGAACAAGGTGATCCTCAAAGTCCCCATGTCCTAATTGACCATATTTGCTCCAGCCATAAGTGTATAAACCTCCAGATGATGAGACAGATACTGTGTGCCGCCATCCACAGGCAACCATAACCATCCTCTCACCCTGCAAATTATCGAGCATTTTTGAATTCGTTCTTCCTAAACCAAATAACTCGGAGAAAAGAATAAATACTGACACTAGTGAATCTAAACTTGAGTCCTTGACTGCTAAAATTTTTCTATTGAAACAGATGTGGTAGCCTAGAACTTCCATTCCTACAGTGGCTATCCCTGATCAGAGCATGCCATGCAAGCCACTAAAAATGGTTATTTTGGTACCAGAGTTGCTATCCTTTGCATTATAATTATTTTTCCTCCACAACCAATTCAAAGAACAACAACTGCTTAAAGAAAGATCACGTGTACTTATCAATTTATATCAGCAATATGATGAAAATCTCATGCAAGTAATATAACATTTTCATATTCCAGAGGAACAAATGTTTCTTCCTTTTGTTTTATTGAATGCAAAATAATTTTATATAAGCACCAAGAAGGTGTAAAAAAGACAGCAAGAACAACCATTCAGGTGAAAATGGTGGGAAAAAACATTAAAGGAAACAGCACAACACATTGGTGACAAATATTTGGAAGAATTTTAGGCATACATTGACTGTGGAAACTTTCTCAGGAACTAAACGATCATTTCTGTCACCTAAGCCTAAGTTTCCGTATCGGCCCCAGCCCCACCCATAGAGCACTCCATCCTCTGTAATTGCTGCTGTATGTTCAGCACCAGCAGCAACCATTTTGATTGGTATGCCCTATAAAATGAAATCAAAGGATATAAGAAACATTTGAATATCCGTCTACATTAACTAAAATAAATTAGTGCAACAATGTGTATGTGCGCGTTGGTTTTTGTTTGTATGCATGTATGTGTCTGCATCCATTTCAGGTGTCTCATAGTCTGCAGACATATATGTGGGTAACATGGTGTATCCATCCATATGTTAATGTGCATTAGTATGTAAGTATGGAATAAAAAGTGCATGAATTAGCTCATGCAAGCACATGCACACAGAGTCACTAGCTATGACTTTCCAAATCAATTCCTCATTCATCCTCTACCCAGTCCCCAACCCTTTTCCTTTCATTTTCCTATATTTAATTTAGGGTTTCTACTTCTTCTAAAAGAAGTGTGAACATAGTATACCTATAGGATGTTGGAAATTTCTCATCTCACCTTTAATTTAAAGGTAAAGATTTTCTGACCCAAAAAACACTGCCATAAGGGTTCTTTTTCTTTCCTTTTCCACTAAGTATGCCCAAAGGTAGAAGGAATGCCCATACAAGACATGCAGACAAGACATGATCATCCAGAGGTCCAAGCATCAATGTCAAGGGATGAATTACAGCATAACAACTGGACATCATTTATTGCTGGGTTCTACGTCCACGGTGTTCACGACTCATGAGGCAATGTTATCTTATCGAGTTCACATCATTCCACTAAAGTATTTTGCCCTTTCACATTGCGAAGTAATACTTAAGAATTTTATGGATTATGTTCTTGGCTCCTAAGTCCAGAGAAATTAAGCAGCCTACAATACCTGGAAAACTTGAATCTTTTGTGGAACAAGAGAGTCTTCTGTGGTGCATAGACCAAGTTGACCATTTTGATTCCGGCCCCAACTTCAAGATATAAAGATAAAGGCTCAGTGAATGTCCCCAGTTAATGGGAATGATACTGCCATAAAGACATAAATAACTAAATTCAATCGTCTTGGAAAATTGTCCTGAAGATAGATAAATAATCTTGGCCCACTACTTCTTGAGCTCTACATATCCTTTCTGGATTGAAAAATAGACCCATCATTACAAGTTGATCTATCATCAATTAGAATATGAAAAACAACTGCCTACATTTTTAAGCAACTACTTAGTTTTTAAATCAATAAACTACGCAAACTCAGCTGAACAGGATCCACCAATGAGATTTGATTCATTAAAAATGTTTAGGAAAGAGTACTCACCTCAGCACCTCGCCTTCCATAGTCACGGCTAAACAGTGGCTGTCCCCGCAAGCAATTTGCTTGATTCTCACACCACACAATGTTTCAATTGGTTGGGGGATAAACAAATCACTAGAGTTACCATGTCCCAACCTCCCAAAATCACCCCTGTAATATTAGCATCGGGAGAAAACCTTAAGCGCACTACAAAAGGCAGTTTACAGGAAGAGCCCGTAAATAAAATAAAACCTGTCAAATATACCACAGATCAAATTTTCATTTTGAAATGAAACTTATGCAATACATCTCGTAGTAAGCCACAAACAACCTAGAATGTTTGTAAGTTTTCACTGTCAATTAAAAACCATTTAGATAAACTAAAATGAGAAGATAAATGTGGATTAAGAGACAGATTACAGAAACACAATCGTGAAAGTGAAAGCAAGTACAAAGCATATGAAAGTTATCTAACCAAAATTGGACTACTATCTAAAAATGTCAACATTTACGATTCCGATTTTACACCCCTTCTTCGATTCCAATTAGATTTAACTACCTTGTATACGAGGCCATGGACCTACAAAGTAACCCATGAAGGTTATGCACTCAATGAAGTCTAACCTAGCATACAAAACGGCTGGCCCCAACAGCTACTCTCTAAGAGCCGTGTCTGTTATTGCCCATCAAGTATCAACCAAAATCGGTAGATTCATTAACTATATGGCCTATCAACCAAGTGAAAACAGGGCACGTGACCCGTGAACAAATGAGGGTGGGTAACAATAATCCTTCTTATGATAAAGATTCCTTCTGCAATTTAGCACCCCATCTACTTTCTAAAAGAGCTTAGATATCCATCCATGATCCAACAAATATCATGAATGCTAAAAATTAAATTGTATTTCACTTTCAAGACATAGAAACTCGCCCCTGTTCTCATCAAAACCTAGCAAATGCTCTAGATTAAAACTAGGCTGCCGATCAAATTTGTAGCTAACATAGTTGCAGGAACAATACTTGATGAACTATATAGTCCGCTTAAAGAAGATACCACAATGTATTACTGAATCAGGTCAACACAATGTCCAGAAGACTTATAAAGCCATTGTCGTGCATCTAAGTGTTACTTGATAGGCCATGCTTGTCTACGAATTCATCTTCCAAAGATGATGGCCATCTATAACAGTGTTTACAAACCTCAAAGTAAAACAAAGCATTCATGGTTCATGGTTATCGATTAAGATGGGAACATATCTATATGGAAGGGGATAGGAAAATACCAAAAGGAAATAGAAGAAAAGAGGAACAGACCATCCCCAGCTATAAACTTCCAAACGTGATTCAGAAAATGCAGTTGAATGATCAGCTCCACACGTTATCGATACTATTTCATGGCCATCTAATGCACTCAATTTTGTAGGAGAAAGCCGATCCTCCGCATCTCCATGACCTAACTGTCCATCCTCTCCTCGTCCCCATGAGCAAACAATGTCCCCAGCTGTATAATATAGTAAAAATGTCACTGTTTGCCTACTAACCAAAGTCTCGACAAGTAATATACTAATATGCCAGCTTGAAAAGGCAGATGAGCAATTAACACACAAATACTTCAAATTCTCAGACAACCACACAAATACGCCATTGATAGCTTCTCCAGTAATTGATAATTTACCGAAATTGAACTCCATAAAAAATAACTTACTGAGAAGAGCAACCGAATGGCTAGCACCAGCGGAGACGAGAAGAACACCAGGAGCTCGACCGGTGACTTCACTCGCACTCCCTCCGTCCTTCGCCATCCCGATTTCCACCGAATTCGCCTCCTCGAGACAACACACACCAGAAATCAAAATTGCACTTGAACCGAAATTCCTAAAAAAAAAATACAAAGATACTAGAGAGAGAGAGAGATAGAGAGTGAGTAGGATCCCTCTCCAATCAGTCTCTCACAGCCTAAGCTAGTCTAGAAACAGCAATAAATAATTGTGGGGGCAAGCTTATTTACAGTGACAGTGATGCCTTCTGTGACGAAGTGTAAAGTGGGAACTTCCCTACTGCCATGGCAATGAATATTTACAGACATTGAACAGTCTTTTACATTGTCAATCTGCTATTTGTCAAGGTTAATATAGTCTTTTACATTGTCAATCTGTTATTTGTAACTAATTGGGCTGTAACTGATTTAGTAATTGTCAGTGTGGGCTTTGGTTAGTGTCACGTGTGTTGGGTTTCTATTAAGAAACGTGTATTGGGCCTATGTCATGGACTCATGCGGCGGCGGTTATTCACCATTTGAGAGTTTATGAAATTGTTCGAACTTCCTTTGCTCTGTCTTCCTTATTGCAGCAGGTCCCCATTGAAATTGATTTTCTTCTTCGCTATCGTTTCGGCGCCTCCCAGTACTCCGGTTTCCACACCATGACCGGACAAAGGGTTTCACATGCTATTCCGGTCTCCATGTCTCGCAGTGATTAGTGTTTGACTGGCAATTACCCTTAGATCGAGAACGGTAAAAACCCTAGTTAACGGTCAAAAAGACGATCACCGGAATAGGGATCTGCATAATAAATTCGTTCAGTTCAAGCTATGTGGGATCCACCCTATACCGAGGACTTCTGGTTGACTGTTCCTTTCAGTGGGCCTCGTCATTCAACCTGAGGTCTTGAACCCAAAATGGGCCCCCCCTCGTACATGCATAGTCTACATTAGGAATCGATTTGTAACCTTTTCTCCTATATTAGGAGGTGGTTGGTTATCTCTGTGCAAGACAGATTTTGAAATGTTGTTGAAATGAAGATTCCTTTCTTCACAACTTCTTCTGTGTTTTCTCTGCAAACCTTCTTCTATCTGTGTTCTTGTGCAGAGGTTGAGGTTTGAACGAGGCTGAAGCTATCAATAATTCAATATGGGGGTTGGGTGGTGCAGCTTTGAGAGCAGTGAAATGTTTGCGAGTTTTCTAGCATCGACGCCGCTGTTAGAGGAGTCATGGAGGCTATGTGATCGTGCCAATGCGAGTCTGGGGCAAGCTTTTGTGATAGAACAGGTCGGGAGCAGAGTTTATGTTGCCTTTTCTGGTGTGCAGTATTTGATTCAGGGTTTAGATCCGAGTTTCGGCAACTTGGTTTCGCTGGATAGTGTGAGTGAGGACTTTTTAGCTCCATTGCATTACCGGAATGAAGGGGAGGAACCTGTGATGGTTCACGCTGGGTTGTTGCATCTCTTCCTCTCCTCCTACCCAACTTTCAAAACTCAGGTTAGTCTCACGATTATTTCTTTGGTCGTACTGAACAGTGTGCGGCATCTTTTTTTTTCTTCTTTTTTTTGGATTAACGAGGAAAGATGATCTTATGTTACATAATAATATCAATCCGCAGATGTCGACCATACGAGAGAAAAGCAAATCCATTGTCATCACAGGCCATTCCATTGGAGGAGGAACAGCCTCTCTTGCTGCTCTATGGCTACTTTCATTGCTCCAATCAGAGTCTTCATCCCTCTCAGTATTATGCATCACCTTTGGCTCTCCACTGCTAGGTAACGAGTCTCTTTCTCGTGCCCTTGCTCGAGAAAGATGGGGTGGGAACTTCTATCATGCTGTCTCAAAACATGACCTAATGCCAAGACTTCTGTTTGCTCCATTAGCTTCTATCACCTCTCAGTTACATTGTTTGTTACAATTCTGGCACTTGTCGATGCAATCTCCGCAATATAGGCAACTTGCAGACCAATTAAACAGTGGAGTTGCTCCCCAAATTTTTGACAATGTATTGGCCTACTTGGGATGGTTAACACAAGCTGGGGGATCATTGAAAAGCTTGTGCTCGCCATTTGGGAACTTCTTTTTCTGTTCTGAAGAGGGTGCAATATGCGTAGAAAATGCAGCATCTGTTATCAAGATGATGCACTTAATGTTGGTCACAAGTTCTCCTATATGTAGCATTGAGGATCATCTTAAATATGGAGATTATGTCGGTAAAATTTCTTTGCAGTTCTTGAATAAGACGAACTTCATGCAAGGCGACCTCCCTAAGTCGAGCTACGAAGCAGGGGTTGCATTGGCATTACAGTCAGCAGGGATGCTTAACCAGGTAGTGCATTCAATAACTTATAAACAATCTTACACTTGCTTTTTGGCTACTCATTTAAAAGGAAGTGAAATCAATGACGAATCACTATACAGGAACCAGTTGCAAGTCGAGCAAAGGATTGCCTGAAGATGGCGAGGCAAAGGGGTACGCCAAGTCTGAACTGTGCAAACTTGGCCATTAAATTGTCCAAAATAGATCCTTATCGAGTTGAGATAGAATGGTACAAAGCATATTGTGATTCGTCCGACGATCAACTAGGTTACTACGATTCCTTCAAGCTAAGGCGTGCCTCAAAAAGGGACTCAAAAGTCAATATGAACAGGCACAAGCTTGCTCAGTTTTGGGACAATATAATCCGCATGTTGGATAAAAATCAACTGCCTCATGATTTTCACAGGCACCGAAAATGGGTATATGCTTCTCAGTTCTATATGCTCCTGGTTGAGCCATTGGATATTGCAGAATATTATCGAACGCGAATGCATCATGTAAAGGGGCATTACATTGATCATGGAAGGGAGAGGAGGTATAAGATTTTCGACAGTTGGTGGAAAAACAGAAAGGTGACAGATGAAGAAAACAGCCAGAGGAGTAGGTTTGCCAGCGCGACTCAGGACACATGCTTTTGGGCAAAGGTGGAAGAAGCTAGAGACTGGCTTGACAATGTCAGAAGTGAGCGTGATCCAAGGAAGCTGGCTGTACTCTGGGATTCTATCGATCGCTTTGAAAGGTATGCAATGGGATTGGTCGAAAGGATGGAGGTTTCTATGGATGTTCTCGGGAAGAATTCAAGCTTCACTTTGTGGATGGAAGATTATAAAAGATTGAAATCCCAGATGAGTCAACTGCGTTGGAGAAAATTGAAGATATCGTGTTCATTTGCAATTCGTCTGAAGCACGCAAGCCACAAGCTGTTCTTAAAGGTAGATTCCACCTCTCGGAAAAAAGAAATCGGTGCAACAGGCTGTAGTGGCTAACTCACAGGATACAAGTTTATAAGTTATGAAATAAGGTAGTTGTAAACTGTAATATGTGGCATTTGGTTCATGGGAGTTGCTGCAAAGAAATCTTGAGCTCTACAAATCCTTTTTGGATTTAAAAATAGACCAACTATTCCAAGTTGATCTATAATCAATTAGATTATGAAAAACAACTGCCTACATTTTAAAGCAACTGCTCTGTTTTTAAAATCAATAAACTAGGCAAACTCAGCTGAACAGGATCCACCCACCAATGCGATTAGATTCGTTAAAAATGTTTAGGGAAGAAGAGTACTCACCTCAGCACCTCGCCTTCCATAGTCACGGCTAAACAATGGCTGGCTGTACCCACAAGCAATTTGGTTGATTCTCACACCACGCAACGCTCCAATTGGTTGGGTGCTAAACAAATCACTAGAGTTACCATGGTCCCAAAATCACCCCTGTAAATTAACTGTCAATGGAAAACCATTTAGATACACTAAAATGAGAAGGTAAACATGGATTAAGAGACAGATTACAGAAACGCAGTCCTGAAAGAAAAAAGGCAAGTACAGAGCGAAAGAAACCGGCAAAGTGGCAGGGCACCGAGATCAACCAAGTGAAAACAGGTGAACAAACGAGGGTCGGAGGCAGAAACCACGCCATTGATGAGGACCGTGAAGGGCCCCCCATTGAAATTCATCTTCTTCTTCGCTGTCGTTTCGGGAGTAGTCCGGTTTCCACACCATGACCGGACAAGGGTTTCGCCGTGACATGTGTTTGACTGGCGATTTACCTTAGATCGAGAACGGTAAAAACCCTAGTTAACGGTCAAAAAGACGATCAAATCGAACAGGGACCCGCGTAATAAATTCGTTCAGTTCAAGCAATGTGGGATCCAATCCAACCTAGGACTTCTGGTTGACTGGTCCTTTCCCCCTCTACGGCCTCTTAGTGGGCCTCTGAATGGGCCTCATCATTAATTCAATCAGCCCATTTAACCGGAGGTCTTGAACACAAAATGGGCCCGGCGGGCTTTATCTGCAAATCATTCATCATGACCTGTGATTAATATGATAATCCTGGGCCTCAGTTTAAACCTTAAAACCCCGAACCGATTGGGTATCATGGGCTTAGTTGGAAAGTATCTTAAATGCTCCGGACGTTAATAACTTATAAACTTTAAAATTGTTTAAAGTGAAATGAGAGGTGGGGCATAAAGTGTATCTACGCATTTTTTTTTTCTCTTAATAATTTGGTAACATAATATATATATATATTCATAGTTAGCACAAAATCTAAGTTGGAAGAAAAGGCTACATTTGATTCTCTAATCTGAAATATCTTATATTTTGTTTTTGTTGGGTGTGGGTAGGTGGTTTTGATATTATTTCTTGGTGGGTTTATCGAATCTTTCATTAGTTTTGTGAGTATGTGGTGGAGGTGGCGGTCTAAATGGTAGACCCACAAACTAATTTGGAGTTACATGAGGCCGGGCTTGACCAAAAAAGTGACCAATAATCCACCATTCACCCTATATGACTTGCACAGTGAGTCTGATTTATTGACCAAATTCAAATGGACGATGGCTGAGAAATTTAGGAGTTTATCACACTTCTTGATGTGTGCTAAAAACATTGAAGTAAAATATAGGGCTCTAAGAAGCAAGTAAAGGCATTAAGCGATATACGAGGTTAGGATCATAAACTTCCAGTTTAACTTGTTAGGTGAGAGTCTCTTCTTTTTGGAAGTCGTGGGTTTAATTTCTATCAATCTTGTATACGTAATTACCTCTACAAATCGTTTGGTTTGGAATTTCTTATAGACTCATTTGAAAAAAGTTTGTATTTTACAAACCCATAACAGATTTTTAGTTGGGAAAAGAATATGCACGGATCAAATTTTTTTTGAGGAACTTATCGAAGGATTCTAGGCAATTCAAAATGATTTTCTGATCAATCTAGAGATCATTTCGATTCCATTAGTAATGAGGATTGGGTCCATCACACGTTGATCAATCAAAGATAAATTCAACAACTAAGGGAAAAATCAATTCTTTAGGATCCTTCATTTCCTCAAACAAAACGAACAAATATAAAATCAGACAAATTCCCTAAATTCTTTTCTGAATATTCCTCAAGGTTCCGGCTATGATATCGCATAGTAATTTATTTATTTATTTTTTGTCGTTTTGGGTGTGTTTTTTAGCTACTTGCATTATCCTACCGATAAGGATGCTAGTGGTCTTAACATGAGTACCAATACAATTAACGGACCAGATCAATCCCTAGGCTCTACTAGACCTCGACATTTTTGTCACTTAGATAGTTAGATGCAAATAATAGGGAAACATAGGTGTACTATTATTTGTTCCATTTCCACAAAATTATTAATCATTCTATTCACCCATTGGTCACGCAAACGCGTTATAACAAAACTACGCGCACAACCATTTGTTGGGACTACAACACATTTGACCCAAACGATGTGTTTACAAAGCAAACTCCACGCAAACACGTTTTTTAGTTTTATATTATTCAATTAAAAGTCCAACTTGTCCACTACAACTAGTGACATTAGTGGGACCCACTCACGCTCTTAATAGATATATATATATATATATATACACTTTATATCTATATATATAATAATAATTATTCTTTAGTGATAGAGATCTGAGCAACGGGTATCACAATTATGCTATGCTTCCTGTTGAATTATATGCATCAAATTTCATGTTCAATAGTGCTAGGTAACCCATATATAGTGGTAACTTATGGGAGTACAAGTTTTTTAAATGAAATTTTAAAACGTTTTAATTCTAATATAGATGTTAGATTTTTTTTAAAATTTACATATTCGGAATCAACGCATAAAACTTTTTCTATCTCTAACAAGATTTATTGTTGATGAATTTTATATCTTAATTCTATTGTTTTTTTTAAATGGAATTTCAAAAACAATGGATTCAGAACTAAAACAATGAATTTCTAGACTGTGTTTTGAAAAACAATGGAATCTATATTAAAACAATAAATTTTGGACAATGAATTATGGGATAAAATAATGGAATAAAGCTAATAAATGAAATAAACATGTTGGGCTCCCAACTATCAAATTGATGGACTACATATCATTTTCGTTTCATATATATCATGTGGAACATGTGAAGCCTAACTCACCAACTGGAATAATATCTCAAGCAGTGGATCCAACTAAATTTGTAGACTCCACATGTCCCCCTCCCATGTGAAATTCAGTAGCTCCGTTCGATACTTGAGATATCAACTATTGTGATCCCTATCCTTACTAATCTCATGAGTGGGACCCAGTCATGCTATAATATTGTACTATATCTTTATTAAAAAAGAAACCACTCACCCCAAAAATTTATAAGCCTTTGAGTTTCACAATTCTTCCATTCCATTTATTGAAACTCAACCACGCTTCCCACTACAAGCAACTTCCACCACCGCAAAACCAAGTAAAGAAGCCACCAGGAAAATGAAAAGAAAAGCAGAGACCAGTCTAACAATGGGCATTGAAACTTCACCGTAAGTAACCAACATATATTATATTGACTAATTCAAGATAGAAAATGAGCTTATAAATTCTAACCCGCAAATCTTATTTCTTCTTCTTTGAATTTGGGTTGAATTGTATATATGGGTTGGGTGGTGCAGGTTTGAGAGCAGTGAGATGCTTGCGAGTTTTCTAGCCTCGACGCCGCTGTTAGAGGAGTCATGGAGGCTATGCGATCGTGCCAACGCGAGTCCGGGGCAAGCTTTTTTGATAGAACAGGTCGGGAGCAGAGTTTATGTTGCCTTTTCTGGTGTGCAGTATTTGATTCAGGGTTCAGATCCGAGTTTCGGTAACTTGGTTTCGCTGGATGGTGTGAGTGAGGACTTTTTAGCTCCATTGCATTACCGGAATGAAGGGGAGGAACCGGTGATGGTTCACGCTGGCTTGTTGCATCTCTTCATCTCCTCCTACCAAGCTTTCAAAACCCAGGTTAGTCTCTTGATTATTTCTTTGATCGTACTGAATTGATTGATTGATGTACAATCGGATTGAGATTGAGTTTGTTTGTTGAAATCTGATTAATTCTTGCTTGCATCGATGAAGATATTTATTTTGCATGCGATGTGTTTGATGAAATGAAACTTGTTTTCTTCTTCTGCTGAACTTTTCAAGTTTAGCATTTGGAAGTCTGTGATCAGGCCAAATAACTGCAAATTCTATAAAGGTTTCTCTTACCATGTCATGATTTCAAACTCTTAACAAACACTAATTAACGCCTGGGTTTTGGGGTTTGATTAGATTAGTCCAGTTAAAAAGTTGAAATTGATGGTTTCTATTGCTTTTGATTGAGAATTTCAAGTAGTTACCTGAGATGGTCGCTGAAAGGCTACCGATTCAACAGTGTTATTTGAAAAGAGAATATATACGGTTATGAAAATGATTCCCACGGTCATGAATTTCAAGATAGTTCCCCACTAGCTTTCTTTTTTGATCGTGTTGTAGCGGTCAAAGGGGAGCAGGATGATGTAGCTGCAGAGATACCCTTTTCACACTGCCCTTTTCACACTTTTGTCTCTGTAAACACCGCCCTTTCAACACTTTATTCATTCCCACTTTTGTTCTCTAACTTCAAGGAATATAATGGATTTGAAAGACAAAAATCCACTATCTTTCAATCAACAAACACGCCTGCTGCCATTAACTTTTTAAATAACTTAGATCATACCTTTAGTTAATCTCAGTCTCCTTAAACACAGGAGTTGTGGAGCAGGGGTGAAGCCAGGATTTCAGACAAAGGGGGGGCAAAAAAATTTAAAGGGGTTTGGCCCCTGAATTTTTTTAGGACTAAGTATTGATTTAACATAATTTGTAGTTAAAAATACGCTGTGTGATCCACTCAAAGTGTAGAGAATAATAAGACAATTAAATCATCATTCTTTACAACGAAAACAATAGCTAATTCAAATACTCAAATTGAATTACGAATCTACATTGGTTTTTGAGGATTTTGTTGAGAGGTCAAAGTGAGTTTTAAGGGGTTTAAAGGATTTAGAATAAAAGAATGGGACGGATTTGGAAAAAAAAAAAATTTAAAGGAAGAAGATTGAAAAATGGATAGTATATATGATATTTTCAAAAAATTAAGGGGGGCAAAATAGAAAAAATGGATGGTATAAGGGTATTTTTCCCAAAAACTAGGGGGGCAATTGCCCTCCTTATCATAGGCATACCTCCGCCCCTGTGTGGGGGTTTAAAAGTTAATGGGGGCATCATAGTTTTATCATTTTATAAGTAAGTGCCCACTTTTTTTTTAACAAAGTGGACATTATAGTCTTAGGTCATATATATAATGATGTTCTTTTGATACAAGAAAAGAAAAACAAAAAGGTTCCATTTCTTGATTTCTTTTAATGTCTATGTCATATTTGGTAGGCAGGATCCATTCATGTGAATGGATCTGTGTTGTTAAGGTATGTAGAATGATTTGTTTCAGGAAGTCAACGATGCTATTTTGAAGGTTTCAAATGTGAATTATCACCGTGTAGTTAAAAAAACTTCATTCTTGGCCCAATTAGATCAATTTGTAAGATTTAAAAAATTTCTTTCCTTTTATGGGATGATTGATCTTCTGAGTTACCAACGAGGATTATTTACTTAGAAAGGTAATTGATTTTGATCTTGATCACTAGCTTGTCAAGACTTGGAGCCTAGCTATAATTATAGAGACTGTTTAACGACAATGACTTAGGAAGCTGCAGTTGTTGTAGTCAGCTTTATAAAATAGGCTGTATTTGTGTTTTCTCATGAACTGTTTACCAGCATTTACTGGGAAATTGGAATTGACCATGACATCGACAGAAGTGGATTCCAGGCATAGAGTCCAAGCCCTTGAGTAGCTTTTGCATTGTAGATGAGATGTGAAGCTTTCTTGTCTCCTGTCTCTTAAGATTTTAACTGGAAGATTACAAATTTAGGGTATTGGTTGAATTATAGAGGCTGCTGATATAACTTTATAGGCTGTGAAGCATCCTAGAAATGGTCGGTTGAGCCATCATAAATTTGTTCTTTAAGGTCAAACATATGAACAAAGTAGCAGACGAATTAAATACAGAGTGGATCTGTGTTAAATGTTTATGTTCTCGAAGACTCCAGATTAATTTTATGTTTGGTTCCCATAAGACATCATTTGTAGACCCCACTGAATGAGCCTCGCACTAAACTATCTTCAATGGCGGTCAAGTCTTCGATGCTTATCTTATTTTCTTGCTTTCTTCTCTAAACATTTTCGTTTTGTTTATGCTGGAGTCAAACTTTTTGACAAAGAAAAAGATGCATTCAAAACCCATCTTTTTGTAATATATTTCGTCCACTATCTTTTTGATACTGTACAAGGTTTGAGCGTCATTACATGGAATCTTGGACCCAAATGGAAGCTGTTACTGTCGAAGTCTAACAACCTTCTTGAATCTTGGATCCAGCTATTAGTAATTTATCTATGCATCCATGTTTGAATAGTTATAAAACTCACCAAAAAAGTCCAAATGAAACCATGGCGTAGAGAAGATGTGCAGTGTTAAGCTTCACAAATCATTGTAATCCTAGGTTGGTAAGTATGAAGAATGTTGCCAAGCCTTTTGCAGGTTTTTTTTTAAAAAAAATTGATTTTATCTAATAGCTCAAAATTTTCGGAAACTGAACAGTGTTTAATCTTTGGATCCGTTAAAATTTTTTGACTTCTGCCGAACATATCAATTATTTACTCGAAAAAATCAGAACTTATCTTCTTTGTTTTTTTTTGACTAACATGGAAAGCTGATCGTATGTTAATCTTATGAATCCGCAGATGTCGACCATACGGGAGAAATGCAAGTCAATTGTCATCACAGGCCATTCCATTGGAGGAGGAACAGCCTCTCTTGCTGCTCTATGGCTACTTTCATTGCTCCAATCAGAGTCTTCATCCCTCCCAGTATTATGCATAACCTTTGGCTCTCCACTGCTAGGTAATGAGTCTCTTTCTCGTGCCATTGCTCGAGAAAGATGGGGTGGAAACTTCTGTCATGCTGTCTCAAAACATGACCTAATGCCAAGGCTTCTATTTGCTCCAGTAGCTTCTATCACCTCTCAGTTACATTGCTTGTTACAATTCTGGCACTTGTCGATGCATTCTCCACAATATAGGCAACTAGCAGACCAATTAAGCGGTGGAGTTGCTCCCCAAATTTTTGAAAATGTATTGACCTACTTGGGACGGTTAACACAAGCTGGAGGATCATTGAAAAGCGTGTTCTCGCCATTTGGGAACTACTTTTTCTGTTCTGAAGAGGGTGCAATATGCATCGAAAATGCAGCATCTGTTATCAAGATGATGCAATTAATGTTGGTCACAAGTTCTCCTATATGTAGCATTGAGGATCATCTTAAATATGGAGATTATGTCAGTAAAATTTCTTTGCAGATCTTGAATAAGACAAACTTCATGCAAGGCGACCTCCCTAAGTCGAGCGATGAAGCAGGGGTTGCATTGGCATTGCAGTCAGCAGGGATACTTAACCAGGTAGTGCTTTCAATCACTTGTAAACAATCTTACACTTGTTTGTTGGCTACTCATTTAAAAGGAAGTGAAATCAATGACAAATCACTCTACAGGAACCAATTGCAAGTCCAGCAAAGGATTGCCTCAAGATGGCGAGGCAAATGGGTCTCACACCAAGTTTGAACTGTGCAAAGTTAGCCATTAAATTGTCGAAAATAAATCCTTATCGAGCTGAGATAGAATGGTACAAAGCATGTTGTGATTCATCCGACGATCAACTAGGTTACTACGATTCCTTCAAGCTAAGGCGTGCCTCAAAAAGGGACTCAAAAGTCAATATGAACAGGCACAAGCTGGCTCAGTTTTGGGACCATGTAATCCGCATGTTGGATAATAATCAACTGCCTCATGATTTTCACAGGCACCGAAAATGGGTAAATGGTTCTCAGTTCTATATGCTCCTGGTTGAGCCATTGGATATTGCAGAATATTATCGAACACGAAAGCATCATGTAAAGGGGCATTACATTGATCATGGAAGGGAGAGGAGGTATAAGATTTTCGACAGTTGGTGGAAAAATAGAAAGGTGACAGATGAAGAAAACAGCCAGAGGAGTCGGTTTGCCAGCGCGACTCAGGACACATGCTTTTGGGCAAAGGTGGAACAAGCCAGAGACAGGCTTGACAATGTCAGAAGTGAGCATGATCCAAGGAAGCGGGCTGCACTCTGGGATTCTATCGATCGCTTTGAAATGTACGCAAGGGGATTGGTCGAAAGGAAGGAGGTTTCTATCGATGTTCTAGCAAAGAATTCAAGCTACACTTTGTGGACGGAAGATTATAAAAGATTGAAATCCCAGATGCGTCAACTGCCTCCCCCGTTTCCAAGCTTGATGGATGTGGAAGTCGTTCCGTTCTTGGATGATAACAAGTAGGAATGTGTTGACACTGCCACAAAAAATATGGATTTGTACCACTTGTAGCTTATGGTACAAGACTTGTTATATTATATATGTTAAGGATGCATATATATATATATATATATATGTATGTATGTATGTATATCATCTGCAAGAGCTTCTTCTAGGGGCCTCGCCTCCTGATGGCCTAGGAATCTTGTTTCCTTGTGTATATTATTTGAAAACAATTGCTGATCCTTTGCATCCATTCTCTCCTCTTGTATAAACCCAAATCAAGTTAGATATATAATTTGTCCTTTTCACTTGTGTTTGTAGATGCATTCGTATAACAAATTCTCAAATAGGGTGAAAAACATTAAAGTTGATCGGTTATGTTCGGTGATTGCAGTTGTTGTGACTTTATAACCTAGGAAATAAAGGTAGTTGTAAACTGTAAAATAAATTGTTTAGTGTTTGGTTTCAATAAAATTGTGTTAAACAAGTGACTCGTTCAAAGACTATTTTTCAATTGGTGTGAAATAAAATGATGCATTTGCATTTTTTTTAAACAAGTAACTCATGCAAGACACAATGTTATTGGACTCCGTCCTACCTGATAAATCTCGCGTAAGTGAGTCTCTTCGTCCCACACGTACTAGACAATTACAGGGCATTTGTTTCATAAAGGTGACTCCAACTAAATTCGCTTGACACGATAGTTGAATTCAATACCTCTTTGGCCAATATGGTAAATCTCAGGTACACGAGTCCCCCGTCTCATACACACCATACAATTACAAAGACTTTTAACTCATGACGATAACTCCAAATAAATTGGCTTCCCGTGAGAGTTGAACTATGAACCCCTTTTGACCGACCTAATTGATTGAGTTATTGACAACCATTCACACAAATGACACTCTTTCCCTGTATTTTTATGTTATTGCTTTCAGACCCATGACAGAGGGGCTTCTTTCTTGTTAAGTGCCCAAAATAACACCGAAACCACTGCTATTCAACACAAAACTATACAGCTAATCAGAGAAACAATAACAGGGAAGGAAAAAATACTTCCAAAAGTTGGCTTCCTGGAATTTTAAAGGTGCGCACTAGAAGCCTACGACCAATGAAAATTCAAAATTCAGCCCTAGAGTATCCTCCTCAGGACCAGAATGACTAATATTTTCTAAGTACAATGACAGTATAATCTAGTTCTAGTATTGTGTGTGTGTCTGTGTCTGTTCTTACTAATGTCCTGAAAAATCAAACCTTCTCAGTCAGATTATCATCAATGTTCCTAACAGGACCCTTGAACCATTTTCTTGCATCCAACACCCACCAGAGCATTATTAGACCCAAACCAACACCTATAGCCACTGGTGCATAATTGAAAGTATCCCAAGAAATTGGGTAGTATGTAGGCAATAGAAACACTGAACATGTATAACAGATCCATATAAAGGCGATGAAGCAAATCGGTCTTCTTGCTTTGCCCAAGTAAAATGGACCAGCCCTAAAGTTTTTCTCCTGCATTACCATTCTTGCAAAGATTGGAACAGCATACCCACCAACCCATCCAATTGTAGCTATGGAAGTTATGGCAGTGAAAACCACATTGACTTTCAGGATTGGGAGTCCAAGAAGAATGCAGATTAACGCGCAGAGCCACACTGCATTCGAGGGGACCTTGTGTTTCGGGTGTATTTGTCGCCATATGTTCGAAAAAGGAATTCCTTTATCCCTTGAAAGAGCATACACCTGAGATGGTTGATACAGTGCAATGTCAGTGATTCAAGTTTATTGACACTTTACAGGGGAGAACAAGCTCACTTACCACTCTGGCTGCGCTTGTAGTAATCGATAGTCCACCAAAGAAGAAGGAACCCCATATCACAACCAATAAAATGATCGCTCCGGTTGAACTGTTGTACCTTCCATGGAAGGCATCATAGAGAATTTGCGCAGGCACGAATGCCCCAGCAGTCTCATTAGTTGGATCATACAGGTAGCTAAAATCCTGGTAAAATTTGCAAAAACGCATGTTAGTGAGCTATTTACATTGTGCCAGTTGAGTATTCGTCTATTCGAGCTACGAATACTAACATACCTGAATGCTGAATGTAAGAGCCAAGATGTAAGCCCATCCGAAGACTGAAATGATACCAATGCTTGACAGAATAGCAATAGGACCATTCTTGTCTGCTCCTCTTGTTTCTTCTGTTAGATGTGCTGCAGCATCATATCCGTAGAGTGAATACTGACTGACGAGGAAGGACAGAATGACAGCGTAAGGTTTACTCGATATTCCTGTCGAATCAGGTGCCATTTCGAAATGTGTGAATACATATGAAGCAGATTTTGTCGTCAGAGAAACGAGAGGAAGCATTATAACAATAACCAACCCCCCGATTACCTATCAGAAGAAACTGTTATATCAGCATCTCATAACTTGAGAAGATGATACAGATAGATAACTAGTGTAAAATGTATATCATACCTGCCACCATATTGAAATTACATCGATGAAGGCGATCACTTCTAGAGCGAATGTGTTCAGAAATGCCCAGATGACTGTGAGACCAATGTACATACATAAGAATAACCATTTAGGAGCAAAGTACCCTCCATCTTTGTTTGTACCAGTGCTTAACAGAATGATACTCTGCAGTGTTTGTGATCCTGCATATGCCTTTCAAACAAAACAAAGGTAGTTAAAAATCACATAAGACATTTTTAGGGGTGATGCAATTTTTGGTCATTGAAAGAGTTGTCCTTATCCAACTCGG
The DNA here is from genome assembly GCF_013401445.1 of Tripterygium wilfordii. Taxonomy (NCBI): domain Eukaryota; kingdom Viridiplantae; phylum Streptophyta; class Magnoliopsida; order Celastrales; family Celastraceae; genus Tripterygium; species Tripterygium wilfordii. The sequence goes on along the minus strand of NC_052253.1, from coordinate 12,268,049 downwards.
TCACCGAATGTTCAAGCGTTTCAACTTGAGAACCAAGAGTTGAAAATTGTTCCAATATGCAAACTCAGCAGATTTTCGACTATTATGACTGTCAAACTTATAAAGAATATGCTCGAACAATGAGAAATCAACCTGTGTGTGCATATTGAAACAATTTTCAACTTTGGCTTCTAAAGTTGGAATCGTGAACATTCGGTGACTGAATTAGAAATTGACAACTCTTTCAGTGAACAATATTATTTGATGTAATTGAGTTGATTCAAGAGCATAAGCACCTGAGTTCCCATGCCAGCAACAAGCCCTATTGTCTCAAGCCAAGCACAACACCATGATGCAAATGGACCCCATTTTGGTCCGGCTAAGTGGGCAGCCCAGAAATAAAGAGAACCAGTAGTCTGTAAATCACAAAACAAACAAACATATATATATATATATATATATATATATATATATATACATGCCTCCATGGTCAATAGGCATTCCAAGTGGATAAACAATAAATAGAACAAGAACAAGAATGGAAGATTAGAGACAGAACTGGGAAGGAGGAACAGATCTCAGCCATGGCAATTCCAACAAACCAAGTGAAGAATGACACAACAATCCATCCCCAAACAAGACTAGCAGGACCTCCATAAAGTAGGCTCGAACCATAAAGGGGAGTGATCCCAGTGAAAAGGGTCATTGTTGAAAATGATATTGCTAGAGTCTTGAACAAAGTCTGCAAGATTTTATCAAAGAAACAAACTAAAATCAGCAAGTCCTTAACCCGAAACACAAATCAAACACATCATGAGCACAAAAAAAAAAAACCCAGAAGATCAATAAACCATGAACTTTAAATTGAGAGTTACCATTTCTCTTCTAAGTTCTTGCTTGTATCCCAGCTCATTGAGCCGCTTCTCACCCGAATCCATTTTGCCGTTCTGCGACATCTCTCCCGTTCTGGTATTGTTGTTCACCAGGCGATCAAGAGCACAACTGGTAATATATTTCGACATGGGACTTGACCAGGTTATATAATTTTGTCTAAGAAATGGTCCTGCACACAATATCTTTTCTTTGACTAGGAATTTTAAACTAGAGGAAGAGAGATCTCGGCGTTGACTTATGGACAGGCTTTATATCTATGTACAGATACAGCTTGAAAGTCCATGCTTAATCGTTGTTGAGATGGTAAACTTGATCGCACTAAGAACACTAGTCCTTAGTGCATGCGGAAGATCGTGAATTCAAGTCCTAGACTCACGTGGATGCTTTTATTATCACAATCTACGAGATGAAGTTTTACTCAACCCAACGGGTGTTTAATGTCACTCTATGTTATTACAAGATCTTTTATGTGATTAGTCGTAACTTGATAGGTTCCGGGTTAAAAAGGAACAAAAAATTCCTTGCTTTCAGCAGCCAAGTTTGAAACTTCGTCACCGGGGTTGCTTCCAAACTCAAAATGTTGTATAAACCCAAACCTAATAATATCTTTCCGCTTATTAGCAGCATTGGACTACCATGACATGTGTTCACACTTCTAAACTTTAGGAGGTTGACAGATCTTTTTTAACTTATTCTTGTACCAAAAGAATTCAAGAAATAATAAAATCTCACCGTTTATTTGTCTCATCTATCCTAATTTTTAATACACACGATTTTATATAAATCATTTGGGATAGTTGGGATAAAAAACAGTATTATAAATCCTAATATCTTTTGTCACAACTATTTCAAATATTGAGATAAACGCACACGATTTCATATGAATCATAGGGCATACAATTTTCACATGAATCACGTGGATTCATCATCCCAGCATTTGTGATAGATACCCAAAAAAAAAGAAAGAAATGACAGAAAGAGATGTTGAATCTTCTGTCTAAGTTTGGGGACCATCATATCTCAGCAAAAAAAACCACCTTTTAGTGGTTGGACCATGGACTTGAGACATTTTGACCTTTTCTGTTGATGGCAGCAATGTTGATATCAACATGTGCTACATGTTTAGTTCCAATTTTCATGTTAACTAATCCCAGCAGCAACTCAGCTTGTCCTGTTCTTTGAAAATTCAATTTCACACAAATAGAAAAATGTTGAAAAGTTCTTGGATACAAAGATTTATTAGTTAACAAAGTTTAATTGGAAAATGTTAGGAAATTACGCGTTGAAGCTGCTTGCAATTAAAGTGAAAATTGAGAGGGTTACGTCCATGGGTAAGTATAGAAGGGTTATTATACTATGAAAAAAATATGAGAATTACAACTGCTCTCAAGTAACAGGGTAAACACCTGACAACACACTTTTTCTTTCTATATTGCACTACAATGCTCTGTTTTTGGTGCCAAATTGACTAAAGAATTGATTTCTTAGTCCCAATAGTGCCACAGCCACTCCTCATTTATGACACAAAAACTAACTATTTTCCCTCAAGAAAAATAGGTCTGCTTGTTCTGTTTTCTTATTTTTGTTTAGTGTTTTTATTTTTCATTTTTAATTTTAAGGAATAGAGAACATGTTGAGTTTGAAGTACTGAAAAACTGTTTACCAAAACATAAACCAGTTTTGAACTTGCATCGCAACATTGAACAAATTGTTATCGAAAATGATAAAGATCCCAACAGTTGATATCTCAGTTATCCAAACAGTTGAATTGAACGTTCAAGATCCAAATGAATTCGTGGGTTTCACATCCCACGCGATGCACATAAAATCCTATGCGTACAACTTAGATGCTGTGGATATAAGTTGTTGGGATCCGTATCATAACCAAATTGTTATTTCTCAACATCCCAATTGACACCATACTACCAATATTAAGGAGCCTCAATCAGAAAAATGAAAAATCTGCAAACTCTCACAACATATAAGACAAATAACAATGAAAAGCCAAAAAAAAAAAGAAATTTAAAAATTCCATTGAACGGGACACCCATAGATTTTTCCAAAACCTTGATTTTCTTTTAATAAAGCCATACATTATTCTCCAAACAACTAGGGTTTGGGGCATAGACTGCTTAGAATACAAGGCTGAAAGATGGTATATAAGAGAATGTAAGGATCAAGTGCCAGTCATCTTACAAGTTCTCTGCTTTCAATGCAGACCCCAAGGACTTTCCAGATATATATATATGAACATGACCTGCACCTCAGATATTAGCTCAATTCAATCTGCCTGAGTTGTTTGGTGAGTTCTTTCACAGCTTCCCATTGCTGCTGCTCGATACAGATGAACAATAAATTGAATACGTCAAGCAAATAACTAAACCCAAATCAATCAGGATGAAAGAAACACAGCCGTGCTGTAGGCATATGAAAAGAAACAGAAATTGAATTTTATTCAACGCACACACTAACCTTGCAACTTCTTGAAGATTATCTGTTAAGAAAAAAATCGATACGTCGTTCCTTTCATTCTCGATTTTCCATGGAAACCAGTTTTCATTAGTAGAAAACAATATTGATTCAATTTCACATAGCAACTTCGAAGAAAGACACGGGAATTGAAGAAGATGCGAGAATTCAGAGCAGTGTAGAAGAATGGGCTGGATATTTTTCAACGGTAATTTTTCAAGTTTCAACTCCGTTGGAGCCCTCATTGAAATTTGGACTCCTTGACCTCTCTCAAGCCCACAAAAGACATTACACAGTAGGCCCAAAATAAGTTTATATGGGCCGGAAGCTCAAACTCGACTCAACCCAGCCCAATACGAAAGTAGCCAAAAAAACCAAGTGAAAGCCCAAGTGCTTAAACCTCTCTCTTTTGGCTTTCAGTATAAGATTTAATAGTAATGGGCCCCATAGCCATAACATCACTAAATGGGCCGGACAGATCTAAATATAATGGGCCCACCGCAGATTTAGAGAGCGACGTGGAACAAGAAAAAATCACAACTTCTTAAAGGACCAAATTTCCAGAAAAGAAAGATTAAATTTAAAAAAAAACGAAAGAGAGGAAAAAAGAAGTCTCTTCATTCTTCAGACCAATCAACGAAATACCCGCCAAGCTATCATTCGCACCACCGAAGAATTAGCAATGGCGTCCTCCCTGCTCATGCGTTTGCCTTCGTATCCACCGTTTCTCTCTGTAAGTTCCCTTCTCTCTCTCTCACTCATACCGTGCTATTGTATAAGAGATTATCATGGTTTGATTGATTAAGAAAACTGTGATTTTGCAAAAGGAAGAACAAGGTTTTCGTTTCAATTCCAATTCCAATCGATTGGAGCAGATTGTTTGACTGTTCAATTTTCTTTATTTTTCCCGAATTGCATTGGAAATGAAAATATTGTTGATTGATAGAAGTAATTGTGCATGAAAATTTTAGTGTTGGACTTTTCTTTCTGAAGATTGGTGTTAAAAAAAACAGAAATCACTTTATGGGGCAACTTGAATAAGAAAAAAAAATCAATTATAGCCTATGATGAACAGTTATAGTATCACTTTTTTGTAGTTGCATTCTTTGCTTTAAAAATTTTCAATATCAAATGTCATGATTTCGACTTTCAAGTTTGCAGAATTTCAAAAGTTCAAGGGAGTTATTGGGCGGTCTCATGAAAGGCAAGCACACCTTCATTTTTCTTTGCTTTCTCTATTATCGTGTAACTTCTCTAGTAAGTCAGGTAAAAAGGTAAACAATACATGTCCACATGGATCCCGCAGTGGGCAGGGTCGGGGACAAGATAGATATTCGTAGACCTGACTCCCATATAATATGTGGAGAGAATGTTTCCAAGAATTGAATTTGTAACCTCTAAATTGCATCTCTGCAACTCTATCACTAGGTCACACGTTCGCTTGTACAGAAATTATGTTTTGTGCTTGAAAATTGTTCTTTATTTTTCAGATTTTCTTCAATCAAACAGGCGATCGTTGGTAAGAGGGAGGGTTTTAATCCCTTTTCATGGCTCTTCAAAGTTTGTGCAGACGTTATGCCGAATATCAGTCCCCGGTGCATCATTAGGGAATGATGAAAAAGTGACCTCAAACTATTTGAGGGACAAGAAGATGGTTCCTAATGCAGATCCCCCAAGCCAAAAGGATGTCCACCTTCTGTATCAAGTTTTTGATGAAAGGTCAATTTCAGATATGCTCCATACAAAATTTATTAAATTTAGAGGTAAACAACTCTCGTGCAAAAGACTCCCGCAATTTGGGGCTGGGTTGGTGACAGGAAATAAGTGGAGAGGCTATTTCTTCACATATTATGTGAGGGTAAGTTCTGTGTACATCCTGCTTTTGTCCTTAACTAGAACTTGGAAACAACCTCATCACATATTATGTTGGGATAAGTTCTGCATACATCCTACCTGTCCCCAACCCCGTTCATTGTGGGCCGCATGTTCAATTTCTCTAAACAGTCTCTCCACATATTATGTGGAGTAAAGTTTACGTACATTCTGTTTGCCCCCGATCTCCCCCACTGCGGGAACCTTATGCATGAGAGTTGTTTACCTTATTAATTATTATGTTGGAACTCTATTAGATGTGGTAGTTTCTGATGGGATTCTGTTTTATCAATCAATTTGTTACCATGCAGTACCAAGCTTGTTGTACTAACCGGAGCTGGAATTAGCACAGAGTGTGGGATTCCTGATTATAGAAGGTTCTCTCTGCAATGGCAAACAAAAAGCATTTTCTTATTAATTAACTTATCTTGCTATTGGTGATTCTAAGTGATGCATAAAATTTAAAAATGTCTTGATCTGTCACACTTATGGTTCTCCTTATATCCTTATATAATTTCTTTCCACCAGTGCAACAACTCACTATTAATGGTAATTAAAGTACTCGGACATCTCCCTCGCAGTATTTATTTTCCTCCTGTTTGTTCGTTAGCCTGAACCACCGATTCTTCTGTCACTATAGACTTATGTTGGTGTTCTCTCATAAATTTTCTTGGATTTTATCAATGCACTCGATTTTTGTTTGTTGTTGACTTATCAGTGTGATAAAGAAGCCTCCATACCAGTGTTTCATGGGCTCTGGAGAGTCCATGCTCAAACCTCACCCTAATAGTCCAATAGGCCCAGCCTGCATCCATGGGTGCACGCACCCATGGACCGGCTGTAGTCCAATGAACCTCCACAATACCAATGTTTCATGGGCTCTTGTGAAAACCTATTGGAGTCTTTGCCCTCCTTATAAATAGCACTTAACTCCCCTATCTTTCCGATGTGGGAGTTTCTATCACAATGCTTTCCTTTCTAATTTTTTTTGTGTTGGCATTTCAAAGTGAATGTGTAAAAATGCGTGTATTTTGCATTCAAAGTCTTACATTGGCAATCTTTCCCACCTTAAAAGTACAGTTGTTCACCTTGTGTGTTGCTGACAAAAATCTCTTCCTTGGACTCAGATGCGGCAAAACTTGGTTTTTTGATGATTTTTCTTATGTTCTTTTGGTTGTACACCTACTACTCATTTTTCCTTCTCATTAGCAATATTGACTTGTATTTGTTTTTGCCACAGTCCAAATGGAGCATACAGTTCTGGCTTTAAACCAATTACCCATCAGGTGATCTGAAGTAATGTGCATGATGTCTGTTTCTTTCAGAATTATCTCTGAAAGAAGTCTAATTAGGAGTGTAAGCATAAAAGATAGACAGACTAAGTTAGCTCCTAGGTAGTGAATTATTAAGCATGCCAGTCTAGAAATTGATTTATACACTAAAGAACTAAACAATGATTTTTGTAACTAATTTATGTTTTTTGCTAAGAAAGATTCATTTTCTTCTTTTCAAGATGCCTATTATCTGGACTTTTTATGGGTATTTGAATATTACTGTCATATCATACAGAACTCCAGCGTAGTTGATCTAAATTGTGAAATAATGAACCTTATGTGCCTCTGTTGTTTATTCTTTGGGAATCCTATAGTCTGTTTTGCATCATCAACTTCATTGACTATTTTAAATAGGAGTTTTGTCGTTCAATTCGGGCTCGCAGACGGTACTGGGCAAGGAGCTTTGCTGGCTGGAGACGGTTTACTGCAGCACAGCCTGGACCTGCTCATATTGTTCTGTCAGCCTTAGAGAAAGCTGGTCAGATAAATTTTATGATCACACAGAATGTTGAAAGGTGTTGTATATATACCTTATTCAGGAACTCCCATATTGCTCTGAAGTCTAAACCATCCTAAATGCCTTAGTATACAATACTTTTCTTTTCCAGGTTGCACCAACGTGCTGGGAGCGACCCACTTGAATTACATGGAACTGTATATTCTGTAATTTGTTTAGATTGCGGCTTTTCCTTTTGCCGACATGTATTTCAAGACCAAGTGAAGGCCCTTAATCCAAAGGTTGGTGTTCTGAAATTTATAGTTATATAGTAGTGACTATCTAGACTTTTCTTCAAAACCACAACTAGTAAACCTTTGTTGCTCTTAGAATTTTTATGGTTCGTTCTATGGGATAGTTTGTGGCTGTACCATGCATTAATTTCTGTCTCTCATGCCTTATTACAGTGGGCAGCAGCAATTGAAAGTTTGGATTATGGAAACCCTGGATCAGACAACAGCTTTGGCATGAAAGTAAGGCCTGATGGTGATATTGAAATCGATGAGAAATTTTGGGAGGAGGAATTCCTGATACCTACTTGCCAAAAATGCAATGGAGTGCTTAAACCTGATGTAAGGAAGTTCTTTTCATGAGTTTAAAAGTTTTCTGTTTTTCAAAATTGTTAAATCAATAAGAAAATCGTTGCTTTGTTATGATGCCTGTTCAAGAGAGTTGCATAATGAACTTTTTGCACTTGAAATAACCTTAGTTGTGGATTGGGATCCAGTAGGTGCATAATAGCTTGATGAGAACATCTTAAAAGAATTGCAGATTAAATGGCTCACTTTGATTGATATTGATCTTTGTCAAATGAAGACTTCACATTCGATCATAGATGAAGTTACTGTTACCTGTGTATTCTCTAACAAAACATTACCTAGATTGCAAACAGAAAAGTGCGGCATTTTTTTTCTGTGAATGTGGTAACAGTTTAATGATGTTCATAATCTTTGGTTGGAAATTGTATGCAATCTTTTGTCATCTTTTACTTCAACTACGCTTGGAAATGAAACTGCTGAGGTGATTTTTCAATTGCTTCTTTTTTGTACATAATTATGTTGTAGGTTGTCTTCTTTGGGGATAATGTTCCCAAGAATACAGCTGAAAGGGCAATGGAAGCAGCAAAAGGATGTGATGCTTTTCTTGTATTAGGATCATCTCTGATGACTATGTCTGCTTACCGTCTCGTCAGGTAGGTACACATTTTATTAGCTTTCATTAGTTCTAAAGAAAGGATGATGAACTCAGCAATCCATTCTTCTGTCTTCGTGCTTGTGTATTTATAACTTGCTGTTGAGACTTTTCTCTGAAATTGAATTTTGCAGAGCTGCTCATGAGGCAGGAGCTGTTACTGCGATTGTAAATGTTGGAAAGACCCGTGCCGATGATCTTGTATCCCTCAAAATCAATGCTCTCGTGGGCGAGGTACGTTCTCTTTTGATACCAACATGGCAGCTAGCTCTGCACAATCTCACTAACGTTCATTGACGTTCACATCCAATGAGTTGTTGCAGATATTGCCAAGAGTGCTTGACACGGGGTCTCTCAGCGTACCTGCTATCCTGTGATGTCACCAGCAGAAAAGGGTAACTGGGTATAGAGAAATGTCTAGTGGGCTCTGCCGAGCAAGACGGCAGGTATGGTCGGGAAATCATATGCCCCTGGCTTGCCCTGTTGAAAATTGTTGAAGCTCAAGAGGACAAAGCCCAAAGCTCTTGGGATTATATTGTCAGAACTGCATGTATAGACACCACTTCTTTTCTGTAACATCTTAGATAATTTTAGAATAAATAATTCCTGGTAGTAGTTAATTAATTCTTGCAAAGCTTAAGAGGACAGTGAAGGAATGCATCCATTTCTATATTCTGAAAAGCCAATTAGTTTGGATGACAAAGTGAACTGCTCAACTAAAATGAGTGCCCAACTCGAATGAGATTAGATCACAGGTTGGATCATGAACCTGAATCTAGCCTCGTTCCCTACATGATATCGGGATGACAAGTCGCTGGCATTTTACTGGGGGTGTGATGAGAGGTTTTGAACCTAAGATCCATGTGCAAACACATTAAATACCAGGAACCCAACTCGGCCTACTCCTTGGGGTTTGATATGAAATACGCTTGGTACACAGACTGAAGTGGTTATGCTTTATCTAGCAAACCCATCCACCCACACCAGTTTACGAAGAAAGACGAATAAGATTTCACTAACCCATTGAAATATCACCATTATCAGAAGCTAAAGAGGGCATCATATACAAAATTTGGAAGTTTGGAGTCCAAAATCAGGTAATGTTGATGGAACAGTTCTCTCCCTTAACACTGACAGTCGCTCAATATCGACAACAGGTGCCGGAATATACACTTTCTGTCATTTTCCAGCTTGAGACCAGCTAAACATCATATTTTCTATATCACAAGTGGGATTGAGATTTCTATATTACAAACAATTCACTATACATCAACATGGAATGTAACACGGGCCAACAAAATACAGGGGGAGCAACAATTTCCCCAAACACTATCACATTGAGCAATATCGTTGTGTGTTTACAGATACGCTTGTTTTATTGTGCAGAAACTTCTCAAACATGAAACACCTAGAACCGGCCTTGACCATAATCTCAAGCCACTTCACCCACACTTTGCAGTAATACATGCAAACTACAGATCCGAATGCAATTGCTCTTTGCTGTTGGGAAAGCTTGAGGTTGAAGAACTCAAGTACTGCTTACCGTATAGTCTTGACAGGATAAGCCGCGCTATATTCTCACCTGCAACAGCACTTGTCTCCATGGTACTAGCTGCGTTCTCAAAAGCATTCACATAGTACAAATGCTGACCGTCCAAAACAAATGGAGCAAAAACTTCTGGAGCTTTGTAATGTGGGTAAGCACCCCAGTTAATTTGAATTGTCTCTTTCCTCTCACTAATAGAGCCAGTAATACACACGGTCAGTATGTAAAAGTGCAGGTTACTTGATAGGATTACAAAACAATCAGAAGCTAACAGCAAACATAACTTTGATAAGAAAATTGTCCCGTCCCCAGGTTTCTGACAAGAAGTAAGACATGGTTATGGCTTGGTAGTTATACATTTCAGATCTGATCAAAACAATTTCCATCTATGGATTTCACCTGGTAAGGTTCTTTAACAGTTTAACTTGCCTACTAATGCAAGAATAGACAGAAAAAATGAGAAGTGTAATGTAATTAACATATATGCGTCAAGCCAGAAACACGTAGGGTCCTGACGAAGGTCCCTGGGGAAATCAAAAGGTGAGTCTGGGTACTTCCCCAAGTTTCTACTTAGCTACCCTGATGACTAAATCTAGGCAGCGTGCCTCGTGAAGTATATAGGCTACAACAGGAGGAATCCACTAACCATAGGGTAAAACTTCTCGTGAAAAACTCACAAGCATATTTAAATGTTGTCTCATCCAGAAAAGAAATAACCGTTGTGGCTGGGCGTTGATGGAAGACAAAAAGAGAAATAACAGTTACGGTTGTGGGCGAAAACATTACCTAAAGATAGTATCCAGTAGTGCATCAGCCATTGGTTGACGAGAGAATATCTTGTAAGTCACATCATTCTTATCATGTTGTTTGAGAACTGATATGCTTGAGAATGGAATATCAGGATCCTCTATGGTGCCCACCAGTTCAGGAATTTCTGATACACCATTGAGGCCAAAATACGCCTGGTCACAAAAAGAGAACATTATTACTCCAATAACAGGGAGGAGAAAAAGGCTGGGAGATTAGAAAATAAGTGGATGAAAGAGGTTCAGAGGCATTGATAATTTTTCGGTTGGTTAGTCCAACATAGGAAGGAAAATATCATTGGCTTGCATACATACAGGATTTAAGAGTCCCCTAACAAATGTTGCATGTGTGTGCTGTAACTTCCTCTCAGGAATTGAAATAGGCGGTGAAAATTGAATTTCCGATTCATCTAGTGGGGTAGCAATCACTGCGACTTGACATGCATAGCTGTTTCCTTTTGTAGAATTAAGCTCATAATAGTCTTCAAGATGAGAGACAAATTCTATTTCTTCATGGAGGTGCAACTCAACATTTGAAGAATTGATTAGTGCAGCAGCCATCTGCCAGTTTCCTCCTTCAACTGACCATAAATTTCCACCAGAGCCTGCCAAGGAAACTGCGCCAGCAAGTCCACTGATGAAGACACTTTGACCATAATTGATTCTCGTAATCACCTGCAAAATTTAACAATATACTGAATAGAGGTGCATCAACAGAAACACTATTAGAACCGCTCCAGAGCATTTAATAGATTTCCAAATTTTAGAATTTATGGTGAACTATACAAGCATACAGGTTATCTTTTATTCAACCTAGTAAACTATCGCTTCTGCAAAAAGCAGAGGCTCAAAAAAGATGGTTCAAATATTATATGATGAATTGTAAACACCACTGGTATAAGAAAAATATCTTAAAGTCACTTCTAACCATGGGCAAAAATTTCTTATTGCCATTAAGCATTTACTTCATTCCCCTAGTGGAACAATGTCTTCACATAAAAGGAGCACGAATTAAAAAAAATAAAAATAAAAAAGCAATCAGCCACCGTTTTCAGAGTTAAGTGGCTTTCAATAAGTTCACGCTTTGTGAAGTCAGGTCACGTACACCCAAGAGTTTTTAGGAAAATGGTTAGTAACCATTCCCTTGATAAATGCCAGTGTTGCAACATGACTGTTTAGCTCAATGGAAAGGATATGCATCAAACTTATCTTTCTTCCCTCTCCTAACAAGTTTAAATAGGTAGATACCTTGCTAAGTTATTTTACAGTGAGATTTTCTCTATCACTTTTTTTACTAAATTTCTCCAACACTATTAAGTCAATTTGATCTGCAGTTGATCATGCCCAACATCATGTTTCACAAACAAGTAGATAATATCCTTGCAAGTACGTAATTGGAATCAATGATCAAGTCAAAAGGACGCATAATTAGCTTACCTCCTATTGTGATCTAAGAATGATGTCCTTTTCAAATGAAGATTGGAATGTTAAAATAAAGCATCAGCAAACCTTTAATTGGAAATAGAACACCCACTTCCACAGAAAAAGCTAAGCGTATATATCACAAGACTCGCAACAGAAACCAAAATGTAAGACATTGTAAAGTATAAGTGGATGAGTCAAAAAGCTTTAATTCTTACAGTGACAAGCTCCTCTATCAAAAGGGGATTCAACCCAGCATCAACTAATTGCTCTCTTAAAGGTTGAGTTGTGAGGTTATACAAACCAGCCCATTTAAGCATCCCTTCCACTGTCTCAAAGACAGGTCTTGATTCAGTGCTTTCATAATACTTCAAGAACTTGTCCACCATACCCTGTTACATAGATAGAATCATAGAACACCATTGTTTATCAATACTAGTTAAAGCTTTTCATAATTGTCGGGAAACTGAACCACATGAGAAGTAAACAAATATTTCACCTCAACGAAGCTTTCCATCTTCAACAGCGAGAACCCGTATCGAACCAGTAAGTAAACCGAATTAGCAAAGGAGACTATCTTCTGCACAAAAGGAATCTTGGAGTCAACGCTTATGGTCTTCAACAAAAACCTCTTTCCATCCCAAATCCCTAACGAAAGCGAGCTCTCAGAAGCCGGAGGTTTCCTGATCTTCAATCCCAGACCTGTAGTGAAATTCAACGCATGATAGTTCTTGGGATGGAGAATCGAGGCGCCGGCCTCAAACGTCTCGCCGGCGATGGTGACGGTGGCCATTCGTCCGCCCACGACGCCTCTACGCTCAAATACATGGATCCGGGTTTCGGAATCGGAGTAGAAACGGAGGAAGTGGGCGACGGAAGAACCTCCGATGCCGCCGCCGATAATGCATACTGTCGGGGGAGATTGGAGTTCCGATTGAGAGTTCCGCGGTGATAGCAGAAGTAGGAGAGTGAATAGAGAGAGCATTACTCTTGATTCCATTCGTTTCTGTGTCAACAAGCTCAATCTGGTGAGTCTGGAAGACTCTGGACAAGAGAAGTGGTTTTCACCAGCAGAACACTGGATTGAGGGTAGAAGTCCAGTCCGGTGCACAACCGGTCTACCATAATATTTTTTTAATATACAATTTTTTTTGAGAGAAATGTTTTTTTAATATACAATATTACAATGCATAAATTAATTATAGTATAATTTAATGCCATACAGAGTACTCTGCTTATTTGACGATATACATATTTAAGTGTTGGAGAAATCCCCAAATACTCACTCGATGCTCCCATAATTTACATGCTTCCTTGTGTAGATTAGCATTAAGCTCGTACGTGATTACTCTACTTTCGATTTCAACTTTTGTGAGGTCTTCGAAATCGGAACTAGTTTTGAGCGACATAAGTTTGAGTTTTGATTCGGGTTTCGGAACTCTCAATAAGAGTGTAGTTTACAATTTTGTTTTCCTTTGACGAATCAGTAGTTTCAATTCGGGCGCTAGTCTTGACTAGGGTTTTGTGTTTTTAATCCAAGAGTCGGTTTCGAACCAATAAGCTGGTTCTCCCTTGGCTGATTGCCACGTAGACGCCCGCCAAATAGATCCGTTGCCTCCCGCTAAATTCTTCGGGGCCTCATCACTTACTGGTGCGGTAAAGAAGGTTCAGCCCAATTAAAGCCCAAGTCCAAAATCGACATAACCAAGTCGGCGGGCATAATTACGATTACCAGGTGAAGTGTGGGAGGCTCTTCTTCTACAAAAGGAAGGTTTTGAAGCCAGCAAAGCAGAAAAAGAACGACAATCAAACCCCTACCCCTCTCTTGGGTTTTTTCGTTTTTCTGAAATCAATCCCCGCTTCTACTTCTCGATCGATGTCCTTGTGTTTTGGGTTCTGGGTGATATGAATTTTACAGGGTAACACTTATTTTACAGTTCGGTACCTGCGTTTGATTGTCTGTTCGCTTAATCGGAGCTATTCGTTTGTGGGCAGAAGGTAATTTCGTCTTTTGTCGCTTCTGCACACAATTTGGAATTTTGATATTTGGATTTTTTTGCGGTTTGGCTCAATGTGGCTTGGCTTGGTTTAGGCAAGGGTTTTTCCTCGAATGAATAGAGGTGAGAATTTCATCCCACTGAAAATAAAGCTTACGAAACAAATAAAGTTTTTTTGGTTTTTGTGTTTTCTCTTTGTTTCTGGAATTTTAGTATTGAGTTTTCTTAGGGTTTGGTTCGGTGTGGCTTGGCTTCTTTAGGTGAAACCTGAATACAACTGAGAATTCCATTCTTCCACCAGTTCATGAAACCAGTCAAGCTCTTGGATTTTTGTGTTTTCTCTCTTTGTTTTTTGAAATTTTAATAATTTTTTTTCTTTTTGGGTTTTGTTTAGTTTCCGTGGTCTAGAGGTTACAATTTTAATTCTTGAAAATTTATGTTGGGTTAAGTTCTGTGTGCATCATGTCTGTTTCTGATCTGCCCCTATGACTACGAGGGAGTTGTTTGTCCTTTTTTTTTGGGTTTGGTTCGGTGTGGCTTGGCTTGGTCTAGGCAAGGGTGACTCTTTGCAAGATTAAAGCTTAAATTTCACTCTGCCAAAAGCATAGCTAGGCAAGAGTGGTTTCCTTGCACGAATAAAATTGATAATTTTACTTTTGATTCATGCAATTTTATGTTCTTAGTTACATTTTGTGAATTTGTTTCATGCTTGATGAAAACGTATTATATGTTAATATTGTTTATCTTCTTTGTGAGGGGAAGAACAGCTAAGCAGTTGTTAAGGTTGGACAATTCGACATCGGTCTGTGTCTCTGTCTCAGTGTCAATCGGAATGGATAAATTGAAATCTGTTGTTCATGAAAGTCTGAAGCTGATGGTAGCAGATAGCAGTCCTAATGATCTTCCTTCCACTTCTTCTTCACTTCTCAAATTCTTTAGTGATTTGCCCCAATTCCACCAAGTGAGTCTTTTTTTTAAAAATAATCTCCACATTTGATTTTTCATTAATATGTTGCTTTTGATGAATGCCTTATTCCGTCACTTTTTAATTTTTCAAAATTTTGTGACTTAGATGATTAGAGACTTGTCAGATCCTAATAATGCTCTCTGTGCGAAGAATAAAGATGCTGCTCTGGTATCAAAGCAAATGGGCAACGAGTGCTATCTTTGTGAAGATTACACCACAGCTCTGAGTTGTTACTCACAGGTATTATGAATCCACTCTCAACACTTACTCAAGGATACCATTTTTGTGCTTTCTTAAAAGCAGGATATGAAAGGTAATGTTTTCCCAATTCCCACCCTTTCTCCACATCATGATAATAGGCACTGCGGCTTGCTCCAATAGACGTTGATGACATGGGCAGAAATCTGGTTGCAACTTTGTACATGAACCGGGCTTCTTTGTTTCAGGTGAGTTGTATATTTTTTTTCCACAAAACTATTTATTTGTTTTAAAGTGTCACACAGATGTTCAAAATATGAATTTTTTGTTCAATACGTCAATTATCGGATCAAAAAACAATTGTTTTGTTACTTTGATCATTATATTAATGTTATGATTTATAATAAATTGAAAGAAATTTTATCGAGTTGATAATAGTTCTTAATGGAAGAATTACAGATGGAACAGAAGATAAGATCACGTAGCTAAACAAGGAATTGTAGAGGGTTGCCTAAGGGAGAATGAGTCAAAAATATAAGAAAACAAATTGAAACAACCAAGAGCATCTTGTTTGTTTACGTTATAGTTTCTTATTCTGAACATGGTTCTTTATTTACACATTGATGTGTTGTATGTGTTCATGTTATACCAGAAAATAGGTCTTTTACAAGAGTGTCTGCGAGATTGTAATCGAGCTCTTCAAATTTCTCCAAGGTATGCAAAGGTAAATGTGGAGTATGACGTTGCTTAATTTGGATTTGCTTCCACACCCGGGAATGTGTGATTTGCATTTGACATTTGATTTCATTCGTTGATTGATTACTGTGATTCATTAGACAATGGAGTTTTCAGAAACTCTATGCAGGTTATTCCTGCATATTACTCAAATCGTGAAATCTAAAACTAATTACGAGTGTAAGTGTAGCCGTTGAGTAAGAGTTGGTAGAAATTCTCTAAAACCTAGAAACAGCATTTTAATAGGGTGTTTTGACTCTTTTTACAGAAAAAAGAAGGGGGGGGGGGGGGGTGGAGGAGGGTTGATCAACAACATAATATGCTAGCTTAGATGTTATTGGGGGCTGGCGATTGGCGAATAATATTAAGGTAAACTCAAAAGTTATGGTTTTAACTTTTAATGATTGGCATGGTGTTCTATTTTGTTTTTCTGGCGTGAATCTCTTCAGTCTCTTTCTTGTGTTGGGTGAAAAGTTTCATCCACTCAAATTAAGGCGATTATTGTTTTATATATACCCGCTTTAGAATCATTATTATCACCAACTTTCTCACTAAATCCTTACCGCCCATGTGAGGCAAATTAATTATCTTGGTTTGACTTGGGTTGTTATCTGTCAGCTAAGTTTCTAACTCCTGGCTTTTCGCAGTTCCTTGATATAGAAAAGTACAATGGTTTATAACTATAAGTGTACCATTATATTAATCTGTCTCTCTTCATTCTCCCGTGCTCTAGCAATTGCGCTCCCTAGACCACTACCATGTAGTTAGGTAAGGACAATCAATCCGTAGTGACGGGAATATAGGAATGAATGGGGATCCCTATCAATATAAAAATTAAGAATATAATAATAGGCCTCCGGTTATTGCTTCTTTCTTTTCTTCCTAGGCGACTTCCTGCAAGGCAATAGGCATTAGTTGAGACATTGTAATAGAATAGCATGAAAAAGAAGAAGGTGACTTCCCAAGTCTGTTGACCATCCTCCGAATAGGTGTGATAAAGTCTGAAATCAGTCATGGGTATATGGGTCCGACGAGAAAGACTCTTTGTTGGGCTAGATTCCCACCCGGCTCTCATCAAACTGTCTTCCAAGATAGGTCTATTATATTCATATGAATACTCACCTCTTCTCCTAAGATGAGGCTACTACTATTGACCCTGTCTTTAAGCCTTTGATTTGAATAATCAGGTCTTGTTTCTGATGGACTTCATTTATTCTTGCTTCAAGCTTAGGGAAGCCTGTTTACCTAGGATGGATCATTGTTCCTTGATGCCTCCTTATTCTTCTCTTCTTTATGATTTCTGCATTTTGTTGCTGTTATTTTTTTGATGGTTCGATTTATCAAATTTTTATTCGTAACAAATTTCTTTATGCAGGCTTGGTACAGGAGGGGTAAGGCTAATGTTTCTTTGGGGAACTACAAAGATGCCGTCAATGACTTGAACATTGCTAGGGATACTGAGGTCTCATCAGGTGGAAAAAGACGTATAGAAAGTGAACTGAAAGAACTTGTTCACAAATGTCGGGAAATGAGCAATAAAACAGTTGCACATCATGAAAATTTGATATTTCTTGGTAAGATAGTGTTATTGAGCATTTAGTTGTACTATGTTCTTTACTAAAAAAATGATCCTTGTTGTTGCCATTTGTGGTTTGTGCTTTGAACTTTCCATGTCTGTGTTTTTTCAATCAAGATAGAGAGATGTTGTGCGGTCAATTTGCTAGTATTTCCTCTTTAGGTTACCTCTCCATTTGTCATCTCATTTAATGATGGACTATCATAGTTCTCCTTTGCTTTACTGAAGAGTTCAAATCTTTTCAGCTTCAAAACCTTCACAACAATAGTTCTTTCTCTGTAGACTTGAGTGTTCTCTGTTCTTGATTTCAAATTGCAATTGGATATTGGGGATGATCCAACTTCACCACTTCTCTTATAAAGGTCAATTTGCTTCAAAAGAATGCCTTGACCTAGATTCTAGTCTTTTCATGGTCGAGCTATGCTAAATGGTTTAAAGAGTAACCTCTGACATTTTTAATGCACTGTTGCTACTTCCTCTGGTTTTGTTTTAATTGTGGGTGCCCAGAACTTCCTCAATGTAGTAATGTACTAGGAAATAGTATATTAGGATTTTTGTGAGAAATGTCAAACTTATGCTTCTTTAGTGTAACTCCTAAATGTGCTTTTAAATTCTAGATATTATTTATGCCCCTGATTTGGTTCTATCCTTTTTTACCGATAGTTCTCATTTGCATATGATATTATGATTACTTATTTTGCTAACTTATCTTCTGCATAATTGTTTATCTATTTGCATTGATTTCTGGGAAAGCATCTGTTACATTTACTAATTGCATTTTTTTTTCCAAACTCTTCTCAAGTTTTGTTCAGAATTTAAATTGTTTGTAATTGCATCCAATGTTGCTCACTCATAGAATTTCATACAATTTGAGTGTCAGATCCGCATGTGTAATGCTGGAGGTACTTTATTTTATTTAATTAAGATTTCATGGGATTAAACTTGTCAGGTGGATACTGATTATTGAATTTCTCGAATATTGTGTTGGTACTCATCATACGCGACAGATGAAGCATGCCAAATGAAAATAAAGTGTGTCACAACACCTGATAAAGGGAGGGGCATGGTTTCAGATTGTGAAATTCCTCAAGCTTTCTTGGTCCATAAGGAAGAACCATATGCCATGGTATGAACTTTCATGTAACTTTTTTACAACGTTTGAACTCCTTTTGCTAGTTTGATGGTCCATTTGCATCGAATTTTCTATGATGTTATAGACTCTCATACTGATCTGGCTGCAGTCCTAGCTTACATTACATATTTGGCTTCAGTCACTATGTTATTAGTCCAAAAAGGCACTGCTATTAGTCCAAATAGGACTAACGTATTTGGGTTCACATATGTGTTTCTGCTAATTACTCTCTCATATGGAGTTTGAGATATATTTATGTTAGTCCTCGAGTTCCTACGTGCTTAGGTTTGAAAATGTTCCTTTTTTAGTCTTCAATTTTTTTTGTTAACTGGTTTTCCGGTTTTTCGTACTTTTTTCTTTCTTCCAATAATATTTTATTCACTAACGGTCTCAAAACTGATTGTTGTATTTATTTGCTAGCATCCAGTGGACAAGATGAGTCAGAAACTTATTTCTCTCTGATATCATTATCCTTGCATGAAAATTTTTGGGACCAGATTTATGTGCTGAGTAAACATGGGAATTTCATTGTAAGGGAAAACATATTAAGCACCTTTGTAGTATGCTAATCCTTTGGGTGTCAATTTGGTCTTATTCTTGTGCACCTTAGAGCTAGGTGGATTCTACGATCTCTTTATATATGTCGTTTATACTTTATAATCAAGTAACACACTAACAATTTGTCTTTCTTTGTTGCTGATATTTGCTTTGAGTATTCTTTTCACCTAAGATTTCATACTTGCCTCTCCTTGGTGCATTTTTATGGATTTTAGTTATCTTTTATCTTTAGTTATTCAGTCACTTGGTATTTTTGATGTTTATACATGGTTTGCATACCTTTTTTGGGGTAAAAAGTTCAACTCGTGCTTTGAAATGTTATTCTTTAACAGAGGTCTCTTATTCTGTGTGTGTGTGTGTGTATATATATATAACATACTGTAGTAGCTAAGCTCTTAGGTGCACAAGAAATTTCAGATAATATAATTGTCCCCATATTTCTGCAGATAAGGAATATGATTTACCATTGGCTTTGTAAATTTCAGATAATATCCAAGGATTATCGAGAAACTCATTGCCATTACTGCCTTAATGAGCTACCTGGAGATACAGTGCCTTGCGCATCATGTTCAATTGCATTGTACTGCTCTCAACGTTGCCAAGAACGGGCTTTAGGACAAGCTTTCTGTGGTATTACGAAGGACCTTGGCAAATACAAAAATGATTCAGATAGTGTTAAAGGGATTGAAGACTATATTAGAGAAATTACTTTATGCAGTGATTCAAAAGCAGATGTGGAGTACTTTCCTGAGCATAAACATGAATGTAGAGGAGTGAACTGGCCTACGGTGTTACCAGCTGATATAGTTTTGGCTGCTCGAGTACTAGTAAAGTCTACATTGCAAGGAAGAGGTTATGTTGAGGTCTGTAATCTCTTGGAAATTCTTTGTATCTCATCGTTAATCTTATATTTGCCTTCCATTCCATTCAAAAAATATCACTGACAGTCTTGGATGTGTACAATTGTTTTAGGTTGGATTTTATCTCTTTGCTTTTATGATTCTCTTGCAGGACCTTTCTCACAATTATTTACAAATTCCTTCAGAAAGCAAATTAGAGGTGTATATATTTTCAATTGTATTGTTATACTGTCTTCAACACTCTGATGGGCTTGAACTTCCGATTAATGGGGCCTCCATATCGCAGGTTCTCTCTCTCCTCTCTCTCTCTCTCTTCCCCCCCCCCCTCTGTGTCTGTGTGTGTGTGTTGGGAGGAGGCGGTGTTGGGGTTGGTTGTGTGCTATGCGTATGTATACATGTGCATAGTCACATACACAATATGCATGCTACTAGGTATTTCAAGCTATCTTAAAACTTGAGTGGCAGACCTTGGAGCCCTTGTGTGACGTCTCAATTCTTGGGTAGCGTGTGCACTGTGCAATCAGCTAGTATTTCACTCATGTTGTTCTGTTTAATTATGAAGTTATCCTATAATTAGAAAATGAGGTATAGATCAATTTTCATGCCCGCATATCTATGTAGCACGGATACGGACACGCGACACGGATACGACACGATACGGATACGTGGATACGTGATTTTTCAAAAACGTAGGATACGGATACGTTGGGGACACGTAACTAATTTTATATATATATATATATATATATATATATATACACACTATGTTTCATTTCAATAAGATAGTCCTGTAGGAGTACACGTGTTAGACACACACAATAATGCTTTTAGAAAATGGTGAATCATCACCTATAACAACAGGTGGCATAGTTATATAGCAGCTGCAACAAAGGCATTAGCAAAACCCTTTTTTCAATGTTTTTCAGTTTTTTGCCTGCTTTGAAGGTTCTCTGTGTCTCTGCTCTCGATGCAGAGAAGACAAAATGGAAAAGTGAAACAAGCGACAAAGCCATTATGGATTGGCAGAAGCCAGAGCTACAGAGACCCATAACCTGGTTAAGAACAACAACCTTTGTCGTCGATTTCTGTCTCTCTTTGGTCGTCGATCTCTGTCGACAGTAGTGGTTTGGTCTTCGTCGATGATCTGTGTCGACTGTTGTAATTTTTCGTCGATGTCGAAGACGAGAAGAGAGTAAAAGATGATGAAAGCTTGTCGTCTAATTGTTTTAAGTCTTAAGAAAAACAAATATCCTATAAACCCTAGGGCAAAACGATGTCGCAGCATGTCCAATACGTATCTGGTACGTGTCAATCACGTATCCGGATACGTATCGCAATTTTAAAAAATAAAAAAACATTGTGATTTATTAAATACGTATTTGAGACGTATTTATGACGTATCTCAACGTATCTGTATCCGATACGTATCGGACACAGATACTCCACCATCTCTGCCGTATCCATGCTTTATAGCCGCATATAGGTAGGTGAAATATGCATGTTTTGTTCTGATATCCCATAATGCTCACTGACTTCATGATGTGCATTACTCAAATTGCTATGAATATTCTCCTAGATATAGTTATTTTCTTTGTATTTATGTATTTTTCTAACATTTGATAGGATCACCATTATAGATATTTTATCATTATTCCCTCATTGTATACGTTGCAGGCTGTCATAATTATTTCTCAAATCAGAGTGAATTCCATGGCAGTTGTCCGCATGAAATCTGTTGATAGTTATGGTCTGGCAGGTGAACTTGGAAAACATCCATCTAATGTGGGTGCTTTAACTAGCACGTTGGAGCAGGTTTGTTTCGTAGTATCCAAAATGTTTCCCCTTGAGACTTTTCTTTGGCCATAACTGTTCTTCCACCTTTCTTTTCTCCTCTTGTTCTTTTCTCTATCTATGGTTGAGACTCGTTTCTTTAATAGGTTAGAGTTGGACAAGCTATTTATGCAGCTGCCAGTTTGTTCAACCATTCTTGCAAGCCAAATGTCCATGCATATTTCCTTTCACGGACATTATTTATAAGAACAACCGAGTTTGTGGCTGCTGGTTGTCCCCTGGAGTTGTCCTATGGTCCACAGGTATCCAGTCTGTCAACACGAAAATCTTTCATCGCTATTGTGGACTAGCGATGGAAATTGGAATTTTGATTTTTACCTAAACTGCTGAGTTTGAGTATCAAGTTAATTCTTTTATCTTCTCATATTGGATGTAAAATGTGGTGCAAAAGTTCAGAATCATTACAAAAGAACTATTTCAACATGCCAACATTTTGTTATATTTTTTCAGATTGGGCAGTTTCAATGTAATGATCGCCTTAAAATTTTGGTTGAGAAGTACTCTTTCCGATGCCAATGCCGCAGCTGCTCGGCAGTCAACATTTCTGACCTTGTTATAGATGCTTTTCATTGCACAAATCTTACTTGTCCTGGTGTAGTTTTAGACGGTTGTGTGCTCAACTGCGAAAACGAGAAACTGAAGAACTTTCGGAAACTTGACAGTGGAAGCTGCTTGGATGCGCATTTGCAGGTATTGTATTTGCTTGTAGAGTAAGCATGAGTGACTGAAAAATTATTCACACCCAAATTACAAGTTTTGTCATCTGATGCATTACATTCATCTGGTAGAGCCACAATCTATACTTTTTGAATACTTTTGAGTAGATGGTTAACCATCCACTTATATCGGCATGAGTGCTAGAAGTAACATTGAATTGCGGGCAGAACAGGGTGCAACTTTTCAAATGTAACATGGTTCCAGTTTATAGAATATAATGGCATTATATCTAAATTGTTACAATCCTGATTGTAAGTTTCACTTTAACTTCTCTCCTCATTTCTTGTTTTCCAGGTTATTGAAACCAAAGATTTTGATATCAGTGACGTGGCACATTGTGCTCCTGACGTAGGCAAAAGATTCCTTTGTATTGATCCCGGATATTGTTTGAAGTGCGGCTGTCATCGTGATATTGAATCTTCATGTGCAGCTTCAAACCTAGCTTGGAAATACATTAGAAGGTTTGAAGTTCATGTTTTTCTACCTTTGCATTTGCACTTAGTGTGTCCTGCTTAAGGCATCAAGCACAAGCTGGTCTATCGTGTAGTAACTTAAAATAATGTAAATCATGGCAATTTACTTGTGACTTTCGTCTAGAGAGTATCGAATAAGTTGTTAAGTGGAAATCTATTTCTCAAACGTAATTCGTTCTTCATGTGAACATGTTAATGGGCTGTGTCGTAATATTCTTTCACTGCACTATTGGATTCTTGACAGCTTGCAGGATGCATTAATTTCAAGAGAAATTTCACATACTACACTTGCTGATGCCTCAAAGTCTCTTGTTAAGTTGAGATCAATATTGCATGCATATAACAAGGGCATTGCAGAAGTGAGTTTCAACTTCTCCAACTCTTCATTCTCTTCCAAAAAATAACTACGTCCTCTTGTCTAGACTATTGCAGTTTGGAATGTTCCGTGCGTTTCTGTTAGAATATTTTTAGGTGCTTTTCATTGCCAGGGAGAGATACTTTTATGTATAGCAAGTTTATCAGGGTATATCTGTAACTCATAGCGACTTTCATAGCTATGTATGATGTAACTTTGCAGGCAGAGGACGCGCTTGCACAAGCATTTTGTCTGCTAGGCGACTTACAATCTGCGAATGAGCATTGTAAAGCATCAATTAAGGTAATGTATATGTATGCGTGATAAGGTAATGTTACTTGTCTACTCGGGTAAACAAGTCGATAAGTGTTTTTTTTTTTGTGGTAGATTGAAACAACAATCTCTGTTAAAACTCTTTGGTTTCGACTAAATTGAAATAATTTGATCTATGGACAGCATCGTTGTGGTAGAGATCGTAATGCTAGAGGAATTATTTGATAATTGGCCCTGAATCGCATTAATGTGAGTTTTTTTTCTTTTCTTTTCTGTCTTTCAAATGGCAGATACTCGAAGTATTGTATGGTTCTCAGCACATTGTCATTGGATATGAACTGGTGAAGCTGGTGTCCATTCAGCTTTCAGTGAATGATTATTCTACCTTGGATAGTATAAACAGGCTGAGAGCCATATTTTCGCTGTATTATGGCTTACATGCTGACATAATGTTCCCATACCTGCAATCACTTAAAAGAGATGCTTGCAAGCTCTTGCAGTAAAAGGTTGATTCATTCTTATATTCTAGGTGAACAATATCATCTCCCATCTCTTCTTCATCTTTCCATCTTTCTGTCTTAATATGTAAATTGGCATAGTCTTCTTTTAGGGCTTGCATATTGATGCTTTGTAAAATATATTATTATTTAACCTCTCTGTCTGAACCTTACCGCTCTCTCTGATGACAGCAAATTTGTTGGTGAATTGACCAGTTCATTAATTTTATTTTTAAAAAAAAATTGGCCGAAAGTTTCTTCTATTTATCAATTGATATCATGTGGGTTCGAATCCTATTTTTTCCTTAGTTCTTATTTTAAAAGTCCGGTTTTTGATATGCGTAAGAATAAAATTTATGATGGGTAATCTTTTCCTTTATACTCTTTATGATTCTGACAACTCAGATGAGTTGGCCACGGTGCTTGCGTGACACGTGTACTCGGGCATTTGGTCCTGAGCCGAACTACTTGGGCAAATGCAATGAGAAACAACTTACTGGGCCAACATTTTTGTTGGCTCGGTCCCACCTCTATTACACAAAAAGTCAAGTCAAACACGTATTCTAATACAGTCACATCAGCAAAACACAAATTTCTATACACTTTTTCTTCCCACACACTTTCTCTTTCCACCCAACCCAACAACATTCCATTCCTCCATATTATCCACAACAAAACTACACCAAAACATCAAATATCAATACATCCACATCAGCAAAACACTTATCCCAATACAGCCACATAAGCAAAACACATTTTACAATACAGCCACATCAACAAAAGACAACATCTTTGTTGGCCCAATACCAATTTACTATTGCATTTGCCTTACAGCCCTATTCCGGCTAGG
Organism: Tripterygium wilfordii; assembly: GCF_013401445.1. NCBI lineage: Eukaryota > Viridiplantae > Streptophyta > Magnoliopsida > Celastrales > Celastraceae > Tripterygium > Tripterygium wilfordii. The sequence continues at coordinate 12,243,001 of NC_052253.1, read as the reverse complement.
AATAGTATCCCTTCTAGCAAAACTTTCTTGCCAAACCAACAGGCCGCATTTTATTAAAGTGCGGCTGACAGAGAGGTTTTTTTTTTTTCCTTCCAAATTTTAAATTATCTATGATGTGGCGCATTTAACGGTTTGAGATGGAATCTACACTAGCAAAAGCCTGGGTCCCCACTCAGACAGTTCGACCACGTGTCCGGTATCGAGATCCTTGCTACAGCACGGTACCGAGCCGTCACCCACTCGTTCGAACGTGCCTTCTGTTTCGAGCCTTCTATTCCAAGAATATCTGTTACTACTATCTGTGCATTGCGGCAATCGCTGGCACAGAATCTTATTCGGAACTTAGCGGATGCCGCACTATCTTCGCTGGAAGGCGGAGATCTGGATCAGCAGCGGCAAGAGAACTCCGCGGTATCGATGATGGCGTCAATGGACGAGTCGCCGCGGAATCGCCGGAGTTCGTCTTCTTCGTCAAGTTCTGGTGAAGTGTCGTTGGAAATCGATCCTGAAATCAGGAGTAGCTGTGATAGCAAGGAATTGGAGACCAGTGCTGCTACTTCTACTGCTGCTGCTGCTGGTTTAGTAAATAACGGAGACACTGGTTCGAGTTCGTCTTCTTCATCAAGTTCCGGTGAAGTTTCATTGGAAGTGGATCCTGAAATCAGGAGTGGCTGTGATAGCAAGGAATTGGAGACCAGAGAGGCCTGTGCTGCTACTGCTGTTGCTGGTTTTGTAAATAACGGAGGCACTGGTTCTCCAGGTTTGTTAAACGCTTCTATTTGAATTGCATTGTTTTAGTTAGTTTTGTGGTTTCTGAGAAACACTGGGATGCGGAGGAGAGTACTCATACATGCTTTCCTCTACACTACAGTTGATCTAAAAATAGCGCCTAAAGAATTTTCGCTCCACTGATGTGAAGTTCATTATAGCTTAAAACTTCATATTTGATTGATCGGATTAGTTCTGGAAATGAGATATGAAGGTGATGATACTTTTCTGCAGTGACTGATTGAAGTACTTGGAGTTACACATTAGTAAGATTGACAATAGAAGAACCGAGTCACTTTTGCTTGGCGCTGGCAGTCAGGATTCTAGATTGTTGTGTGTGCTACTACCCCCTATTTCTGTCTTCTTGTCATCTAGTGTTAGTATGTCCTCTGTATCAGAGGAGGATCTAAGATTAGTGGCTAGAAGCTGATATTCACCATCTTATCTTGCGCAAATTGTTCTCTAGAATTTTATGAAAAAATTTCACATACTAATGTGGAGATTGCTCTTCTAATGCATAATTTAATCGTTTTAACTTTTCTTTTCCGCTATATAAAATGCCATCAAATTAACAGTTCATGATAGAGATATCAGAAATTTAGTGAGTGAAATTTTGACTGGCGAAGACTGTAATAGTTGATTTGGTGTATGTAAGAAATCTCAAAAGACCAGAGGCATGGGAAAACGAGAGGAGAGATGAAGATTTCTTGACTGTAAGGCTTCCTTATCAGTACTGTGGTTTACTTGAATTGACCATTTTAGAAAATCTAATCCTTCACCAACTCAAGTTTGGTGCATCAGAATGCCTATTGCAGCATTGCATATGCATCTTTATCATGTTCCTTCCTAGTGTTACTGAGAGTGAATTTCTGAGATGATGACAATAGGGCTGTGGTCTCCTGTAATTTTACATGGAATATCTCTCCTGCTTCTTGAATCTTTGTCACTTGCAATTAGTCACATGAAACATCTAGTTTTATCTTAGGCACTTATTCTTAGTCTTGTTGGTAATTCAATTACGTATTATGCATTCAGAATCTACTTTTTGGACCTCTTACGTTAAATCTTGCACGTGCACTGATTTTGGATTTATGTTATTTCTTATTCTTCTTTGTTTAGGAACTTCTGGCAGGACTTCACGTGAGGTAAATACTTTGCATATGGATGTGCCAAGTGTTGACAAATCAGAACCGACGTCGAGTCACCATAAGTTAGAAAAATCAAAAAGTGAGGCAAATACTTTGCATATGGATGTGTCAAGTGTTGACAAATCAGAACCGACATTGAGTAAGTTAGAAAAATCAAAAACCGAGAGGCAGAGACACAATATACTTGCTGGAGAGGCAGCCCAAATTTTTGACAACAAGATTTCTGTCCGGCAGAAGGTTTTACCCTTCACCATCTATGTTATGGTTTTGTTGCTTTGTTTTTATTTCATTTCTAAGTTTTATATTTCTGTCATGTTTATGCTGTTATACCTTGTGACCTGTGATTATGGTTCCACATTATCAAACTTAATTTGATCACCTTAGAATATAATTCTTAGTTGAGTTTGCATTTTTGTGCGTATGAGTAGGTTTTGAAGAATGATCAACTTTTCGTCCTGTGATGTCAACATTTTCCCCTTTAGGTAGCTAGTTCTTTTGTCTGTTGACATTACAAAATTCTATTTGTGTGACAAGTATCAAACTTTTTCCCCATCTTTGTCACGGTTACTATTTTCTTGTTGTCTTTATGGCATAATGGTTGTCGTAATCATCATTTTATGAGAACTGGTTTCTTTGACAGTGATGTTATATAGCTTTGCAGATTGCAATTTACCATTGTGCCTTTGTGCCTGGGGCTCTAATGTATTTTTCTGTTCATAATCTTTGCAGCTGAAATTGTTGAACAGAATAGCTACCGTGAAGGATGATGGAACTGTGGAATTTGAGGTTCCAGGAGATGTGGAGCCGCGAGCTCTTGATACTGGATCTGGATCTGAAGATGTATGTAATGCAGTTGTTGATGATGGGCCTCTGGATGCGACAGACTTTCAATACATACCACCAATTCAAATAGTAATACTTATTGTTGGTACCCGTGGAGATGTTCAGCCATTTATCGCGATTGGAAAATGCCTCCAGGTAATTTAGATTTCTATTTGCAAAGCCTCTATTTATTTATCCATTCAAAATTTGTTCTTGCAGATTGACACAAACTTCTAGTCAGTAGCAGTCTTTGCTATTTGCCCCACCCCCTTTAATCACTATAATCATAATTGGCTGTCCTGCTGGTGCCGGCGTTTGTAATTATTTACGCTCTTTGCTGCGAAGTTGCATGAACATGCAGATATTTCTTTGCTTCAATTGAAAGGGTACATTACTTTTCTATTGAAAATATTGCCCACAGTAGAAAACGTTCGGCCATAGAAGTGGAGCCTAAGGTTTTATTGCCACATTGGCCGATCCTTATATCTTTTATCAAATAGCTTTTGCAACCTCCACATTGAAGATTGAGAAAAGAAAGGTTTTAGATCCTTTTTGCTTCTAGAATGGTGATTTTCAATATTATCATATATAGAAGTTCTTTGCAATATACCTTGTGTGCTTGGGAGTGTTGCATAAGTGGTAGGATGGGGTGAGTGATAATAAAGTTGTATCAATCATGAAGTTAGATAAATTTCGAAAGTTAAGTTAAGGTGTTTCAGGGTGGTTTCTTTAGATAACCAGGTTTCAGTTTGCTGCTTGTATATACTTACATTAACTCGTGTCATCATTGTCCTCATTAAAGTCAATAAATCATATCCAATCAATATAATTTTTATTCTTGCTTGCCAACCAGGTTCCTGCTAGACAAAATCTTGGTTACCCTTAGTTATTTTGTCAGCATCGTGTCTATTCATATATGATGAACGCATTTATTGATCTGCACATACCCAATTTATGCATATATATGTACTTTTGTTTTATCTGTATATAGGCACACCTTAAACGTTGGACATCTTGCATTGTCTTCAATAATTTTAATAAGCTTATGAAGCATTAGACTGGTGCTCTATGCATTTGATTGCTTGTATCTCATGTACAAAAAATTTTGCTTATTGCTAATAAATGAGTAAAATGAAGTTTATATCATTTAATTGCAGTTTGGTAAGAACTTTTACAAGAATATTTGCTTGCAGGATTATGGACATCGTGTTAGACTAGCTACTCATTCAAATTTTAAGGAGTTTGTCTTGACTGCTGGGTTGGAGTTTTATCCTCTAGGCGGAGATCCAAAAATCCTTGCTGGACGTACGTGGCTTTCTTTCCTTGTTACTGTTGTCTGTTGTAGAGGAATCCTTGTGCACTGGACGTTGTTTGTTTCTTTATGATTGGCTATCATAGCAATTACTTGCAGTATCCTTTATGTCCCTCTCATTGTTGTTTCTGAATAAGATAGGGTGGTGAATGGAACAATGTTCAGTTTGCAATTTTTCCCAAAATGCAGCATCAGTTGTCATTATGTCTTTATAGATGTGCCTGAATAGAATTTTGCCAAGCTGATTATGCATTTTTATTCTTAACTTCTCAACAATTTATTTCCTTCCAGATATGGTAAAAAATAAAGGCTTCTTACCGTCAGGGCCTTCTGAGATACCTGTTCAACGAAATCAAATGAAGGAAATTATATACTCTTTACTTCCAGCTTGCAAAGACCCTGATATGGATACGGGTATCGCTTTTAAGGCAGATGCAATAATAGCCAATCCTCCTGCATACGGTAAGGTGTTGTAGCCTTGAAATTTGTGTTTTTTTTTTGGTCAATCATTGATTGTTAAAGTTTTCTTCCACTTAATCTGTTGAAGAATGTCTGCTTTTATAAACCAATACTAGAAAGCTGAAAGGAAAAAAATGATGGCATTGCCCCTGTCTTCATTGGTATCGCATGAAAAGAAAATACGTTAAAAGTAGAACTACTTCAAACTCAAAGTTTGTCTCTTTATTTCTTTCATCCAACGCCACTCAATTCTAGTATTTTAAAAGGCTAGGACTTTAGTGTTCGGATTTGGAGTCTCTATTTGTAATACTTACCATCCGCATAAATGAAGTGAGAAATTTGCTATAAAACTGAAAAGAAATAGTAAAGCTAATGCAAAGATTTGTCAATCAGATGAATTTCTTTAAGAGATTTGAGGATGCATGACACTGTCTTTTGATGTTAATGATAAATCCTAAGTCACTTAACTGAGTCATAGTTTATCACCCCTCTGGAAGCAGGGCTTTAAGATTATTGTTAAGTGTAGTTTTCGATAGGATCGTGGCGAATAAAATCCACAGTGGAATCCAACTATTGGCTTTGTATTGTGGTTATCAAAAGTATTAGTTTTAACGTCATGAAGATTGGCGTGATGTATCCTTTCAGCAGTATGAATGTACTGTTTTGATTTTCAATTACATTATGCCACTTGAGTGTGACGATTAGTGTTCATTATTGCCCAATGCAATTATTTTCAGTTGAATGTTTTGATACTTCCCATTATTTGGTTTTCCTGCATGGAGATGTTCATTTAATGTGACATGCATGTATTGGATATCCTACCGCTAACCTTTTGTTAATTACTTTCAAGGGCATATCCATGTGGCAGAGGCACTAAAAGTTCCCATTCATATATTTTTCACAATGCCATGGACGTAAGTCTTGTCTGGGTATTGTAATTTATCTAAGTCAAATGTTGCTTTATTGTCTAACAATTCACAGTTTTAGATTTGTTCTTTTTCTTCATTATTTATCATTCATTAACTTTTATTTATTTTATTTTTTTAATCTGTGATTCCTTAATATATGGTTTAGTGAGAAATGCTATACTTCTTTGTGTGACTTTTTTTTTGCTTTCTGCACCAGGCCAACTAGCAAGTTCCCACATCCTTTGTCCCGTGTCAAGCAACCTGCCGGATATCGTGTGAGCCCATCTTGTTCTCCTGAGCACCATGGATTTTTCTTCAGTTTCTTGGTTCTTTCCAAGTGACTTTTGGCCATGTTTATTTTTTGTAGTTGTCATACCAAATAGTTGATTCGTTGATATGGCTGGGAATACGGGACATGATAAATGATCTTAGGAAGAAAAAGTTGAAACTACGGCCTGTTACATATCTTAGTGGTTCACAAGGATCTGATTCTGATGTGCCGCATGGATATATTTGGAGTCCTCACCTTGTTCCAAAACCTAAAGGTGGTTGCTTTGGATTTTGATAGTACATTCTTTCTTTGAAACTCGTCTATCATAATGTTAATGCAAATGTTCTGTTGTCAGAATGAATATGCTGGATTGTGCTAAAACTTATATGCAGCTTTGCACTAAATGAGCAGGCATCATCTTTGATAATAGGGACTAGTTTCCAAATTACTTACTATTGCTTGATGTGCAGATTGGGGACCTAAGATTGATGTGGTAGGATTTTGCTTCCTTGATCTTGCATCAAATTATGAGCCTCCTGAATCACTCATCAAATGGCTTGAAGCTGGTACAGAGCCTATCTATATTGGATTTGGTAGCCTTGTGAGTCTTCTCTCTCTCTCTCTCTCTCTCTCTATATATATATATATATATATATATATATAATCACTAGAATGAACCTTTGCCTTTCACAACTGGTGTTGCTACTGTGAATATTTCTGCTTTTCTATTTTTTTTTTAATCCTTTATTTTTTCTTTTTTCTTTCATATCTCAGCCTGTTCAAGAGCCTGAAAAGATGACCCAGATCATTGTTGAAGCATTAGAACAAACTGGACAAAGGGGAATAATTAACAAAGGGTGGGGTGGCCTTGGTAATTGTAAGTTCTTGGCAACGCAATTTTTGTTTTTAGTAGCAGCATCGATTGTTTTCTTTTCTGTTGTATTTTTTTCTACCTCCCTACTTAGTGGGTTTGCGCCAATGTGTGTGATTGTGCATGCTGATCATTAACCTAAACTTTATTTCTTCTCAGTGGCAGAGCCAAAAGATTTCATATACTTATTGGACAATTGCCCCCATGATTGGCTGTTCTTACAATGCAAAGCAGTGGTGAGACTAATTTCTTAGTTGTCTTTTATTGTCCTGCCAGAAAACTTATTTTGTTCAGGTTTCTTCCCTCTTTGTTTGTCCTCTCTCATTATGATGCATGTTAAATGCTTTCTTTTTTTAAAGAAAGAAATGTCAGATGATGTTTTAAGAAATATCAGATGATGTTTTTGTCATATTAATATCAATTCTCGACTTGGCTCTTGCAACCTGGCTGTTTTGTGCTTGGTCTGTGCTTATATTGTTAGGATATTAGATAAATAATGTGAAATGCCCCAAACCAACAAGTTAACTTATTGAGTTGAATGGCAAAGTAACTAATCTTAACATGGTATCGGAGCCCAATTCTTAGCGGACTTGGGGAAGTAAGAGGCCCATTTTTGAGGGGAAAAAAAAGGCCCAAAAAGTGGGCAGATTTGGTGTATGCCCAAGGAGGCTACACATATTTGGTGTTGGCCCAAAGTGGTCACACAGATCCAATGAGTAGGCCAATATTTGGTGACTTTGGTGTGAGGGGAGTGTTGGAGAAACCCAAACGAAATGTCCCACAATTAAAAGAAATGTAAGAGGATAATGGTTTATAGTACAGGTCATTGGCCTAGATTCATGAGGTTAATAGTATGTGTGAATGGGTTATCTCGTAAGTTGACGATTAGAAGCTCACTGTATTGCTACCAACCATTGCTAATTCCTAATAGATTAGTCTGTCACCATAGGAAGCAGTGTAATTTTTTGCTTATGTTCAATGTCCATCTCAACATCTTTTGTCCTGCTCTTTCGTAGTACATTATTAATTAATTTTCTTAAAATAGAGGAGGCTTGGATCAAAAGGGCTGTTATGCCCGATTTTATGCATGCCCCATTTAGATTGTGGTTTCTGTAAAGCCACGCCAATACCTGCATCGGCAAGGGAAAAATTTGAAGATAGACATATAAGCATATGCCTACTCTCAAGGTCTGTAGGAAGTTTGTGCTATTTGGTTGAAGTCTTAGGGTGTGCCAACTCAAGCATGTTCAATGTCTATTTTTGGCGATTTTTCCATGTCTTTTTTGTTGGGGAGACCTAGTACTGTAGTACATGAACTTTGCAACTCCCATATGTCATGGTAGGCATGGCTTAGACTAGTTTCATCAAGTTACTTGTGGGAGTGTCCCTGGTCCTTTTTGGTTCTGAACAAAGAGTTTGTGGACAGGTCTAGAGGTTGTGTCTTGAAGATGCTTTGGTTCTTCAGTATGAGAGACAATGTCGCTTCGGTTTAAGGCTGACTTGCTATTGTAAGGTCAGGTTCCATGGGAAGTATAAGTGCTGCCTGTTGGACACATTGGCAAAGGGAGAATCTATGCATGTGATAACTGTCAAAACACACGAGTGCAGATACGAATTTCAAGGAATTAGAATTTTTTTTGGTCTCCACACATCTGATCATTGACTTGTGTAGATCTATCCTTGGAAAGTATGGCATGTATATCCCACCAGAAGCCGGCAGATCTGTTTCGTTAGCCTGTTTATGTAGTTTTGCTGTTTGCTATTAGTATCATGCTTTGTGTCAGTTATGCTTGTTTCTTTGTGGGAAAAGAGAGAGAGAGAGGCAGTTATACTTATTTATGGATCGCTTACAACATATAAAACTTTGAGAATGAATGATATTGAAATTATACTTGTGGGGTTTGTCCCCGTGGTGCGGGTGGATTTGGAAGACAGATTAGTATTATTCACTATTGTTTTCCTTGAGTGGTGCAGCATTCTACTTATGCATCAATTCTATTTCTCTATTTTCTTTGATATGTTGGGCTCTCTTCCCTGGGTTGTACGCTGTTACTTGACAGAACTCTGATTTCAGGTTCATCATGGTGGGGCTGGAACGACGGCAGCTGGTCTTAAAGCAGCGGTAATGGTCGCCAAGCTTATTCTTGCTGAACTTTCATTTCTGTCTATGTATCCTATCTTATCCTTGATCCACATTTTTTTTGCAATATAGTGCCCAACAACTGTTGTACCTTTTTTTGGTGACCAACCTTTCTGGGGAGAGCGAGTCCATGACAGAGGTGTAGGCCCGGCCCCCATCCCAGTTGATGAGTTTTCACTTCCCAAGTTGGTTGAGGCCATCAAGTTTATGCTAGATCCCGAGGTATTTTTGAATTTCAAAGAATGTTTGATTTTAATATTTTCCATGTCATTAGTAGGATAAGTTTGGCACACTTTCATGAAATGTGCATTTAATTTTTCATTTTGCTTATTTCTGAAACCACAATACATCATGAAAAGATTGGAAAGTCGGCTGTTCTTTTTTAACTTGTCACAAGAGCTGTTATCACACGATTGCTGGTGTGTGTCTATAAAAGGCAGTGCGGGGAGTTTGATTCAGCCTTTCAGAAATTATAGAATTCAATCTTTATTGAAGTGTACAAGTTAAAACTTAAAACCAAAGGAATCCATAAAATTTGAACATGGCCGCAAAAGCACATCTTATCCTTGACAGGGAATTACTTTGTGGAAACTTCTTGAACCGTAGGAAACTCCTTAATCACAATGAAAAGTGGGAGAGATGCTTATTACCTTTTGAGCCATTTCAGGTGAAGAAGCGTTCGGTGGAACTTGCCAAGGCCATGGAGACAGAAGACGGGGTAAATGGAGCAGTGAAAGCTTTCTTTAAGCATCTTCCTCGCAAAAAGCCAGAGCCTGTGGCTTCACTAGAACATTCAAGCATTTTCTCCTTTAAAAGTTGTTTTGGTTGTTGTTCCTGAATCATACATTTATTTGCCTCCTTGTCCTTCCATGTTTCCCTTTCTGGCTAAATACAGATCCAGCTATATAGCATGCTACTATGGAAGGTGCTTCCTTATTAAAAAGAATGTGGTACGTCTTTTCATTAGTAGATTCCTGTGCCACAGAATGTTTCCTCGAATATTGTAGGTCATCTCCTTATTTATTGTAGTGACTATACATTTAATTATTCATCCAAAAACAAAGAAAATGCTTTAGACCCTCAATTTATGACTCCCGTTTTATCCCCAACTCGTAAAATAAAGTGCAATATGTTGAGTTCCTCAAAGATATGTGTTTATCTGCACATGGCTAAGAGGCATCTTTTTTTTTTCTATTTTTTTTTATAAGCTATCTGTTGATGTTCAATCAAGGTGTTTCTCCCTAGTTTAACCTACTTGAGTTGGATGTGTGCATAAAAATGTGCGGGGGTTTTGGATTGGAAGGATTTCAATTCCTACAGTATCAATAGATTGGAAAGGATCCTGAATCCTCTGTTTAGTGGGATGTATGTGATAAAATGTGAGCATTGTATTCTTCTCTTTACTTTGGGAGTGTAATGAGTGCATTGGGTTGGAAGGGGACAAATTGCATGGGATTTGGCGGTGAAGAATGCAGGACTAGTTGATGTTAGCCCCATCACCACCACTCACAAGCAGAGTAGCCATTTGCATGGCAGAGAGAGAGTGGAAGTCAGAAGTGTCAGAATAGCTAAAGCTTGGACGATCCCCAATGGCCAATGTGGAAGGATTGGGTGACTTAAAAGCTCAAGTCAGTGTCCCCCACTTGGTAGTTGCATTTACTTACTATGCAGCTCATCTGCAAAAAAAGTAAGGATACCAATGTTTTTCTATTCCCGTTATCCTAAATTTTGAGATAAACGCATATAATTCACGTAAAATTGTAGACTCCACATGATTCGTATGAAATCGTGTGCGATCATTTAAGCGTTTGGGATAGTGAAGACAAAAAACTTTAGGATTCGTAAAATTGTTGGCGTATGTGGATGTCGTTAAATTTGACAATTAAGGCACCAATCTAGAGCTTGATTATAAATGCTTTAGGAGGTCAAAACTACACCTCATTGGGTATTATAACCCACTAGATTACAGTAAGGAAAAGAGCAGTTCAAGTATATAAACTACAATTTAAGTCACTGACAAAAGACACTAAGACCAAGGGGATTAAAAGAAAAAGAACCCAATTGATTATGAAACTGGTTATTGTCAGAAAAAAAGAAGAAGAGAGATTCCTTTTCCCAATCCTGGCATGGCATCTCCCTTACTCACCAGTTAGTTTCCAAAGCCCATACCAGTCTCTCTTTGATCTGAAGCATTGTATTCAATAATTACACTCACAGACTCTTCACATTTTCCAACACTTGAGCTTCTGAACTCTCTATACAACATTTTTTGCTACTTCAATACTACAAGCAAGCATTGGATGGCCTTTTTATTTATTTATTTTTTTTTTAAATCAAGAATCACATCATACAAGGTTATCTTCTGGACATCCAATATGGACCTAAACTAAGGTTGTCCAGTCCGTGTACATAGAAGTTTTTCATCTAACAATCGGGTAAATTGGGTCAAAATCCAATGCGTAGCCACAAAGATATTGTTTCCTTTGAGAATTGAACTCAGAATCTCCTGAGTCAAGATGATAACATGCTTTTACTCTCTTTATATAACTACTTTTGCTCAACTATATATCATTCATCCTTTGTTATAGGCAAACATGGAAGATCACAAGGAAGCCAATAATAATGTTGATGATCAATCAAGAAGAGTTTTTCCTTGCTTGTTCTGTTCAAGAAAGTTTCACAGCTCTCAAGCACTTGGAGGCCATCAAAATGCTCACAAGAAGGAAAGAACAGCTGCAAGAAAGGCTAAAAGGGCATCTGAATATGCACCACCACCACCACTGGTTTTTGCTCCGAATCATCGCTTAGGCCTTCTACAGCCTCCCATGTGTATAACCGCGCATGCAGCTAGCCTGAATCACTTCCCTAACCATCTTGTTGGACCCAATGGTGCAGCCAGGTTTGAAAATGTAGTGTTCTATGGAGGTCCAAGCTGCAGCTGGTATAACCAATTTGATCATCAAGACCAGCAAAGTTTGTTGAATTGGCAGAGGGGAGGAAGATACAGCAGTGACTTCAATGGTGGAGAAGATGTTGCAGTGATGAATAATCATCACAATAGTGAAAAGAATAAAGATCCAAAGCTTGACCTCTCTCTCCATTTATGAATTGCTTAGGGACATTTTTTTTTCCCTTTTGAGTTTCTCATGTTCTTAGGTTTAGGTCTTACTATGTAATAAAAATCTCATTTGGATTCCAATCGATAGGATTTGGAAAATTTTGATGCTGATTGACATATCAGAATTATGGGTTTGTTGTTATGAGGTATAGTTTGGATTTTGACAAATTTTTTTTTTAAAAAGAAGATAAATTCTAATTGGCCTTTGGTCATATTAGTGAATGGTGTTAAATTTATTCCTTCTAATCTTGTTCAAATGAGATATTGAGATTCTGTTACACCCGAGCCACTAATTAGAGTGGTAAAAATAACATATATCATCCTGATGATCAAAGTTCAAATCACTCACGTTTAAGGGGGAAAAAAAAAAAGAAGAGATTCTATTCCCATCTTTGTTGAATCATTGAACCCACTTGATTTATTAAAAAAAATAAAGAAGAAGAAACTAAGACACGAAGGTTATGGAACTTGCTTGGTTTAAATGAAATGGATGAGTTGCAATTTGTTCATTAATATTCAAATTCTCTACTTTACCATAACTACAAAATTTTTGTGACAACTAAAAGAGATACAACCTAAATATTTCGAGATTTTACGCGGAACTAAAATCATTAGAACATTATGGGTAGTTTGTGGGTTAGTAAGGAGGTCTAAGGTTTAGTATTGATAAATTTACCCTAACAAGGATTGGGCTACTGAAGGCATGATTTTGGAGGCCCGATCTCTACTCAGCGGGCTCCGATCCATCGAAAGGCCACTAAAATGGGCACTTAGCGGTGATCAGAATTCTGGGATGGGCTGCCTCCGCATTCAAATGGGCCTCTTCTATGGATGTCCTGAATCTGGGCTCCATGATGGGTCCTGATCTCTCCTACTGCGGCCCAGATAGTATCTTTGTCTTGTACTTCTTGTTTATACTTGCTTTGGTAATCCGGTTCTTGTATTACTTCTACTTCTTTAAAAAATAAATTAATGTTTTTTAAATTACAACAATTTGCAAATAAAAAAAAATCCCTAAATTTCAATACAGTTCAAATACAATAAATATTATGAAAATTACTAAATTAGTTTGCTTTCAATAATTTTTTTTTTGAAATTAATTGATCATTTTCTTGACCAAATCCACAAATCATCAATTTTACACAATTTTATTGCTTATTAAAATATTAAAATTAGAAGAAAAAGGGGAAAAAAATAAAAAAAAAGTTTTCCTAAACAATCAACAGGAGCTATGGGTCTCTATGAACTGGTAAATTTATCTAACAGAGATGATTACTTTTCTCTTTTCTTGTCTGTCGTTCTAATTACTAAATCCAAACAGTTGGATTGATGGGGAATTTGTTCGTGAAGAAGCCAAAGATCACCGATGGGGATCGAGCCATTCTCAACCTCAAGACCCAGAAACGCAAGCTCTCTCTGCATCAACAACAGGTTCCGTATCTATTTACGTCTACATGTTCATGTTTCAGATTTTTCATGGGAATTTCTGAATTTGATTGAATCATTTGACTATTCAGAGAGCAAATATAGTTTGAATTACTTCTCTTTTAGGACTGAATTGAAACTCTTGATTTTATTAGCTGCTTTTAGGTCAAGGTGGGTAGGGGAGAGGGTTTGTGGGAGATGAGAGAGGAGGAGGCAGAAGAAGAAGGTAACCAGTATAGGGGCTTTAACATTGATTAGGGATGGGATTTGTTAGTATAGGAGTAATGGTCTCCTTTTTCCTTAGAACACTGATCTATTATGCATCCCAGGAGAGTTGCAGTGGGAAGTTTTGGGATGATTGCAGAATTCAGCATTATATAGTGTTTGCTTACTCTGCTTGAGGAATCTTCCTCAGAACAGGGTTATTCTTCCATTATTGTCATTAAAAAGGACAAACTGACACTGGTCCTTACCTGGGTATTTTTGCTTGTGGTAGACTACAAACCCGCATAGGCAAATCTCGAAACATACAACTACTTTGAGAAGTCCATTTAATCTAGATTTTTTCCCATTGTTGGCTTGGCTCGCAAGTCATCATTGGGGTTCGTTGCAATTCTTTTGATTGGGCTCCTTATTTTAGTACTTGGCTGTGCAACTAACGGCCTGAGAGACGATGAAAAAAGGACTCCTGGACTGCTCTAGAGATACTATACAATTTTTTAAATCTTGCCTTGCGCCTCTTGTCCTTTGGTCATTCCTTGTTGAAACACATTGGGTTCTTGTATTTTTGGTGGTGCTAATATTATTTTGTTCTTGGGAGATAAAATTCTTTGAAGGAAATAATTATAGAGAAAGAAGGATTAACACTTATAACCAGCAACTGAGATATATGGACATTGTTTGTTATTTTGGAAACCTGGATACACTATAAGACTAGTTGATCAGAACTTTCCCACTGTCCAAAGAAGAATTATGGACTTTTGTACAGTCGTTCGCTGAAAGGACCTAGTTATAACTTATAAGGAGATGCAATCAGTTTCTGTCATGTAATTTTTTCTATTACTTTTTTTTAATCCTTCTGGTTCAGCTTGAAGCTGTCATTGAAGCAGAAAAGCAAGCTGCGAAGGATCTGATTCGTGAGAAGAGGAAGGATCGGGCCTTATTAGCATTGAAGAAGAAGAAAACACAAGAAGAACTATTGAAGCAAGTCGATTCCTGGCTCATTAATGTTGAACAACAAGTAATGATAATATGATATGTACATTGCATCTGATTTTCTTTTCCTCACCTCACCTCACTGAATTATTTGCAACTGTCTTAAGAATCGTTTCTTTCTCTGCTCCAATTTCCTTTGCGTTTGGATTTTGTATAAGCTTATTGCTGACAAGATGCCTGTATGATTTAATGTGCTTTCTGGTTCAGTTGGCAGATATTGAACTTGCAAGCAAACAGAAAGCAGTGTTTGAAAGTTTGAAGTCGGGTAATAATGCTATTAAGGCAATACAAAGTGAGATCCACCTCGAGGATGTTCAGAAACTAATGGATGATAGCGCTGAAGCTAAAGCTTACCAAAATGTAAGTTTGACTTTTCAGCACCTTTTTTCTTTCTTGCCCTTTTAATCTTTGATCCTTCTCGGCATCTTGTTCGGATGTGGTGTTTCCATGATCCTTTTTTTCTCTCTCTGTCTCTCTTTTGGCGACTTCCTAGTAAAAGCTTTCAACTTTACTACCTTGTACAGGAAATCAATGCAATATTGGGCGAGAAACTGTCAGCAGAAGATGAAGAGGAGATTCTGGCAGAATTTGAAAATTTGGAAGCTCAGGTACGTGTAATTTCATAATTCAATTCGTCTCTTGAGATTTATTGTTTGTAAGGAAAGAAACTTGTGCTTTCTTCCTTCATCGCTGAAGTTTGAGCATCTTGACTTATATATATCATCCATCTTTTATCAGATCACCTTTCAAGATATGCCAAGTGTGCCCACCCCCGTCCCGTCTGCTGCGGAAGATGAGGAGTTGGATCTGCCCACTGTACCAACCAAAGCTCTGACTGCTTCGAATGTGATTACTAATGATACTGAAACTGCTTCAGCTGAAGTTTCAACCAAGAGAAGAGGTTCCACTCTCCCCCCTCCCTCTCTTTCTCTTGCATCTCTCTCCTTCTATCACATGAAAGCTTATAAATTTGCCAACTTTTTGGAAATGCAGTGTTGGAGGAACCATTGCCGGCTTGATTGGAAAAGAAACATCAATGGCGTCCCCTTCGCGCCCACGCAAGCGACAAAGATTCTTTCTTTGTTATTTGGGATTGTTGCAATTGCATGCATGATAATCAGGGATTTTCTGTGACGATCATACCGATTATGTCTTGTACATAATTTGTAAAATTCAATTTCTGTTCCATACCTTGATTTGTTCATACTTTTAATCAACTTGTTCACTCTGATATGTTTATTTCTTTTTTATTTCACCACTCCATCGGAAATTCCCTCTGCCTTTACCGTGGTCCAGCTTGGTAGTTTTCAGTTTCCACCGCCTGTCTAGGGTTGAGTCCTGAGATTTGACGGTGGACTTAAAAACCACCCACATGTTATTTTGCCACTACGGTTGAGCCTTGGGCTGGGTCTGGGCTTATTTTGGACCGATTAGCGAAACAGTTGGGCTCATTTTGACAGTAAAAAGGGTAGCTTTAGTCACACCATGGTTTTTTTTAAACACACCCCGTCAATTAATTTTTACAAGGGGTGATCAATTTAGATTGGGATGTCTTTAGAAAAATTCAGGGTGTGACTAAAGTTACCCAGTAAAAACCACCTACATGTTACTTTGCCGCCTATCCACTTATCCAGGGTTGAGCCCTGGGTTGGGTCTGGGCTTTTTTTGGACCGACCATCAAAACAGTTGGGCTCATTTTGTGCCAGGCCAAGCCTATCAGAAATTCAATTGTTGGACTCAGGCCCATGACCAGCCATTACTCATCTTCTCCCGTAAACCCCTGCCATGTGGACTCATTTTCATTGGCTTCCACGTAACGCGTAGTGTGAGTTGAAATTCTAAAGAGAAGAAATTATATTATATATATATATATATATATATATAAATAATTAAAATCGAAATATATCCAAAAGTTTCCCTAAGCTAGCATCCCTAAATCAACCGAACCGGAAAAAAGTTTTCCTAAATCTAAATTTGAGCCCCAAAATCATCTTTAATTATTTCATCTGTATTCATGTAAGTAACCTTTCTCTCTCTCTAGAAAACACCTCCATCTCTCTGTATCGCTCTCTCTCTTACGGACGCATTCGACGGTTAATCCGTAATCGCACAATCGTCCTCCTCTAGTATCGGAAGTCCAATCGGCGAATCATATACATCGCCGCCGATACACTACTCCTGGACCCCGACCGGGAAGACGTGACGGTTTTTTGAAAATTATTGTTTTAGCCGCCGGCTACCGGGGCGCCGGTGTCAATTTAGGTGCGCACTATTATTAAACTGTGCACCTCTCCCGTTTAGCTTCCTAAACCTAATCATCCATACACTGTTTCTTGTTTTCTTTCTTCATATACGGAGATGAGCGCATTTTGTAATATTTGAATCATCGGTTTCTGTTTTCACGTAGAATTTTCAGTGTAGGTGTAATTGCTTTTGCTTTGAGGTTCGGGATTGTTAAGTTTGGCTCGTTTTGGCGGTTTAGGGTTTGTAGGTTGGAGTTTATATGGGGGTTAACGTTTCAATTTGATTAGATTTCGTCTACGCGATTATGGATCTGCTGTTTGCTCCGTTTGATTTGTTGGAATACCTTTTCTTGGTCACTGATGATTGTTTTCTTTCACCGGCATCCTGTTTTGGACCAAGAACCGATGGTCTTCCAAGTTAGTGTCGTTCTTATGGATTTAGCTCTTTTGAGTTTGTTTAGGCCGTTAGTCAATATAAATTGCATTTCCCCTCTTCGCTTAGTCGTTGAAGTTTCTTTTTGGTATCTCTGATTTCATATTTGAATTTAAGTGAAACGCTCCTCAGTTTCTGCTTTCTTTTCTGGAACATTTGTGCTGGCTTGCTGGGATGCATAGTGGAACGAAAGTAGCATACCTGTTGGGACTTGAGGACAGAAATCTTTGTTATTTTATTTTATATTTTCTTGCTTAGAATGAAACCTAGGTTGAAGTTAGGCTTGTCCGCAGGTGAAAACAATGTAGAACTTAATGATACTTGTTGTGTACTATACATCAATTTTTTAACTTGTACATTCAGCCCTTTTATTATTTTATTTTTTATTTGGAGCATTTTCATGATATATGTCATTCACTTACAACCTGATTAATATATCCAACAGGGTCTTCTGGAGAGATCATGGACTTTTTTCTACTTGGATAAATTGTTTCTTGTGGTTATGATTGAGAAATCATCTTCCTAGAGTTTTCATGTGAGAAGATGGCTTTTTTTGGGAACTATTCTAGTGGTACAGTTGTAACAGAGGACAAGGACCAGAGACATGGTCTTGGTGGAATTCGCAACTCTGTAGGGAATGAGTATGTAGATGCAACTTCTAGTGATAAAGAATATGATATGAATATGGATCTTCGGTACCAAAGTGATGGTGAACCAGATGAGCTCGGTGCTCTGCAGAGTGAGGCAACTGCTGAAAATGATGGTGCTGTTGTGAGTAACTCAAATTTGCAGTCTTCTGGCAGAAGGTCAGCTCTGTCTGGAAAATGGGGTTCAACTTTTTGGCAGGACTGCCAACCTATGGGCTCTAGGGGTGAATTTGATTCTGGGCATGGTTCTAGGGATGATGGATTAGAGTTAGAGGATGGTGATGGGAAGACAGATGTGGGAAAGAGTCACAGGGACCACTCTGATGTTCCTGCGAATGAGATGTTTTCTGATGAATGTTATGAGCTAGATGGGGAACATCAAAATGACTCAATGCATCGCAGGGGTCTCAGTAACTCTATTGGGGGGAATTCTCGACTGCAGTCAAGGCCTGTCTTTGGTAACAATTTGTCTAGGGGTTCAAGATCTTTAAATAAACATTATGATGATGCCGATGGTGGTGATGATGATGACAAAGGAAATAATGATGATGATGATGATGCTGATTACGAAGATGAGGATGATCAAGATGGTAACAAATTTAACAATGTTTAGTTTTTAGGTTGAAGTATCGTTAATTCGTTATAGCATGTTTATATGTCTCTTTTCTCCCTATATTTACACTTTACAGCAAGAAATTGCACACTCTTATACTATGCTGTAGTGTTTTTTTTTGGCTTCAGTCTGGAAAATTCTGGTCTGAGATTTTGTATCATTATTGCATGCAGAAGATGACCCAGCTGATGCAGATTTTGAACCTGATTATGGTGGCACAAGTGGGCGTGCAGGGAACAAGGTTAGCATCTCTGCATTACATTAATTTCTTTTTCTGTGCACTGATGCAAACCATATAATGGTATCAAATAGCTGCCCTGTCTGCATTTTTCTTGACCTTATATGTAAAAAAAAATCGGCTTGCTCTTTGAATTTTGAAATTGGTGGCTGTTGAGGATTTGATCTAAGAATCAAATTGCTCTTTCATATGTCCTTCCAAATCTCTCAGATGCAAACTGCCTGATGCACCTATTGAACTTCTTCACATGTTGTTTGGGGGATAATATATTTGTGGCTCCTCATAGATATGTAGCATGCTGCATTCCTAATCCTTCACGTTGACTAAATGCTTCTCAACAATTCCAGGATAAGGATTGGGGTGGTGAAGACTCTGATGAAGAAAATATCAGTGATGTCAATGATGAATTGGATGTCTCAGATGAAGATGATTCTTATTACATGAAGAAACCCAAGGGTAGGCAACAAGTTAAAAGTGGATGCAATGTGCAATCTTTTAGAGAACGCAGATCCCTCCATACATCCACACGACCAAAAAAAGTAAAGAAATCATGGGCAGGAGATGAGTATTCGGCAGAGGACTCTGGTAGTGACAGTGATGATGATTTGAAGAGTTCGACGAGAAAAGGTGCACAGTTGCGAAAAGGCACCGGTCGGTCCACCACGTACATGAATATTGGTGCTCAAAACAGTGAGGTTCGCACTTCTAGTAGGTCAGTTCGCAAGGTATCGTATGTTGAAAGCGAAGAGAGTGAAGATATTGATGAAGGCAAAAGGAAGAAATCCCAAAAGGTGCAGTGTACTTTTTATTAAAAGTCAAATGCATGGAATTGTGAGTTAAATGGCAGTCACGGCCTTTACCATTTTATTTATTGATGTATTTCTGAATTTGAGGCTGACATGTCATGAATTAGACGTTGAAATTGTTTGGAATCTTTTAGATAAAATGAGATGATTTCAGAGGAAGAAATAGAAAGCTGATTTCTTTGGCATTTCAGAGAGCACATAGAATAAGCCCAGGGGGAATGTTATAATACGATGGAAATATATTTTTTTCTTCTTCCAATTTTCCTTATGCATTCTTGAAGTTTATGCTATTTTGTTGTGCCCTGACTTTTCCCTCTGCTTCTTTTAATAGGAAGAAAATGAAGAGGAAGATGGAGACTACATAGAAAAGGTACTTTGGCATCAGCCTAAGGGCACTGCTGAAGATGCTTTGAGGAACAATAGATCAACAGAACCTATTCTGTTAAACCACTTGTTTGATTCTGAACCAGACTGGAATGAGATGGAGTTCTTGATCAAATGGAAGGGCCAGTCACATTTGCACTGTCAGTGGAAATCGTATTCTGAACTTCAAAATGTATGCCTCTCAATCTCTGTTGCTTAGGCAAAGTCCATTCCCTAGTTTTATTATGTTATATTCTTAGCAGGTTTTATTCTTGTTATTCAACTTCATTTTGTTTAGATGCCTTCCTTGCTTTCTGTTTGCAGCTAAGTGGTTTTAAGAAGGTCTTAAATTATACCAAAAAAGTGATGGAGGATGTCAGGTACAGGAAGGCATTCTCACGTGAGGAGGTATTGTTTGTCTCTTGCTATAATACAATATTCTCTTTAGGTCGTAATTCTCCATTATGTCATAGATGTAGAATGTGACTTGCATGTGCAGATGTTCTGTGGAGATATTTTTCATTTGTTTGCTAGGGCTTGTTTGGAATGTGAGTTTTCTTTTCTTGCTTGAAATGTACGGTCATAAGTATGTGCTGACATGTTATGAAAAACATTGGCCATTTTGTTATGTGTTTCCTGGGGCTTCTTTGTAAGTGAGATACCCATGCTGTCGGACGGTTAGTATGTACTTATATGAGTGTCTGCTGTGTTTAAGAAACTTAACAATAAAGGATTATTTATTGTTGGATTTGTGAGTAATGATGTTTCTTTTCATTTGAAATAGGTTTCTTACTTGAACTCTTTATTTATTTATGTATTCATGTTCTTTTTTATTTTAGCTCGAAGTCAACGACGTAAGCAAGGAAATGGATCTAGATTTAATTAAGCAAAATAGTCAGGTTTGCTTTCTTCTTTGCCTCTCCACCCTTTCTAGTATTGATATCTGGTGCATATTTACTTGTTATTTTTCAATTTATTCAGTTTTCTTTGTGCATATATTACGTGGGTTAAGGTTTGTGTACATCCCACCCACTGTGGGAGCTTTGTGCATGGGAGTTGTTTACCGTTACATATTCAGTTTGCTTTGATGTACTCTATGACTAGTTCACCATTTGCATCTTCAGGTGGAGAGGATAATTTCTGATCGAATCTCTACAGATAGCTCTGGTAATGTGCTGCCTGAGTATTTAGTAAAGTGGCAAGGTCTATCTTATGCTGAGGCAACATGGTACGTTAAACATTGTCATCTCTCTGTCTACACTTGCACACATCATCTCTCTGTCTACACTTGCACACATGTATGGTGGGGCTGTAACTGTTAGTTTCTCTGTGAAGTACGATCCAAATTAATTTATGGATATGATACTAGGTTAATAATCTTAACTTATCCCAGAGTAGTCTAGTTTTCCCGAGTTCTGAACTGCTTTGATGCATTGCGAATTGGGCCGTGTATGATAGTGTTTATTGACTTCTGGTCAGGGAGAAGGACATTGATATTGCATTTGCTCAAGATGCTATAGATCAGTACAAGGTATATTATTTAATCAAATTCTGTTGGGTTTATTTTACTTATTTTGTCTTGGCATGCGTGATGGAGTATTCGGTATGTGATTCTCTGTGCCTGAATTATGTTTGCCATATTTCTTTTCAGAGTAAAATTTTTCACACAATCTATTACTGTTTATTGGACAATGGGATGTATTCTATAACATGGAGACAGAAATTTACTAAAGTTACTGTTTCTGGTCCAAATGAGAATTGGTTGTTAATTATTAAGCCACAGATGATTAGACCCATGGAAGTACTGTCGGCTTTCAGTGGGTTACAAAATTTTACATAAACCTTTAAATAGCTACAGAGTTTATAGTTTGGATTTCCGCCTTAAAGACAGATATATGGCAAATTATTTGAGTTCCATGTGTTTCTTGCATGGTTGAAAACATCCTGTCACAAGATAAGAGAGTCCTATTTTCCTACTACTTTTTGAATCTTAAGAAAAGATCCTATAGCTTCCTCATGGGTTCTAAAAACTTTTTTATTATGGAATGCCTTATTCTGGTGCGTTGTGCTTTGTGTTGGCTGACCCTGTAATTTTTAAACTTAGGTTGCTCAAACCATTTATGCTTGAGTTAATATGGATTTTTGCTTTTGCTTTCAATTTTTTAGTGTATTTTGCTGAAATGCCCTTTCATCTGTTGTTTACACATTTATGTTACACATGCAAATAAACTGGTTTTTGCCTTGCCTTGCCTTTTCTTTTATTTTTGTTTTTATCTTTGCTTAGATTTTTTTTTCCTTGGTAGAATTGTGTCCATTGATACCTCACTAGAGCAAGTAAAATATGAAGTCACACTTGTGAGGCTCATGTTTATCATGTTACATGTTTCATGTATGGACCAACATAGAAAGAGATTAACAATTTTATGTTTATAATTTTTGGTATTGTGGGAGCAGGCGCGTGAGGCTGCCATGGCAACACAAGGGAAAATGGTGGATCTCCAGCGCAAGAAGGGAAAAGGTGCGTCCTTGTGTCCCTTTGTTAGGTTACTCTTGTATTCTGCAAGATTGTCGGTTGAAGAGCTCTTGCTTCCCAGTTCTGATTCTCCTTGTGATATAAGTTATCCAATGTTATGTAATGCATCTAGGGATGGTAGTTTCAATGGTTCATACGACCTTTACTTAAGCATGACCTGCTTGGCAATCTAGGCAGTGCAGGTACAGTCATAGCTTAAGTAGTGGTACCATGAATTTCACTTGCTTTTTGACGCAAGTGTCGACTGTGGATAGGAAAAACACAATGAAGGTGCTTCAGTCATAGACTCATAGCTGATGTTTATTTTATTTTTTGTAAAGAAAATGGAGCAAATTGTGGTCATTATTTTTTTCTGTTGCAGCATTTCTTCCTCTTCCTCCAATTTTGATCCCCCCAACTTTTACATATGAATTTGGTATGTTGTATTGTGCAAATAAATTATCTGAGTCCGACTTTTCTTTTGTTGTTTAGCAAGTTTACGAAAGCTTGATGAACAGCCGGAATGGTTGCGGGGAGGAAAACTTCGTGATTATCAGCTTGAGGGTTTGAATTTTCTTGTTAATAGGTATGCTTCTTGTTACTTTTGTTGTTATTTCCTGAAAAGTGAGTTACTGAATATACAAAGTGTACTCGCAGCTGGTTAAATGATACAAATGTCATTTTAGCTGATGAAATGGGTCTTGGTAAGACCGTGCAGTCGGTTTCCATGCTTGGCTTTTTACAGGTAAACTTTTATCCTTCTTTCTCCCTTGTTCTTATGAACTTTGCTGTCCCCAATAAATTTTGGGTTAAAAATTTGTGTCTTCTTCTTCCCACAGAATGCTCAACAGATCCCTGGACCGTTTCTTGTTGTTGTACCATTGTCCACATTGTCTAACTGGGCTAAAGAGTTTCAGAAGTGGCTTCCTGATATGAATGTGATTGTATATGTTGGTACACGAGCAAGTCGCGAGGTGAGTGTTACTATACTTTTTCTTAAAGAAAATTAAAACTGTTGTTGATCTTTTGTGCTATGTTTTTCCTTTCTTCTTTCGTTTGCAGGTTTGCGAGCAATATGAATTTTATAATGATAAAAGAGGTGGTCAGCCTATAAAGTTTAATACCCTATTGACTACTTATGAAGTAGTTCTGAAGGATAAAGCTGTTCTATGCAAGATCAAGTGGAATTATTTGATGGTTGATGAAGCTCATAGGTTAAAAAATAGCGAGGCACAATTGTACACAACTCTGTCGGTATGTTTAGTCTTACACATTATTGAATTTTTTAGTATAAGATACCAGTGGCCCATTTGGTAATTAGCAGATTATGGTTTTCTCTTTCTGTAGGAATTTAGCACCAAGAACAAATTACTTATCACTGGCACTCCTTTGCAAAATAGTGTGGAAGAGCTTTGGTAATAACTTCTCTTTGTTAGCATTATCTATTCGAGTCTTCTGAGCGTTAGAATTTAATTGTCAATTGTGCTTCAATGACAAAGGTTTACGAAGTCTTGCTTTGTTGCCAATGTAGAATAGCTTCTGGGGTTGCACACTTGCAACCTCTTGGTGCCTTTTAATAAATTTCTTTTGCATTTGAAAAGTAAAGATTTCTATTTAATATGGGATATCTCTTGATGAGGTTGCTATAGCATTCCATTTATCAAAATACTAGCAACAGTATGCATCCGCTTAAGAGGCTGATTGCCAGGGTCAAACATTGTCAGCCTTTTCTCCTTAAATCATATTATTACTTTAAAATGTCTTCCAATTTGTTCTCTTCAACTTTTACTTCTTTGCTGTTAATTATTTTTGCTTTTATTGATAGTGTTGTGTTTATTTTTGGCGAATAATCTTTGGATTTGTTCTCTTTTTACTTCTATTTTCAATTTTATGTAACTCATCCAAAGTATTTATACTTTGTCAATTGATCTTGAATATGCACCGCGTCTTAATTAGCTTTCTGGATTATATTTTTTGTGTATCTAAGAAAGAATATTAGAACTAAAAAGGGGCACCGAGGAGGGAGGGAGTTGCCAACCATGTACAAGAACTAAAATATCAAAATTCTAAGGCTCCTAACACAACTTTTATATCAAAATTACTGCTACCCATGCTCCAAAAGCTGATGGCATTAAACCAGTTTTCAATGATATTTTCCATATGAAATTCAGTGCTCCTGAAAACCTCTCGTTACTTTCCTTCCAGAATTTCCATGAGGTTGCCATTGGGATCATGGCTAGGTCTTTCTTCCCCTTTTTGCCACTGCTGAAGATTGAGCACCATGTTTCAAGCTCCTCAAGGCTTTCGGAAGTTACCCTGTAAATACCCAATAAGCGCGAGCAACTTCCCAAATTTAGTTCTTGTTTCTTGTCCCTCAATAAGCGAACAACTTAAATAAAAGAATCGCCTTATGACACCAGTAGTTTGGCTCATTTTTGTAGGGCGTCTTGAATTTTTTTTATTTATTTATTCTCTCTATCCTTTGCATTTGTGTTGGTTGGTGATTAGGCTGAAAAGAAAAGGGGGGAGTGACTGCAGGTTTTCGGCTCTCTGATGCCATGTACCATAATTTGAGAGTAGTTTTAGGTTTTTCTAGTCCTCTTTCTTTGTGTTTGTGTGTGTTCGCATGATAGTCATTCTCATCTTGTGTGTGTGTTTCTTTTGTACTGATATTTTACAGGGCTCTACTTCACTTTCTTGATCCTGATAAGTTCAAGAGTAAGGATGATTTTGTTCAAAATTACAAGAATCTTAGCTCATTCAATGAAAATGAGGTATCATATACCCACTTTTGCACTGTCACTTTACCATATCTGGCATATATCCACACCTGTACCCATATCTTTTTTTATAGAATGCTGAAATATTTGACTTTAATGTAACATCTATGTTGGATATGCTGTAGCTTGCTAACCTTCATATGGAATTGAGGCCTCATATTCTCCGAAGAATTATCAAGGATGTAGAGAAGTCATTGCCTCCTAAAATCGAACGGATACTTAGGGTTGAAATGTCCCCTCTTCAGAAGCAGTAAGAACTATAATCAGCATCTGATAAAGTTGTATTCTGTTTATTATCGTAATGAATTGAATTTTTGACACGTTCCACTGCCACTGCTGCATATTATATAGGTACTATAAGTGGATTTTGGAACGCAACTTTCATGATTTGAATAAAGGAGTTCGTGGGAATCAGGTTTGCATTTGTATCGGACATTGGCAATGTGTAGAATTTTTTTTTTTTTTCGGATAATTTTTTTTAAGATTGTTAATTTTTTGAGGGAGTAGGAATCTAACCTAACCTCATGCAAGTGACGAAGAGCAAGCCTTCACTAGACCATAGTAGCTCCTCTGGCGATGTGTAGACTTTTTAGATCGATTTCATACTTTTTGGCAATGCCCAGTGTTTCGTTTTCCTCTTTTTATTGATAATAACTTACTGCTGTGGTGGATGGTGCTTCTTTTTTGTTTTTATGTTTTTTACTCTTTATCTATCACCTGTAAGCTTTGATTATAACATCATGAGGTAGTCTTCCATTAAGAGCAAGTAGAAACTTTTGTTGAGAAGAATTGAACAAAATGTTGGGACTCACATGAGGTCTTAGGTTGCTGAAAAGTTGAAAAATGTGTACCCAGAACTGGTCATTGGACACAATATATGTTTATTTTAATGTGCCTATTTAGCCCTTGCTATACTGTTATTCTGCAAAGAATTAAAACTGGGGATGTGTTTTAATGCTTTCTAATTTTCAGGTCTCCCTTTTAAATATTGTCGTAGAGTTGAAGAAGTGTTGCAACCATCCGTTCCTATTTGAAAGCGCTGACCATGGTTATGGCGGGGACATCACCACTACAGAGAGCAGTAAACTGGAAAGAATCATCTGGAGCAGTGGGAAGCTAGTTATTCTTGACAAGCTTCTTGTCAGATTACATGAGACAAAGCATAGAGTCCTGATCTTCTCACAGGTCTGTTTTAAAAGCCATTGCGTGTATGCCCCTTGCAAATTGTGCGCACTTGAGGCTGTTAGATGGCATGCTCATAACCAGTAATTGGTGTCATTCTTTTATAAGGCAATTAATAGACGTTGAGATTAAGTTTCCTGCAATCTTGCATAGCTTTCTTTTTGATGATTTTATAGCAACATGGTCAAATTGTTTTGTTAGTTAGCTGACATATGAGCAGATTGTTCTTGAATAATGAGCCTGTCAGATTGATGTCAATTTGGGGACTGATTTTCCCTTTGTGTTCTTGCGTCCTTAGTTTTCAGATACCATTTTATTTTATGACATTGAAACATACCAAGGTAGTTTGTAATCTAAAGGCATCACATTGGACTGTTTTTGGAAATATTTGCTGAAGTATCTAGATTGTAGAGAAAGCATCTGATGATATGATTTTCTTTATTGTTATTTGTTGATGGGATTTCGCAAGAGTATGGTGTGCATGGTGGTTGTTTGATCACGTAGGGTATTGACAATATATTCCCATGCTCCCAACATACTGACTAGACTCGTAGAAATCGATTGGCATGTCAATGCTCTTTAATGTTCATTTGTGCTACATCCCTTATATTCTTTATGAACGAGATGTAATATTTATTTGGAAACACATGTCTGATCTATGTTACCACTTACCTCTTGCAAAGAGTTAAGGTGTAACCCGCCTATGTTTCTTCTTGTCAATATATGTTACAAGAAGGATTATTTTTAGCAATTTTGGACTATGCTTAACATGTCTATTATTGATTGTTATCATATGGCTAGAAACTGTAACTTATGAATCTTCCTCATTCCAGATGGTTAGAATGTTAGACATACTAGCACACTATATGTCACTTAGAGGTTTCCAATATCAGAGACTTGATGGTAGCACCAAGGCTGAGTTGCGTCAGCAGGCTATGGATCACTTCAATGCTCCTGGTAGTGAGGATTTCTGTTTTCTTCTTTCAACTCGAGCTGGTGGTCTCGGTATTAACCTTGCAACAGCTGACACTGTCATAATATTTGATTCAGATTGGAATCCACAAAATGACTTACAGGTTTGGAGCAGAACATATTTTCCTTCTTTGAAAGAATTGCCCTTTTCAATATGTTTCCCAATTTCTAATCTTACTCCGAAGGGAAAGCAAATGAATCCTTTGTGTAAATGGTCCATAATTTTCAGGCAATGAGTAGAGCTCATAGAATTGGACAACAAGAAGTTGTTAACATCTATAGATTTGTTACAAGCAAAAGTGTTGAGGAAGATATCTTGGAAAGAGCTAAGAAAAAGATGGTAAAGTACACATTCTTTTTTATGTTTTTCCATTCCTCTATGCATGTATCTGCATGCTCATGAACTTGCATATTTTCTGGGCTTTCTATCTGTATTTTGGTTCTCTTTGCCAAATATTTACATTGTCTTCATGTCGTGTTGGTTCTTGTAGGTTCTTGACCATTTGGTGATCCAAAAATTAAATGCAGAGGGCAGATTAGAGAAGAAAGAAGCAAAAAAAGGGAGTTATTTTGACAAAGTAAGGACTAATCTGGAAATAATTATTTTTATTTCTATCTTGTTCCGTACGCTTGATAATAACTTGTAAGCTTGTCTTAGAGATTTCAGGTATTGAAATTTATTTTTTATTTCTTTAATTTTATTGCGTGGCTTAAGTATTTTCCATGAGTAGTTAGTCCAAGTGTCTAATATTTATTTCTTTTTAATTGCAGAATGAGCTTTCAGCAATCTTAAGATTTGGGGCAGAAGAACTTTTTAAGGAGGACAAAAATGATGAAGAAAGTAAGAAAAGGCTCCTAAGTATGGACATCAATGAAATCCTTGAAAGGGCTGAAAAGGTTGAAGAGAAGGTAGAAGCTGAAGCGGATCAAGGAAGTGAACTATTGAGTGCTTTCAAGGCAAGCAAATACTTCCATGAGTGCTTGATGGAATCTTTTCTTCTTCCTAGGTTGAAGAAGGCGGAATGCTTTTATTAGTTGCTCTGTTTTCCCTCCTTCTGGGGTTGGGTGCTTTTGTTTTAATAGCTGTGGCAATTGATCATGCAAATTTACTTTATTTTTTCCCATAATTATAGGTTGCCAATTTCTGTAGTGCTGAAGGTGATGGGAGTTTTTGGAGTCGTTGGATAAAACCAGAAGCTGTAGCTCAAGCTGAGGTATGATAATGGTTTTGTTTCGATATTTCAATATCATTGAGTTCTTTCTCTTTTGAAATAAATGTTCCAGTTGGAGTGATATGTATCAGATCATTTTCTTGCTTTAGGAGGCTCTTGTTCCTCGAGCTGCTAGGAACACAAAGAGCTATGCCGAGTCCAATCAACCTGATAGAAATAAAAGGAAGAAGAAAGGATCTGAACCCCAGGAGCCTCATGAGAGGGTCCAGAAGCGTCGTAAAGTAGATTATTCTGTCCCGTCAGCACCAATGATTGACGGAGCAGTTGCTCAAGTAAGAGAATGGTCTTATGGGAATCTGTCCAAGAGAGATGCATTGCGCTTTTCTCGTGTGGTATGCCTTTAATTCTTATTGAGAAGTTTATTCAGCTTTGGTTTTGGGCATTCCTTCTGTTTCCCTCTATGAGTACGCAGATAATAAAAAGAGCAAGAAAAAGAAAAGTTGAAGGCCAAAGAATTAGGGTTATGGTTATAATTTATTTAGATCTTGGATTTTGATGCAGACTTTTCTAGTTAGTTCCAGTCTTGTTTTATGGTTCTTTAGGATGGATAGCTGCTGCTCTTATTTTTGAGGGCAAAGAAGGATTTATTAGAAGATATTGCCTGGGGGTCCCCCACACACACAGACAGCCATTTGCAGGATAAATCTAACCTGGTCAGAGAAGAAAAAAAAGGGGGACATTAGATCACCACATATGGCATGGCATTTGATGAATCTGGGTCAAGATTGCATTGTATCTGGACATTTCTCATTTTAGGGATGCAGGATTGCTTTAGTCAGGTACAACTGGTACAAGAACAGCTGTCGTAGTTAGCTCGCACAATAACTAAATCTGGCAGTACTCTAGAATTTCTGTAATATCAAAGTTATTTTTCCTTTGTCTAGGTACGTCACATAAATCTTGAAAGTTTTGACAGCCCTCTAAAAGGCTTGAAGGGGAATGTAATTAAAGCACAAAGTACAAACAAGAATCTTCTTGGTTAGCGTAAATAAAATATGAGCATAGCACTTGTCCCTGTATCTGAAGGAGCACTTGGCTTCATAAGGATTATTCTTCAGGTAGTTTGGACAGTGAAAGAACTGGTCCCTAATGGACTTCTACTTGGCACTAGTACTAGAATCTACTTGCAAACATTTTTTTTGCTTCATGTGGTGATAGAAGTGTTTGTGAGGTTAGATGGGCCTTATGAGCTATTTTTTGTGGAACAGCGATAATGTCATTTTCAGAGAACATTAAAGTGAGGGCTGGAATCAAAATCCAGTGAATTTAAACTAATTGGTAACTTGCTTTTTCTACCTTGTCATTGCTCTAGCGTCAGCTGCATGTACCTTTCACTTTATTGATAAAAAGAGGTTAATGTATATAAGTTTTGTACTTTAATCTTTATCATTGTTGTTGTTGTATTGTTTGTTGATGTCTTTGAATATGAGAGAGTTGAAGCAACCTACATCTAAGATACACATCAAACTAAGTGTTTGTGGATGGGATGGGATGTTATCCTGTTGTCATAACTCATAACTGTTTCTTGTAGCTTTTCTAATTATAGAATTGTGTCATAACTTTATTTTTTTTACCTTTAAAAATTAGGTAATGAAATTTGGGAATGAGAGGCAGATAAGCTCCATTGTTGCAGAGGTTGGTGGTGCAGTTGCTGCAGCTCCTCCTGAAGCACAGATTGAACTATTTGACACTTTAATTGATGGCTGTAGGGAGGCTGTTAAAGCAGAAAATCTGGACCCAAAGGTTGGCCTTAAAATTTTCTTCAAATGCTTTGTGTTGATTCTCTGACACAAATCCTTCTGTTTCCGCTGGGATACTCTAAATTTCTTTCAAAATAACACTACATTTGATCAATATATAGGGTTCCCTGTTGGATTTTTTCGGTGTCCCTGTGAAGGCTAATGAACTACTTACCCGTGTTCAAGAACTTCAGCTCCTAGCCAAGCGCATTAGTCGGTATGCGGATCCAATTGCACAGTTTCGAGCTTTGTCATACCTTAAGCCCTCAAATTGGTCCAAAGGTTGTGGCTGGAATCAAAGTATGTTTTTTCCTTCTTTATTTCCTGCAATAATACCTTTTTTTGGTGTTTTTATTCAGCTTTGTGGATATATCTGATTCTTTTCTATTTCTCTTATGGTAAGTTGACGACGCAAGACTGCTGTTGGGAATACACTACCATGGATTTGGCAATTGGGAAAAGATAAGGTTAGATGAAAGCCTTGGCCTTACAAAGAAGATTGCTCCTGTTGAACTTCAGCACCATGAGACGTTTCTACCACGTGCTCCAAATTTGAAGGACCGTGCAAATGCGCTTCTAGAAATGGTAAAAAATTACTCAAGAGTATCCTTCACACATCTGACAAAAGTTTCGTTTTCTGAAAATTACATGCACATATTTTATTGTTTGGCTATAGATTTCCTCTCTCTTTTCCATTCTACTTTTTCCGTCAATTTGTGATTTCTTATTGTGGGCCATATTCGTGTACTTGTTGTCTTGGCTTTTAGCAAGGAATATCTCATTTTTCATGGCTTTCGTAGTAAAATATTCATTTTTAACATATTCTCTCTCATTCAAGTGAATACTTAATAGTGGATGCAGTGGTAATTTTTCTTTTCTTTTATGCTAACCACCTCTTTCTTGTGTATTTGGTGCTTGTTTTGGGGGATGTTAATGGAGACAAGGGAAGTAACTCAGGTTCAGTGTATCCTTATGATGCAAGTAAAATTGCCTCTCTTTGATGGCTCTTTTATCTTTATCTTCTTGATTCGAGCTTTCTGTTCTTTGACTTCCCTTGGACTTTGCCTTGTGAGGTTCCTTTTGGGAGTGTGACAATTAGGTCTCTTGAACCAAAGCAGACAATACCATGCAACTATTGGGCTTAGTCATTAGAAATGGTCCCAAATTCCGCCAAGGTTTAGACTTGAACTTGTAGCGCATTTTGAGGGCAAAACCATGAGGCCACTTTACCATAGCTGGCAATACCTCACACATATTGTGTCTGGTTCCTACAAGTCTCGTACATAAGTACATGTTTAAGATTGCCAATCCATTTTCCTCTCCCTCTAGACTGACTGGTCAAAATTTTTGGCAATCGCTTGTGTTTCTGTGTACACTTGTATGCTTGCATACTCTTATCTTTCAGACATGCCTATCGTACTTCATGATCTAAGTTGATACTTAACATATAGGCAAGTTGGCAGGTTTTTTTTGACATGTCAGTGATTTTTATCTGTTATAGACGGCCCAAACCTGTTCTAAAAATAACATTTTACCAGGAACTAGCTGCTATTGGTGGAAAGGGAACAAATGCTAAAGCTGGTCGTAAGTCTTCGAAGAAGGAGAAGGAAAAGATTTTTAACATCTCAATGCCTCGGAGGGAGAAGAGAGGAACTTTTAATTCTCCTATGGTTGTCCAAAATAAAGACAGACCAAAGAAAACCCAGAAACTTGAACCTTTAGTGAAAGAGGAGGGTGAAATGTCAGACAATGAGGAAGTATATGAGCAGTTTAAGGAAGTAAAATGGATGGAGTGGTGTGAAGATGTCATGGTTGATGAAATTAGAACTCTGAATCGTCTTCATAAGTTGCAGACCACCAGTGCCAATCTTCCAAAAGAAAAGGTATGTCTTTCTTCTTTCACATTTGATTTTATTTTGCTATAGAACTATATATTTCAAATTTATATTTTCTTTCAGGTACTTTCGAAAATTCGGAATTATTTACAGCTTATTGGACGAAGGATAGATCAAGTTGTTGCAGATCATGAAGAGGAACTTTATAGACAAGATAGTACGTTTTTTTACTTCTATTTTCTTTTAAACCTTCTTGTCTGTGTTTTTTCTGATCAACTCCATACTCCCTGTGCTTAGGGATGTTGCATTATTTCTTGTTTTCTCAATTACTTATGCTACTCAAGTGTATTTCTTTACTTTTCTTTGTCTACCTCGTCAATATCAATTGTTGTCTTTTAACGTTGAACATTTAGAGCTGATTTTATTATGTGCACTTTTTAGTCCCAATCGACTTGAGGCCCCTGCCTCTCCCGAAGGTCTAATAAGAGAATTAGTGAAGTGGATTTGACTTGCCTTTTTGCTGTTTTCTTTTCTAAATTTGCATGCTTTGCACTGGCATTTGCTAATTTGCATGTTCTTTTACAGGGATGACCATGCGATTATGGAACTATGTTTCAACATTTTCAAATCTCTCTGGAGAAAGGCTTCAACAGATCTATTCCAAACTCAAACAAGAGAGGGAAGAGGAGGTAGGAGTTGGACCATCACATGTCAATGGCACCGGGTGCAGTCTTATTGACAGAGATGGAGATGCTAATCATTTCATGCGGCAAAGAGGGCACAAGACCATCTATCAAATGGCAGAACCATTTCATAGGGGTCGTGATACTGGGAATTTAGAAGGTTGGAAACAAAGAAGTATGGAAGCTGATATCCATTCTCTTGTTCAGCCTCCGCCTCAGGGACATTTGAGTAACAATGGCTCTCGTTTAGCTGATCCAAACTCACTAGGGATTCTTGGAGCGGCACCATCTAACAGTAGAAGATTTGGTAATCGACTGCGTCAATCTAACGTTCCCCCTCGACATAATTTCTCATCAGGTATCAAGTAGTGATTATGTATGAAAGGAGAGCTACTGATTCAGGAGATTGCACCATCTGCTTTCGCCTTGTGGCTTTACTGCTTCAGCCACTGAATGCTCGAATAGAATTCTTTTTTGAGCAATGGAAATAATAACAGCCGCATAACCTTAAATTGGTTTTGAGTATCTGATTTCAATGAACTGTCGGATGGGAATTGCAACATCGTAAGAGAACTCTGCCGAGTTTAGAACGCGAGAATCAATTATCAAGACTACAGAACAGTTCAGTTTCGTGCCGTTTTTGGTTGATGAGTCATACAAATTATTTTAGTAGATGGTGTAATGAGGGGTAGAATCAACTCAAAAGTATACATGTATGAGGGGCACATATTACTTGTATGTTAGAAAAATTTGTACATTATCAGTTTTGCAATATTCTTTAATAGCAGTGAGTTTACTCCGACCGATTCTGATAGCACTGACTGACAATTTATTAAATTCTTTCTTTAATTGTTTGTGAAAAAGAAAGTGTGCGCTTGGAAGGGCAAAATTTAAGCTACACAAGGAGCTGTGTATTTTTTTTTTTCCCAGTCTTATAGTGCAGTATTTGATCTGTCCTACACTTTGATAAGAACATGATTGACAGTTCATTAGGTAAAACCCAAATGAGGGAGAGTGGAACCAAGAGAAAAGGCCATCTCTTTGGGGGGCTAATGGACCAATGGAGGAGAATGAACTGAGGCCTCAAAATAGGAGATAAAGGAAACTGATTTATCTTGCGAAAGAAAGAAATATAAGCAGAGAGGTGTGTGTGGTAATGGTTTGTCACGAGAGGGAGTGGCTGGCAGCTCGCTCTCACATTATCTTTTATGTTGTTGGTTTTTCAACCTCATACTTAAAAATAACATTTCTATTCAAGTGTTTCCTCTGATTGTGGTTTGTCTTTTTGTACGTTTCCATTATTGCCTGATTTGTTTCTTTTCCTTAATTATTTTTCTTTGATAAAATTTTAGACATACATAACGCCACAAGGCGAAAGCAGTAAATACATTTCAAACCCTCCATTGGACCCCTGGTGGAATCAGTCAAGGATCTTACTCGTCTAACCTAGCTCGAGAAGGTTTCCTTCTTGTATGGATAATGCTTGAGATTCACAAAAGATGATCCCAAAAGACTCTCAATTAATTAACTTAATTAATGTGGAGTGTTGAATGTTAAGTGAGTTTTACATATGTGTTTTTAATCAATCATTATTTTAATATTATATAGATTTGGGGTTACAAAATGAGAATGTGGCATTGTCTGTCCTTGTTGTATTGTGAGCAGGGTCGAGAAGGAGGGTGTTACTGGTCGGTTTGATTTGTTTTCTTCTAAAAAAAATTACCAAGTAGAATGGAAACGCAGAGTAATCAATTACTAAAAATTTACCGAGTAGAATGCACAGGGCATTGATGGAAATTGGGAAAGAAAAAACAATACAAAAAAATGTTAAGTGGGGTAAATTATTAAATTAGCGCAAAATCGCTGTGAGTTAATTCTTGACCGCAGGATTCAAACGGAGTCCATTCTTATCCGCCACGTGATATGGAAGTGGGTCCCACGGTAGTGATCCCGCGCGCTCTTATAAAATGCGATTCTTCTGTTTGGCCTTCTTTCCACTGCGAGGCAGGTCCTCTTCCTCAAACTCAACTGCTGAAGACGGATACTCTTTCAGGTTGCACCGAATACTTCAGAACTTGCCTTTTCTCTCTTTTAGATTCTATGAATTTTTCTTTCGATCATGTAGTTTTGTTAGTTTCGTTTCCGTGGACTGGTTTTTCTGCTTATATATGTGTGTGTTCGTTTGTTTATATGGATTCATGAAATGTAATCTGTCTGTAAAGTCGCAGATGATGATGTTGATGATGAAATTGCATCTGGTTTCTTGATATTTATCTGTAGCACAAATTGTGTATCATACAAACAAGCATGTTCCTTATTTGCTAATTGCTAGAAATAGAAATTTTGTAGAAAAGAACGTTTTATTCTCTGGAATTTTCATCAATTTTAGGTTTAATTTCCGTCCAAAGCTCCACTGTACGATATTAGCAAAGCAAGTTTTCAAAACACCGGTGTTGTTCTGCAAACTATGGCACTCAAAAGGACTCTTATGCAGGCTCCGTTTGGGTCTACGAGTTTTCCTTTACATATTTTATAGGACATATATATGTTGAAAAAACTAACTTTTCCATCAGGAAAATTATGGATTTTCCAAAAGCTTGATTTTCCTTGACACAAATGGAGCCTTGTTATTCTTTCATTGGGGTTACCTACTTATCTACCTTCTGTTATCTACTACGGTCTCTACGGCATATTAAGTTTTGATTCTCTGCCTTTGCTATTCCTTCTTAGTACATACTACTTACCAAGTTGAATGGCTCTGAAACACACATACCGTTTGAACTTTTAACAATGAATTAAGCGTTTGTTTACATATGCTTCTTTTTTTGTATTACTAGGTCTTGCCTGAATTGAGTTTCCAAATAATTCCAATAACAGAAGAAAGCTACAGAGTGACCTTATCTGGATTTCCTTAATGGGTTTTATGACATACTTTTTTTTTTCCCTCAGTATTTTCTGGACAATGTTTTCTTTCACTTTTCCATATAGACTAAAGTTGAGGACTGAGGAGGGATTTTATGATTGATTTTTTTTTGGCGTGGTTTTTGTAGCAGAGCTGTTCTGACGCTGAACCATCAAGAATTGGTGAAATTCATATTATTTGGAGGCGGCAATATGGACTATGTTTATGGACCAGGAAGGAATCATCTATTTGTCCCTGGGCCAGTTAACATCCCAGAGCCAGTCATCCGGGCAATGAACAGGAACAATGAGGATTATCGTTCTCCGGCAGTTCCTGCGCTGACAAAAACTCTGCTTGAAGATGTGACAAAGATCTTTAAGACAACCAGTGGTACTCCATTTATTATCCCGACAACAGGTACTTGTTCTTTTGCTAAATCAAAACTGTAAATGCAGATGATGAAAATTCTGGATTATCCTAAACAAGAATCAAAGACAAAAACCAATCAAATGCTTAAAATAATGCATGGAAAAGAAGGGGAAAAGAACATACTTATATGATGCCTAGGTGTTCTTAGATCGACGGATAGAAGGTGTCAACTGTCAATAGTAGTGACATGAATGACATACAGGATATAACATAGTTTTTTCCTGGATATCTAATTTCACACCAATAGAAGAATCCTCGCAAATTTTATGTATTTGAGTTATTCTGACTCTCGTGTTAGCTAACATATCTGTTTTTATCAGGAACTGGTGCATGGGAGAGTGCACTTACCAATACACTGTCACCGGGAGATCGAATTGTATCTTTCCTGATTGGTCAATTCAGTTTGCTCTGGATTGATCAACAGCAGCGTCTTGGCTTCAAGGTCGATGTTGTAGAAAGTGACTGGGGTGAAGGTGCCAAACTTGACGTTCTGGCATCAAAACTTGCGGAAGATACTGCACACACCATTAAGGCCATTTGCATTGTTCATAATGAGACAGCAACTGGAGTTACCAACAACTTGGCTACGGTCAGAAAAATACTTGGTGAGTGCACGATCTTATGCTTTTGGAAGTGGGCAGCCTCACAATGTGAACACCCAAGTCTGATTTAAGAACTCAACAGAAAATGTATGGCCTTTTTTGCATGTTTCCTTAGTGAATGTGCACTGTACATTTCTTGAAAAGAGTATTTGGAGAAACCCACAAATGTTTCTTAGTTGCTTTGATGTCTTATTTTATGTAGTTTTGGATCATCTCATACATGGTTACTTTCAGATCACTATCAGCATCCGGCCCTCTTTCTTGTTGATGGAGTATCATCAATATGTGCTCTTGATTTCCGTATGGATGAATGGGGAGTAGATGTGGCTTTGACTGGCTCTCAGAAAGCTCTTTCTCTTCCAACTGGGATGGGCATTGTTTGTGCAAGCCCCAAAGCTTTAGAAGCTTCTAAAACTGCAAAGTCTCTGAGAGTTTTCTTTGACTGGAATGACTACTTGAAGTTCTACAAGATGGGAACATTTTGGCCATACACCCCATCCATCCAACTATTGTATGGACTCAGAGCAGCTCTTGACTTGATTTTTGAGGAAGGACTCGATAATGTAATTGCAAGACACACCCGTCTTGGGAAAGCAACGAGGTGAGACATTTTTAATTTTACAGGAGGTCTCTGACTCCTTGAATATTGAATTGTCCATCATATGCATTTGCATTTTTGAAGCCTTATGTAGATGAATTTCGTTGGTGGAGCGAATTTCAAAGGAATCATGATAAGATTTTAATTCATTGAAAATGTAGGCTGGCTGTGGAAGCTTGGGGCCTGAAGAACTGCACTCAGAAGGAAGAATGGTACAGTGACACGGTAACTGCAGTTATGGTTCCCCCGTATATTGATAGTTCAGAAATTGTCAGAAGAGGGTGGAAGAGATACAATTTAAGCTTGGGTTTGGGCCTTAACAAAGTTGCTGGGAAGGTATTCAGAATAGGACATCTTGGAAACTTGAACGAGGTAATTTCATTTCTCTTGCTGCCACATGGAAGATAATATTTCAACTCACAATTACTAAGAAACTCCATGTATATTTATGCATTTTTGAAGGGTGGAGGCTGCTAATAGAACTATTTCAAGAATGCAGGATTGATTTCAGAACTCATTTAGGAGAAAGTTGATTAGAACGCATTTTCTTGCAGTTTATAGCTCAATGCATCAAGTACTGTGACAAATACCATCATCAAAATTTTAATAAACTCTTAAGTTCCTTTCTATACACAGGAAGATAGCACGTTTAATCCTAAGTATAACTTCTTGCTTCCTAGTCACATTCAGTTTTATTAGTGCTTGCATAGTGCTTCAGTTGTCTCTGGGTGATTCTCAATGATTCTTTCTTCTTTTTCTGAGTTTTATATGAAATGGTCTCATCATACGTAATTCATCTAATATTGTTTAGTACTGAAAAATTCTGTCATCAGAAAGTTTTGAAGGTAACTCTCAGTAAACAAAATTGCTGAGGAAGGTTATTGATATTACTTTAGTGGTGCTCTCTCTCAAAGTTGTTTTCTGAATTTTTAGTTGCAACTATTGGGTTGTCTTGCCGGTGTCGAGATGGTACTTAAAGATGTGGGATACCCAGTAAAGCTGGGAAGTGGAGTTGCAGCTGCCTCTGCTTACCTACAGAACACCACTCCTGTGATCCCTTCCAGGATTTAACTGCTTCATGTTACTCTATATAAAATCCACGACTTTTTCTCGCGCACTTCTGAGGCTTTGCCAAATCTGTACTCACTATATTGTTATTTGTATTAATTTGCACTTCGAAGTCTCCAAATATGTACTCAAATACTTTTTGTTCAATAATCAATGAACTTCACTTGTTTATAGAAGGATCTTAGATTCATACATTGCTCAACATGACATTGCATACAGTAGCAATGTATGTTGAAAGAGTGTGAAGGAAATGTAGAACAAAACCCTAACATATATAAATTGATAGCAGTAAATGCATAACTAATTCTTATTAGGCATTTGTTACCACCTTGGATATACTAGATTGGCTAGACTCTAATGTAGACCTGAAAATCTTTACATGTATACCTTAACTAGATTTTATTCTTCTGTTTTTGCAGTATAATTATTGTCTTTTACAGAAGAAGTGGAATTTTTACAGTCGATAGGTTAGATCTTAGGGATACACAGTTACTTTTTCATGTTTTGACTTTTTCTGACCTTCAGGTTTTAACAACTCTTATAGTTGTAGCTTCTAGAACCAAATGAGTTTCAGGGAAGAAGAACTTGCCAAATTGCCTGTCAAAGGTCTCAATGGTATCAGAAACTGGTGGTTTGTCTAAGCTATTCATGGAGATGCAGGATTTAAATAATAGAACTCATAAGACTCCAACAGATATTTTCACAGGCTATATGAGCCAAAGTATGAACTCATGAGCTTGAACTTTTGAGTTGTAAGGTTTCAAGTTTGTATTGTGGCTCAATTTGCCCAAATATGTGCGTTGAATTTTAGGTCTTTATTTTCAACAGCTATGCATGTTAAAGAAATTGAGGCCTCTCACATCTGAGTACACGAATACGATCATGACAAGTGTATCACCATCCCTAAGCACACAAAGGAATGTGACAAATGGAAGAGCACCTCTGAGCATGGGTTCGATGTGACAAGTGGGACGAGGATTTAAAGAAGTTGTGTGAGGGGGAGTGTAGGAGCAAACACCCAAGCCAAAATCCGATGTGACAAGTGGAATGGGGATTTAAGGGACTTGTGTGTGGGGGAGTGTTGGATCACACACCCAAACTAAAGTCACGTATGGAAAAATGATGAGAGTTGTGAGTGCTTTGTTAGGTGTTGATTAGACCTCGTCTCATGAGTCATTGGCTTTTGAGACAGGAAGTTCTCATCCAATGCCACCTAAACCCAAGCATACCTAAACCCAAGTATTAGGCACATGTAACGTGGGCTCGCTGGTCCATATTTCTGACACAATCAAACAGTAGATACAACAAAAACCAATACCCTTCATACTCACAGATCCCTAGACAGGGTGTCTTGAGTAACTTCATCATTCTTTAGTTACATTTAGCAGCCATTAATTAGATGGGGAAGAAACATATTCTTCTTCCTTGGTTTGTTCTTTTTGGTCATCCATGACAAGCATCCTCCTTGTGTGCTGCACCTCCATCTCTCCTCATCCTTTTCCTTTCTTTCTTTCTCTTCTCTTTTCCCTTCATTTCTGCCTTTATTTTCAACAACCTGCAATTAACTTTTCTTATTTGAGTCAAGCAGGTATCTCTAGAATATACTGGAATGTAGTAATCTCTTTGAACAGACTGTATACATGTTGTTAATAATACTTATATAGCTTGAACAGAGAATTTGAAATTTTGAATAGACAAGACAAAAATCCTCTCTGCAAAAGATTTGCTGACACTTTTTGGCAAATACTAAGAAACTGCAGACTCAATATTCAAAATTCAAATTTTCTAACACTATCAATTAATTCCTAATTTTATCTCTGCATAATTAGTCAAGTTGTATCTAAGCATACCTTTTTCTCACTTTTCATCTTTTCATTAGAGTTGAGTGAATCTCTGCCTTCTGCTTCCCATTGCTTCGGCAAGCTCACGATGATTTTTGGGGAAGAAACAGGGCTAGAACTGTTTGATTGAAGCTCAGGTGGTGTGCTTTGAGTGCCAACATCCTTAGTAATGCTCTCGACAATCCTTGCTTCTGAAAGTTCACAAATCTTCAAAATAAGGACAAATAACACTTCAAGAACACAAAACAGAAGTAATAGAAGAGAAGCTGGTTGTGCTTTTAGGACCTTGAATTGGAAAGTGTAGAAAACTAGAAACACAAGGCTTTGTGTGGATTTGCTTCGAATGAAAAGAGTAAACAAGAGGTGCAGACATAGAAGTCCTGTTTGCATAGTTGCGAAATGATCTCGCGCTAAGTGTTTTAGCTGATAAACACTCCAGTGGAACCTCCCCTGAGTGTGGATTGCATATATACTTCTCTGCTTCATTCCACTTGGAGTTTAAAGCAAACCCATCTGGTGATAAGCAATCCCAATAGTTGTAGCTATACCTTGCCTGCAAAGCTGGAGCACACAAAGCATAATCAAACATTATAGGTTATTACCAACCAGGAAGTTCATATTTTTGAGTAGCTTATTACCTTGGAGAGCAGTAGTGAAGGAGTAAGTTGATGGGTCTATCTCCTCTGCGAGCATAACCGGAATTGTTTGAGAGATACATGTATACAAACATGTAAGAAAAACATAGAGTGGTATATATGTATGTACCTCTCAAATTGTAGCCTGGAGATGAGGCAGTGCTAGAGATGGTTCTATTTGATCTGAATGACCTTGCTTCTTCCCTAACTCTTTCGATGTATGATGCAGAAAACCGTCTTGAATTCGTGTTTCCTCGAGCAGCTTGAGCCTTCAAAGCCCATTGTCCCAGATTGAACTCTTGTGGGACTCTAGAAGGGGATTGTTCCATTAGAATGACAGCAATAGTTTTAGGAGTCTCTGCTTCCTTTGTTTCTGGTAGCCTTAATTATAAGCCAAAAATTCCAACTTTACAAAGTTTAACCAACTCTGTCAAACAGATTGGAGACTCTCTTTCATGAAACTGAAAATTGGAATGAAAAGTGAGGTTGTGGGTCTATTGCAACTTAGGAAATAAACAAAGAAAATACAAAAAAAGGGATGAAAGTTGCAGTATGTACTGAAAGTTATTTGAGTTGGAAGTTGGAACTACTATATGTTACCTAATAAGAAAACTATATAATAGCCTAGCATATGGAAAACAAATAGAGAGATCAATTTTTTTTTTTGGTAATCGAGAACGACATCATACGAATTTATCCTTTGTACATCCGATATAGACTTAAACTAGGGTGGTCATATCCGCCTGCAGATAAGTTTTCCACCCGACGACAGGATAAGTTGGGTCAAAGCTCAGCATGTGGTCACAAGGATATTGCTCCCAATGAAAATCGAACTTAGAACCTCCCAAATAAGAAATCAATATACATACATATGAGGAGGAGGTACACTGCAAAATATTCTTTGAAAAAGAAAAGTAATAATAAACAACTTTTTACTTCCAAACCAGAAAGGGGGGGCATGTTAGGTCATTCTCAAAATGGGTTGATTGGATAGATGGATGGGAAAAGGGGAAAAAAAAGAGTGGCAGGTCCCAGAAAGTGTGCTATGGTTTTGTGCATATGTGTGTTATGCATGTGAATGTCATAGTCCACTAGAACAAGAGTGATCCTCCTCCTCAATCCTCATTCTGTGCCAGTAGGTGGCCCCCAACTACAAAGTTTTAGGCTCACTATTGCCCTAACTTTTTTGTCTGATTTTATGCATTGTAGGTTTTCATTGAAAGGGAGAGATTCTCTCTTGCCACTAATTTTTTGGTCCATCTACTTGGTTTACTCTCCAGAACTTGTCAGTGAAATCTTTTTAAATCTACTACTCTCATCTCATGTAACCTGTATCATCTTTTTATCTAAGACTGGAAAGGAACAAATGTGCATGACTGCATATTGTACAAGTATTCATGTTTTTTTTTTTTTTTTGGTTTCGGGTTGAAAAACGAAATGTGCATGAACGCCATAATTCATAAAAAAGTGAACGGACAATTGGCAATAAGAGCACTTTAGACAACTTAATTATACAAAGGTCATGGACATTTTTAAAATTGTAAAAAAGTACAATTTAAGGGTAATTTGGTCATCTGACTTAAGATATTTTTTAGTTTATACCTACAATACCCTCCTTCTTCTTCTTCTTCTTCTTCTCCCTCCAACTATCCAACTTCCTCTCTTTCTCTCATTCTTCTCTACTAAAAGTTATCTCCTTCTTTCTCTTCTTCTTCTTCTTCTTCTTCTTCTTCTTCTTCTTCTTCTTGTTCTCGATCTGAATTTGTTCTTCGTTGCCTTCTTCTCCGTTTTTGGTCGAGTTTCTCCTCTCTTCATCGCCTTCTTCGTCGTTGCTCAATCTGGA
This sequence comes from Tripterygium wilfordii, assembly GCF_013401445.1. Taxonomy (NCBI): domain Eukaryota; kingdom Viridiplantae; phylum Streptophyta; class Magnoliopsida; order Celastrales; family Celastraceae; genus Tripterygium; species Tripterygium wilfordii. The sequence goes on along the minus strand of NC_052253.1, from coordinate 12,200,348 downwards.
CTGCGTCGAGTTGCTCTTCCTTGTTTTTGACAGATCTGGACGATGCTTCGTTGTTCAATATGGGCTGTGCTTTGTTTTTTTACAGATTTGAACTCTGGTTCGTTTTTTGCAGAGATGTATCACTATAGTATCACTATAGTATCACCATAGTATCACCAACACCAAAAAATCACTAAAATGATACAATGAAACTAGTATGCATACTTCATCTTCCTAATTACTTTTCTTTTCTTGATTTTCTTTTCTTGGTTACCTCTCTTATTCGTTTTGGAAAAACATTTACAAGTGCAGAGATGTATCACTATAGTATCACCAACACCAAAAATTCATTAAAATGATGTAATTGAACCAATATGCATACTTCTTCTTCCTAATCACTTTTCCTTTCTTGGTTTTCTTTTCTTGGTTTGTACATCTCTTGCTCGTTTTGGAAAAACATTTACAGCTGCAGAGATGTATCACTATAGTATCACCAACACCAAAAATCCACTAAAATGACATAATTGAACTAGAAAGACATGTAATGCAATCAAATTTACATTCTAACATTTATATCATCATTTTATAAGCAAAATATATAAATTGAACACTAAATTGGATCTTCTATTTAAAAGTATCACTATTGTATCACAATTCGTGGAGAGAGAAAATCAAATTTGAGGTTATTTTGGTAAAAGATGATCCCAGTGTACTTTTTTAAAAGGATGTTTTAATGACTGCACTTTTTTACAATTAAGTATAATCTGATGTACCGGCCTCCAAAAGTCCCAAAAGTGAATGAATCAAAGTGTTTCTTTTCACAGGGTTAACGTTTGCAGGAATTGGCAAGAACGAGCAAGTTGGATCAAAGTTGGGATAAAATGCCAAAATAATGGTCCATGGTCCTTAGATAACTACATCAGTCCAAGGCCCATTTTAGGTGGGCCTAAAGCGTGAGAAAACAATGGCCCAAGGGCATCCATAAAGGAGCCCAGCCATGTAGAAGAATGAATTATTAGCACCGACGTTCAAAACGTTTCTTTACAAAAGAAACAGGAGTTCAAAACGTTTTAGAAAAACAACTCCTCATGCGCACAAGGTTCTTGCAGCAAACAGGATCGAGCACAAGGTTCTTGCTGCAAGCAGGATCGAGCACAAAGTTCCTGCAACGGGCAGGATCGAGCACGGTATCATAGCTTAAAACGTCTATTCATCACATATCCCAGGCATTAGTGCTCCTATCTACCGAACACAACCCACGCATCACCTCTTTCCAGCACGCAGTGGCAGCACAAATACACAAGGATACGAAAACATGATAAGCTACTATTGGGGATTTCATCAGCCAACAGCAATCAATTTCAATCATGCAGAAAAATGAAATTCGCTCTAGATTTCCTCCCCTCCCTCCTGTTTTGACACTAGTAACTTCCTAAAAGTGAAGACTAAACCTTACTAAAGCCTAACTTAGCGAGAACATGCCACCATGTGAGACATCTACCTTAACCCAGCCAATATTGGTAACAAACAAAATAACGTGCTGATAAAAAGGGTACTAATATGGGCAGGAAGAAAAGAAAAGAAAGAGTCTATAAGATACATGGACTGCCAACTCTACTTGACCCTAGTTTTCAGTTTGACCAGATGCAATCATATTGTCATTAATGTTAATAGGAGCTACATCAGGCTTCACGTCGTCCATTTGGCTCTCCGGGTTCGGCTCAAACCTCTGCCTTTTAGACTCACGAACCTCACGATCCTTCTCTTCTAGCTTCTCTTGCAAGATAAGAACCTGCGATAGAAATGTTATAGATAAAGATCTTTGAACAAGTATCATGATGCAAAAGAAACAATTGGAAAATATTATCCATTTGCTACACAACATCTCATGTTTCACAGTGTTCAGCTTTAAAAAAGATTTAGTCTGGCAATCATTGTTTTTCGTGCTTCGGCATATTTCATGATAAAAATATATGCATTAAGTACTAACAGGCAGACGCACAAGAAACTGACTAAAACTCCTCCTGGAAGTCCAGTTGGAGTTTCACGCCTCATATCCAAAGTAGTTCAACCACAAAATAACTACCGTTGGAATCTTAGAATACAACCTATGTTATAAATGCAAGTATTAGAGTCAAAATAAACTCAACCATAAAGCACAAGTCATCAACTATATAATATGTGCTCCCCCACAAATTAGTTTTATTTGATCTTGGTGAGAAATTGAGAATACGCTACAGTTTGACTACCCATGGTAAATACGTCCATAGCAATCATGTTGTGATTTTGAAGAGCTTCTTCACAAGCTAATACCTCACAATAGCAATGATATTAGTTGTTTGCTCTTTGAGCCGCTATTGTAGTTACGTTCTTTAGTTTATTCTTAAACACCCAATCAATGGGTAGAAAGAAAATGGGATAGAAAGGAAACCATTTCATGCGAACTTTCCACTTCATTTGAGAGCCCTTCCATATGCTTGCACAGCCCTGTAGACAACAGCACATAAGAATTAAAAATAGATGGAAATGTGACTACTTTATCCAATACCATATAAGAAAGATCAAAATGCCAGACTGATTACTAGACAGTTGAGCCAACCACCATCATAAGAAAGGTGGTTCTGAGTAGCCAAACTCATGCACAAGAGCAAACTGTTTACATAGAAAACTATAAATAAAATAGAATCCTATCAAACGATGCTAAAGCATCTATAATATAACTAACCTTCAAATTGAGTTCTGAGTTCTGCATTTTGAGATTTCTGCAAGGCAAGTTTCAGTGCTAATTCATGCATCTGTAACCAAACAAAAATTTACAGAAAAACATCATTTAGCATTAGCATTAGACCATTAGTGCATTACAGAAGAATGAAAAACAGTTGATGAATTTCAATATATTTTCATAATCTGATCATAAAAAACTATCACACCAGTGTTGGGAAGTCCTATATGACAAAAATGTGTCGTCTATTTGTAATCATACTTGAAAAATAAATTTCAGGTCTACTCAAAATTTAAAGCAAACATGAATATGAAACCCCATGAATGCAGTATCCCAAACATGAAAATTGTTCATGAACAATTTTCTTAAAGAATCAAACAAGGTATTGAGACACAAAACTTAAACTAGATTTTCTGAGAAAGAAGAATCGAAGTAAAAACATTATACTCAAACCAACTCATAAATTAGTGCATGTTCCAAAATGAAGCTGAATTACTTTTCCCTCAGCAGCCTGTTTGCCTATCTCCTCATTTTCCTCCTGCAGCGTCCGACATTTGGCCATCAGCATCCTCCCATTCTTGTTATATGGAGTAAAACTCGAAGCGATATTGTGATCCTCCATTTCCTTCATCTTTTTGTCCTTCTCTTCAATCAAATTCTACCATAAAAATCCATGAAAATAAAAATAAGTCATCCATAAACAAAAGGCACAACACAATTCTCTAGTACAACTTGGATTTTCTACTTCAACTTGTTAAACTTATTGACCTTCTAAAGTAGAAAATAAAAAAGAAAGAGCACAAGACAACTCTCTTGATCCTAGGCTCCAAGAGAAGTTTGAGGTTCAGCACATCTTACGACTTTAACAACTATACATACATAGACTGTAAGCAGCTACATCAGGGCCTTATTAGAGTCCTAATTCATCAATCAATGATTCAAATTCTTGAATTATACTGTTTATTAAAGTAATAATCTATAAGTTACATTTTTTCAAAATTTTATTAAATGTGTGTATTTCACTAGGAGTGATATATAGCTTCTTTTTTTTTTTTTTTTGAGGTGATTCAATGTGTTCCATTTAATAAGATTTGGTCCAAATCAAGACATTTGAGAACAAACCTTCAATCGAGTAAATTCTTCATGAATTGCTGGATCTAGAAATAGCCGCCGTACCTGTCCCATTAACCACAATAGCTAATTAAGCAAGTAGCAGAAGTTGAGCATATTACTTTGGCATCAAACCATATTGGTATCTTTGATAATCAATCTGAAGCCTGGACAGTTTCGAACCTACACGAGCATAAAAACACTCAACTCTGACAGATCAAGGAAATCAGTTACAAAGTACAATCTGGATTCATAAGTCCATACTTACAAAAGTATAAGAACATGTAGATCTTACAAACACAATAACGCAACATTGAAGGCAGCAGATTGAAGAGGAGGAAAGGGGGAAAAATTCACTGCATTGTTGCTAAAAAAAGGACTGCCATACAGAAAGATTTTCTGCTGCAAACAAATTACATTAAAAAAAATTTTAAAAAAAACAACCCGAATTCACTCCTATAAAAAAGAAAGGAAAAGAACAAGAATTGGCAAGGCATTAGGTCATTTTTTCTTTCTCACTATGCCATAGCCTTTCATATAACTTTCACAACTGCAAGGATCAGGCAAAGAACCAAAAAACAAAAACCAGAACATTCAGCAGAAATAATGGTACACATTTATAAATACCTGCACCGATGGTGGCTTGAGTTGCGCTTTCAAATCCCGGACGGCAGACTGGAAAGTTAAAAATCAGTCTTAGATGGGAATAACATGAGATGGTTGCCCAAAAACAGGCATTCAAAAATGACAGTTGGCATAAAAAAAATTAACCCAACGGCCAAAATAGCTGTTAAATAACAACTTTTTAAATAGATCGGTATAACGAATAAACCAATTGCTTCTAAAGTCATAAGGGTTCAAAAGATGTTGGAACCTTAAAAATGATTTTTTTTTAGGGCAACCATGATAGTTGAAGAATACTCCTAAACATGGCAAAAATTGATATATATGACATACAAAAAAAGATAGTACCAGCTATGGCTGACAGGCTGATGATCACCTTTGATTAAAAGGGTATAATGAAAAAGAAAAATGAAGATCACCCGTCCAACTTGTTCCATGTCATTGAGCTTAGCTATAGTAAAAAATAATTGCATCCACTGCACCCGCTGAATTCTAAACTTCCACCCCATCCAGAATGCAGAAACAAATAAAAAATGATTCACGTGCTTATTTTTACCAAGTCATTTCGAAAATCATAGCATCTTTCGAAATGAAGAATTTTATAAATTACACAGTAACACATGTTCCTGTTTGCTTATCCTAAAATTTTCCAAAAGATACCAGGACAGCAGTACTAAGGCACCCTACTCAAGTTCAACATGAGATTCATATGAAGTTTAGCAGGAGATTCATGCAACTGTAAATTTATTTATTCTCCTAATAACTATTCCTACATGTTCTTTATGTATTTCTTCGTAACAACTCATGCATCTAATATTTAAAATTATCCGTTTAGAATACATACATAAAAAACATCATGTATCTGCAACGCACTATGAGGAAAAGACATCCCTCCACCAACAAAAGGAGAAACAGAACTCCTCACCTTCAATTCCACTATCTCTTGCTCCCGTTTCGCAAATGTTACAATAAATGCAGCTTCCTTTTTCTTTGCTTTCTCAAGCTGCTAAAAGAAAATACAAATGAGCCCTGCACAGTATACTAGATTTCTATGATGCTAAAAAATAGTAGCAAAAAGCACTGAACCTGTTCTCTTAATGACTCCTCAGAGTATCTCAGCGACCGAAGATAATTCATCACTAGTATAGGTTCTACATATAAAGAAAATAAAAATGCATTAAAACAATCGGACAGTGTGACAAGACTTGAAATAGTCCTCAAACAGCATACAAATGCCAGAATGAATCATATGTAAATCTCTAAAAATGTCGCTAACCAGGAGTTGTGCCAGCAGGTATGAAGGACTCATTCTGAAATAAAGAGTACCATTTTCGAATTTCTGACTTCGCAGCTTCAAGCTCTTCCTGAAGCCAATATGATCATAAATAAAGAATCGTGTATGTTTTCAGATAAAGAATCAGGTATTTTTTTCATCAGCATGTGCCACTGATTAGTATGCAATCACCAGAAAGCAAATTCAAATACATAAGATCCCTTTCAATCAACATGTAACGTTTTGAAATACAGGACATAGCTGCAAGGATTCACATGCAAAAAAAAAGGTAGAAAACAAAGGAAATTCAAATAACTAGATCTATCAACATACAAATAGAAACCTTGAAATATTTGAAGGACAAAAAGCATTCACCCATAAAATGAACAAACAAGAATATGTTTAAGCAACAAATTCCAAAAATATGAATAAACCAGTGATTGACCAGATATTGGAGGAAAACAGCCCATCAAATCTCAGGTAGGTTGCAAAGAGCAGGACAACCATCAAATTTTAGTTTTGTTGCACACATGGTAAAAACAACATTCATTCCCTTAGAAAGGAGCGTAACCATTGGTAATTCCAGCTGTCAAACATTTTTTAACCTTCTTTCAGTTGGTGGTGGATACTGGATAAATACTAAATAGCATTAGTTTTGGAGGATGAAATCAGAGAATTTTTTTTCTCCCAAGCCCAGTAAAGCCCCTAGGCCAGATGGCTTTAATAGCCCTTTTCTTTATAAGAGTGATCCTCAGCTTGAACTTTTACCGCAAAATTGCCTTGCTCCGTAACCTTGGCCTACCTTTCTTTTTCTAGTTTAGATTATATGACTCATACACGCGTTTTTACCAGATTTCGATAAACAATTTATGTTCAATGTGATGCTTCGGACAAGGGTAAAGCAGTTGAGTTGTTCTTAGTCGAGAAGGCCACTGAAGTTCCTTACTAAGAAATTAAACTAACCAATGCACTTTGGTGAAAGCTATCCATCATTGCAACACTCTTTGGCATTGTAAAAACTCGTGGTCGATTATAAGCTAAAGAGATTGAGGTTTTTAGAGTAACATGAGAATCTTAATCAAACCCGTAAAGCCTAGAGCTAATTCCTTCTAGAGTTAAATTCCTCGGAAATTTTCTCAACAAAATAAATCAAATAAATTTACACTACGAAATAATACATACTTGGCATGTAGCGAGGTTAACCTTACACTCCTGAAGACTGCAATCGAAGACAAAAACTCAGAAGTTAGCGCAAAGTAAGCAAGCATTCGTAGCATAAATAATTAGCGAGGGAGAGTAATTACGTTTCACGAAGAGTCAAAATAATTCCAGTCGTGGCGCCAGGAGTTTCTGGTTTTGAATTTCCCTGGAAGAAGACAGAACAAAAAAAGTCTAAACCTAAGTGAGAGTTGCAGATGATAATTTAAGGCGATAGGTTTTGATTTCCACCTCGAAGGAGGGAAGAACATCGACGAAGCCAATGTCTTGGTCTTGGAGGTCGGACGGCATGGCTGAGAGAGATCTGATATCGGCGAGAGATTTGCGAAGACGTGAGCGGGAGACGAAAGGAAAACACTGCACAGAGAGGGAGAGAGAGACATTAATACGACGTCGAACTATTTGTGCATTTGTACGAGTATGATTTCAACGGCCGAGGGGTTAATAGAAAATCAAAAGGTCAGGAAACAACGACGTATGGACAGTGATACGACGTCGCACATGATGCATGCTTCTAAGCCATGCCATTTTGACCAGACTATTTGCACTCCCCATATTCCCATTGACACCCTATTTCCCCCCAAAGTCCAAACGCGACCCTTAGCCACCCCAAGTCGCTGGCCGGTGAACTCTAATCAGGCATTTCGATGTCAGTTCCGGCCAGCCAAGAGCTGGGTCAGGTTCGTCTTTGGCCGGTGAACTCATTGGTGGTGGTGGTTTGTCGTTTCATCGCCGAATCGGAGCTTTTTCTTCACGATGGCCACGAGCTTCCGAGGAAGATTCCGGAGGCTACAGGAGACGGTTTGAGACGAGGTTAGTTGGGTTATGCTCGTGAGGGTCGAGAGAAGCTTTTCGGTAGGTCAGTGGTCAGAATAAGCAGTGGCAATGGTGGCTGATGATGGTGCGATTCTGGAGGTTACAGACGACGATTTGAGACAAGGTTGGTTTGGTTATGCTCGTGAGGGTCGAGAGAAGCTTTTTGGTAGGTTAGTAGTCAGAATAAGCAGTGGCAGTGGTGGCCGGTGATGGTGCACATGAGAGAAGAGAGGGAAATGGGGTGTAAATGAGTTTGTTAAGGGCATGTTTGGTGGTTTTAAAAAGTGTGGTGTCAATGGAAATCTAGGGAGTGCAAATAATCCCCACCACAAGAAACGATTTTACCTTTTACCCGGCCCGTTTCTGGGTTTGAGGAATGGTCTCTACAATAGTGCCCTTTAATAGGAGGGTTTTAGTTTTAAAGCGGCGCCGTTTCAGGTAAAAAACATCTTCAAGGTCATGGCCCCTTCATTTCAAATTTTCAATCAAAACAAGTGCTCAATACACACAGCCAACAAATACCCTAGAGAATTAACTGTCATTGCTTACTAGGATTGGCGAATGGAATGCACATCCATCCGAACAATAAGAAACCAGACATTAAAATCTCACTTCAATGGTCAAAACAAATCAATCTAATCAGAACAATACAAGGATACCATACTGTATGACACAGCATTAGACATTATTCTTTGGAAGATACAACCGACAAGTCATGCGCCAACTTGAGGCTGCGATTGTCAACCAGCTAAGATGTCATTATTTCACAAAGTTGAAGCCAGGAAATACTGTACAGGACGGATCCAATTTGGATTTGTATTTACAAAAGGGAATCATTTCCGGTCCAACCTCACCAAATGCTCTTGATGTTTTGCTGCGGCCACCTTATCAGCAGCTTCACGCTTGAGTGCCCTCTTTGCTCGTCGACCGGTCTTCATATCTTCTATTGGCCCTTTCTTCTTGGGCTCACGTGACGAACCAGCATCTGACTCCTGTATTGGCCCTTTCTTCTTGTGCTGACGTGACGAACCAGCTTCCAATTCCTGCATATTTGCTCGATACACCGGCCTAGCCTCTTGGCGCCCTCCCCTCACATAACCATTATCACCCCATCTTCGGTTTCCAATACGAAGACTTGAGGAACTGCTGAAATATACTTCATCCAGATCGCCATCATCCCCCTCCTCCTCATATGGATAGTAATCTTCAAGACCATCATATATATCCTCTTGCTCCTCCACAACCATAGGTTTAAACCAAGTCGCTCTGAGAAGCAAGCACACACTCTCCTCGAACATGTAATCATGAATACTGTCAAAAAAACAGATCATCAACTCTACAAGAACCACCACACACTCAATACTTTACCAGAAAAGAATTCAGAAGATTTTCTCATTCAACACTGATAAGAATTTAATGTCCGTGTACAAAAGAATTTGAAAACAGTTCATCTATTAGTTTCACAACTTAGTACCAGTCACCATGCAGTTTCCCATAGTAATTGATTGCCAATTCTTGGTCCTTCCAAACAACTCCAAAATAGAATCCACTCAAATTTTTGGCTAGCCTACCAATAAAAGGTCAATATATTTTATAGCATCATCACCATTTATTTTGCTTTCCTTTATAAGCTCCCAAAACTGCAGTTTAAACAGCACACTCCAAACCACCACCTCTCCCGAGGAAGAAAACCAAAAAAAAAAAAAAAACTCTTTTTGATGGTTTAGGAGTTTATAGATGAGATTGTATGTATATGTCTAATGATAATTCTCTTTGATCAAAACAATTTCAACAAAAAACCAGGCATGTTTAGCATAGACATGCAAAAATATTTTCAATCATTTTGTGCTTGCATAAAGAAAGAGAAACAAGAATTGGCTGCAGCAATACCTGCCATCAAGTGTGCGATGGACATTCAGGAACTCAAATGGAAGTTTACATTGAGGGCATGTGGGCTTTTGACTGTAGGTGGCCCATCTTAGGATGCAAGTCACGCTGCATATAAGAGGAAACAATTTAACAACGATAAACATTGCTGTTGCAAGCCATTCCTTAATTTAAAGGAGCAAAAACCATCACCAGAATTCAACAAACAAAATGTAGGTGATCATGCAAATCCTAATGGTATGGGAATAATCTAGTGGTTAGGAGCTTTATTGCTATCGCTAGGATTATAAGTGTTTTACTTCTCCATGTAAACAAGTAGTTTGCTTCGCTAACATGAAAGTCTTGTATAAGCTATTCTAATAAAGAGTTTTCCTCCAAGATTTAAAAGCTTGTAGTGATCCATCAATTTCACTTTTAGGTGAAACTTCATAAAGCCTAACAAGAGTCTAGGACTGAAAGCCTATAAAGCTTTTTTTTTTTGCAAGATTTTCAAACTTTTGTCATCTATTGTCAGAAAACTTCTAATAAAATTTAAGAGATGGCTCTGAAGGAACCAACATAACAAAAGTATGCTTTATCATTGTCAGACAACTTCCAACAATAACATTAGAGATTGCTCTGAGAGACCCAACATAACAAAAGCATGCTTTACCAGCATCCACTACATTCCAATTATTGCAGAATGCAGAGATGACAGCCCGACTGAGATCGTAACAGTATTTTTCACTGATCAATTACCACTTTTATTGAAGGTGCAAGAGTATCTCAGCTGTCACAGAGGTCAACAAAGTGACAAGTAACGGTATGTTCACCAGAATTCTAACCCCATGAAGTACCTTTCTAACAATAGAAATCACAAAAGGAATCGAGTGCCGCAATTTATCACAATTTTACACCCATAAGCAAACACATACAGAAACGTGTGCTGCCACAGGCTATGCACCATGAAAGGAGAAGTAAAATTTTAAAACAGGATACCGTGAAAAAGTAGAAAAGATTCCAAACACGAAATTCCAAATAATAATAGAATTGATCTAATGATGCTGAATGTCGAATAACTGTGTGCACGAAATATAGAACCAGCACAAAACAAAGAACCGGCATTGAAAGTGAGGTGTATTCATGGAAGAATTCCAAAAGACTAGAATGAAATAAACTCAACATACCTTCCTTATAATCTGCCAACCTGCCCAGTAAAAATTTAAACCAATGGTCTCATAGTTGACTAGAAAGAATGAATTTTATAATTCACTCCTCAACTATTGTAGGCTTCAAAGCAATGATGCAAGTCACCACAGACTTTAAAAACAAAGAAGCAAATAAAAAAGTAACAGTATTAGCCAAAATGCTGAAATATTTAGATTAGGAAAAGGTAAAAGAATGCATAAATATTATATAAACGCAAGCATCAAGTGGCCAACATCCTATTGCAAATTATCAATCCAAAACTCACACTCACTCAAGAAACAGATTTCACAAGTAAACCTTCTGAGCAGAGGCCAATGTCCACGCATCCAAGGGTTATCTAAATTTTTAAGCATGCTAGGCCTAAGTCAACTTAATTAACAAACTTACAGAACAAACAAGTACACATAAAAGGCCATAGTAGGAGCCTAAGAGAGGGTCTAGATTGCACACTTAGTTAAATAATGTGCTGATACGACATAAAGCCCCAACAGATTTTCAATGCAATCGTGAAATAGGGGAAAACATGATCATCATCATCCAAGCCTTTATCCCAAAAGTTTGGGGTAGGATGCAAAAACATGATACCAAAAAAAGAACCCCACAAATACAGATGCACAAACATGATAGAGAAAAAAAATATTTCCACTACTGGGCACAGTAGCATAGATCACAAGCCAAGGCAGAAGAAGGGCCACATTTACATTGGGTCAACATGGCTTGGCTAGGCACCAGTGACTTAATATCCCTATATCAAGCCCATAAACATGATCTTAAACATCACTTATTTCCTTCTCTCTTTCATTGAAAGAGGCATTGGCCTCATACACATAATTACCTTAACATTTTCTTTAATGTATCTAACAAAGAACAATTCTATAGGAGGCAGAGGCAATATTGGACACATAAGTTATCATTACTCGGCACTGACACAACCATAAGAGGGCTTAAGTAGTTAAGTTAATCATGACTGCGTTAACGATAAAATCATATAGCAACAAACAAAAACACAAAACAATCACTCTGAGTTCAATGAGAAAAAATCAAACCATAGCCACAGCAACAAGAGCAACAAAAACACCAAAAGAATTCCAACCTATCCAAAAAAATCAAATGAACAAGCAGTATCACAACAGACACAACAGTGGAATTAGCAAGAAAGCACAAAGCATAACGGTGGCCTTTTGATTTTTGAGAAGACAAAGTACAACCATATTCCAGACAAATAATTAAATGCCAAAGAAAAACATGGATTGATTAGACAAACCAGTATTCGTGCTCGCAACCTTTTACAAGAGCAGCATCTTGAAGAGCTATCTCATCCAAGCATATTGCACAAACCCCTCCATGACTCACACCCCCGATTCCTTGAATCTCTGCTTTAGCTCGCGATCCATCCTGTTCCAAAAAAAAAAAGATGTAAACTCCGCTGCGACTATTTTGGAACTTTGGTCCTCCAAGGAAAAGGTTGAAAATAACACTGAATCCCTTACACACCGCCACCGAAAATCCTCAAACGGTCAAAAGTGAACATTCAACCACCGATACAAAATAACTCTAGCATAAAGCAACGTAAAGTAAACTATTATCGTGTTCCCTCTTTACATTGGTTTCTCAGGCACCAAACAACGAACACAAATTAAAATTTCATTTCCTGAGATCAGCTAGATCTGCTACAGCCTACAAGAGAAACCAAAAGAAAAAGAAAAAAAAAAGGCAGAAAAATCCGAAAGAAATACCTGATCCTGAAGGGATATATCGTGAAAAGCGTTGGCAAGCATATCACCATCGACCTCGATTACTGAAGACATAGCCATGGAGAACGGTGAAGACGACAACCCGCTAATTTATCGTAAGTTTTACTGGTATAACCTAGAAGAGAACCGCCTTTTATTACAAATAAATACAGAGAGAGAGAGACGTCAAAAACGAATAGATGCGGAAAAGTCTAAACAAATTTAATTATTCTATTCGGATTCCAAGTAAAATTCTAAAAGAGAGAGAGCCACGGGAGTACGGGACCGGGAGGTGGCCAAATGGGGCTGGTTTCAATCAAGTGGGCCGATAGCTTGAAGCCACTATGACTTATTTTGGGCTTACTCCTTCTTCATATATTGGGCTTGGCCCTTTATACTACTATTGGGCTTTTAATTTTTTTTCAGAGAAGCCCAAAGACCACCGGAACTGTAATCTCACCTCAACTTCTCCACAATGGTCGACTGTTTGCCTTCTCTCAAAACAAGCAGAGACATGAAAAATTCTAAATTTTAACTTCCAATAACTACTGGTACTGGAAGGTTTATGATCTAGGGTAAAACTAACCTAGTGTAGGCAGTTAGAACATTAGAATGTAAGCGCATCACTGAACAAACCAAGGGCCAAAAAAAAAGGCAAATCAACTAGGAACATGTACCTTAATATAATTAAGAATGTGAAGAGAGAGCATCACACCCCCGCTGCAATGTTAAATCACAGCCCCGCTGGGAGGTAAAGGTAATAAGGTATGCTTGTTGCAAGAGGGGAATGATTATCATTTTCCTTTGGCGGAAGCAGCTGTTCCTTGATGACACTTCTGTTAAGCAGCCAAATGGACTCAAGTTATAATAGCTGCTGCAATGTTAAATCACATTGTCTGGAACCAAGCCAGATCTCTTCATGTCTCCAAGCAACTGCATGCATGCCCGGTCAAGATGTTCATTCCTCGAAACCAAACCAATAAGTGAACTGAAAGTAACTATATCAGGAAGAACGCCTTGGTGTAACATTTCAGCAACTCTAATGTGTTATAAGTAGCAGCATCAGGACTCAGAGCCCATATGAAACATCTCATCCAAATTTCCTTTGCTCTATCATTGTCCTTTCTTACAGACTTAAACAAACAATTTATAGCAGTATTGTATGTAAAGAGTCCTGGTTTAAAGTCCATGCTTGACATTGAATTCATTAAATCAAAAGCTTCATTTATGTGCCCTTCACGGCAATAAGCCTGATCAATGTGTTATCCATCACAATATCTGGGGAAACCCCACTCTCTTGCATTTCAGATAATGTTTAGTGAATAAACATTCAGCTCAACTCCACTCCTTACAACTTTTCTATACACTTCCCAAGCAAAAGCAACCCAACCCACCTTGACAAGTCCACTAAGAAAAGTATTTGCTCCGATATCATGTTAGAAAATCCAGCTCAAATGCTATAAACCAATATTGTTCGCTTTAGGTCAAAGACCTACATGACTTTGATCTTCTTGGACCGTCACAATTGGTTCTTAGGCCCATAAAATGAGTTGCTTGTGAGAGAGATTGAATCTTTGTTCATATATCACTTGATCGAGTTATGTTAATTTGATGTGTGATAAATTATTAACAACTGAGGAAAAATTTAGAGAAAACCGCATGCAAAGAGCAATGATAACACATGACAACAATACCATGATGAGATGGATTATATTTATTGTCTAAAAACATTTAAAACTCAAAATAAAATGCCCTGAAATTCAATTAAATTTAGGTTCCGTTTGGTTTTAATGTAGTGCAATTGTCATAGTAATCCTATTACGCAAAATCATAATACCAAGTTTTGATAGATATTGTGATTATAATTTTATATATTATAAAAAAGGTACAGTTATATACTAAAACTAAATTTAATTAAATTACTATATTAAATTAAGTCACACATAATTTCTGATATGCTGATTTTGGAAAAGGAATTAACGGTGAGATTTATGAGCATGAACTAAAGGGGCCGAAACAGGAAATATTAAAAAAAGAAGGTCCAACAGGTTAATTGTAGGAAATAAGCGAATGAATGTAAATATTTTTAAAAAAAGGGCAAGACAAAAACAACTCGCTCCTTCCTTTTTAAGTTCCAACTTCCTAATCCCTCCAATTATCTGCCATATCTGATTACGATTTCTATGTTTGCAGTGATTGCATTCAGGTTCATGCAGCACAGAGACGACAAACCCATTTTGCATTTTCTTCTCTTCGTGCTTATGCTTAAACGAGTTCCTCTTTTTGAACCAAAAAATACAGTAATTCACAGTGAGAGAGAGAGGATTGCCTGGAAATCAAAGACCATGGAAGGTATAATTCTACCATTTTTTTCTTGATCTTTGATCACTTCATGGAAATGGGTTTTTTTAATTTAAGCTATTTTGGGTGCATTGAAAAGTGTTGCTGCCTCTTTCTGTCTGCCAGTGATAGTTGAAATTGTGAGTAAGGGATTTTGGCGCTGGTACACCCGGATGAACTTTTGTAGAGAAACCTGGGCGAACTTAGGATTTCTTGTTAATATTCAGTTTTTCTTGTTCATTATATTAGTAATAGAATCCAACAGTTGAGTCAAGATCTTTGTTCATGCTGATATTTATGATGTTTGTTTGCTGTTACATTGTTTTTATTCTTGTTTACATCACATATTTTACTTCTACTCCCATTCTCTATTTTCTGGTAATCATTCCCCTGTACTGTTTAAAGGCTGTTGTTCAACTTCAATGTAAATGGATTCTATCCCTTTTTGGTTTCTGTTAGGCTTTTGCAGTGGATATTTTTGTGTAGATTGTCACGGTTTTGTTATCATGGATCCTGGAAAATGTGTTTGGCAATTTGCAGTGTTTAGCTTATTTCTTTACACCGTTGCCAGGGAAAAAAAGATTTTAAGTAAGTATGGTATGGCAAGATGAGCATGTGGCCTGCACATAAATGTTGGTTGAGTAGTTTATCACCTCTAAAGAACTTTAACCTTCACTATGACATATTGGGCATCGTAGTTTGGATGATCTACAAAAGCAGTATCTATTAGGATTTTCATCATCTGCATTCATGAGACGGAATAAAAGCTTTTATTAATTAACTATTTGAATGCTTGTTTTATATAGTAAGCATAACTTAAAGTAAGAAATAATGTTACATATATTGCCGTTTATGGTAAAGCAACACATGGTGCTTAAGGCTCCTGTAGCGGAGGTGGAGACTGGGCGGGCAGGTGTTGCAGACTTATCCCCACATTTTGGAGAGAGTTTCCGTGGTTTGGGCCTTTGACCCCTGGATGGTGTGTAGTTTCACCAATAGGCCTATAAGTATTTCCTATATGCTATGAGTACAAGATCAAGGGACGTATTTAACTACATAAGTGAACCGGGGTGGCTATTTGTGGACATTTATATGTTTTTTTTATAAGCCAAATATGGTTTCCTGAGAGTCAGATGACTGGTAGCCTCTCTTGAATATACAGGACTGAATAAAAAAGAAGCAAGATGCTTACATTTATGTGAAAATTCAAGAAAATAAATTAAGATTTAGTTTTACAGGTAACTTCACTCTCATTTGTGGCCTTAGTACTTCAACTGCAATCTTGGTCTATGCCATTTATGATATAATCGCTTGCCGCTTTTTAGTGAGAGGATTATCTGTTGCTTTGCCGTCATTAGGTTGAAGGTACCCCTTATCTTTGCAAGGCTTCCATATTGAAAACAAGCATGAACTCTTGGAAAAAAACTAAAGTTTCAGTCTGTTGTTTCATTTAGGAGATGCAGAATGGATACTCGAATCTCGATTGCATGTAACTATGTAAGAAGTGTCTTCATTGGTTATCTTTAGGTGTGTATGGATATAGGGGTTTGGCGAATATCATTGTAATGGAGATTTTGCTTAAGGCTTCCTAATGTGATCAAGTATGTCTATAATAAACTGCTTGCTGTTGGCCAGTTCAATTGGAGGTCACCAAAGAGATAGTTAATGGTTCAGTTCAGCACTCTCCCTGGTTTCTGAATTGAAGCTTTATGGTCTTCTTCTAGCATATGATAGTGTCATGTGCTTTTAGCAATTGGAAAACAAATGTTTATTAGGATTAACTGTTTTTGGAGTATCTTTTATACTGTAATGTGTTTACCTGGAGAAAGTTTTTGTTGGTACTAAGTAGTATTAATAATGTTACTCTATACAGTATACAGGATGTGGGTAAATGGAAAATGTTGGGTGGGTTGCATTTTTCCTCCGGTTTCCTAAGTGGAATAATGCAAAGAATGGAAAATCTTCTATCTGCTTCTGTTTCTTTGCAGCCAAATCAGAGAAAAAAGATGATGGAAAGTGCGGGCAAGATGGTTGGTAATGCACCTTTTACCAACCACTTCTGCATTTTCTTCGCGTACTTATTAAACGCATTTACCCCATCTAAAAGACCATAGCACTAAAACGGTTACTTATTTATCACTTCAATTTCTCCATCCAGCTAAAACGGTGAAGGCAAATATCCTGATGGTTACTAGCCAGCCCCTCCTACTAAATGCATCAATGGATTAGTGTTATCATCTTTCATCTATTGCCATTTTTGCTATCTTCTATCCATCATTTCTAGCTGCCGGATGGAGGTAGAGTCATGTAATCTTACAGGAAATATGCTCGTATAACCTAGATGAACAATGAGGCCTAACATGTGACCAAATGGTCAATTTACTTCACTATTGCCTATAGTTCACAGGTTCAAATCCTGGCAATGATTCACTGCAATATGGGGGTAAGTCATACGTCTTATCCTTTCCTAATCTTGCCTCCTCCACAGGCGCCTTGTGCATTTGAGTAATTGAACCTTAGACCTTAGTAACCTACAAGAACATTCTTGATGAGAATTGATTTGTTCAGCTGACTTCTTGAATTAAGCTACTTTCCTTTTTCTAAATTTTCTACATGTTTCCTAGATTTGGCTATTTCACGAAGCACGTTTCGTATGCGATAGCTTGAATAGTGTGTATATATTTAGTTTTTGGCTGCTATTATTTAAGCCAGCTCTCCTAGATGGTAACATGGTGATATGAATTATGAAGCCTGCCATAGATGCCGAATTCATGATTAATTTATCAATTGCTATTATTGTTTGACTTCTATGTTGTTAATGTTAGATTCAAGTGACTCACATTCTGAAGAGACAGAAATTTCTCCGAAGAAAAATAATAAGAAAAGAACGCTCAAGACACCAGCCCAAGTCATGGCTTTGGAGAAGTGTTATAATGGTATTATCATTTCTGTTGCCTTATCATCGTAAATTTTTCAGTTGACCTCATTCATTATATTTTTGAAGTAAAAAATGTCACTCTTCCAGAGCACAAATATCCTGAAGAAGAAATGACATCATGGCTTTCACAACAGATCGGATTGACACAAAAGCAGGTATCTGGTCGGTTTTGCCATAGAAGATCGAAAGATCGAAGATTGGGCGATGATGCATATGCTAATAGACGACAAGATCATTCAACTGGACAAGATCGTGGAAGTGGAATGCAGCAAGATTCACTTGGCAGCACTAAACAAGGAGATTGTAGGAGCATTGATCCAAAGGAAGCTGAAAGTCTCTTCAACCATGATTGTCCAATTGCTAACGACATATACAAATGCACTTGTCATTATTCTGGAAAAGCTATTGCTGCAGATACTACATCATCTGAAAGTGCATCCTCGCAATACATGTTTTCTTCTCGACGCAGATACATGTATGACAGGGAAACTTCTGGATATCAGAAGCAGAAAGTAGCAGTCACGGAGAAAAATCTCAAGGAAGCCAAAGGATATAAGCCGTCTGGATATTTGAAAGTAATGAGTAAACTTGACAATGCTGCAATAATTGATGTTATGAGGCGAATGGGGAGGCATTATAGAGAGGACGGTCCACCACTTGGTGTGGATTTCCAGCCACTTCCTCCAGGTGCATTTGAGCTCCATTGTATGGAACTAATCCATGGTAAGAAAAAATTTGATGTGTTGGCAACTTTTTTTAGTTAACTAGTGCTAAACTGGTTTGCCTAATAATTAATCTCGGTTGACTTAGTTCACTTTCTTTTTAAATTATGTAAAACATTTGTTGGTTTTCTATTCTTAGTTTGAAGGAGCAACTGCACGCTTACTCACACATTGAAATTAGTTATTTGATGAGTGATTGAATATAACTGCCACAATCGAAGCTTAATAAAATGTCGGCTAAACATGGATTTACTTTTGGCAGCTGCTGCTTTCTTTTTGATTTTTACATTTTCATGGTTTTTTGGAAGCACATCTGTTTAGTTTTCTTAGACGTGGCTTTAATTTTATTTTTTTCTGGACGGAGTTCTGTAGTTTCGATATTTATTGCTGAATGCATATGCAGGACCTTTCTTTGATAGGGATCCTGTTCATGTTCATTCCAAAGATGTTGTAGGATTTCAGAGACGCCCTAGTCTTGGCACCGTAAGTTGACTTTTTCATGCTCTCCGTTCAATATTTTTGGCAGATTTGGTGAAATCCCAGCTGTTCACTTTATATCAATATATTTCAGGACCCTCAACACTCCTTAATCTATTTAGAGAAACCTGCAATCTCATATATGAACTTATTTTTGTAGGTTGTAAAATCGCACCGCCTATTCAAACAAAATCCTAGTTCTTACAGCTATTCCAATTCTATCTCTGGTCATAATACTTCTGTGGACATGTATGAAGATTCTGCTAGAGAAATGTCCCTTTATAGTAGTAGCAGCAACAATAGGGCAAACTCTGAGTATGATCTCGAAGGGATGAGATCAGACTCTGCTCCTAACCATCTTCATCTCCACTACGACAAACTAAAAAGTGAGCAAACAGCACCATGGTTTCATGACTACAATATTGTCGGCCCTAAGGTGGTCCAAAGGGATGAATCTTTGTCAATACCTTCAAATATGAAACTTGGGGGACGTAATTTCCTCAGTACAGAGGGTAGAGGACTACCTACAAGGACGATGAAGGTTCATATTACCAGACACTTCTGTCTAATGTACTTAACTTTGCAAAAACTCACAATGTGTAGCTCTATAGTATGTAAAGTGTCTCTTTGCAGGAGGAGAAGCTTTATGTAGAGAGGAAGACAGTGAAAAAGTATCGTAATCCATTTATTCGAAAAATGAATCCGGAAAATGAAATGAAAGTAAGTTTGATGCTTTTGCGAATTTCTGGAAACATTATATTAGCACACTCACATTAGCATGTGCATGCATACATGAATGCATATTTCTTGATGTTTTGGTTGCAGGTTGGACAACAAGTTGAAGCTAAGTTTCCACACAAAGATAATGCGGCAAAAACATCAAACTATTGATTTGGCAAGGTGAGTTGTCGATAAATATTCACATTGTCGATGGCATATCTTAATTTAATTTTTCACTTTCCGAATGCTTCCCAAATATTTTGGTTGGCATCATATGTCCCTTTTACCATTTCTGACTGCATTTTATATCATCTAGATCTGCCATGGAGAACCCCTCAAGCTTCAATTATTATCTAACCACATAAACCAGCATTTCCTCAGATCAACTATGTGCTGGTTAATGAATTGCAGAAAGTACAAGTTCCATACATGCGAGATTGTACAGGCGAATGTAGAATTCCACAACACAGGAATGGTGAGGACTTATTCACAACCGAGGTAGGAAAACTAGTACTGGGAATCAAAAACTTCATTAGTTTGTTTTGGCAAGTAGTTTGGACCTTTGCATCTCATGTGGTTGAAGAATCTTTCTTTATTCTTTCCAAAATAAGAACTTTCATTTCTGGTTTATATGTTTATGTCATCAGCCATGGCTGATTGGTAGTACAACTATTTAGCAATAGCTGATCAAGATATGAAAATGTGTCATGCTGCAGGACTTTCTTCATCTTCAGCTATTTACAATTTAATTTATTGCTGAACTATTTTCTTCTAGTTTTATGTGCTTTGTGGGAGAAACATACATTTTCTTTTTTTGATGAATGATGCTTGTGAAGTGATCTTAAATGTGTTTATAGTAATAAAAACTTTTCGTTTTATTTTTGTTATTTTATTGTTTCCCGTATTTTCTAAAATGAGCAACCAGTCGTGTTCTTTTATGTTTTTAGCAAAAAAATAGAGTATGGAAAACAAGTATACCGAACAATTTCATATCCCGGGACAGAAGCCCAATTGTCAGAAGCTCAGCCTACATAAGGGCCCATAGGCCCAATTAAGAACTTTGGCAAAAAGCCCATTTACGTATAAGACCCAATCCTCAATGGTTGGAATGTTGGATCGTTTCTGAATGAGTCCAGCCCAAACGTTTTTTAAGGGTCGTGCCCGACTCAAGCTAGAACTCCATTTTGGTGCCAATGGCATAGAGGTGGATTTGTATGATTTCACTTGGGGGTTGGCCCCGCTGCGTTGTGCCCCTAGTGAATGGATCCATCATTGGGGGGCAGTGCTATATCCAGATCACACAAACCTAGAAAATGCTCGCAGCCGATGTCAATTTTTCTCAAAAGGCAACGAAGAGGGGACCAGAAATGCTAGATTTTGTGTGGCTAATGCTCACTACTTTTTTCTTTCTTTACAGTGCATGCATCTTATCTTATCGTATTGGCCCTAATCAGTAAGGTCATAATATTAAAAAAAAGGGTGGTTCTTGTTAAAAAGGATCAAACTACACATGCATAAATTCATTACTTTCGCTAATGATAAGATGGTTGATAATGGGTAGTTAGTTGAACAAAACTTCATAAGATAATTTCGTCACCAACTATCGATTATCTTTAACTTTCCACACAAAATTGGAAAAAATAGAGATATTAATTATTGTCAATGGATTTGATTTTGTAAAAGATAAATATTGGAAAAAAAAGAAGAAGAAAGTACATTAGAAGCTATTTTCTTGGTTCAATCACAAATGGAAAAAGATAGATGCTCCCATAATTAAAATCTCAGTGATCTCTGAATTATAATGAATGTGATGTGTATACATTTCAACGACTTCTAGTTGCTGGCAACAGTGGCGTACCCGAGTCTTTCAAGGTCCTGGACAAACTTCAAATAAGGGGCATCTTAAAAAATTTAAATATAGTATATATTACTTAAATATGACATATTGTAGCATTTTTAGATACAAAATCACTAATTATGTTGGTGTAATCAATTTTTTCTATTAAATCACTTTCAATAGACAATATAGTTATCCATTTAATATTTCTTATGACTACTATGCTACTAATAATTTCATTTTTTTTCAAAAATATTGGATTCAAAGGATTTGGGGGCCTAGGCGACCATCCGTCTTGCCGGTCTTAAGGAACGCTCTGGTGGACAAAAAAAATAAAAATAAAAGCAATATATATATATATATATATATATATATTTTTTTGAATTTCTATATATATTTTTTAAAAAACGTCTCTCCCGTTTTTCCACTTTAGCCGGACAAACGATGTCAACAAAAAGAAGCAGCAGCTAGTGATGATCAGTGTTGTTTCCTGCTGCGAAAAAGCGACTGTCAACTCACCATATACACGAAAATTCCCTTTCCTTTCTCTCTCTTCTCATCTCCATCGGCAGACAGAGAGAGAGAGACAACTCGTATACTATACACACCGTGTCGGTGTTTGTGCGCTTCCACTACTTTCTACTCTGCCAAAAATATCAACACTGCTGATCAGATCACGCAATTTTGCCTCACTTTCTCGCCATCGGTTCTCTCCAATACTGTACATCTCCTCGAGTTGGCAATCATCTCAAATACTTTTGAAGTTTATTTGTTAGCCTGATTTCTGTTGTTTCCGTTTCAAAGCTCAGAGGGTTTTATTTCATGAGCTTTGAATTTAGTTCTTTGATTTGAAGAAGCGGAGACTGAGGTGTTGGAGTTGGAAGTGATGGTGGTGTTCGGTTTCTGTGGCGGTTCGGAGCGAGTTATTGGGGTGGATTTAGGGTTCGTAAGGTGAATGGAAGGGTTTGGTTATGAGAACGGGTGAGCCAAAACATTGCTAGTTCTTGGATTATTCCATCTGAGGGAGAGTCTGTTTTTTATTCTCTTATTCTAGATGTCGCGGACCAACGGGATGGCTTCGGATCTTAGCAGGTCTGGTGCCGTTGAAAGGGATACTGAGCAGGTGTTTTAAGTGTTTTTCGCTTGTCGATTCATTCTTTCTACACTTTTTAGCGTGTTTATTGAACTCTCTTGCTGCTTGATGAGTAGATGTCTTCCCATACATAACGAGCACATTATTCATAGGTTCGGAGTAATTAAGTGGTGGTTTTCGTTGATTGAATAATTCATTAGGTTGTGATGGATGAAAATGCTGGATGCAGTTGAATTTCAATTTCAGAATTAGCTAAAGCACGGTTGACCATATATCAGTGTACCATGCCATTCATATTTGTAGATTGTAGCAGTGTTAAATAATATCTAGTTACAAGTGTTGGTTCTCAGGCTTGTGATAAGATAGGTTCTGGAGAAGAAAGAAGTCCCGATCATCTTGACAAGTGTGGTCACACACTCACACAGAGAGGGTGGAACAGGAAGCAATCTATAAGAGGATTTCTCATCATATCATGTTTACATCAAGAATTGGCATTGAGCACATGCTGATTTTCTATAGTCATGTACAAGCTTACAAAATCTATCTTGGAGGAAGTATCATAATGTATGTTATTTGCCGAAGACATAGTCTTAGTGAATGAGACTGAGTTTGAAATACAGGCTTTAGATAATATATATTATGTCATTTAATCAAAGCCAGGAGAAGAGTTGAGGATAGGAAAGAGATACCAATGAGTTGGATTTGGAAATTGGCATATCTTGGGTCAATAATTCAAAGTGAAGAGAAACCAGAGAAGATGTTTCCCATACTGTTGAAGCTAGTTGTATGTAGTGGACGAATGCATTTGTTGTCTCATGAAACCAAAGAATACCCCTGCAAATAATATTTAAATTCTATAGAATTATTAGAAGTCTTGCCGTGATGTCTAGCATGGAATGTAGGGTTATTAAGTGATGTCATGTTCCTTTTACTTGTTCAAGAATCTCCTCTTTTCTTCCACTCCATCCCAAAGAGGCCTAGTTTAGTCACGGTTTCACATTCCTTTTTTTAATTACTCTCAAAAGAGAAGATAATTCTTTTTTGCCAAACACATAACCACGATAAAAAGGATGAATGTATTTCCATTTAGAAAATGAAGATGAATGTATTAGAGATGAGAATGTTGTCGTGGGTATGCAGCAACACGAGTAAATATGAGATAGGAGATTAGGTATTCACCCTAAAATAGAGGTAGCTCCGATTGAGGATAAGATGAGAAAATCATCTAGGATAGTTTGGATGTGAAAATCGTCTTGTATAGGACCTTTTTCGTCAATTTGTTTCAGAATATTGCTATAGTTGCTTTATGATTGTTGGTATAAGACATGCTGATATGCATTTAACGGATTTTCCCTTCCACCCTTTTTATCCCAACCATTCTTTCTCTAGAATACCTACAACCTTTCATTATTTTCCTTGATTATTTCAGTATTTACTTAATCTTCAGCTCTATGATTGTTATGATATTCTTAATTTAATTTGTAATCTATAATTTTAAGTCCATCTGCAAGTATGTTGAGTATCCTCAAGTTAGGTTTTTGAATGATTTCTACAACAGGCTGTTACTGCTCTCAAAAAAGGTGCATACTTGCTCAAGTATGGAAGAAGGGGAAAGCCCAAGTTTTGTCCCTTTCGGCTTTCAAATGTAAGTTTACCCCCAGTATTTTCTTATTGTTCTTACTATAACCTTTTAATTACGTTAACAGGAGCTGCGACGGAAGATATTTGTCTCTGTCTGCTGTGATAATTCATAACCTTTATGAATGTCATTGATCCTATATTCTCTTAGATATATGAGGACATCAGGGATATTAGTGGTAGATAAGTTATACCATCCGGATGCCAAAATTAGATGAGTTATACATATGTATTATGTGTTTTGCATGTAATACTATGGTTGTAGCATTAACCATCCTTATGCTAATGTTAGTTGTGACTTTAAACTCAGAGACAGAAACAAAATGCATGGTATAATTGCTCTATGTTAGACCAAACAAAATTCTTGATATTTGTGGCCATGTATTTGTCGATCCAAGAATTATAATTGCTGGCTTGAAGGGTGTGTTTTAATTAAATCTAATTCAAGTCATCTTACATGCGAGCATGTGGTCCAATGATAGAGTTGCAAGGGTGCAACCTAGAGGTCACAGGAATTGCAAACATTCTCTCCACATGTTATGTGGGGGTGGGGGTGGGGGGGGGGGTAAGGTATGCGTAAATCCTGCATGTCCTCGACCCCGCCCACTGTGGGAGCCCTGTGCACAAGAGGCCTCTACACATATTTTGTGGGAGTAAGGTTTGTGTATATTATGTCTGTACCTGACCCCGCCCACTCCCAGTACGATGTGTGATGGATAATATAGTTACATGGTTGGATGGCTTCATGCACTAACATATTTTAGCACCATCAAGATTTGCAAGCTCAGGCTGCAATTGCTCTGTGGCTCTTTATTCCTTGCAATTTTTCTTGCTTCAATATTTAGGAGTGGTCTAGCTTTGGCCACTAATACATGTTATCTTGATGGTTTCCTTTAGTGTAATACAGATTGCAATTGTAGATTCTTCCTAGAAATTCTAAATGTGGAATGTGTCATTGCTTTCAGGATGAGTCAGTTTTGATATGGCTTTTGGGGAACGAGGAGAAACATCTTAGACTAAGCAATGTGTCCAGAATCATATCTGGGCAGCGCACGGTAAGTGTATCTCCGTCAAGTTAATATATTTATGTAGCTATTTTACCACAATTCACAATAACGTCTCTGCAACTTGTAGTAGTTTTGTGAAACTAATGTGATTCATTCGATCTTCTCTAAGTTCTTTTCGAGAATGCAGTTTCATGTTTATGGCTTGTGAAATTATGAGATATGATTTCCTCTAATTTCCTTTTCTATCTTCTATTGAGAACCTGCCACAGCTTCTCTAAACCATACTGCTCCATATAATGGTCCGATATTATTCATCATGCAAAAGTTCTGCTTGCTTACTGCATTTTAGCTGTCAAGGTCTTCTCCTGTTGAATCACCCATAGCAGCACTGTAAATGATAACTGTACCTTTTGGAGTGCCTTTTCCTATGGCTTTCTCTTTTCTTTTTTTAAATTTCTGGAAGCAAGGGGGCGAGATTTGGGTCTGCATGTTGCTACTACTCTATGTCGACCATTCAGCTTCTGCATTTTGATTCTGCACTGACTTTATTGTATAATTTTTGTTTCCATAATGTCCATTAAAAAAATTCGTTATTGTTTGCTTTATGTCTAATTAAACATGGCTAATCTTTTTCAGCCAATCTTTCAAAGGTATCCACGGCCTGAAAAGGAGTACCAGTCATTTTCTCTTATATATAATGACAGGTCACTGGATTTGGTAAGACTTCCCTTGGCTGTAGCCATTCACTTTCTTCATTGTTGTAATCAACATATGATATGGGGGAATCATCCTTGCATCCCATTCCATCTGTATCATATGTAGTGGTGTGTTTAACTCTGTATCTGTTAAATGATATCAACCTGGAGATCTTTTCCTTGTTCACTAGATCTGCAAGGATAAAGACGAAGCTGAGGTTTGGTTTACTGGTCTAAAGGCATTGATTTCCCGGAGTCATCACCGGAAATGGAGAACAGAATCAAGGAGTGACGGTATTCCATCTGAAGCAAATAATCCTAGAACTTACACCCAGAGAAACTCTCCTTTGAATTCTCCATTTGGCAGCAATGGGAGCTTGCAGAAGGTATAATTATCTCATTCAATTATAATTTGTACAACAGTATGAGTATATGGTAGACAGCAATTGCAGTTGTATAAATATTAACTTTACATTAGGTGAATATCTAAATTAAGGGACTGCTTTCCTATACTTCAATCCAGGACAGTGGTGATCACCTGCGCCTTCATAGTCCGTATGACAGTCCCCCCAAGAATGGTCTAGACAAGGCATTTTCCAATGTGATCTTGTATTCTGCTCCTCCAAAAGGTTTCTTTCCATCAGATTCTGCTACTGTTTCAGTCCATTCGTTGTCTTCTGGAGGCTCAGATAGTGTACATGGTAACATGAAGGCAATGGTGATGGATGCTTTTAGGGTGAGCCTATCAAGCGCTGTTAGCTCGTCAAGCCAAGGTTCTGGCCACAATGATGGTGATGCCCTGGGGGATGTTTTCCTTTGGGGGGAAGGCACTGGCGATGGTGTTCTAGGCGGTGGACCTCATAGAATTGGAAGCTGTTCCAGTGACAAAATGGATTCTTTGCTGCCCAAAGCCTTAGAATCTGCAGTTGTACTTGATGTTCAGAACATTGCTTGCGGTGGTCGACATGCAGCCTTAGTAACCAAACAAGGAGAAATTTTCTCTTGGGGGGAGGAATCAGGAGGTAGGCTGGGACATGGTGTAGACTCTCATGCTATGCATCCAAAGCTTATTGAGACCCTCTGTAATACTAATACAAATATTGAGCTTGTGGCATGTGGTGAGTATCATACATGCGCTGTAACACTTTCTGGTGATCTGTACACCTGGGGAGATGGAACACATAATTATGGTCTTCTAGGTCATGGAAACGAAGTAAGTCACTGGGTTCCTAGGAGAGTTAATGGCCCCATGGAGGGCATACATGTCTCGTCTATCTCTTGTGGACCGTGGCACACAGCAGTTGTAACATCTGCTGGGCAATTATTTACTTTTGGTGATGGAGTATTTGGTGCTCTGGGACATGGAGACCGGAAAAGTGTGTCAATACCGAGGGAAGTGGATTCTCTTAAGGGGCTCCGTGTTGTGCGGGCTGCTTGTGGTGTTTGGCACACTTCTGCAGTCATAGAGGTCATGGTTGGGAATTCAAGTTCCAGCAACTGTTCCTCAGGGAAGCTTTTTACTTGGGGAGATGGAGATAAAGGTCGACTTGGGCATGGTGACAAGGAAGCGAAACTTGTGCCTACATGTGTTGCTGCCCTTGTGGAACCCAACTTTTGTCAAGTTGCTTGTGGACATAGTCTGACAGTTGCACTTACCACCTCTGGCCATGTCTACACGATGGGCAGTCCTGTTTATGGCCAGCTAGGAAATCCTCAAGCTGATGGGAAGCACCCCACTCGTGTTGAAGGGAAGCTTTCCAGGAGTTTTATTGAGGAGATTGCTTGTGGTGCTTATCATGTTGCAGTCTTAACTTCAAAAACCGAGGTCTACACATGGGGAAAAGGAGCAAATGGTCGGTTAGGTCACGGAGACACAGATGACAGAAATTCCCCTACATTGGTAGAAGCCCTGAAAGATAAACAAGTCAAAAGTATTGCATGTGGAACTAATTTTACTGCAGCTATCTGCCTTCATAAATGGGTCTCAGGTGTTGATCAGTCAATATGTTCTGGCTGCCAACTGCCTTTCAATTTCAAAAGAAAACGTCACAATTGTTATAATTGTGGACTTGTCTTTTGCCATTCATGCAGCAGCAAGAAGTCTTTTAAGGCTTCAATGGCACCAAATCCAAATAAACCTTATCGTGTTTGTGATACTTGCTTCAATAAACTAAAGAAAGCGAATGAAACAGAGTCTCTGTCTCAGTCTTATACAAGTAGAAAATCTGGTATCAATCAGGGTTCCAATGAGTTCATTGACAAGGACGAGAAGCTAGATTCTAGATCTCACTCACAGCTTGCTAGGCTCTCATTAATGGAATCCTTGAAGCAAGTGGAAAGCCGGTCCAAGAGCAACAAGAAACTTGAATTTAATAGCAGCAGAGTCTCACCTGTTCTGAATGGAGGCTCCCAGTGGGGGGCACTTAAGATTTCTAAATCTTTCAATCCAGTATTTGGGTCATCCAAGAAGTTCTTCTCAGCTTCTGTTCCTGGATCAAGAATTGTTTCTCGAGCAACATCACCGATATCAAGAAGACCTAGTCCTCCACGTTCAACTACACCGACACCGACTCTTTCTGGACTTATGTCACCCAAAATTGTTGTGGATGATGCAAAAAGGACCAATGATAGCCTTAGCCAAGAGGTCATTAAATTAAGAGTGCAGGTACATGATCTCCTTTTCCCTTCCATCACCAGTCTGTCTAAATGTTCTCACTTATTTCATGCTTTTGACCTCTTTTCCCAAGGAAAACTTGCAATTAAATGAGGGAGGGTTTCTAATAGTAGAAGGTATCAAAAGTTAAGGATGATAATGTGAAGTTCCTGTATGACCTATTTGTGTTTAGCTCTGAAAATGGTTGCTTGACATCCTTGTCGAAGTATACGTAATTGTGTTCCAAAACTTTCTTGTTCCTGGCGAGAGAACCCTGATGTTTTCTCCTTATTGACGGGTAGACAATCATACATGGCGAAATGTTGATTTACAGTCTTTAATAGCCTTAAAATATGTTTGATTCATTGATTGACATTTTATTTGGTTTTCTTTTTCCTGGAAATATTGACGATGGAGAATATATTTTGTTGTTTTCTAAGCAAGAACATTTGTTCATTTTATTCCGAAATTAAATCTGAACACCCAAAATAATAAATTTCGGCTTTTGAAATAGGAGCTTTAGAAGCTCCTTTCACAAAAAAAAAAAAAAAACTGTTAATGGAAAACGTATCCCCAAACAAGTTTGCCCTTTGTTTTAATTTTTTTTTTCTTTTGAGAATGGGAGACAGTTTTAGAAATAGGAACCTGACTTTGTGGCGAGTTAATCTTTGGAATATCAAACGAAAATACGAGTTACTTTGAGAACTAATTTTTAATCTTTAAGTATTCTTTTCAACGGCCCAATTAGATTTTTTGTGTTGTCATCTTTATGATGCATTGTGCTTCACCAATCCTTGCCTCTTAGGTTGAAAATCTCACTCGCAAGGCCCAGCTTCAAGAAGTTGAGCTTGAAAGAACAACTAAACAACTTAAAGAGGCAATAGCAATTGCAGGGGAAGAGACTGCTAAATGCAAAGCGGCAAAGGAAGTGATCAAGTCACTCACTGCTCAAGTAAGATGACATTTAACATTTACAAGGACAGTAACTCGTTTAGTGCATGCATTGAAATTACCACGTTAACTTCTGTGCACTTCATATGATTTCTAATATATTTAGCAGTCAAGGAAGTTCTGCATTGTACCGTTGCGGTGAAGAAGTCGATTGAGTGGTTTAAGGATTTGCTTTATCTGCTAACTGACTGAATTTTTTTATATGAATCTTAATTTTATTAAGAGTCCTATCTGACTGTATGATGCATATCACTTTCTCCTTTGAATAGTTAAAGGACATGGCTGAAAGGCTTCCCGTGGGAGCATCTTGGAACGTCAAATTACCTTCCTTTACTTCCTTCGGTTCCAGTCCTGCGTCACATGATGTTTCCAATCTTTCTATTGACCGATTGAATGGTCAAATATTCCAAGAACCTGAATCAAATACAACGAACAGCCCGTTACTTACTAATGGATCTAGCACTGCCAATACTCGCAGTTCGGGCTACAATAAACAACGCGTATCAGAAGCAACTGTTCGAAATGGAAGCAGAACAAAAGATGGTGAATCTCGTCATGATGGTGAATGGGTTGAGCAAGATGAGCCTGGTGTATATATAACACTTACCTCTCTTCCAGGTGGTGGCAAGGATCTTAAGCGAGTTCGCTTCAGGTGTGTCAATTCCACCGAGTTAAAAACCATTCAAATCATGCATATCCTAGTAGTAGCGGTAGAAGTAGAAGATTGTACTATTGTAGTATAGCTGTTGTGGCATGTTTGGAGAACACAAGGCTGACTGACACTAATAATATATTTGCTCTTGTTCCTGCTAAATATCTGGATAGTCATTTGGGTATGAATTGTCGGTCCTTGCCTTTCTATGGTTACAATGTGGAATTCTGTTTTGGCAAGTACCTTCTCAACTTTGGGGATTATTTTGTGTTCAATACTAGAAATGCAATTGTAGTGGGGCTGTTGGAAGCCCAATTACACAGTTGTTTTCACTTCATTGGCTCAGCGGGATTGATTATTGTCTTCATTGAGTTCTTGAAATGAATCTTCTTTTCTCACTTTAATTTGTACCACAAATTTCAAGTGCTTTGTGATTTTTGAATGCAGTCGAAAGCGGTTTAGTGACAAACAAGCAGAACAATGGTGGGCAGAGAACAGAGCAAGAGTATATGAGCAACACAATGTGCAAACAGTTGACAAGTCAAGCGTTGGTGTCGGTAGCGAGGACTTGGCTCACTAACATAAACAGACTTTACATCGACTTGTGAGGTCGTGTTAATTAATGGGAGCCGGTTTCCATTTCTTGTTAATGGCTTATGGAAGCAATCATTGGTAAACAAGGGAGAGATCTGGGGCTTTGATTGTGTTTTCGGTTTTCTTTCTTTGATTTCTTTTTTTTTTCCCATGATTTTCCTTTCCATTTTCGGTCCCTATATGGACCATGTGTGGGGGGTTGAAAGTGAGAAATGTATATTCTTAGTAGGTTGCTGACCATTGTTGGAAATAGCAGCTGCCCGCTGCCTTGTAAATTCATAAGGAAATCAGTTACAGGTCTTTCTTCTTTCTCACGATTATAAATTGAGTGCAGGTTCTGTTGGAAGCAGCGGCCGTCTATTCATGAGCCAATGCATCTTCCGATTCTTCTCATTCAATCTTTAAAACTTCGACTCCTCTCTGACTCTCTCTGCAGGTCTTCTATTATTATATTATTTTTTGCCTCACTAGGTGAGACATTTTCTTTTTAATGTCAGGGGAAGCTTGCTTTATCTGGATTTGGCAATACAGCATCTCAAATTCATGACTAATGGTGGAGCAGACTGTTACATTAAACAGGATAATCCAGAATTCTGATTTTTATTTTTGTAGAGCAACATTACATTTTGACCTTCATCCTTGACTTCTTTACTTCAAGTCAAAGTATAGCAGTGGAGTAGTTACTATCGCAGTGATGCTTTATTTTTGTCCAAGTGAAAACTGTTTAACTCATGAAACTGACATAGTATATATTGATGGAGTAATTGCAAGAGTTATACACTGTTTGCGATTTATTTTGACATTGACGTTGAGTTATTGAATTACTGCTGTTCAAGAGATTTAACGGTTCCATTTCAGCTAAATTTCAAGTCTATTCTCATAAATGTTAGGCTATTCTCATTGATGCCATTTAGTGAGGCATAAATGTTTTATATATTAGAGTAATATGTAGGCTATTTTATAAAAGTGGAGCATAATACTGTATTATAGCTTCAACATCAAAAGCATGGCTACCCTTATTGCTCCGGAGGACTTCTCTGCAGCCGAAGATGCTTTAGACATCAAGAAGGCTTGTCTAGGTTTGGACTTTCTTATCCCAGTTACAGTCCATCATATAGATCATCATATATCTATTTTCACTTTCTTTTAGTATTGCTTCATATATCCTAATTTATCATGTTAATAAGAATTCATCTTACCATAATTTTTGTCAGGATTGGGAACGGATGAGAAGGTGATAATTTCGATACTAGGACATCGAAATTCATTTCAAAGGAAGCTTATAAGGCAAGCTTACCATGAGATTTATCAAGAGGATCTTATCAAGCAACTTAAGTCTGAGCTTTCTGGGCACTTTGAGGTTTTCTACCCAACTGAATTTACAATAACTACTACGTTGTGTATACATATATATAACCATGCAATTGTTCTGTATTGACCCCATTGTTATAGGAAGCTATGTGCCATTGGACTCTGGATCCTGTTGATCGAGACGCTACTTTAGCGAATAAGGCATTGCATAGAACACCACCTGATTGTAGGGTACTCATTGAAATTGCATGCATTAGATCTCCAGAGGATCTGCTGACAGTGAAGCGTGCTTACTGCTCTCTTTACAATCATTCCCTCGAAGAAGATGTTGCCTCTCGCACCACCGGAGACATTCGAAAAGTACATTATGTTTCATGCCACCTTAAATTTTTCTTCTTGACATATGATTTGAGTGTGTTTATGAATGTTGGTTGCAGCTTTTGGTTGGAATGGTAAGCTGTTATAGGTTTGATGGTGAAGAAATTGACGAGGGAGTGTCGGTTTCAGAAGCCAATATTCTTCATGATGAAATCAAAGAAAAGGCTTATAACCACGAAGAGATGATCAGAATATTGAGTACAAGGAGCAAGGCACAACTCAATGCTACTTTCAAACGGTACCGATATATTTACGGCACATCCATAAGGAAGGTACGATGATATGAAATATAGTATGAATTTATGATACATACCTGAGCCTGCTTTTCCTAAGAATCTGACACATCATACATGCAAATGTACTTACATTACTTACTGAGATCAATAAAGGAGGATGTGTATTTCGATTCTAATCCATATACTCAACATTTGGAATTCAGGGTTTGATGTGTGATCCAACCAACGAGTACCTAACTGCCTTGCATACTGTCATTGAATGCATTCAAGACCCTAAAAAACATTACGTCAAGGTACATTATAAATACATACAAGAGAAATATGTGAATCCAAATTTGCAGCTTATTCCTGATAATCTAATTTAGTTTTTTGGTTTTCATGGCATTCACAGGTGTTGCGCAATGCAACCAACACTGCACAAGGAATTGATAAAGATGCTCTCAGCCATGTGATCCTTACTCGTGCAGAAAAAGACCTGAAAGATATCAAGGAACTCTACCTCAAGAAAAACAAGGTGTCTCTCGATGATGTAGTGGCTAGAGCCACATTTGGAGATAATAAGTCATTTCTTCTAGCCTTGTTAGGCAATGAAGAGAATTAGACTTGCAAGTTACAACAAATAGGCTCAAATACAATGTCCTGGACATTGTAGGATAGCATACTTAGATTAATATAGTTTTGTATTCTTAATATTCAGGAAAGACAATGGAGTTGATCAGGATTTGTGACTTTCATGTTGATTTTTTTTTGGTCAATTGTTGAAGTTCCATTATTGAAAGCGATATTAGCTATTAAAAGTGCTTTCAATCTAACTAAACTTTCCGTTGAAAGTTTCATTTGCTGTGTTATTTTGTTGTCTCTAATAAATTTAATGCAAAAGCCTTTTATTACCAGCTGCATTAAAAGGAGGCATCGAAGAGGTAAACAGGTTGCTTTGTTCGGACTTTAATCAAAAGCAGCCCCGACGCATTGAAGATGTAGAACAAGATGCATGTTAACAGATGGGGCTCCCACAAAATAGTTATCCCAAATAAGGTGACACAATGAATGGCTGGCTTTATTTTCAACTTAAATGCAAACCACCCCTGCAATAAAACATCATATTTGGGACAACAAAAATTAGGGATCCCTTTTATTTTTGATATCACTGAGGCCGTAAGCTTCAGCATAGCATCAAAGACTCCCTAGCAACAACTCGTATATCATAACCTTCAAGCAAATGCATATACATCGATGAAAGAGAAAAACGCATCCACCCCTGAAGGCATGCAACATTTGATGGTGACCTCGACTTCAGAAAATTTACAGAACTCAACAAGACCCTCTTTCACGTTTAGATCCGAAGGGATACAGTAAGGAAAAAAAACTCGATTTCAGAGAAGTAACAAAATGAAATCCATGCCAAAGAAAATGATGTCATCCTGAAGAAAAAAAAAATGAAAGATGGAAAGACCTAGTAAGGCTACCAATAACATTTGCAATAATTATGCTCAATTATATCCTATTGAAGGATATTCAAGCTACCAATAACATTTGCAATAATTATGCTCAATTATATCCTATTGAAGGAAATTCAAGTGTACTTCACAATGTCTTTCAAAATACCCGGAAAGAAAAGAGTATTCCTGTTAATCAATATGAAACGATATCTAAGTTATTAACAAAATCCAATACCATTGCGAGCATAACAAACAATGCCTAGAAGGCCTGAATGTGTAACCAAAAAAAGAGAGGAGAAAAATACAACACCCCTAGCAAGATCACTAGCAATAATTATGCTTCTGCGTACAAAAATTCTGACTGACTAATTTCCAGTTTGACAGCCGCATGGTATTAAACAACTAGAGTTACATCTCTTGTTAATGAATCATGTGAGAATGCACGAACTCGTGATCCGGAAATGTTTCAAGATCAATTTTATCAACTAAACCACGAGGCAAAGGTAATTTGGCGGTGAA
This sequence comes from Tripterygium wilfordii, assembly GCF_013401445.1. Lineage (NCBI taxonomy): Eukaryota > Viridiplantae > Streptophyta > Magnoliopsida > Celastrales > Celastraceae > Tripterygium > Tripterygium wilfordii. Next base: position 12,165,598 of record NC_052253.1, on the reverse strand, counting down.
TTCAGCCTCTTATATTTCTATGATGCAGACCATGACATTTGACACGCCACCGATAGGAATCATACCATGCCAGCAGCAAAAAACTCCTGTACCGTTGAGCACAAGATGCCAAACATGAAAACCGATATTTTCAGATTCTTACGAAAATCCACCACACAAGAAGCAAATATGGTTTCAGATTGCTTCCACTAATATGTTAAAGTGCTCAAGTGTCTCATCAACTAGTTGCACTTTCAGTTTTGAAATCCACTAGTTGCATTTTAATAATTGTTCCCGTTTATTTCTTTCTTGTCTTTGTGAAGTTCAATTCAAAATCCAACGTGCAAATGAAGGGCGAAAAATATTAGCAGATGGGGACACAAATATAATTGGAAAACCTTATGCATGAAATTGATGACAATAAAAGAAAATCTGTCAAAATTTAGTTCAAATTAAAAATCCTCAAACCTGAATTACCAAAAATAGATTGTTTTTTCCTTTGGGGAAAGTCGAACCTCAACAAGGTAGGGCAGTATTAGATCTATATACACCACCATTATCGATTAGATCCAAGTGGACCAGTTGTGTTCCAACCTATGAGTTTTAAGTTTACAACTTATTCTTTAGTCAAATAATGCACTTGTCCATTAAATGTATTTCCTTACCAATTAGAAAAAAAATCAAAAAGATTCCTAGGCAACTTTTAAACAAACAATGTAAACCAATATCATATTCATACCAGTGTAATCACTAGGTTTGCTGGACTTGTCGATGTATTTGCTGAATCCAATCTGCATAACCATTGGTACCCCCAATCTGGTCTTCCACAAGGTTCCTAAGAAGAAGTAGCCCTTCTCTGGGCTGTTCGCCTTGTCGTACAAGATGACAGAGTTGGTAATATGAAGGGTCACTCTCTCTAAGTTTTTTAAGTATCCCAAAGAGCTTTCTTGACATTTCAGTATCATGCTCAGTGAGGGTAACCTGATTCATTAATAAAAAAGGTTATTTAGCATCAGGTGCCAACAACCACCTCATTAGGAGCAGCATTACACCAAATTTAAATATACATGTATACAATAATAAGGAAGGTAAATGAATGATCTAATGACCAGTGATCATAAACAAGGGTCTCCAATAAATTGCAGGATTTTACCCATCACAAGAAATAAACTGATAATTTCCAATAACACCATAGGCCTATTGGAAGGAGCAAAGGGGTGAAAAAAAGATTTATTGGGTCAACTCATCAAGCAATTTGTTGAGGTGAGTCGGAAAAAACAGATAGAAGAACCCCCCCTTGCTGGTATTTCTACTAAATAGATATTTTTTGTGTGCAAAAAAAGAGAGTAGTTTTAGAGACTGTAAAAACTTTCAACAGTTTGCATTTTTTTTTTGGGGAATTGGCACTACATTGATGGCAAAGCCTCAGCTTACAGCAGTCTTACAATGACCTTAAATAAGCATATGATGAAAACCTTCACTTCTATTTCACCCACTTACTTTTCACGAAGCAACAATGAGGGAAATAGTTAAAACCAAAATAAAAAATCAACAGAAAAGGACTAATGCGCTCTTTTTTGTGTCACAACCTAACAAGTTTTGAAGAACAAAACCTGAATCAATGACCTCATTAGAGAGAGAACTCACGAGAACCCTGGAAATGATCACAAAAAGGTGACAATATAACACGCATGCCATTTAAGTATGAACTTGATAGTACCAGAACATACCCTAGATAGTTCAGCAGCAAAGTCTGAACCAAGAAGACTCATGGCTATATCAGGAGAGAGCATTCTACCAAACCATAAAATGAAGCGAAAACCATCGTTGGACATATAAAGACCTCGTGAGTCCAAGCTCTCTGCAGTCAGTGGTAGCCTCTTCATATTATGTATAAATTGATCAAATGGAGCAGATGGCTGCAAAATACGAGATAAAAGTGCTCAGTTAAAGTTCTATAATAAAGCTCCCGCAGTACAACAGAATTTTGAAATGCTGCAAAACTGTACCTTTAAAAGATATTCATCAACTCGAATCAAACTGGGATATAAAAGCTTCAACAACTTTTTAACAGGTAATGACATCATTGTGTAGCCTGCTGCACAGCGTTCATCAAGCAGAACATCCGAATGCCCTCCACGGAGAGGAGTTGATTTACAAAGTGCCAATCCATACAAAGGCAAGAACTTAAGAGATTCTGGATATATCATCCTGGCTCCCAACCGGTGCTGCACAGCATAGAGAGTTCGGTATTCTTTGAAAGCTTTGACAATCTTTAGCTGGACAGCATTTCGCGCATCTTCCAACTTAGTTGACAAACTCTTCTCAATTGCTGCAATGCGTTTTATTTCAATTTAAAAAGAATCTCAAATCAATAGACATAAACTACTAGAAAAGAAATCCAGTTAGCTCACCTAGCCTAGAAAATAAAGAAATGATGGCACCCGTGTCAGCATGACGGTACATCTCCCCCAGATCTGCAACCACTGGAACTGCTGCTGTATGTACCCTGATGCGCCTTTCTCCGCAAGATGCAGTGTATCTTTTTGTTGTTAAGAGACTTCAATTACACATTATTTTCATTCAAATTTAATCTTAGACGATATTAATGAGTTGAGAAACAAAGCAAAGGCAAAAACTATGTAAGTATTGGAAACTATAACCTATAAATCCCTGGGATAAAAAAAACTATAATATAGAAATAAAAATGGGCCTTAATGTCCAACATATGATTCTTTCTATCCAAAAACTATTAAATAAATTGGTACTGCATCTCAGACCATAACATGCGACCCAATGGTAAAGTTGCGGAGATGTAACTTAGAGGTCACATGTTGTTCAATTCCTGAAAACAAGTTCTCCACATATTATGTGAGGGTAAAGTCTGCACACATCCTACTTGTCCCCGACTCCACCCACTGCGGGATCCGTGTGCACCAGAGTTGTTTACCTTTTACCTATCCCTGACCATAAATCAGTCACAAACAACCATCTTGTCCTGCAATGCTCCAAGGGGAAGGGAGGGAGGGAATGCAAGTGTACGGAATACTAGATTACAAGCCTTTTCAAGTTATTTAGTCTAATTTTTGTTAGAATTAATTTCTTCCAAAAATGAAAACACAATATATGCAAAATATGATTAGCTCACTTGCAGCAATTTATGATTCCTCCAAAAGGATACAACAAGGCAACTTGGAAATATACAGTCGGAGTTGTTAGTAATGTCTCTTCAAGAGATAATTGCATAGCATATGCTTTATCACAATCAACGGCTGGAAGAGCTAATAGATCAGTCGACCTTAGCATAAAGTTCCCATGATAAGATGTAAACCGAACCCCTGGGACAATTGAATGAGAAAGAGTTTGCTTATGTTTTTCAGCTAATTTTGCAAGTCGCATTTCTTCAACAATAAGGGTGTTATAAAGCATTCACCATCGCAGTTCGAATATACCTTTCCCACATCTTATGCGCATAACAGCTTCCCAGGCTGTTTCCCTGGTAAGATCTCTTGCTAACTCATGTCTTAATTTCTCTCCATGAATGGTTGCCTGGAAACTGGGATAGTAGCACACTTGACCTCCAGTATATTTCGCCAGAGTTCCTACATAAATAGATAGTGATGAGACGAGTCTAATACATCAGATGTCCATTGCATTTCAAATGCAAGATATCATTCTATTTCTTTCTGAAGGCCCCAGAGATGGAAAGGTCGTCAGAAGCATTGTTAAAAGTACAAAACTCATAGTGCTAAGCAGTATAGAAGGTAGAGTTGGCATCGTATGAGAAAAAACCTATTCTGATATCCCACCATCAAAAGGGCAAGGAGGGCAGGGGGTTACTAGAGGAAGTAGATGGGCACCCAAGAAGAGTAACAAAAAATTTATAAAATTCCTCATCTGAAATAAGAATGAAACACCAAATAGAACAATTTTTTGTAACAAAAATGAAACAAGACATGAAGGAATTTTATTTTGGAATGGTAGCATGTTAAACATAAGAAAGAGATCAAGATATTGTCCGCTTAAAGGAAAGCATGTTTCACACGAAAAAGAGTACCTAATGAGGCAATATCTGTATATTTGTCACTAAACGCATAGATATTCACACCAATCTGGAACTTTGTAAAATCAGCAGCCATTTGCTTGTAGAACGGATCTTCCGGTATTCTTAGCATATGTTCTTTATCTGTTCCATAAACACGAGGATCATCACCTCGCAACTTTAGTCGACCAACACCAAGGGATGGAAGAGAGTTCTGGAACACTAACAGTTTTCCACCTAGTTTGCTCTGCATACAGCATACAAAGGGGGGTTATGCAAGGTGAATGGACAACCAGACTTTTTTGAATAGCAGGAAGAAAAAGACTACCGCCAAGAAGGAGGGCAAAAGATTAACAAGATAGTAAGAAATATGCCATCAAAAGGTAAAGTAGGGGTGGGGGTACTGACACACCATAACCATAAATGCAGCTTTAAGAGCCGGACCAAATGCAGATTCCAAATTCACATTGTCCTGAAACATGGAGGGCAAACTATCTAGGAATGACTCCACTACAGTCCTTGATTCAGACAAGTTCACAAGAAGGTCATCAGGGAGTGGAACAAAGATATCATCAAGATCGGAAACCACCATCATTTGAGGCTGCGTCAATGAAGACTGCACCAGAAAAATCCACAAGTTATTCAGAAAGAACGATGAATTACATCAAACACAAGGTTCCAAGTTGACAAGCATAGCATGCCTTCATATTATAAAAATGGATGGTGCTGTCATAGGTGAGAAACCCAATCTGCGTTCTTGGGAAGCCAGGCAGTTGATCCAAACATGACTTAACAGTTTGTGCCACGACCTGTATACAGAAGCGAATAGCCAACACGAGTCTTAGATATGCACGAATGAGAATATGCACAGCCAAAATACATGCTTGAACACACAAATATGCACATGCATAGCCACATGTGCTCAAAGCCTCACATGCACACAAAGAGGGATGCAATTATTACGCAGGATAGTATGCAAATATTAATATATAAAACAGGGGGGAAAGGAAAAAATCTATAGACCCATGAGTAGAAATTTTCAAAAGAACCACGAAAAAAACTCACAACCGAAAAGGAGAGTTTTACAATAAGACCACTTATTCATTCATAGTACCGCAGAAATCATAGCTCTGATTAGTGAAACATCATTTTTCCTCTGTACTTTGATGGACAAGAAACAGATCTAAAACAATACCCTAAATGGGTTTACCAGTCTACTTACAAAACCTAGTCCATCCAAATAACTGAGGCTAAAGAACATGCCCAGCCTCACACAATCTCACCTACCTAGCCAATGCACCACAAGAAAAGGGATGTGACAAGAAAAAGGCATCTCAATAACCAAAAAAAATAATTTCTTAACAGCAGTTCGAAGTCAGTATGGACACTTCAAGCAGATTAAGAAATAAGCAGCATGCCATATCCGGGTATAAAATTATTTCACATGAATATGATATAAACATATCTTAAACATACCAGTGTATATATGCCATTATTCAACATAAATTTCCAATTATTACACTCAAAATATATACACAAGAGACATCACAAATAGGGGGCGTAACCTACTTGGCTAGAAGTGCTTACCTCAACCATTCCACTTCTAACAGCAGATATTGAAACATCAATGAGGAAAAAATATAGCGGCGGCATAGGGGGCCGCACCATATATTCAGTTGGAGCAACAAATTCAACACTACCCTTTGTAAGCTCATGTCGCTGATCCAAATCTGTTCTTCTGCCACTAGCATCTAAATGAGCAAAATAATCGCCAGGAACTGAACATAAAAGGTGAAAAAAATCAGCAACTAGACCATCAAAAACAATGTCATAGCCAAAACAAAAAGTTGTATCACGCCATATGAACAACAAAATCAAAATCCAACAGAGCCTTGGCAATGTAGGATCTTCACCAGGCCAACAAGTGGAGCCGGTAACTTCTGATAAGAACGGGAGTTCTTTTATTCATCCAACTACATAACCAATTTGGAATATTTTGGCATAGCTAACTGGAAATATGAATATCAACCCATAATAATACTAGTTCGTATTGGAAAAGTAACCAAGATGCCACCTCCTAAACCAGTCTCGCATCCATTCCACCTCAGCGGTTTTACTTTTCCTAACTGACGCCATCTACTCCAACCCTAACAAAATCAACTATCATTAACTAATGGCCCTGCTCTTATATATTGGTACTTTTTTATTATTGATGTATATGAAAAAAACAATCTATGCGAAATAAAATACCAGCCAAATGAATAGTAAAAAATATATTAAAGGGAACTTTCCAGGAGAACATAAAGCTATTGGTGCAAAAATGAGCCGAAACCCAATCCACACAGTGCTTGAGAGTTGAGTATAAACCATTCCCAACTCCAGATAAAGGAGATTCTCAACCTGACAAACAATGCAATTGTACATAGCCACATCCTAGAAATAGCATTGCTCTGGGTCTCAAATTAGGTCAAGGATTAGCAGCACCACCAAAAGGTAAGAAAAAGAAAATCAGCTAGGGAGCTCAGCAAATAATCACCACCAAAACCTCAATCACAAATACTTTGTACAACTACTCAATCAATAACATCGAACTTGTTGGTTCATTGCAAGGATAAATTTTAGTCCAGTGACTAAAAAGAATTAACAATTCAAGAAAAACTTGAAGCATACACAAGTTTGATTGCAGAGACTATTATGCACAAGGCCAATGTCCCTGTAATTGAAAGTAGCATATACATACTTACCGTCATTGTGTAGAGCACAGATGTTGCAACGCCATTTTCTTCCTGCCTCTGCAAATGTCACATAAGGATTCACATATGTTCTACATCTTCTACAACGAATAATACCAGTCGAGGCAAAATTAAGAACGGGAACTTCTTCCTGAAGGCACAGTTGACGAGATTAAACTATCTTCAAAAGAGCAATAATCATTTCATGCCTAATGTGAAATGCAAGAAGATACTAACCCCCTCTGGAGCTTCTGCAAGAGGGCAAACAACTGCTCCTAGAGGCAATTGCCACCTTGAAACCAGAGACTGTGAATTCGGCATGGCATTTGTAGTAAGTCGTAGATATCTAGAATTACAATTGCCAGGGAACATCTCAGAAAATGCGTGTGGCTCCACATCACCCTCTAAAGGCCTAGGCAATGCTTTAGGATCAAGACCTGGGTCAAGAGTTCCCGGAACGGAGCCACTGAGTGAGAGGGAGCTGAAATCTTCGGTCAATCCCTGGGTAGAACCTACAGGAGGCAAAGTGCCTGGATGTTGCATATGGCCCGTTGGGGCCCCGACAGGCGGAGGTGGCATATAACCTCCTTGGCGAGCAGCAAAAGGGGAAGCAGTTGCCGGGGGTGGTGTAGGCGTATAACTCCCTGGTTGTTGAGTAAGAAAAGGGGACTGCATAGGTGGAGCCTGAGAAGCCACATTAGACTGGCCGCCTGCATATCCATGAAAAGGCTGGTCTGCACCCACTCGAGGAGGAGGAGGAGGAATGCTCGCACTTGACAACGCGGGATTTGCTGATGGATGAGGGAATCCCATAGGAACCAAGGGCATCTGCTGCGGAGGCGGACGGAAAGAGGAGGGAGGAAAGGCTGCAGGCAGCGACGGGGGAGGGGGCTGTTGAATTGGCGGTTGCCCCAACGGTGAAGGAAAACGCTGGAAAGGTCCAGCCGCCGGCGGAGGAAAAGCCGGTCTGATTGTAGGAGGAGCCTCAGATCCAACTGAAGGTGCCGCCATAGTAGGAGGAGCAGCAGCAAACGGCGTCGAGGGAGGCCTCCTAGGGAAGTTCGGACGACCAGGATTTTCAGTTCCCATGCCAAGAATACAACAATCTCTCTCTTCTCTAACGTCTATAAATCTCCAATCACTCAAAACCTAACCCCAAGCACAAATCAATGCGAATTAATAAAAATTACCGGATCGATCACGATCTGTACCGTCGATCTGAACGTGACAAAGTAGAGAAGTAGAAGAATCGAAGTTGGTCAGCGATCAGAAACGATGAATTTAATCGATTTGAATTGGTTTCCAGTGATAGGGTTTGCAGGAACTGCCACTACAGTCTCTCCAGAGTTCACATCAATGATTCGTCATCGTGAGAGACGAAGGAGGAAGAGAGAAGAGACAGACAGACTGGGGCAGCCGTTAAAGGGCAAAAGGCCGTAAAACTACGAGTTCTGTTGTGTGACGTGCGCAGTTATTTGGGGATACTGCAGTGGCGGTAATTGTGTTTGCTTAGCCAGTGTTATCAGAAGATTCAGACCGGCCCGGCCCGTGGATCGCACCGATTAACCGGTATTTTTCAACTAGGCCGGGCGGTTCTAATGTCGAATCGAACAAGCAATTATTCACCTGCGGTTAAACCGCTAAACCCGCAGTTAATTTGCAAACCGTGCGGGTTAAAAGGTTCACGGTTCATTTTATAGTAGTCTTAATACCCAAAATTAATAAATATTTACATAACTCAAAATTAAACTAATGAAATCTCTCCATGAGTATTATAATTCATAGTTCACACCGAAATTTAATAACAAACAAACAAAAGAGAGTTTTAACATTTAAAATAAAAACAAAAACCCATAAATAAACTATCAAATTATCCATTAACAAAAAATGAAAGAGTAAAAGAGTTGAATTTCAGCTTGACCGTGGGTTAATTGCCGTTTTAAGGATTAAACCTGAGTTTGATCGTGGTTTTCTCGGTCGAACCGGCAGTACAATCCATTGTTAAAAACTGTGCTTTGACTGTGGTTTTCTCAGTCGCACCGGCAATATAATCCGTTAATAAAAACCGTGCTTACAACTAGAGGAGCCACAAATCACCAAGTAAGAAGTCAGTTAATAAATGGTTCATCATCAGGTAAAGAAAAAAAATAACAGCTTAAAGCATTTCATTCTCATGCATATAGAAAGAACAGTCCCAAGTGATTATACAGGCTGCTAAAAAAGTGTATATATTTCTAGCCATTCAATACACATCTCACCTACTATTGACACAAAACTAATCACATGTTTCTCTGTTTACTATGTCTAGCAAGAGGAAGAAATAAGCAAGGTTTCAGAGAAAATATTTCACTGGAAGAGACTTCCATCAACTAAATCAAATCACCTTCTAAACAGAAATGGAGCTCAATTAAATTAGAATAATATCAAAAAGGCGAGGGAGGGTACGAGGGATTCAGAGCTATACAACAAAAGAAACAAATCCTTCCTTTCCAACTCATTGGGTGAGCATATCATCTAGTGTCTCAGTTCCATGGAGGGGATGACGGTCTGTAGATGAAATCCTGAGATGCAGTGCCATAGTTTAAGTCAAGGTTGTGGAGTTGTTCCATGAGCTGAGAACGCCTTTCCTTGAAGAAATCTAGACGAGTTGTTAATTCTACCAAAGCAGAAGAAGTGGCTGGTGGATGTCGAGGGTAATCCAACACCTGTGTCCAATGTGGCAATGTCAACATACTGGGAACATGTATAAATCTGGTGATCATCTTTCAACTCAACAAATTAATCCGGCAGTAAAAACAAATGCCTACCTCTACTGCTCTTGAAGTGGAGGGAGCAGAGGCAGAATCAACGCCATAAAGCTCATCTACTGACATGTTTACAGATGTCTCAGCAAATTTGGGGTCAGCCACGCTCGTTGAATCAGTAAATTGCTTCCGAGAAGATTGCCTGTTACTGCCACCATTTGCCAATCCTTGTCCTTTGACATTCCTCCAGTCTGCTCCCGACAAACTCTCCTGCAACAGCTAAATAAAATTTTATTAAAGAAAAGGATTTTTTTTTGGGCAGGCGGGGCTAAGGGTGTTACAATATGACAATTGAAAGCCTTTGTATCAAAATTCATTAACTCACTCGAGATATACAACCAATTTCTCATTCACCGCATCACGGATCGCTAGGTGGAAATTCTAGATCTCTTGATTGCTTAATGTACAAGAATATCTAATCTCTAGATAAAGGCTCACCATCGGGTGTACGACACAAAAATCGAAATAATTAGGAAGTCATTGGCATTTTTCTTTTGAATGTTAAAAGGCTTCTAGAAAAGACACCAAGTTGTTTGGGACAAAAGCTTTGATGATCGTTACAGAAGGGCCACAAGGGGTGCCAGATCATGATCATCAACAAGACAAGGTATCAATTATATCAAAGACGATGCTTTCATTTGCATTAGCATTCCCACTGCCAAAAACTTGGATCATAATCAGTTCTAACAAGTTATTAGCTTAATTATAGCAACTATTGCAGTGGCAACAGCCATCATGAACCAGGAACATGAGAGGCAACTTGGGGAGTGAATGAGATGGAGTGGTTTCTCCCCCTTCAAAAAATTAAAAGTGCATTCTGATAAAACATAACCAACATATGCTCAGGTTAGTGTGAAAGCCTACCTCAGTTCTTTGTTTTCTTTCATGATTAACAAAAGCAAGGGTCGCATCAAAATCTTGCTGAAGAAACCTCCTGCATACGTGAACACAGTAAAAGGTCATAATTAGGATTTGATGAAGCAATTTTCAGGAGTATGGCAAAGATTCACCTTCATCTTTGTTCATAACAAACGCATTCAATTAAAGCAATTACATTTTGTAAGAAACTTTTGTTGTTTGATCCTTCAATACTTCTGAACTCATGACCGAAAGCACGCACTTAGCTTCAACTGTTGACTCTATAAGCTAAGTAAATCAAAAAGATTACAGTTTTTCTCAATACTCACTGGTGAGAAGTAGGATTTTGAACATGCTGGTATCGGTCAGATGACTCAGAGAGGGAACCATAGTGATGCTGTCTTTGCTGATTAAGTTGATGGTGGAGCTCAGCAACTTTCTGCTTCAACCTGGCAATGTCTGCTTCGGCAAGAGCAATCTCCTCAAGCTCAGCCCTTGTCTTCACATCAATTTAACTTGTAAGAGTATGCACATAATAATTGAATGGGGGAAAACGATAAGTAAAAAGCTCCTTTAAGATGTTACAAACTTTAGAATCCATGCTGCGTGAACTGGAAAATTGTCCAGAAGACATGCTCAACCCAACTTCTAAGGCAGCTCTAAGATCTCTTTCGGCTTGCAGCTGCTCTTGCAGTCTGGATACCTGTAAAGGCAATTGACAAGTTAGCAGATACAAGGTGTAAAAAGCCTACCTAATTACTTTTCACATGACAGGTAGGCAGCCACTTTTTCAAAGCATTCTTTATTGTATGAGTCTCTCTCTCTCTCTCTCTTTCTGGGGAAGATACTCAAGTTAAAACAACCTCAATGTAAATTTGTAACAGAAAATTAAGCAAATAATACACTGAATCACAAATTAAGCAGCAGCACTGATAGCCAACTTGAACTAGATGGCACTTACTTCTACCATGTCCCATCATAGGAGCAAGAAGACACTAGTAAGAATGCTCCACTTTTCCGACAACAACCGAAGTAATTTAAAATAGTTTAAGGTCAAACTCATTAGCTAATTATGATCATTAGTTGAAAGATATAATCTAACAAACAGAGTCTAAAACATATATTTTTTTCAAACCTGACATCCAATCTGCATAATTAACATATTTTAAACAAGCATTCGTCCAGCTTTCTAGGCTTCTAATGCATCTATATTTAACACTTCATGTCAAAAGGTAATCAAAGAATGGGAAGAAAACGATGCCGATGAGAAAAAGTAACTCGTAGAAAGAAAATAAATATCTGTGGATTGAGAGAACTTACATCTTGTTCAAGTGCCAAGCGACGCTCATGCAAGGCTTGCTTTCTTCTCTCCAAGCTAGCTTGCAAAATTGCATTTCCCCGAGCCTATAATAAATGGCCAGTCCTCTCAGTAACAACATCAATATTCCATAATCTCGAAGAGACAAAAAAAGTTAATACAAAAAGGTTACCTCCTTTGCGATCCTATGCCTCAAGTCATTCTTTGTGATTTCAAGCCTCTGAATAGCTAGCCTACAATCAACACACCAAATTAGAACTAATTGCTTTCCTAACATCAACCACGTTAAATAGAAGAAGTTGAATTAGCTAAGAATCTATTCATATTTGTTGGATACTTGCAACCCAATGCTGATGATGTGAACACAGAAGTTGAGCCCGTAGCCAGGACTTGTCTGAAATTTGAACGATTACTTAACAAATGCATTATTAGAAGTTAAATGCTATGAAGAATGAGGGGGAAAACAGTAAAATGATGACGTTGATAACAGCACTATCATTGCTGCAAACATTTGACAAAGGCCTAAAGTATTCTAAAACTTTCTACCGCAAAAGAAATTTTTTAATATTTGAGGGGAAAGATAAATTTTAAAGAAATGAATGAATTCTCATGGCATTGATGTATCAGCCATAAGAAGTCATCGTATTTGCGGCCACCATAGCTGCTTAAGATCAGTGTTTATTAACAACCATATCCGCAGAAAGATTATAAATCCCAAGGAATTCAATATCAAGCTTTATATTTCCACCAATTGAATATCTCATCTGGGGCTTCCACTCATTGGATTTCCATTTGAATGCACAGATTAAAACAAGTAAACTCAGGCACATACAAATAGAGCTAACTCAGAAAACAAGAGAGAAAAAACTACATGTAACGTCCCATTTAAGGAATTTCAAAGTTTTCCCACCACCACACAGATTACCTTGTAGCATTGAGTAAGAATAATGGAGCTAGGTTTACAATGGTTCATGCATAACACAGTGGCTGACATGTGGAGGAGAATTGCATTAATTAACATAGTTGAAGAAGGCGCTCTGATTCCATGTAGGAAAAAGAACAATATCTATACATTCAGGTAAAAGATTAATACAAAAGTCACTCTTCAATCTGTGGTCACAAGAATTGACAAATGCACTTTCTACCCTCCAGAGATAAGTTTTAAAGCCTGAGACAACCAAATCATCTTTGGACAAGCTGGAAAAAAGTCTCCCTATGTTTAAACTATGAATTCGAAAAAAGCATATGCGGTTATTTCTAAATAATAGTTTCCACTTTCAGTAAATCGGCATACGTGCATATCATTGGACCTGCAGCTTAAAATCACAACTGATCATTCTTGATATTCCAAGGTAAAATGAAAAACAGCCCTAGCTGAAGTGATCAAGCTCCTCACTGCCCTACCTAAGGGCAGGGATTCAAATCCCCATCCCCATTGAATAATCAAAACAAGAAATTCGAAGGAGGTCTGGGGGAAGAGTATAGTGGATTATTTGGAAAGTTATGAAAGCATACCGATGACATACTTGTCACCTCATGTTTCTAAACTCCAGAAGACACGGGTTCCATTCCCACTATCCGCCTAGGGTACAGATTTATATAAGAAATCCTAGATACTCATCAAATTAATATCAAAAGAAACTCAATATTAAGAAGTTGGGTAATAATGGCATAAATTTAGGGATATTGATGGCAATAAAGTAGGGTCGACTGTTATGTATATTAACTGTATAAGTATTGCTCAATATGCACAGTTATTAGATAGATCACATAGAATATATACTTTCCTTAGTGGCCGATTCTAGTCCTGTAAATCAGCCATTTCTTAGGCAGATTATAACCCTGTAAATCAGCTATTTATTAGGCAGATTATAGATCATCATTGTCAAGTTATATATCATGAAAGACTCCAAAGGAGAGAGGACAAGTTTTCCTTGTCTCAAACTATTGTGTATTTTGACAGTGTTAACATTGAGTTTCTTTTACTATTGATGACAGGATGTGATAAGAACCATAGAGCAATAGGATTTGATTCATATCAAAGCACATATTAACAATGTAAAGAGAAAGTACATAATATTTCTTACTCTTCTTCTCCAGATGAACCAACTGATTCCACCGAGGGTGTCTTCCTAGCCTGTAAAAAAATCGATAGGAACGTTCAGATGCCAAACAATTGTATTCCAATAATCAAGGACAAGATTAGACCCCTCATGTTTTCTTTCCTACCAAACAACGAAGGCATATAAAACATCCGGCACAAGAAAAGGCTGCAGTATGTAACACTATAGGTTAATTCGGAATGAATGTCATGAAACGAAGACACCAAAACCCTTGTACTAGAATAGTTGTTTTCCATCTTGACCATTCTTATCTACCATAAGAGTGTTCACTGTGATCAAGCCCTCCTGAAAGCTCAAAACTAAATAAAATAGCTTTATCATGCTAATAACCCGTCATTCAAATCACAGGCCAGGTGTGTAGCAACTTCAGCATCCAATGAAGTCCCACAAATCATTTATGCATTGAAGTTCATAAGGAAATTTGACCTTTTGGTACTGGAATGACTGATTAGTGATTATTCATTGTTTCTTTCTTTCTTCTCTTTTTTCTCTCTTTTCTTTGGCGATAAAATTTAAATTGATATATAATTTTAGCTGCAAGCATTATGCATATACATGCATACATAGAATCAGATATAGCTATATAGATGTACCTAAGGCTATATTCAATAAACTAGTCACTCTGATGGAAATCCTTAACACCATCCCTCCAGACCAACTCATGGAGCAACATAAAGTTGCAAAAAATATTCCAAAGCCTAGCAATAGAGCGCAAAAAACAGAAAAACACTATGAAAGGCACAAGTAGGATTAGCAGCAGTACTAGAAAAGGTAAATCATCCCTGTTAACTGCTTTCTAGGTAAGCATAATTAACGTGACATCAATTAGCTCAAGAGGGACAAATAGAAAGTAACAAAAATAGCACTAGCATGGATGCACATATGACCCAGGAACAAAAGTGTAACAGAAGTGAAACAATCAATCATATGAATAAAACAAAACTAAACAAATGTACAAGAAAGACAACAGAACAGAAAAATAACAATGAAGTTTTGAAAACCTTCCAATAGATTTTAGCCGATTAATCATATAAGAAATCTCGTACCAACATTTTTGTTCAAATATATCATGTTATGCATGTAATCAAGAGTCCTCATAACAGAAATGCATCAAGTTATGGCATACGCTGTTCCTTCCCCAAAATGTTGATCGCTTAGGATTTAGATTGGAGACCGTAACTTTTCCCGCTGGCTTCTCTGTAGATGACTCTAGTCCAGAAACAGGTGTAGGATGCCCAGGATCCATTAACGCTAGAATCTCCCCCATTGATTGGTAAGATTCTCCACCCGGTAAAACACTTGATATGTCTGTCTCATTTATCGAATTTTCATTTCCTTTATCTAGTTTACCTTGTTGCTCTCCTTTATCTAGTTTACCTTGTTGCTCTAACAGTTGAACATTAGAGTCTTTCATCTGTACAGGATCAACAGGCAAACTTGAACTCGCAGCTCGAGCATTATTGTCTTTAGGTGATCCAACATCTGAATCATTACCCTCAAAGGCCTGAATTCATAAAAGTTAGCTGAACACATCAATTGAAAAAAAGATGCAACACAACTTGATTAATATTACAATGACCATGAACAAAGCGCAAATATTATTCTAGTGAATCTCCACATCTATCTAGAGCAACAACCATAGCCATGATGGCACGGTGGATGGTTACGAAGGTTCCCAAAGACGGGTGCAGCTAGATGAAATGTTTGAACCAGAGCAGTCAGATGATGCTTAACACCTAAAACAGTATGACCCATTATAGCATGCTATCCATATCAAAATGAAACAACAATGGACTATGCATAAAGGTCAAGCAGCAAACCAACTCAGGAACCAAGTTCAGAACAAATCTACATTATGCTGATAAACAGGTAGATGCTAGAGAAGACTTAATTTAAAATGCTGATAAAAAGGTAGATGCTAGAGGAGACTTGCTTTCATAGTTCTAAATTAATCAGATGAGACTGATTTAATGGATCTTCCGGTGACCCAACTCAAAAATAACATATATTTTGCAAACTAAATGTATACTTGACCAGTTGACCCAAGAGAATCTGTGATTGTAACTACCACATAGAACATCATTCTAGAGCAAAATACAGCATCAGATCTTAAAGCAAGAACAACATTTCTCTTGCAACGGAAAGGAAATTCACAGGAGACAAACTTTGATGCTAATATAAATGCTTTTAGATGACTAGAGTATGATCTTGCTTCGAATTCTTCAAAAATCCAAGAGGACACTTTTGCGTAACCATATATTAACAATGTTTGTCGAATTCTTTCATCCAGTAAAGGAATTCCATACAAGTGATTTAGTTTAAGGAGCTGAACTTTACTGTTAGCCACCAGTGAATGACCACATCCACATCAGGGCTTTTTTGAGGATCAAATTGCTAACCCTGAAAGCAACAATAGAGACTGATGGCAAGATGCATCATTTCTGGTACTGTATCCAGCGTGAATGATCAAAATTACAAGCATCAAATTACTCCCAATAGACCACAACAGCAGATTGAGAATTATAAGATAAGTAGTTTGATATCATTATAGGTCATTATAGGTAGAATTGGGTGAGTGTGAGCAAATGGACATGTAATGGAAGGAGGAATTTAGTAGGTGAGGGTGGAGGGTGGGGAAGAGAGAGAGAGAGAGAGAGAACCTTATAGTCATAAAGATCACTGCCAGCATAACCACTGCTCTCACTCAATTTTCCGCTGAATACACGGCCCAGGTCGTCATCTGTATCTTGATCAACTTCATTTTCTGCATCATGGAAGCCATTATCTTTCATATCAAGATTCTCGTCATCAGTTGAATCTTCACTACCACTGATTGCAATCCGAGAATCAGCTGAAATAGAACATCTTTGTAGATTTTCATCCTGTAACAAGAACAGATTACTAAGCACCACCATTGTGAACCATGTCAAAAGCAATGGCTCTAAACTTCATTGAAGTTAAACGGAAATTACTAATGCATTAAAGTTGAATCATGTGAACAATGTTGGCACCACAAATGAAGACTCAGGAAAGGAAATCTAGTAATGTACACAGCCTTGCTGCATCACTGGGAAACTGTTTTTTGTAATCTGAATCTGTGACAAATAGGCTGCAATGAAGCAACTTTGGCACCACGCAAAAGTTTGCTCTCATAGGTCAAACCTAGTGCACGAGACACCCAACACAATTACAGAATATTTTTAAGAAAAATCAAGGTGCTTGAGATCTAAACATGGAAGTATGGAACATTTTTTTACTTTTCCAATATCAACAAAACCACATCCGAAAGGAATTAATCATTCATGAATCTCAACAAAGGTTAATAGATGCTACCTTTGCAAATAGAAACGATAATTGGTTATGCAAAGTCCTTAAATGCCAGAGCTTAAAAAGCCATAAACATGCATCTCAACAAGGAGAGATATAAGTTGTTAGCCTATTTCTAGACCGATATGTAAATATAGGGGTGAAAGGAATAATTTCCATTTTAGAAATGTTAGAATATATATATAAAAGGTGTGAAACGCCCCAAACCAAAAGTTAACTTATTGGGTTGAATGACAAAGTAACTATTCTTAACATGGTATTGGAGCGAGATGTTTCAAATCTTAACTTCCGCAATTTAAACTTCTATTTATCATTGCCCCAAATGTGGGCCTTTGTGTGTTTGTTGTTGCCCTAGTTTGGGTCTTGTTTGTTGTGCACGTGTTGGGTCGTCGGAGTTGTCCAGCCCACACGTGGGGGAGTATTAGAATATATATATATATATATATATAAAAGGTGTGAAATGCCCCAAACCAAAAGTCAATTTATTGGGTTAAACGGCGAAGTAACTAATCTTAACAAGAAGTTTGGCCCATTTGTGGAGTCAGTTTTATGTTGTTGCTGATATTTGCCCAAAATGGATAGATATTTTGGCTAGTAATGGAGCAAAAACAATTCTATTTTCAATACATGCTATGCCAAACTTCATTCTGTTATCAGGTAACGCAATCCCAAGGTTGACCATAAATTGTAGCAAGTAAATGAAACAGCATTCAGTTCCTAGATCAAAAAACTCAAGCTGTGAGTAACTTACATCAAAAATATTCTCATATTCCTCCAAAAGAGTTGTGACAATGGCTTGAGCATTGTTAGCAGCATTAGCAGCAGCAAGAAGCTGGGCAGAATCATCACCATTAACATCGTAGTCATCCTCCAACTCACATTCACCAGCTAACAGAGGACGTAAGAGCAAGGGTGCCATGCAAGTAGCCACAGCAGATGCAGTCATTTGATTCTCATGAGCTTGAGAAGAGACTGTATGCATCATCTTCAGAATTCTGCAAACCAAGCATGTCAAAAAACCCGTCCAAGCAAACAAGAATTTTTTCTAATGAAAACAAGTTGAGAATCTAAAAGGTAGTTGAAGAAACTCTAAACATTTTCCCACATTAGATAGGCAAGTAACAAGCTAGCCAATAAATATTGTTAAGATTAGTTATTTTGCTAACTTGTTGGTTTGGGACATTTTACATTAGTTATATTATATTCTAACACTCCCCCTCACGTGTGGAATCAACAACTCCGACGACCCAACACATGCAGTCGTGCACAACAAACAAGGCCCAACACTAAGGCTACTCTCATAAAGGTCCACACTTGGGACAACAAGAAATGGGGTTTAAATTGCAGAAGCTAAGGTTTGAACCCAAGACCTCTTGCACTGATACCATGTTAAAATTAGTTACTTGTTGCGTTGAATGGCAAAGTAACTAATCTTAACAAATATAACCACTACAAAATGCACATTTCTCAAAGTGTTGAGCACCTATTAATAAGATACACCCCATAGTTAAAGCTCTTCCAAAAACCCTTAAATGCTAAAAAATGCTAATCTTCTTTACAATAAAAATGTGAAACTTTTTTCATAACATTTAAAGCAGATGCTCAACTGGTACCTAAGACTCCAAGGAATGTAGGAAATAAACAAAATAAATTACTAGATAAAATTTCAGAAAGAAACCTTAACATGAAATTATTAAAGTTCCATCTTCCAACCATTGTCCACATAAAACAGAAACATGGTCTGTTTCATAGAAAACCTTTTTCCTGTTATCTTCAAAGATGTTGACAGAGATAAGATGCAGTACAGTTCTCTATCATGGATTCTCTCTCTTTTGATTTTGCAAGTTCTTTTCAATGCATCAAATTTAGTCAAAACCAACACTCTTGCATTGCTGTCTTCGCCGCATGACACTTCCTTAAGAATTTCTGATCCTCAAGACGTCCAAATTCAAAACCAACATGAGAAGCTACTTTAGACCTCTTTGATTTGGATCTTAACATGCAGCTTCAACATCCCCCCCCCCCCGGCGCCAAATAAATAGATCATCTATGGTTCCAGGAAATTAATTTTGTCAGTATTAGATCATCTTCCTTGTATAGCCATTTACCTACTTTTCCACATATACCGAAGTGCGTAGAGGATCATTTGCAACCCAATATTACTACTCATATTCAAGCTACACCTCTCACTACAGCACAAACGAAAATCAAGCATTATTCTACAATATGAAGTCTCAAGCAGGTGAATTATGACAATATAGTTTATCCTATAAGCAACAAATATCAAGAACAAAATTAGATACAGGTAACTTCAAAATAAAATTTCAAAGTTATGTATTGGTTCTCTCTCCTTCCTGTTCTCTTAAACAATCGTCATTAGTAAGGAAGGTTCATAATTTTGCCTTCCCATTAGATGGAAAAAAAACCCACACCCAGTGTCCAAATTGCATGAATTCCCAAATAAAATTGTGTGTAAGCAAAAGCTGGCCTTTCATTTGTTTTCCTGCTCATCTGACTGCAAAATCTCCCTCACTATCCAATTTCACATCCATCACTGAGGAATAACATGTTTTCTCTTACGATAACTCTCGCAAATTACAATGAAATTGCATAGACTCAAAACAAAGAAATTTCAAAGCAGCTAGAGATTCAAATGGGACCTTGCAAAACCTATCATACCAAAAAGACAGGGAAAGATTACCTCTGTAATAAACGACGGTTAGGTTCAGGAAATGTATCCAATATAGCAGAGCGGATTGCATTAATCCGTGCTTCTTTCCGATCAATTTCTTACCAAACAGAACAGCAAAAGTAAATAGATAAATAAATATCAACATTGACTGTGACATTTAAAAGATAAGAAAATAAAAATAAAAGGGCTAAAAATGAAATCCAAATATGCCACTATGAAAAATGGCCAAAAAGTAAATGCAACCAAGCACCTCCCAAACAAATTAATCAGAGAACTTTCCAAACAAAAATAGCAAAGCTCTTAAAAGCATGCTAGCCCATGTGAACTATAACCTCAGTTATTAAACACAAATTAAATAAATATGTATATAAAAGAAGAAGAACTTAAAGGAACTTACTATAAGCATCTAGTAAAGCAGTACAGCAAGATGCTGGAACTGGTGATGATGGTAGCTCCCTAAGAACATGCTACAAAAGAAAAATGTCAGGTTTAACATTGGACCCATGGCATTCATCTAATATTCACAGATGCATCTGCTAGTGGTGTAGAATACCTTGACACAGTCACCAACGACATGAGCATCTTCATCAGATTCAAATTCAGTCCTGCCTGGAAGTTTAGGGGGAATATAAGAAAAGGAGATCCCCAATTCATAAGGCATCACATACTGCAAACCAAAACTTGGTTTCACCCCCTCTTCCCTTCTCTCTTACAAAGCAGATAAGAAAATTTACCTTGCTCATAATCATGAACTCTACGCTCCACTACCTCCACATCTGCAGACTGCCGTAAAATTCCTTCAACTTTAGTTCCTGTTTTAATTATAAACAAAAAAAATATTTATTGAGAAAACATCACAAGACAACCCCATAGAAAGGCAAAACAGACAAAGAATGGTTAGATGGAAATAGATTGAAATAAAAATAAACTTCCCATATTTGGGCCTTTATAGCAAAAATCACCAGACTCTTTAATGAACTCTTAACAATTCCAGAATGATCGAAAGAAGAAAAAAAAATTCACAGTGATTCTAGCACTATTTACGAAATGTTAAAATGAATGAAGTAAATACCGTGTTAAATCTCTGTCAAAAAGACAAAAGTCATTGTGCATGGCATCCACTTAGGCACTTACTATATAAACCGGCTTGAACCAAAACAATCTTGCTGAAATATTATAAAGATGATGATAAAGTAACAAAAGGTAAGGTTTTTAAATATCTTGGCTCAATTTCCCGAGATGACGAAGATATTAGTGAAGATGCAGTTAATAGAAATAAAAAAATAAAAAAAAAGTGGATGAAGTGGAGGGGGATGAAGTTGTTGTGCACGTGTTGGGCTATTGGATTGCCCTGCCCACACATTAGAATATGTATAAATGATGTGAAATGTCCCAACCCAACAAGTTAACTTATAGAGTTGTATCGCAAAGTAACGAATCTTTAACAGACAAGAATCTTTCCACTAGAAGTTTACAATACATGAGCCCTGCATGACCAAAATCCCAAAATTGCGGACTCAGTTCATAGAGGACTAAACATCTTTCAATAGCTGGTAAAAAAAGTCTTCATGCATAACAAGAAGTCAATAGATAGGGAAACACAATGTGCTGGGGAAAGCGAAAGCCATATTAATAGAAGGGAAGGAAACTAAAGATAAATGGTTTCATGCACTTTCTGCAAATGAATGCAATTCATAAAATTATAATGGGAGAGACTTACAAATATTTATCTTAAACCAGCATCACTTAAACAAATTGCAATCGTAAAATAACAGGAAACACTCAAATAATACTTGGTTTTGCCAGTCCTTTAAGTGTCAGAAACTACTACATGCATAATGCAACAAAACATTTCAACTCAGCATATTAGTTTTTTCCCCCACAAAGAAACTAGCATTTTAGTTGTTCTCGAGAAAAGAAGGCCCAACAAAGTCCACAATAGGCCCAGCAAAAACCACCACATAAACAGCCAGGGTAAGAAAAAGGGAGGTGAGAGGGACTGAGAGAAGATGGATTCAATGGTTACAGCACCTTGGTTCTCCACAGAATATGCTATTATAGGCAATAAAAAAAAGATATCAAAATAATAGAACATAAGTGGGTAATAGGTAATAAAAATATTAAAGATAAAAGGAGAAATACAACTTACCGAAGTTCTCAAGGAATCGAAGGGCTTTCTCAAGAAATGATGGACCTCCATCAATGTCTTCAAGGGCAAGCAAAATTGGCCTGCCAACGACTAAGGATTTGACTGGCCGCTTATCCCTCCCTGCATAAGATACACAAAATAGGCAAATTCACAAATAAGGAACCAGATGACGGCAGATTAATGAGTGGACATCACATAATAAAATAAAAAACACGACGGAAAAGGACAAACATTACATTGATGGAAAGACCCTTCAATAGAGTCACTTGTGTCACTTCGAAAAATTCCATTGTGTCCCATAACAAGGGCTGCATTTGGTGCTTGTGCAAGGGCATTTTCCAAGGCAGATTTCCACTCATACAAATCCTCTGATGTCTCAGCCTTGAATTAGACAATAAAGGATGCATGAGATAGCAAAGATTTGACATATAAGAAATTAGAAGCAAAGATAATACAAGCTTCTTAATCCACCCATCCCCCCCCCCCTCCCAACAAACAAATAAAAAGAAGAAGAAAACCCCAAAATAAGAAGGAAAAAAACTCCAACTACTCAACCAGAACAAATAAACAAATAAGTAGTAAAAGAAAAGTGAGACACCTTAAGTGTAAATGCTCGGCCATCACGTCCATCAGGAAACAATACAGTCAACAATTTTTTATCCTCTCTAACGACAACACTGCAAAATTAGCAGCAGCAACCATAAGCCTCAATTTTGAAGAATCTACTCAAAAGACAACCATTGATATGCGTACCTCCCAGAATTGTTCAAGTCAATTCCCCCCAAAGTCAGGTTTACCTCACCACCTTTTTGTGGTAGTGCACTCTGTACAACAAGCAAATATATAGTTAGTTTGACTAATTCATAAGACTGAAAACCT
Organism: Tripterygium wilfordii; assembly: GCF_013401445.1. Classification (NCBI taxonomy): domain Eukaryota; kingdom Viridiplantae; phylum Streptophyta; class Magnoliopsida; order Celastrales; family Celastraceae; genus Tripterygium; species Tripterygium wilfordii. The sequence goes on along the minus strand of NC_052253.1, from coordinate 12,142,695 downwards.
ATGTATTAAAGGTGAATGAATCTAGCTTGATTGAGCAAGATGTAGGGCCAGGCACAACGTTACTTAATCAACTTTCCTTTCATTTATGTACAAACTCCTGGAGATCAAAAACTCAACCAATTTTCAACTATAAGAGACTTCTAGAAGGAATTAGTGGGACTCCGTCAAGGACAGTAGCGGTACATTCTGGAATCCCATTTCCATTAAACAGAGGCCTGACATAAAATTTTGACTCCATTCATGGGGGATTTAGACAATGGAGAGTTCTCCATAAAAAAAAAAAGGACGATGCAATTGTTTTGAGAATACTGTTGTCACTTTAAAGTTCCCTACTTTCACCAGGATGGTTGGAAGGGCATTTTAAGAGGAGATATGCTTAGAAAAAAAGGTGTTGTTCATGTCAGCTGGTGCCACATGTGCAAGAATAATGGAAAGAACATAAACCATTTGTTAATTTATTGCCCCCGTCGCAAGAGATTTTGGAATTGTATGTTATCCCTGGCTGGAGCCTTCTGGGTGAGGTGATGCCTAATAATGTTCAAGCTCTTATGAGGTGCTAGATTCCAGGCTTTCCATGGACAAATTGGAAGAAGGACTGGAATACTGCTATCCATGGAGTTGCCTGGCGTATTTGATGAGAAAGGAATGAAAGATTCTTTGATTATATGGAAAATGCAGAAGCTAAACTTAAAGAGATCTGGTTTAAAACTACAAACTTTCTGGCTTAAGGAAGGTATCAGAGACACAGGAAAATATAACTGACTTCTTTAAGGACCTACTTCTTACTCTTTGAACTCTTCAGTTTGTTCCAATAACAATACTTACAGAAAACCTAATTGGCTAAATATTTTCCACCTCTCTAAAATTCACCATAAACGATTACCCATTTTTCTCTAGTACAATAAGCGATTATTATTGATTGTAGAGCATTTTGCTCTCCAACCCTCTCATGCAAAGACTCCTTGTGGACCCATTATAAATAGTATGTATAATTGTATATGCAACAACACAAAAAAAAAAAAAAAAAAATTGCAATTACTAGCAGTATCTCAAACAATCAAGAACTCCAAAAATATTTACATGAAAAACTTTTAAAAAAATAATCAATAAACTGAGATAAAGGAGAGATACTGACGGGATCATTTTTAAAGAAAACCAAGGAAGTTCGTGTGAGGATAAACCACCGCTTCTTCCAAGACTTCCATCCTAATCCTGCAAAAATTCAATACTATCTCATATGAGGATTCAATATGCTGATTTCAGTCAGATCCTTCTATTTTTTCTTTTTTTTCATTTATTTTTTTAACTAAATTTCATATCCTCCACAAAACTAAAAGAAAATCATAAAATCTCCCACATTATGTACATCATCAAATTGGTTGGAGGGTCACAAAGGACAGGAAAGATTTCAAAAAGCAAAACCCTTACAATTTTACAAACCTTTTGAAGATATGAAAAGTGGGCCACTCTTGAAGACCTGTCAAGCCATTTCCAAACAGTGGAAACAATAAGCAATCAGTATCTGCCTGGTGTTCAGAAAAACTAAGGAACTAAAGAAAAGCAAATGCGCATGATGAAGGTCCTAGCTAATTCAGTAAGTTTAACAGGACAAGGATACCAGAACTTTTAACTTTACTTCAAAGTTACCGCAGATCAAGTATCAAATAGATTAACTAATAACCACATTTTGGTGTCGCTTGTTTTTTCACCAGTGGATGTTAGCTAGTGATCATACAAGTCAACTCCAAAGAGCATCAAAAGTTCAGAAAATCATAATTTGGAATTCAATTACAGTGGATGGAGATACGGCAAATTTCTGAAATTCAACTTGCTGCAATGGAAAGGAGCTCTTATAATGTTATAAATTTTCCAGATGTTTCACCAACTTTATACCAAACTTCCAGCAATTTTTTGGCTCCATGAATCCCACTTCCAGGTCCAATTTATAAAGCCAATTTGATATATACATAAATAAATAACAACAGCATAAGAAGGGTAGGGGCAGCAAAATAGACAACATTGCATTTGAAACTGAAGTCCACGGAACCCAACTGCTCACCTAAATGGGCAAAACTGTAAATTGTAATCAAACTCTAAAAAAACCGTTAGTTTAGAGTCTGTATCAGAGGCCCAAATCATCTTTCATATGACCGTCTTTTGTTTATGATCCAATACTCACCTACGGTAATTGGCACAGGTTCACTCAATCAAAAAAAGCTCACCACATCAATTGACACACCCAATATTGCATTCGACAAGACAAAAGCAATAGCTAATAAGGTAGATTGGTTGGTGTGACAATGTTAGGAAGAGACTTTAGAACAGTTTCAATCTTATTTCATGTACTAGTCAAACAGCAAATCAAAATCCAACTAATTATGTCTCATTTGCCGAGTTTCCCGTCCATTATATCAAAATTATCATCAAGGAATTCAACAAAAGGGCCATACTACCTCCTTCAGCAAGGGAAACGTTAAAATAGGAAAATCGTTAACGAATTTTAAAATTCCACAAAAGGCCCCAAAATAGAATTTCTATTATGCAAAAAGGCACTTGTTTTTCACTAGTTTTAGAGGACTTCCCAAATAAAACCAGATAGTATATAAGATCCACACTATTATCTTCCTATTCAAGAATGCAACGAAGAGCAGACATACCGTGTTAGAAGCTCCTGGTCGTGGCCGCTCGAAGGAAGCCGCTAAAGACGCCGACATTTTTTGCAGATTAACATTTGAAATTACCACTGCCCGCTCAATCAAACAAACAAGTCGCAGAGAATGCGGAGCATTGTCAATTGAGTATTGACCACGTCGCCGACCTACTCCAATGAGTCCACACAGCGTACGCGAGTCCTGCCTCAGCAGATCGACGACTTGAATCCGGCAGAGATAATCCGGCAAGATCTGAGGTGATAACCAAGCTCTTGGGTTTTTGACGGAATAAGCAACAACAACAACAACAGTAATAATGTCAATAATATCAAAATCATTAAAAAAAAAAAAGAAATAGCACCAACTAAAGCTAACACACTCACCGCCTACATGGATAAATAATTGTAAATAAATACGTTCACGGTTCTCCTCTCTAGTTTTCTCTCGTTTTCCTTCACTTTCTCAGGTTTTCTCTGATATTTTCATTTTCTTTTCGCTTTCTCGCTCGCGTTTGTTTAATGGATTAGGTAGGAATGAATAGTGGTTGCCCATAGTAATACGATAATCAGCAGAGAGAGGTTAGTGAAGGAGGTGTACGAGATCAGATACAACCAGTTCTACACAAACCCTAATTGTTACCAATTACACGATGCAACGTGCACGAAAGACTGAGAGAGAACGTTAGACAACGGTCTTATTGGTCAACAGCGCAAGACTTGCAGAACACACCATAAATTGGAACCTTTTATTTCCTTCCCCTAGGAAAAGACCCCACACTAGACATGTGAATCAAAAAGGAAATAAATTACATTGCGACTAAATGTCATAACACGCGCAACAAGCACGCGCGGTGTTACCGGTGATTGGAGCGTGAGACGGGAGAGTGGGGGGTCTGCAAGTGAGCGAGTATATTTTGTTTCCTAAATTACACTGTAGTAAAACTTGGCAAGTATTGCTCCGTATTCTTGGACAATGCTATAAACCCTCCAAATATCACCCCAAAAATCCTCCAAATATATTTTTAGACAATGCTAGAGACTCCCGAAATATCACCCTCAAAAGTCCCTCAATCTATATGACATTAAAATAACCATTGATTAAAAACATACATATAGGGTATCTACTACACATCCAACACTTCACATTAAATGTGGGTTTTTTGAGAGTCATATTTTGGAGGTCACAAGCATTATACTTTATTTTTTGTCTGCCCCGTTAAAATAGGGGGGGTAAAATCGTACTTTGACTACTTGTCATTAGGCTTTTTTTAGAACAAATACACCACTCAAGCCACTATCCACGGTGGCCCAGTCCTTCAACTGCGCTAGGATAAGGTGGGCTCGACCCAAATAGCACGGCCCAACTATAATATTTATAAAAACAAACAAATGGAAATTATTAAATTAAGCATGTATAGATTGTAGATGTAAGAACCTCCAATAAAAACAAACAAATTGAATTTTTTCAAAAAACACACTCGTTGGAATTAAGCATGTATAGATAATAGATTGTGGATGTGAGAACCTACAATTAAGTAGTCTCGTACTAAGCGGCCAATAATCCTGCAAATATTACATTGGAAACATACTATGAAGCTTGACATCAGTGGAGTGTCGCTCGAGGAAGCTCTGACGGTCAAGTAGCTCGGAGGTTTGTAGTGAAAGAATTGAGAGAGTTTAGAGAGATACCTCAAAAGGTTGGATGCTTTAATGTTGCGAGACCTCTTATATTTATAGACATTTTGTTGAACTATGGGTTGAGGAAAGAGCTTCTCGGGCAATGGGCCCATAGATGGCGGCAGGGGCAATGAGCTTTTCACTGACCTGATTATGGCTCAGGCTGTGGGCAGTGGTGGACTCAGGAATTTGAGTCAGTGTAGGCACAAAAGTATTGCAGGGGTCCGGATTTTTTTTTTTTGTTCGATATGTAATCGATTTATGATTATTGATTGTAAATACAAAAACACATCAACAATAATTCAACGCAATAAGAAGATATATTGTAACATGTCTCTATCCTTTATTTGCAAAGCCAATGATAATTCATATGTAATCCCCAACATAATCAACATTAGTTGCAAATTGAAAACAAAATCAAATGATTGTAAGTATCTCAAAAGGTCATGTGCTTGAAATTTTTTTGTTGAATGTGTAGTGTCACATGAAACAATTTCTATAATTTATGAGGTTGGGTTGGGTCTAAACTAGTTAGTGGATTGAGTAAAAATTAATGGATTGGAGGCATCAATTTTTTTGATTGGGGGCCTTAAATTTTAATTTGATATGTAATTAACTAATTATAGCATAATTAGTATTAAATTTTGTTTTTTCACTTCCACATCGGTCCGCCACTGGCTGTGGGTCTATGGGTTGTAGGTCGACTATGTGGCTTGTGGTTTCTATTGAGTAGATAGCCTAGGTCAAGGGTATATTGAGAAGATAGTCTAGGTCATGGGTCTATTGGGTTCGACCGTGTAACCTTTGCTAAGATAGGACATATGCGGGTTTTGGCCCATACATAGATTATGGAAGCGAAAGCGAAAGCAAAAGCGCGCATATACATTGTGACACGCCATACTGAGGATTGTCTTTGTTTGTTTGATTGGGCCCAAATAGACGGGGCAGTGGACTTGAACTCATGGACTTTTGTCAGTATATGAAAAGAACCAAAGCAAAAGAAAATTTGGGCCCATCATCGGCCTATGTCATGAGTCCAGTTTCCTTAATGGGTCCTCGAGGTCCTGCAGGCCCAACGCAGTGTATTTTATATTTTGCCCTGGGAGCACACGCTTCACTGCACTGCCCTGCCCTGCAGATTGTTCGTGTTGGATTCGATCTATGCTGGGTTTTGCACGCAGGAGCAGAGTCAAGACAGTCTCTTTGCTTTCACAGTTCGTTCGCTCCGTCTCCAGTAATTCGGCTTCGAGCCCTAGCTTGTCGATATGGAGGAGGAAGAAGGAAATGACAAAAGAGGGGTTGTTTGCGGCGAAGGAACTCAAGCGCCTTCGGTCCAATCCCATCCGCCTTGACCGCTTCATCCAATCACAAGTTTCCCGTTTGCTCAGGACGGATCTCCTTGCCGTTCTCGCTGAGTTCCAGCGTCAAGACCAGGTGTTCCTCTGCATGAAGGTAAATCCTATGCTTCCCTATTATTTTTTAAGCTTGTCTGGTGTAAGATGAAGTTCAAAAGAAATGTTAAGCGCATGAAATTTAACGCGATTGTTCATCTTCTTTGTATGATTGGACTTTATTTGTGGCTCCCATTGAAGTTCACACCATTGACAGTGTTGAGAGTAGCAGTGTCAATTTGAATTCTTAGCCAAACTGTGATTATGAGGATGAGAATAACTGCTATACTGAATTTTTTAAATTCTTTTGGGCAGTGGCTTTTTTATTTTTTTTTATTTTCTAGGGGAATAGATGAACAAAGCTTAAGCTGATCTTTCAGACGTACAAGGGGCCAATCTTAAAACTTTAGGGTTTAGGGTTCTACCAGTTTCTGAAACTGAAATTTCTCGAGGCACATTTATGTCACGTTTCATGGATAACTAGGATTTTGTTGGAGCTGCTGACTGAGCAGTTTTTTGTGTGGTAAGCGCGCCTGTTCCAGTGTAATTGAAGATGTGGGTGACTTTGTTGTAACATTTGCACTCACTATGTTACATTCTCTACTGGCCCTTCTTACCAAAGGGAAATTATTGATATAAGCACTTTCTGTCCTATTGATGATTTGAAACTAAAATTCATGGTTTGATTTTTATTGTTAACTGTTTAAGTTTGGTTATGAATAAAACACTGCATGTGTTTAGTAATTGGAAAGGAAAAAAAAAAGATATAGAGGAAGAAGAACATTATAACCGGAGTAAATAGAGCCGAAACATGTTAATATGTCCCTAGAAAATCATGCATCACTTTGGTGTACTCTCAGTTGCAACAGTTGCATCCTGATGGAAGAATTTATGACGTGTGCTACTGCATATTGCTTGAATAGGATCTCACAAGAAGTTGACATACTGGATCCAATGGGTCTGCAAATCTACTTATTAGATGATAATAATGTGACATTTGCCTTCTTTTCTTTGTTCCAATTATGACATGAATCTTCATGAAGTTTGTTGACGGAAGGTGGCTCTCTTTCTATATGTGGTATGTGGTGCTAATAAATAATATGATTGTTGCCTATGAACTCATAAGCTCTTCCCTGATGGTGTAACTCGTCAGTTCCTTGCTTTCGTTCTTCTTCTCTCCTTTCTTTGCTCGAGTAATTGATGTATTTCGCCTGCTGGACTCTTTGTGGTAGCTGACTTTTACTTCTATTCTTCAGCTTTATGAAGTGGTCCGTAAAGAGATATGGTACAGGCCGGACATGTACTTTTACAGAGACATGCTTATGATGCTTGCAAGAAACAAAAATGTTGATGAAACAAAACGTGTTTGGCAGGATTTGAAGAGAGAAGAAGTTTTGTTTGATCAGCATACGTTTGGAGACATCATGAGAGCCTTCTTAGATAGTGGACTACCCTCAGAAGCAATGGCCATATATGATGAGATGAGAAATTCACCTGATCCCCCAATATCTTTACCTTTCCGAGTGATTTTGAAGGGGCTTATCCCTTACCCTGAATTAAGGGAGAAGGTGAAAGATGACTTCTTGGAACTTTTTCCAAACATGATTGTCTACGACCCGCCTGAGGACTTATTTGAAGATGCAAAATGGAGAAGGGAGAGCGAGAGTGATTAGATGGTCGACATGAAACAACGCTCTGTTTTGCTGAAGCTTGGGCAGAAAGGAATTAGAGGCATACATGGCTGAGAGGTCCTTGATGTCTCCAAAGCTCTTTGAATGGGGGGTTTCAAATCTTGAAGGTCAGTGCTCAAAGCATGCATGGCGCATAAAAGACAATTCTTACTTCTGGAATGCTTAGCTCTGTCAGTGTCACCATAATATGTTATTGGATGACTTGCTTTGAGCTTTATGGTACATCCAAGTATGTCTCACAGATTGCAGCATCACTCAAATTGTTTGCTAATCTTTACTAGTATTAGTGAAGTGGAGAATTTGTAGGTCTAAGATTTCCTATTCTGTTTCTGTACTTGATGAGGATGTGGCTTTGTGGAATTTCTGTCGACCTGACATTATCAATTTTACAGCTGTTCTCCAGGAAGTGCGCATGGTCGAAGCATTTCTTGGGTCAGGCTTGAAGGTGAGCCCAATATTTGGACTCAAGCTCGTTCAATGGCCCAGGCCAAGCCTGGAATTGTTCAAAGTCTAGTTCAATGGTGAGATTCTGGGCCTGATCTAGCTCTGTGCCCAAGCCTCCATGTTTTTGGCTTGCTTAATCTGTGTTTTGACTTCAAGGTTCAAAGTCAAACACGGCTGCACGAGCAAACAAACATTTTTCCCCATTAAAAAAGAGTGCTAAATTGCATTACGTCTCCAACATCACTTTTTTTACAAAATTTTCCCCTGCACTGCATATTTCCTTAAGAGGCCACTTGGTGACAGATATACAAGAGTCTAAGACAGTCCTTCCTCTCTCTCTCTTGAGGACAGATCTCTCCTGTCTGTTGCTGTTGTATCTCGAAAAACACCCCTTCTCTCTCTCTCTCTCACTGTATCTGAACAAACGAAATTTTGATTGAATTTAACTCGTAATAAGATGTCATGCGGCCGTCGGTTAACCGCCGGGTGTACGACGCAAAACGGCGTGGCTCAACTCCCTCAGGTACAGAGGACGGACGGGATTGAGTACCGGATTTCATGGCTCACACTTAATCGCAATGTCAAAAGTCCACAGGCGGGGATCGTCTTGCGATCTCCGAGACTGTACATTGTGGAGGCGGTGAGGCACGGCGGAGCATGTGAGGGATCGGAAGGGAGAGGCGAAGACGGCAAAGAGAAGTTTGGACCTCCATGTAGATACTCAGTCGGGGATCGCGCGGTGGGAGACCAGAGAGGCGATCCGGAGGAAGTGACTAATGTAAAGATTGATCGGAAGGTTGAGGTGGTGGTTGCAGCCGCGGTGACGGTAGTATTCGGAGTAGGAAATCGTGTGCTGTATAAGCTTGCCTTGGTCCCTCTGAAGCGTTACCCTTTCTTCCTCGCCCAGCTCGCCACTTTCGGGTACGCATTTTCCCTCTTCACTCTGTTTTCAGTTAACTGTGAACCGATAAAAGCGTCTGGATTGGAAATTACACTCTAATTTTGCCTCTTCAATCTGTTTCCAGTATATTGAATTATTGACTGTGAAAAGCGTGCCTGGTTTGGGAATTACACTTATAGCCTCTATTTTTATTTTTTAATATAACGCCTCTATTTTTTCAATTCAGATAAACTCGGCCACACATTTTAAGAAATCATATCTGAACAAGAATTTAATTAAGGAAGCTCTTTTGTATCAACATAAATCATATAATTTAGCCATTAAACTCCTTAATTAATGTGTTCAATATAGTATTTGTGGAAGGAGCTGAACAGGGACTGTGATTGTTTATCATTTTAAAACCTGCCCTGCACATTCTGGAAAATGATTATTTTCTTTTTAATCAAAGTTTTTCTTGTTTTAGTTCACGCAATCTGAGCAACAACGTAATTAAGCCTTTCTTTTTTTGTCCCTTCAATGCTGCTGTCCTTGCAGATACATAATTGTGTTCTTCTCAATTTTGCGTCTGAGACACCAGGCTGGTATTGTGACTGATGAGATGCTGTCTATGCCAAAAACTCCATTTCTTGCTGTTGGCTTATTGGAGGCTCTTGGAGCTGCAACTGGGATGGCAGCTGGAGGTGCATAATTTTGTTCTCATTATTTATGATTCTACTATAGTCTCTAGAGACAAGTTGCAAGGTCTAATAAGTGATGACAGGATGTCACTCTGCACTATCTCATACATCATGTCTCACGTTTTTAATAAGATACTATTTGTTGTTGTACTGTCTGATTCATCTCGTACTTAATATAGAAATTATCCTTCCAACCTCGGAAATGGAAATCATGGGAAAACAACTCCCCATCCAAGTTACAATTAGAGTTAACTTTTTCTTCTAGTCGGGATAATCACCTATCCTTTTTCATGCATCAACTCGTCCACAATGCTTATCTGGAAATTTCAAGTTATATGCATAATTCAAACATGCTTAGAAATCTGACTCTTGGATTTTTCATTTTTAAAGATTTAATGTAGCCTCTATACTTTTGTTACTTCTTTCGCATCTAATTCAATCGTCTGTTTGTTCCCTTGTCTGCTCTTATTAAACTTACACCTCATATATTCTATTTAGTCTTACTTAATTTAAATCCTTTAAACTCTAAGGCTTGCCTCCACATCTCGAGTTTTGAGTTAAGTTCTTATATTGTTCTCATGGTTACTGGAAAATATAAATGTATTCACGATTACACTAACTTCTCACACATACTATTTGTTGCTTTCTTGGATCAGCGGTTCTTTCTGGTGCATCTATACCTATTTTGTCTCAGGTAAGAAATATGCAGTGTTTAGTTGCTCGTCACCTAGCCTAGCATCGTTTAATTTTTGTTATTTTTTTAATCGTACCAATTGCAATCATATGAAGATGCAAAAACCAAAGCACCAGCTTTTGGGTTGATTAATTGGCATAATCAAGATGAAAGTTACAATTTGTAGGACTATCTTCATATTGTGAAATCAAAATGTGTGAGATAACTAGGAAACATGTCTCTTCCCCTTTAGCTGAAAAGTCTATTGATGGCTTCTTTATATGTGATTAATTGGCCAAGTCAACCTAATGAAGGGTTTATAATCAATGGTGACCGGCCAACCTGAATACTATATACCCCATCAGAACTGAATTAGTGAATTAAATGCTATAATCATAACATTTGAAGTTTTTGATTGGGTAGAAGATATGGCTTGAAAGTGATATGTTCTCAAGTTTAGTGGAGACAGAAACCGTCTTATTGTATATCTTTATAAAATTTGATTAGTAGAATATGCATGCATCCCATGAAGACTTGAACTATCTAGCTACCGTTATTTTTGGATAGGTTAATATCAAAAGCATATTGATTTACCTTTGCTCCCTACTTTTTTTTTTTGCAGAGCTTTCTTGTGTGGCAAATCATTCTGTCAATTGTCTTTCTGCACAGGAGATATAAAATCAATCAATTACTTGGATGCTTTCTTGTGGCCATCGGTGTAGTTGTAACTGTAGTGAGGTAAAAGAATTTCCATTGATATCAAACTGTTACATTTGACAGTTTTTTCCCTCCCTCTTTAAAGACTCGTGTAGTTTACGAGCCATAGGAGTAAGTGTCAGAGGAGGGGTTAAGGTTCGCCCTTTGAGGCTCCAGTTTATAGGTTACAAACAATCATAGAACTGGATTAAATGTTTCGAGCAGTCATATGTTTGTTCTAATTGTTTCTACGATTTTTTTGGTATAAAATCCTGAGATTCAATTGCCTTCTCATGCTGCAGTGGTTCTGGTGCCGGTCATTCATTAACGGAAGCTGGTATATTTTGGAGTCTTCTAATGATAGTTTCTTTTATGTTCCAAGCTGCTGATACGGTCCTGAAGGTTGACTTTCTGTATAATAGCTTCCCTTTTCCAGATTTATGGGCACTATTAGTTTTTTGTATCGTTTCTTTCCTGCCTCTGATCTTTCGACATCTCTGTTATTTGTAGGAAACTATATTCCTGAATGCTGGTCGCCGATTGAAGGTACATGTTAAGCCTTGCTCATTCCTATATATATTGTATTGATGGTGCCAACTTCGATGAAATTATTATTTTATACTTATTTGATTCGGAAGCGTCTATGTCCTTCACATTGGTTGTGATTTGTCACAACTGTGGGATCACAGGTCAGGGAAAAAGGGTGGACATATGAAAATGGGACTTCGCAACTGTGGGAAAATTTTACAAAATGTTCATCATCTTTCACATTTATGTCATTTATGTTAAATTTCTGTTTCAAACAAATTAAATGGAATAGCGTAAATGGTACATTTGCATTTCATATAAGCTTGGCCATGTGCTTGAACTAGATCCATTTTTACTTGTATATACACATACTCATGTGCATAAACATACATATTATGTCTACAAGCTAGCAATGTTGCTAAGATTGTTCTACTCCACTGATTGCAGGGTGGTTCAGTAGATTTATTTGTGGTGAATTCCTATGGATCTGCTTTCCAAGTAGGTGGCGACCTGCATACCTTGATGGTCATAGATATAGTTCACCTATCAAAGTTGTTATTTCAACTTGAATGTTAAGCCCAAACTGTTAATACCTATGTTTATTGCAGGCACTGTTTGTATGCCTCTTATTACCTTTTATGTCGAAGTTATGGGGTATTCCGTTTAGTCAATTGCCAACCTATCTTAAAGATGGCGCAGCTTGCTTTCTGAACATTGGTACCTTAACAAGTGGTAAGCTTTTCTACATAAATAGTTCATTACCCTTGATATTTCACTGGCACATCTTTTTTCAAGTTCTTAGATAGCACAGCTGGACTAACACCATAAAACTTGTATCGAGTAAATTCAAAAATTAATGTAAACTTATTCCTTACGCACACTTACCGCCTGGACAATTAGACATCCAACCCGTAATCGCAATGACCCAGTCCATTGCATGCTCATATCAAAAAATTGGACTATGTGAAGCTACTACATTAGGGAATATCACAATTTGAAAATAAAGTGGCCCTGCTGCTGCTATAGTTATTATATAACAGGGGTGGGGGTTATGCATTTCCAACACTACAAAATCTTGTGACAGATGTGTTATTGAACCTATATGTAATATATAGAAAAGTAACTTATTCAATAAGCAATGATGGTGAAAATATATAAGGATAGCTTGTTTGACTTAGTAGAGTCCAACCCACCCTACAACTTGCTCAGCTAATCAAGTATGAAAAGAAGTCTCTCTTGGTATTGGATAAATTCCCTGGCATACACACACAAGGCATATATGTACACAAACACAAGTTAGCACTACTCTCGTATCCTGGCCTTTTTATTCGAGTTATCAATTTAATTTCTTTACATTCATCTGGTGCAGGATGTGATGGTGCACCAATGCTACCTTTGTTGTTTGTTATTGTCAACATGGCTTTTAACATATCCTTGCTGCATCTCCTCAAGATCTCTTCTGCTGTAGTTTCTTCCCTTGCATCCACCATTTCAGGTATGTCGTTTGCATGTTCAAAGTAATCTTTATATACAGGTCAATGAGCATACTGATTACTGCCCAATGGACGAGAAGCAAATGCAGTACCCAATCTTACGACTTTGACTCATGCTCTGCAATCCTATATATTTGAATGAAAATCCGGCCCATGTTTCATAGGTGAACATGAATTCTCCATAAATGTCTTCAGGAAAAAATGTGCAGCGTGCATAATAACATCTTGCAATATCTACTCTCAACTTTGAGACACTTCGGTTAGTTGCTAGCCAGACAGTTTTTGCAAACTGGGAGACACTCATTGACCTTGAGTCAGCTAGAAAGGAATGGAGACTGGAATTCATTGAATTTTTAAACCTGAGCCTTTGAAATATATTACATGAGTTTTGAAACCCATTTCTGGAGTCCAAAAAACCTTTCTGTTGTTCTGCAGCAAGAAGAAAACGTAATGTTTGCTACGTAGAAATCCATAAAATGCCGGTGTTATACGAGCATATTTGTTCAACACTTCGTTTACTGGTTTGTACTTAGTTCTATAAATGATGGATTGTTGTTGTCTTGGTTTTTGCATGGCAGTGCCAATATCAGTGTTTGCATTCACGCTGCCTCTACCATATCTTGGAGTTGCATCCTCCCTTCCTTCAGGTTTTATTACAGGAGCTATCATCCTTGTTTTGGGTTTGCTCATATATACTTGGACGCCTAACGGAGGTCCTCCAACCAATGTTTCCCTAGCATCGCCAAGCTGAGAATATAATCATCAGTTGCCATTTTCAAGCGCAGTCGATGATGAAGGCGACTCTTCTTTTATGCGAGTAGTCATGAACAAGAATGTTGTAACAGTGATTGATTTTGCAGCTGTTGTTCCATGTTGTAATTGTAGACTGTATTTCTAGTGTTCAAGCAGAGAGAAACCAAGGCATAATTTTTCTGCCATTGAAGGCTCAGGTCATAATGTGGAGTGACCTGTGTACAAACAGAATGCACCTGAATTTGTTCCTCGGAAAAAATAAAAAGGGGAGGAGTAATAAAAGTCACGGTGCTTTGATTTTTGAGAGCAATTGTAGGCTGATAGACTATAATCATTAAATTCAAGAGTTATCATGTACATTCTCTTTTTTTCTTTTTTTAAATAATAAATTGGTGTCTTCTCTTCTAATATTTTCCAACAAACTCTCTTTAATACAGTAACACCTGCGGATGATCATCCTATGATCTCTCTCTAATAGTTAACGCCTTCGTGTGCAGATCTGCTGCATCTGCATCTGCAGAAGAACTGAAGTCTGATGAAGAAGCAGTGAAGGGAAAAAAAAAGGACAGGTCTGAATATGACGAAGAAGACGACAAGAAGTGAAGACTCCGGCCCAATCCGTTTGGATCTCTAGCCCACCTCACAAGCCGTGCTGGGCCTGGTGAGCTGGATATCCCAGCCCAGCCCGTGTCCAAACCCTTATGTCAGAAAGTTTATGGAATCTGTTCTGTGACAATTAACGGTTGGTCCTTCAAAAAGCCAACTACCAAAGAGAGAGAAATTCTTCTTTTTTCCCCGCCAAATCCTCTGAACCTTTGTCTTGAAATGGTATGCCCTCACAGCTCAAGAGAATGACTCTCTCAACCCAATTTAGATACGCTTTAATCCTACAATCCCTCACAATCAATCCTCCCCAAATTTCAAACACCCAAACCCACTCTGTTTCCTATTCTTTCCCATCATTTTTCCTCCAATGTCATTCTCTCTTCATTCAACACCACCCAATTCACTCAAAACTCTCCCTCCTCCTCCTCCTCAATTCTTCCATTCTCCCTCTCCCTCCTCCCTTGTGCAATAATGGGCAATTGTTGCTCTCGAGGCAACACCGCCACCAATGAAGATAAGGGAGAAGGAGAAGCTGCACCAGTGAATTCTCCTCATAAAGGCAACAATGCTGCTGCCACCACCCCTGAAGCTTCTGCAGCGAAACCTGCTCCTCCTTCTCCTTCCCCTGGTACATCCTCCAAGCCTGCCAAGACTGCCCCTATCGGCCCCGTCTTAGGCCGGCCAATGGAGGATGTGAAATCAATTTATTCCATTGGGAAGGAGTTGGGTAGAGGACAATTTGGGGTAACCCATTTGTGTACTAAGAAGAGTACTGGTGAGCAACTTGCTTGCAAGACGATCGCGAAGAGGAAGCTTGTGAATAAGGAGGATATTGAGGATGTTAGGAGGGAGGTTCAGATAATGCACCATTTGACAGGACAGCCTAATATAGTGGAACTTAAAGGTGCTTATGAGGATAAGCATTCTGTCCATTTGGTGATGGAGTTGTGTGCAGGAGGAGAGCTTTTTGACAGGATTATTGCTAAAGGCCATTATACAGAACGCGCTGCAGCATCGCTGCTCAGGACGATTGTCCAGATTATTCATACCTGTCATTCCATGGGAGTCATTCATAGAGATCTCAAGCCGGAGAATTTCCTCTTGTTGAATAAAAATGAAAATTCACCTCTCAAGGCCACTGACTTTGGTCTCTCTGTGTTTTACAAGCCAGGTTTGATTCTTTTTCCCCTATTTTTATCTACCAAAGAAAATCATGGATCCTGAATCATTGTTTTGCCAACAGGAGATGTATTCAAAGACATCGTTGGTAGCGCATATTACATTGCACCTGAAGTCCTGAAGAGGAAATATGGACCAGAAGCTGATATATGGAGTATTGGGGTCATGCTTTATATCCTTCTATCTGGGGTTCCTCCATTTTGGGCCGGTATGTCATTTCCTTCTCCTTTCTTTTCCATGAGATTACTGTATATATAGCTAGAATGAAAGATCGGTGTATGATATTTGGAAACTAAGAAGAGAGAATTGGGTTAACAGAATCGGAGAACGGGATATTCAATGCTATTCTACGAGGAAGTGTTGATTTTACAAGTGATCCGTGGCCCTCGATTTCTCCTCAAGCAAAGGATCTTGTAAAGAAGATGCTGAATACAGACCCCAAGATGAGGTTGACAGCTCAACAAGTTCTAAGTGAGTTTCTGCTCAAGATTTCAGTTTGCAAAAATTTATCAGCATAGTATGACTATGAATTTCGAGCAATAGAGCAAAATCATTAGCCAAATTTGTTGATCATGAAGTTTTCTTGTTTGTTGACCAGCTCATCCATGGATTAAGGAGGATGGAGAAGCACCGGATACTCCTCTTGACAATGCAGTATTGTCTAGGCTCAAACAATTCAAAGCAATGAATCAGTTCAAGAAGGTGGCTCTTCGGGTACGAATTCATAAAACCAACACCAAAATGTTTACTGATAAGCCATCCATAATAATGATCTTGATCTTTATATCAAGAGTTTGACATATAAAGTTGATATAGGTTATAGCCGGGTGCCTATCAGAGGAAGAGATCATGGGATTGAAGGAGATGTTCAAGGGCATAGACACTGATAACAGCGGTACTATAACACTAGAAGAGCTCAAACATGGACTTGCTAAGCAGGGCACAAAACTCTCCGAATTCGAAGTGAAGCAATTAATGGAAGCTGTAAGTTTTTTCTTTGACTTAAAACCAAAGATGATCAGTTAACAATTCCAAAGTTTGTTATTAATCAAACATCGTCTGTTGGATTTTTTTCTTCCCTTTTATAGGCAGATGCAGATGGTAATGGAACCATAGATTACGACGAGTTCATCACCGCTACGATGCATATGAACCGAATAGACAGAGAGGAACATCTGTACACCGCCTTCCAACACTTTGATAAAGACAACAGCGGGTACCAATTAATCTTCTTTAACAAAAATTCTGCATATATAGATACACAAGAACTGGTTTTTAGTTACTCACAAGTGATATACATACATACATATATATATATATATATATATATATATATGTACTTATATGCAGATACATTACAACTGAAGAGCTTGAGCAAGCACTCCGCGAATATGGTATGCATGATGGAAGAGACATCAAGGAAATCGTTTCAGAAGTTGACAACGATAATGTAAACATCAAACATGATAGATAACTTCAATCTTCTGCTAACTTAATTGCCTGTAAATCAGATGGAATAATAACTGCTGCAATTGCTTGCAGGATGGCCGGATAAACTACGATGAATTTGTGGCAATGATGAGGAAAGGAACCCAAGAAACAAATCCAAAGAAGCGGCGTGATGTGTTTGTTTGATTAAACTGGTTTTAGTACATTGTGGGGGGAAAAACAGTAAGAAAACAAGATCGTCCATGGTGTAATTTGATCATGTACATTAATATTTGTTAGAAAGTGGAGTATCTGGGAGAGGAAACAGATGGATTAACAAGAATTGAAGCTTATATGCATTGTAATCCAATGAGTGCTCGTGTGTTTTTACTAATATTTGCTTTGGGTTATCCAATTCCAAGACTGGTTTTGTTCTTCTTGGCCGTCTTAGTGTGGTAGGGACATGAGTTTCCATATAAAATCCAAACCATGTGGTATATTTAAAAAAAATATCGTTCGTTTTGGATTTATCGATTCCGTAAATACATTGTTTCCACACAACTTTATTAGTGGGTAACTAGGCTAGTGGGCGGGCTTGGTTTCAGGTAAAAACAATTGGGTCAGGCCAAGTTCAGAAAGTCGGCCCGTTTATGCCAGTCCGGGCTTGGGCAGCGTATAATATTTTCCTGGATCTCAAATTCAACGGTTTCTGGGTTCCAAGGCCCATGGTTAGACTAGAGAGTTCTGTTTCGATGTCCTTGAGTTCAGTTCAGTTCAGTTCTTCACCTGAAGATAAATTTCAGTTTCTTCAATCAATTATATGGGACCTAACCATATAACCTACAAGGAATAAGTAGTTATTATCCTCATAACCTGCGATGTTACATATGATATGATACGTGATGGTGTGGACCAAGGCATGCATGCATGCATCCATTCATATCACGTTTGGAAATTAAGCAAGCAACAGTGAACAGAGCATGTGGAAGTTGGTAGAGAGGACGTGGATGATTGATCTCTACAAGTCAAATATATCAAAAGTCAGTCGGTTGTTAGTGAACATTTATTTCGTTTCTTGATTGCAAAGTAGAAAGCCCATGAAGTACAGTATTGCATCTGCTTCTGCATGCATGATTGACACAATAAGTGTGCATGGTTGAATAGGTTCTTTGTCTTTTGTCCTAATTATGATTAATCTTTCTCACTTCTTAGAATATATAGTAGGCAGGCATCCAGATAAAATGTAGTAACCGGGAGAAGCTATCGAGTGGCGAATGGGTTCAAGGCTCTAAATCTCACATTGTTCAATA
The DNA here is from genome assembly GCF_013401445.1 of Tripterygium wilfordii. NCBI lineage: Eukaryota > Viridiplantae > Streptophyta > Magnoliopsida > Celastrales > Celastraceae > Tripterygium > Tripterygium wilfordii. The sequence goes on along the minus strand of NC_052253.1, from coordinate 12,124,598 downwards.
AAGAAAGAAGTGGAGTGCATAATATAGTAGGTTAAATTTCTAACTTAATAACAAGCGTTTTAATTTCCTAGGTTCAAACCAGTATGGGTTAATGCTGAGTATAGGAAGATAAGTTGTATAAACCAATATAGACTTATTCAAAGCGGACAAATTGTTACTAACAAAAAATAACGGGCTGCTATAGGCCCATACGAACAAATCCGTGCAGGCCGGCTAGTATGGGCAGACCAAAGCGGACTGTTGTAGAAAACGTTCAACTTGATGAGGACCTTTTTTGGTTCTGCTATCTATCTGTGTTATCAACAATGCTTTACACACAAGCTACCAACAGTACTGAATTGCAAAAGAAGATTTTTATTTCCTAGAAACAAAGCAATCCACAATCACAGAGACAAGTAACTCAAAATTCACCAATCAATACAATAAAACTGGAATTTTTATTCTGAAGAAATAAGGCAGAGGAATACTCTTCACTATGCCAAAAGAGACTTAAAAAAAAGAATAACACCAACATCGATTCATTGAAACAACAAATCTTGATAGAAATCACACATAATTTCATGACTTTATATAGGAGCTAGGCATAGGCACTAATAGCAAGTCTTGGTGTGACCATGGCAGAGAGTGGCACTGCCCTCTGCAGTGCAAGCCCAAATGCCTCATCCATGTTAAGCTGATGAACCCCATTAGGCAGTTTCCAGTCAAAAGAGTGCACTAATGTCCCCAAAATGTACTCCACCAACACAATCCCCATTCTAAACCCAGCACAAATCCTTCTACCTGCACCAAATGGGATCAACTCGAAATCGTTCCCTCGAGGTTCGATTTTGGCATTCTTGCCACTCATGAATCTCTCTGGATTGAACTCTAGAGGGTTTTCCCACACCTCGGGGTCCCGGCCTATTGCCCAAATGTTGACACTAAGTCTAGTGTTCTTGGGTATGTAGTACCCATTAACCTCACAAGCTTCAATTGAAATCCTTGGCAAGCCTAGTGGTGCTGATGGGTGTTTGCGAAAAGTTTCTTTGCATATTGCTTGCAAGTATTGGAGTTTTGGGATGTCAGATTCCTGGAGTCTCCGGTCGCGACCGATGACCCTATCCATCTCTTCGTGTGCCTTCTTTAGGATGCTAGGGTTTTTCATCATCTCTGCTAGTGACCATTCTATTGTACTTAATGAGGTATCAGTACCTGCTGTGAAAAGATTCTAACACCCCCACAAAAAACAAAAAAAAAATCAGTCAAAATATAACATTAAATACAATAAGAAAATATCCCACCCGGACGAGAGCCTTTGCAGTAGAAGCCACTGCAGTGACCATCAATGACATCTAGTATGCCTACCAAATTAATATAAATATAATAAATAGATATATAGGAGTTAAAAGTAGAGATTTATACCAAAAGTAGCGCCTTAATATTGGTAATACTAAGCCTTTCTCCTTCAGAATTTTCCATATTCGCCATGACGACATCAAGAAAATCTGGTTTCCCTTTACGTTCATGAGTTGTAGCCATATGTTCCTCCATCATCTTTGTCAAGACCACATCAAATTTCTTGTGCAACTTCTTCATTCCCTTCTCGATCCCTTGTAAATCCATCCACGCTATCGACGGTATAAAGTCCCCGACGTTGAAAAGCCCGGCACTCTTCAGCAGCTCCACCACCATGTCCTTGAATTCATTGGATTCCGAGCCCTTCGTCGCGAAAACTCGCCGGCTAAGGATCACTTGTCCGATCATGTTAGCCGTTGTGTATGTCAACATTTCAGGCACAACAACACCTTCACCTCTTTTACTGGACTCGCACATGGCCCGAATCATATGGCCCAACTCTAAATTTCGGACCTGGGCCCAATCTTCTATGGCCTTGCCGGCCAACATGTGTAGGTTACTCAGCTTTCGCAACAGTTTCCATCTCAGCCCATAATCCGCAAAGATCATGTCTTGGGCGTTATAGGCCAAGTGGGTCGCACCGGCGTTAGGGGGCCGGTTCGAGAAGTTGAGGTCCAGGGTCTTAAGGAAGGCTCGGGCCGTGTCAGGAGTCGAGGCCACGACCATATTACAAGTGCCCATTTTGAGGTACATTACTGGACCATATTTTTTGGCCATTTGGGCTAGTGTGACATGGGGCATGGAGCCAAGGAGTGGAAGAGCACCGATTACGGGCCAACCTTTTGGGCCCGGCGGAAGCGGCCGTGGCGATTTCTGGAGGAGTGATCGGATGATGAGGCGGGTGAGGTAGAAGACGGCGGCCGCCACGGCCATCTCACGGAGGAGGAATTTGTCTAGCAATGCTGCCATGATGAGGTGAAAATTAATGACATCAATTCTTTTGGGTAGTGGTGGTTATGTGGGAATGAAATTGATGTATAATGTATGTATATATAAGGATATATTGATGGGTTAACAATGTAGTAGTTAGGTTCCTGGGCACGTGACGTTGCTTCCCAGCTAGCCATTGATCACTTGCTGGTCTTGTAGGAGACATGTAATTACAAAATTTGCAGTCCTATACATGCAGTAAAGGAAGTGTGTGTGTGTGTGTGTCTACATATATATATATATATATATAGAGAGAGAGAGAGAGAGAGAATAAGCGTTAACTCAAGAGGCATTTACTTCAGTTTAATTGGCATAGAGAAGTTCATTTTGTAACCGTTTTTCGATATGTTATCCTTCAAGAATTGTTTCCTATTTCTTGCTGTGTTGCCTAAAAAAAATTTCCGAACAAAGGAATAAATATGAAACTTAATTAATTCTATGAAAAGTAATGGTACAAAACTTTTGTGTTCATATGTGGATTTTGGCCGAATTTATCTTGTTGTTAGATGAAAAACTTCTATACGCTCGAGTTTAATGGTCTGAACTTAGCCGCATGATAGATGTTCAAAAGACAAATTTGCATGTATAGTGTCATTCTCTGTTTTTTTTAAAAAAATAAATAGTTTTTACTAGATTAAAAATGAAACTCTCATATTTATAGCTGATTATGACCAAAACATTTTAGGAAAAATGATCAAATAGGGCAATGTATTGAATTTAGTTTCTAATTCTTTCTATGGGAAATCAATTGTTACTAATAAAGGCTAAATAAAGGGAAAATATATATAAATTAAATCCGATTAGAAATATTGGTAAGTGTTATTATTATTATTATTATTATTATTATATATGATACTTTTGCTATAAATTGTGCGAATGTTAGGTGATAAGGTACGTAGAGAAATTGGTTTTATACGAATTAATTAACAAACTAGTAATTAATTAGTTAATGACTAACTAATTAAGTGATTAATGATAAAAATATCAAATTAAGTCGGGTCACATCACGTGCACATCACCACATCAACCTACAACAAATTGAAATTCCTCTATATCTACGATAGTTTTTAAAACCGTACCATGCGCCAAACCGTCTAGGTCAAAGGTTCAAGGTTTTTAAGGTTCAACCGATACGATGAAGGTTGAACCATTTGTTTATAATACACAATATATTAATAAATATTTATGTATATAGTATATCTTATACATCATATACTACCAAAGTACCAATATACAATTGTGCCAAAACAAAGCATGGGCCTTCCCTTACAATTTTCAGCCTCTTAAGCAATCAAGTCATGCATATATCAGCCCACAGTCTCCTTTGGGCTCAATATCATTATTAGCCCATATTTTGCTTTGGGCTCATCCAACACAAAAAAGTGATAATTATCATTTAAACAAGAAATGTGGACCGGTACACTAGATTGTACTTATTTATAAAAAGATACAACCACTAAAACATCATTTTAAAAAAGTCCAATGAGGACCTACTTTTACCAAAATAACCTCATATTTCATTTTCTCTCCCACAAAACCTTCCTCGTCACACCACGATTTTCTCTCTCCACGAATTGTAAAAAACTATCGATTTTCGAACCTTAAAACCTCCATTTTCAGAGATTTCAATCCATAATGACGCTTCTTTCTCAATCTCGAGTGATACTATACTGATTTTCTGGAAAATGGTTAGCATATCACATACCCAAAGCTTTTTCGATTAATGGATACTTTGGTGATATTATCTGAAATTTGTGCACCGAAAACCTTTGTTCGTTTTCAAATCATGTTTATATGTCTTGATTTTTGAAAATTTTGGTTAATTTCTGGTACATTTGCTAGTTAGGGTTTGTTGGAATCTGTTAGGCTTTTGATACAATACTGATACTTTTGTGCATTTGAGGCTTTCACGTGGTTAATTTTCATCTATTTTCCTTCAATATTTTCGAATTTTGATTTGAATAATATTGTTTCTGGTGCAGAAACTACTTTTTTTAAAAAAAAATTTGGTAAACTGATACTATAGTGAAAATTTTATAATTGCAGCAAATGATTGATACTATAGTGATACTAAATGTGTATTTCATTAAATTGATATCAACAATCAATTTGTGGGAATGTAAGTGGTTGAGGGATTTTTGGCTTGCTTACTGGTGAATTTTAGTGCAGATATGACATTTTTCTTTGGTGTTTTATTGAACTGATACAATAGTGATACTTTTAAACAAAAGATCCAATTTAGTGTTCACTTTCTATATTTTCCTTATAAAATGATGATATAAATGTTGGAATGTAAATTTGATTGCATTACATGTCTTTATGGTTCAATGATATCATTTTAGTGGATTTTTTGTGTTGGTGATAATATAGTGATACTATAGTGATATATCTCTGCATCTATAAATGTTTTTCCAGAACGAGTAAGAGAGGTAACCAAGGAAAGAAAATCAAGAAAGGAAAAGTAATTAGGAAGAGGAATAATGCATACTGGTTCAATTGTATTATTTTAGTGGATTTTTGGTCTTGGTGATACTATAGTGATACATTTCTGCAACTGTAAATGTTTTTCCAGAACGAAGGTACAAACCAGACAGAGCAAGGAAGGAGAGAAGAGAGAACGAAGCACAGTCCAGATTGAGCAACGAAGCATAGTCCAGATCTGCCAAAAATGGAGACAAGAGCAACTCGATGCAGTCCAGATCTAGCAACGAAGAAGAACGCGATGAAGAGAGGAGAAGCTCGGCCAAAAACGGAGAAGAAGGCAACGAAGAACAATTTAGATCGAGAACCACAAGAAGAAGAATGAGGAGGAGGAGGAGGAGGAGAGAAAGAATGAGATAACTTTTAGTAGAGAAGAAAGAGAGAAAGAGGGGACACACTGAAATTGGATAGTTGGAGGGAGGAGAGAAGAAGAAGGGTATTGTAGGCATAAACAAAAAAATATTTTAAGTCAGATGACCAAATTACCCTTAAATTGCATTTTTTTACAATTTTAAAAAGACTCATGACCTTTTTACAATTAAGTTGTCCAAAGTGCTCTTTATACCAATTGTCTATTTAAACAATATTTTTCTTCAACTAATAAATGTCTAAATCAACACCACACCAGGTCAAATATCTCTCTGTTTCACATTATCCTTCTCTCTCTGACTCGCTTGACGACCTTCTTTCTTGAAACCACGATCTACCACTTAACCGTTGATCTTCGTAAAATGATGGATCTGGATCATCAGGTCGGGCCAACTCCGATTCCAAGGGGTTCAATTTCGCTTCTGATGATATTCTCTGTTCTTATGAAGAGTATAATAGTAATTAGGCTTCAGGACACCTTCAACGAAGACCACACATCTTGGTTTTTATGTTGGGGTTTTGAAGTACTACATCTGCTTCTGCATCCATGATTGACACAATAAGTGCATGGTTGAATAGGTCCTTTGTCTTTTGTCCTAATTAGGATTAATCTTTCTCACTACTTAGGCTATATAGTAGGCAAGCATCCAGATAAAATGTAGTAACCGGCTCGAGTTACACTCTCCAGTGTCAAGTTTGGTAGTGTTCGACAAGCTATCGAGTGACGAATGGGTTCAATGCTCTAAATCCCACCTCGTTCAATAAGAAAAGAAGTGAAGTGCATAATATAATATGTTAAATTTCTGATTTAGTAACAAGCGTCTTAATTTCCTAGGTTCAAACCAGTATGGGCTAATGCTGAGTTTAGGAAGATAAAATCGTGCAAACCAATATAGATTGATCCAAAGCGGACAAAGTGTTACTAGCAGGGAATAACGGGCTGCTATAGGCCCAGACAAACAAATCCGTGCAGGCCGGCTAGTATGGGCAGACCAAAGCGGACTGAGGACCTTTTTTGGTTCTGCTATCTATCTGTGTTATCTACAATGCTTTACACACACGCTACCAACAATACTGAGTTGCAAAAGAAGATTAGAATTTTTGGAGGCCGATACACTAGATTGTAATTAATTGTAAAAAGGTACAACCACTAAAACATCATTTTAAAAAAGTACATTGGGGACTAGCTTTTATCAAAATAACCTCAAATTTGATTTTCTCTCTCCACGAACTGCGATACAATAGTGATACTTTTAAACAGAAGATCCAATTTAGTGTTCAATTTATATCTTTTGCTCACAAAATGATGATACAAATGTTGGAATGTAAATTTGATTGCATTACATGTCTTTCTGGTTCAATTATATCATTTTAGTAGATTTTTGGTGTTGGTGATACTATAGTGATACATCTCTGCAGCTGTAAATGTTTGTCCAGAATGAGCAAGAGAGGTACAAACCAGACAGAACGAGGAAGGAGAGAAGAGAGAACAAAGCACATCCTAGATTGAGCAACGAAGCATAGTCCAGATCTTCAAAAAACGGAGACAAGAGCAACTTGACGCAGTCCAGATCGAGCAACGAAGAAGAATGCGATGAAGAGAGGAGAAGCTCGGCCAAAAAGGGAAAAGAAGGCAACGAAGAATAATTCAGATCGAGAATCAGAAGAAGAAGGAGATAGCTTTTAGTGGAGGAGAATGAGAGAAAGAAATGACACACTGGAGTTGGATAGTTGGAGGGAGAAGAAAAGAAGAAGAATGGTATTATAGGTATAGACGAAAAAATGTCTTAAGCCAGATGACCAAATTACCCTTAAATTGCATTTTTTTTATAATTTTAAAAATGTTCATGACCTTTTTATAATTAAGTTGTCCAAAGTGCTCTTAGTGTCAATTATCTGAAAAATGGGTTTTTATTTCTTAGAAAAAAACAATCCACAATCACAGAGACAAGTAACTCAAAATTCACCAATCAATACAATAAAACTGGAATTTTTTATTCTGAAGAAAGAAGGCACATGAATACTCTTCACTATGCCAAAAGAGACATAAAAAGAAAATAACACCAACATCGATTCATTGAAACAACAAATCTTGGTAGAAATCACACACAATTTCATGACTTTATATAGGAGCTAGGCATAGGCACTAATAGCAAGTCTTGGTGTGACCATGGCAGAGAGTGGCACTGCCTTCTGCAGTGCAAGCCCAAATGCCTCATCCATGTTAAGCTGATGAACCCCATTAGGCAGTTTCCAGTCAAAAGAGTGCACTAATGTCCCCAAAATGTACTCCACCAACACAATCCCCATTCTAAACCCAGCACAAATCCTTCTGCCTGCACCAAATGGGATCAACTCAAAATCGTTCCCTCGAGGATCAATTTTGGCATTCTTGCCACTCATGAATCTCTCTGGATTGAACTCTAGAGGGTTTTCCCAGACCTCGGGGTCCCGGCCTATTGCCCAAATGTTGACACTAAGTCTAGTGTTCTTGGGTATGTAGTATCCATTAACTTCACAAGCTTCAATTGAAATCCTTGGCACGCCTAGTGGTCCTATTGGGTGTTTGCGAAATGTTTCTTTGCATATTGCTTGCAAGTATTGGAGTTTTGGGATGTCAGATTCCTGCAGTCTTCGGTCGCGACCGATGACCCGATCCATCTCTTCATGTACCTTCTTTAGGATGCTAGGGTTTTTCATCATCTCTGCTAGTGACCATTCTATTGTGCTTGATGAGGTATCAGTACCTGCTATGAAAAGATCCTAACACCCCACAAAAAACACACAGAAATCAGTCAAAATATAACACTAAATAAAACGAGAAAATATCCCACCGGGATAAGAGCCATTGTAGTATAAGTCACTACAGTGGCCATCACAAACATCTAGTCTGTCTACCAAATTAAAAAAATTATGTAGACGCCAGACTAATAAAACAGACGGAATATCTATGATTAAAACTGCTAAGAAACTACGTTAAGTTTTATTGCTGGCCCCTTGACCCTGTCCCACCTATCCATTATTTCTTTATCCAAGTCCTTTATCACATTGTCTAAAGAAGTAGACATTTAAACTACTTTGTTTCGAATATATTAACATCAAACACCACAAATTACTGAACGAATGCTGCATATATATATATATATATATATATATATATATATATATATATATATATATATATAGGAGTTAAAGTAGAGATTTATACCAAAAGTAGTGCCTTAATATTGGTAATACTAAGCCTTTCTTCTTCAGAATTTTCCATATTCGCCATGACAACATCAAGAAAATCTGGTTTCCCTTTACGTTCATGAGTTGTAGCCATATGTTCCTCCATCATCTTTGTCAAGACCACATCAAATTTCTTGTGCAACTTCTTCATTCCCTTCTCGATCCCTTGTAAATCCATCCACGCTATCGACGGTATAAAGTCCCCGACGTTGAAAAACCCGGAGCTCTTCACCAGCTCCACCACCATGTCCTTGAATTCATTGGATTCCGAGCCCTTCGTCGTGAAAACTTGCCGGCTAAGGATCACTTGTCCGATCATGTTAACCGTGGTGTATGCCAACATTTCAGGCACAACAACAGCTTCACCTCTCTTACTGGACTCGCACATGGCCCGAATCATATGGCCCAACTCTATATTCCGGACCTGGGCCGAATCTTCCAGGGCCTTGCCGGCCAACATGTGTAGGTTACTCAGCTTTCGCAACAGTTTCCATCTCGGCCCATAATCCGCAAAGGTCATGTCTTGGGCGTTGTAGGCCAAGTGGGTCGCAGTGGCGTTAAGGGGCCTATTCGAGAAGTTGAGGTCAAGGGTCTTAAGGAAGGCTCGGGCCGTGTCAGGAGTCGAGGCCACGACCATATTACAAGTGCCCATTTTGAGGTACATTACTGGACCATATTTTTTGGCCATTTGGGCTAGTGTGACATGGGGCATGGAGCCAAGCAGTGGAAGAGCACCGATTACGGGCCAACCTTTTGGGCCCGGCGGAAGCGGCCGTGGCGATTTCTGGAGGAGTGATCGGATGATGAGGCGGGTGAGGTAGAAGACGGCGGCCGCCACGGCCATCTCACGGAGGAGGAATTTGTCTAGCAATGCTGCCATGATGAGGTGAAAATTAATGACATCAATTCTTTTGGGTAGTGGTGGTTATGTGGGAATGAAATTGATGTATAATGTATGTATATATAAGGATATATTGATGGGTTAACAATGTAGTAGTTAGGTTCCTGGGCACGTGACGTTGCTTCCCAGCTAGCCATTGATCACTTGCTGGTCTTGTAGGAGACATGTAATTACAAAATTTGCAGTTCTATACATGCAGTAAAGGAAGTACTTCCTTTACTGCATGTATAGGACTGCAAATTATATATATATATATAGAGAGAGAGAGAGAGAGAGAGAGATAGAGAATAAGCGTTAACCAAAGAGGCATTTACTTCGGTTTAATTGGCATAGAGAAGAGTTCACTTTATATGAAAAGTAATGGTACAAAACCTTTGTGTTCATGTGTGGATTTTCATCAAATTAATCTTGTTGTTAGATGATAAATTTCTGTGTGCTCGGGTTTGGTGGTCTGAACTCAGATACATAATAGATGTTCAAAAGACAAATTTACATGTATAGTGTCATTCTTCTTCGTTTTTTTAAAAAATAAATAGTTGTGACTAGATTAAAAATGAAACTCTCATATTTATAGCTGATTATGACCAAAACATTTTAGGAAAAATGATCTCATATTTATAGCTGATTATGACCAAAACATTTTAGGAAAAATGATCAAATAGGGCAATGTATCGAATTTAGTTTTTAATTCTTTCTATGGGAAATCACTTGTTACTAATAAAGGCTAAATAAAGGGAAAATATATATAAATTAAATCCGATTAGATTTCAATTTTTCAAAGATATGTGAAATATTGGTAAGTGTTACTATTATTATTATTATTATAAAATATATATGACACTTTTGCTATAAATTGTGCGAATGTTAGGTGATAAGGTACGTAGAGAAATTGGTTTTATACGAATTAATTAACAAACTAGTAATTAATTAGTTAATGACTAACTAATTGAGTGATTAATGATAAAAATACCAAATTAAGTCCGGTCACATCACATACACATCACCACATCTACCTACAACAAATTGAAATTCCTCTATATCTACCATTGTTTTTAAAACCGTACCATGCACCAAACCGTCTAGGTCAAAGGTTCAAGGTTTTAAAGCTTAAATCTGTATGATGAAGGTTGAACCGCTTATTTATAATATACAATATATTAATAAATATTTATGTATATGGTCTATATTATATATCATATACTACCAAAGTATCAATATACAATTGTTCCAAAACAAAGCATGGGCCTTCCCTTACAATTTTCAGCCTCTTAACCTTAAGCAATCAAGTCATGCAAATATCAGCCCACAGTCTCCTTTGGGCTCAATATCATTATTAGCCCACATTCTCCTTTGGGCTCATCCAACACAAAAGTGATAATTATCATTTAAACAATATTTTTCTTCAACTAATAAATGTCTAAATCAACACCACACCAGAGCAAATATCTCTCTGTTTCACATTATCCTTCTCTCTCTGACTCTCTTTACGACCCTCTTTCTTGAAACCACGATCTACTACTGAATCGTTGATCTTCGTACAATGATGGATTTGGATCATCAGGTCGGGCCAATTCCGATTCCAAGGGGTTCAATTTCGCTTTTGATGATATTCTCTGTTCTTATGAAGGGTATAATAGTAATTAGGGTACAGGACACCTTCAACGAAGAACACACATCTTGCTTTTTTTGTTGGGGTTTTGAAGTACTGCATCTTCTGCATGCATGATTGGCACAATAAGTGCATGGTTGAATAGGTCCTTTGTCTTTTGTCCTAATTATGATTAATCTTTCTCACTTCTTAGCATATATAGTAGGCAGGAATCTAGATAAAATGTAGTAACTGGCTCGAGTTACACTCTCCAGTGTCAAGTTTGGTAGTGTTGGACAAGCCATCGAGTGGCGAATGGGTTCAATGCTCTAAATCCCACCTCGTTCAATAAGAAAAGAAGTGAAGTGCATAATATAAGAGGTTAAATTTCTAATTTAGTAACAAACGTTTTAATTTCCTATGTTCAAACCAGTATGGGCTAATGTTGAGTTTAGGAAGATAAAGTCATGCAAACCAATATAGATTGATCCAAAGCGGACAAAGTGTTACTAGTAGGGAATAACGGGCTGCTATAAGCCCAGACAAACAAATCCGTGCAGGCCGGCTAGTATGGGCAGACCAAAGCGGACTGAGGACCTTTTTTGGTTCTGCTATCTATCTGTGTTATCTACAATGCTTTACACACACGCTACCAACAATACTGAATTGCAAAAGAAGATTGAGATTTTTGGAGACCGGTACACTAGATTGTACTTAATTGTAAAAATGTGCAACCACAAAACATCATTTTAAAAAAGTACAATGGGGATTAGCTTTTACCAAAATAACCTCAAATTTGATTTTCTCTCCACAAACTGCGATACACTAGTGATACTTTTAAACAGAAGATCCAATTTAGTGTTCAATTTATATCTTTTGCTCATAAAATGATGATACAAATGTTGAAATGTAAATTTGATTGCATTACATTTCTTTCTGGTTCAATTGTATCATTTTAGTGGATTTTTTATGTTGGTGATACTATAGTGATACATATCTGTAGCTGTAAATGTTTTTCCAGAACGAGCAAGAGAGGTACAAATCAGACAGAGCGAGGAAAGATAGAAGAAAGAACGAAGCACATCCTAGATTGAGCAACGAAGCATAGTCCAGATCTGTAAAAAACGGAGACAAGAGCAACTCGACGCAGTCCAGATCGAGCAACGAAGAAGAATGCGATGAAGGAGGAGAAGCTCGGCCAAAAACGAAATAGAAGGCAACGAAGAACAATTCAGATCAAGAATCAGAAGAAGAAGGAGATAGCTTTTAGTAGAGAAGAATGAGAGAAAGAAATGACACACTGGAGTTGGATAGTTGGAGGGAGAAGAAAAGAAGAAGAAGGGTATTGTAGGTATAGACGAAAAAATGTCTTAAGCCAGATGACCAAATTACTCTTAAATTGTATTTTTTCACAATTTTAAAAATGTTTGTGACCTTTTTACAATTAAGTTGTCCAAAGTGCTCTTAGTGTCAATTGTCTGAAAAATGGGGTTTTTATTTCTTAGAAACAAAACAATCCACAATCACAGAGACAAGTAACTCAAAATTCACCAATCAATAAAATAAAACTAGAATTTTTATTTTGAAGAAAGAAGGCAGAGGAATACTCTTCACTATGCCAAAAGAGACATAAAAAGAAAATAACACCAACATCGATTCATTGAAACAACAAATCTTGGTAGAAATCACACACAATTTCATGACTTTATATAGGAGCTAGGCATAGGCACTAATAGCAAGTCTTGGTGTGATCATGGCAGAGAGTGGCACTGCCTTCTGCAGTACAATCCCAGATGCCTCATCCATGTTAAGCTGATGAACCCCATTAGGCAGTTTCCAGTCAAAAGAGTGCACTAATGTCCCCAAAATGTACTCCACCAACACAATCCCCATTCTAAACCCAGCACAAATCCTTCTGCCTGCACCAAATGGGATCAACTCGAAATCGTTCCCTCGAGGATCGATTTTGGCATTCTTGCCACTCATGAATCTCTCTGGATTGAACTCTAGAGGGTTTTCCCACACCTCGGGGTCCCGACCTATTGCCCAAATGTTGACACTAAGTCTAGTGTTCTTGGGTATGTAGTACCCATTAACTTCACAAGCTTCAATTGAAATCCTTGGCACACCTAGTGGTACTGTTGGGTGTTTGCGAAATGTTTCTTTGCATATTGCTTGCAAGTATTGGAGTTTTGGGATGTCGGATTCTTGCAGTCTCCGGTCACGACCGATGACCCGATCCATCTCTTCATGTGTCTTCTTTAAGATGCTAGGGTTTTTCATCATCTCTGCTAGTGACCATTCTATCGTGCTTAATGAGGTATCAGTACCTGCTATGAAAAAATCCTAACACCCCACAAAAAAACACACAGAAATCAGTCAAAATATAACACTAAATACAATAACAAAATATCCCACCGGGACAAGAGCCCTTGTAGTTTAAGTCACTGCAGTGGCCATCACAAACATCTAGTTTGTCTACCAAATTAAAAAAATTATGTAAACACCACACTAATAAAATAGACGGATTATCTATGATTAAAACTGCTAAGAAACTACATTAAGTTCTATTGCTGGCCCCGTAACCCTGTCCCACCTATCCATTATTTCTTTATCCAAGTCCTTATCACATTGTCTAAAGAAGTAGACATTTAAACTACTTTGTTTCGAATATATTAACATTAAACACCACAAATTATTGAACGAATGCTGCATATATATATATATAGATATATAATAGAGATATATAGGAGTTAAAGTAGAGATTTATACCAAAAGTAGTGCCTTAATATAGGTAATAGTAAGCCTTTCTTCTTCAGAATTTTCCATATTCGCCATGACAACATCAAGAAAATCTGGTTTCCCTTTACGTTCATGAGTTGTAGCCATATGTTCCTCCATCATCTTTGTCAAGACCACATCAAATTTCTTGTGCAACTTCTTCATTCCCTTCTCGATCCCTTGTAAATCCATCCACGCTATCGACGGTATAAAGTCCCCGACGTTGAAAAACCCAGCGCTCTTCACCATCTCCAGCACCATGTCCTTGAAGTCATTGGATTCCGAGCCCTTCGTCTCGAAAACCCGTCGGCTAAGGATCACTTGTCCGATCATGTTAACCGTGGTGTATGCCAACATTTCAGGCATAACAACAATTTCACCTCTCTTACTGGACTCGCACATGGCCCGAATCATATGGCCCAACTCTATATTCCGGACCGGGGCCCAATCTTCCAGGGCCTTGCCTGCCAACACGTGTAGGTTACTCAGCTTTCGCAACAGTTTCCATCTCGGCCCATAATCCGCAAAGGTTATGTCTTGGGCGTTATAGGCCAAGTGGGTCGCAGTGGCGTTAAGGGGCCGGTTCGAGAAGTTGAGGTCCAGGGTCTTGAGGAAGGCTCGGGCCGAGTCTGGAGTCGAGGCCACGACCATATTACAAGTGCCCATTTTGAGGTACATTACTGGACCATATTTTTTGGCCATTTGGGCTAGTGTGACATGGGGCACGGAGCCTAGGAGTGGAAGAGCACCGATTACGGGCCAACCTTTTGGGCCCGGTGGAAGCGGCCGTGGCGATTTCTGGAGGAGTGATCGGATGATGAGGCGGGTGAGGTAGAAGACGGCCGCCGCCACGGCCAGCTCACGGAGGAGGAATTTGTCTAGCAATGCCGCCATGATGAGGTGGAAATTAATGACTTCAATTCTTTTGGGTAGTGGTGGTTATGTGGGAATGAAATTGATGTATAATGTATGTATATATAAGGATATATTGATGGGTTAACAATGTAGTAGTTAGGTTCCTGAGCACGTGACGGTGCTTCCCATCTATCCATTGATCACTTACTGGTCTTGTAGGAGACATGTAATCACAAAATTTGCAGTCCTATACATGCAGTAAAGGAAGTACTTCCTTTACTGCATGTATAGGACTGCAAATTATATATATATATATACAGAGAGAGAGAGAGAGATAATTAACTCGGGGCATTTACTTCAGTTTAATTGGCATAGAGAAGAGTTCACTTTACATAAAAAGTAATGGTACAAAACCTTTGTGTTCATGTGTGGATTTTGCCTGAATTTATCTCGTTGTGAGATGAAAAACTTCTATGCGTTCGGGTTTAGCGGTCATGTGCATAATAGATGTTCAAAAGACAAATTTACATATATGGTGTCATTCTCTCTGTTTAAAAAAAAAAAATTTGTTGTGACTAGAATTAAAAATAAAACTCTCATATTTATAGCTGATTATGACCAAAACATTTTAGGAAAAATGATCAAATAGGGCAATGTATCGAATTTAGTTTTTAATTCTTTCTATGGGAAATCAATTGTTACTAATAAAGGCTAAATGAAGGGAAAATATATATAAATTAAATCCGATTAGATTTCAATTTTTCAAAGATATGAGAAATATTGGTAAGTGTTATTATTATTACTATTATATATGTGCTACTTTTGCTATAAAATGTGCGAATGTTGGGTGATAAGGTACGTAGAGAAATTGGTTTTATACGAAGTAATTAACAAACCAGTAATTAATTAGTTAATGACTAACTAATTAAGTGATTAATGATAAAAATATCAAATTAAGTCGGGTCACATCACGTGCACATCACCATATCTACCTATAACAAATGAAAATTCTTCTATATCTACTATAGTTTTTAAAACCGTACCGTGCACCAAACCGTCTAGGTTGAAGGTTTTCAAGGTTCAACCAGTACGATGAAGGTTGAACTCCTTATTTATAATACACAATATATTAATAAATATTTATGTATATAGTATATATTATATATCATATACTACCAAAGTACCAATATACAATTGTGCTAAAACAAAGCATGGGCCTTCCCTTACAATTTTCAGCCTCTTAACCAATCAAGTCATGCATATATCAGCCCACAGTCTCCTTTGGGCTCAATATCATTATAAGCCCATATTCTCCTTTGGGCTTATCCTTCTCTCTCTGACTCTCTTTACGACATTCTTTCTTAAAACCACGATCTACCACTTAATCATTGATCTTCGTACAATGATGGATCTGGATCATCAAGTTGGGCCAACTCCAATTCCAAGGGGTTCAATTCCGCATCTGATGATATTCTATGTTCTTATGAAGAGTATAATAGTAACTAGGATCTAGGACACCTTCAACGAAGGCGACACATCTTGGTTTTTTTGTTGGGGTTTTGAAAATCTTGGAGATTGGGTTTATGTATATGTAGTTCTTTTTGAAACTTGCCAGTTTTTTCTTGAAAAACGGCACGGCTTGATTCACGAATTGCCAGCATAATCACAGTTCTCTTGCACATACGGTATTTTCTTGGTTTCATGCCATCGTGACTGTTGGTTCACCATATTTATGGTAGAACTCACGGTACGGTATTAAAAACTATGAAATCTACCGATTTTCTCCTTCACCATGTTAGTTTAATTAAATAATTAAGATCACGACAATAAAAAAAAAATTAGGGTTACTAATTTGATTATAAAAAACAAAACGACACACATGAAATGAATATATATATATATATATATATATCATTAGATATGAACATATAATGTTTCCTAGCTCGTCCAATTGGTGGGTTGTTTCTTTGTAATTGAATAATCCTTGAGCCATTTTCTGTTTGTTTCAATCACTTTCCCTCCATATTGCTTTGTTTTCTGAGCATTTGCATCTTAATCAGTAATCTCCTTTTTAGTGATCATTAGTTGGTTGATGAGATGGTTGATAAGGGTTGAGGTGGAAACTGTTAATATTGCTAAAACTTTAGTCTCACGTTGGATTGATAAAAAGGTCCACCTCCTCTCACACAAATGATGCATTTCAAGCCTAAATAGTTCGGAGACAGTCAAAAGAGAACAAAATCCGTGCAGGACATTGGCCAAGTATCACTTACTAATGTTTCTTTTCCCCTGTTTCTGCAACTAATGGTTTCGTAAGATTCTGGATCATAGGATTCGAACTCAAGACACATGACCCAACCACATGGGATTCGAACCAAAGATGAAAGACCTTAGCTGGGCTCACTTAGGCTTGTTTTATTAAAAAAAATATTGGGCGTGTACTAGAGCCCAAGCTCGAATTCAGCTTCAAGTCAAATCGGAGCCCATTTGGAAGCTCCAGAGTCCAGAAGACTAAATCCGACTCCAAACTCACAGAACTGAAGCATAAAAGATTCAACTGCTAAGTCAAGTACAAGGATGGAACTATAGAAGTTTCGGCATAGCCTTGTATGGTGCATCACCAGATAGATTGACTGACTCAAAGTCCATAACGATAACAGCCAACAAATCCATTGCAAGCAAATTAAAACAGGTAAGGGGGAAAAAAAACCGTCGAATAAGGATTCTGATATTCTGAAATCCCTTGAACTGTTCATACTCAGAATCATGTATCATTTAAAGAAATGTACACGTTCTGCGTGTAAGACTAGGACCATTTCCAAGTAGAACAATAGAGGAAGCAACATACTGGATCAAAGACCTCGATAGAATGGATCAGCTAAACACTCCTCAACTAGGCACTAATTACACAATGAACTGGTGTGATAAGACATTGTCACGATTTCATGGATGGGCGGGAAACCACCTTTCCATCTATCATTGTTCTGCTTTTATTGCAATAGTCACTGAAAGGATGAGATTTCTTTAGGCTATGCGGCGGACATTGAAGAATTCGCTAAGAGTTTGTAAGGCAGTCTCCCTCACTCATCTACAAAGAACCACACAGGAAAATTGTTGCGAGAGAAATATACGTTTGGGATCTTTGTTTGATGATTCTCAGAGTCAGAACACAGAAGAAGGGTCATCTTTCAAGAGGAGGGAGATTGACGCTTATTGATAGCACTTCATCAAATTTGCAGGTCTACTTCAAGTCAATAAGCCATGGGACCATACAATTATTAGATAAAATGGTTATTGGGAGAAAGTATCATAAGAAGCAGTAGAAAGATATAGCTTAGTGAAGTGGACATATGCTAAAGCAATCAAGATAATTCAGAGGTTTCGGAATGAAATCGCAACAAGCGAAATGTTTAAAATTTACGAGTTTCTAAAGAGTAAGCAGGGAAGCTAAGGTGGAGATGGGTGACAACAGTGGTGAGTGGTAAGTTGATTTGAATATTCTTCACACTAAACAAGCTATGGAGTTTCTGGAACTGGGGATGCTAATGAATTCTTTTGCTACATCTACAAAGTAAGAGGTACTATACAACACACACTATATTATTACCCAAGTTGAAGGTTGAAAATTCACAAACTATAAATTACAAACCACATGCATAATCCAGATACCTCCAAATACATAACATAAATGTTTCCCCAGCGTACCTGCCAAATATGCAAAGCATCAACGTAATCTCAATCTTCCATATCAAATTTAGAGATTTGTAACCATAGAATTGACCGATTATAGCATGTATTCCAAGTTTCCAACAAAGAAAAATATCAAGAGCTCAATTCCTTTGATTGCCAAAAATTCAAGCAAATCACACAGCACACAAAAAGACAGTGGTTGATCTTCCTACACTCAAACTCTCCCCAAATCAAATCAAAGACATTAGTTGATATTCCTACACTCATAACATCCCCAAGGCCCAAACCAAATAAAAGACAGTAGCTGATCTTACTTGAGGCTATTTGCGCAGCTCCTTCGTAATTATTATATTTGCACCTCCTTGGTGCTTACTAATATTTCTTTCCATTGAAAAAAAAAACACCGTCGTAGAGACAGTCCAGAGGCTAAGATAGTATTGCATTTAGCATATAGAAGGCAACAATAGACTTGGGATAAACAACATCAAATACACCCCATCCCTACAAAATTTCAAAGTAAATGCCTATTCAAGCCTGTTGTATTATGTGAAAAATATTAGTCACCAGAATCGGATAACAGACAAACCCGAAACCAGATAAGAAGACCCTGTGAATGTACAGATGAACATTCATAGCAACATAACAGTTTCATCACATAACTAGGAATTGAAAGTTCAACCATAGTTGTATAGTACCATACCAAGACTTTAGAAATCAAATAACTTCCCAAACTTCTAATATAAACTTCAACTTGATGCGCAGTTCACCATATTCTTAACATCAGAAACTGGATATTCCAAATATAACATGCACAATTACCTTCATAAACCAACAGTATTGGAGAACTTAAAAGTACAAAAAAAACAGTGACGTTTCGTAAATCTACTTATCTTTGGTGGAGACGCCGTACTTCTCCTGCAACTTGGCAATCTCCTCCTCCTTCTTCTTGGCATCGAATTTCTTACTCATCTTGGCCTGCTGGTAGTAGAGGACAATAAGGTACCTGTTGGCGACGTTAAAGCCGGAGAGGTGATCGACCGCGGTTTTGGCATCGTAGATATCCTCGTAAACGACGAAGGCGGTACCGCGAGTGTCCTTGCCGTTTCCTATGCGGATCTGCCGGATGGCCCCGTACTTCCCGAATATATCGTACATCTCCTCGCTAGATATGTTGAACGGCAGGTTGCGGACGTAGAGTACGCGGTTAACCTCCGGTGGAAGACGAGTATTACTCTTGCGAAGACTGATCGTGGCCATCGTCGATTTTAGTCGCCGGTGATTGGAAACCGATAAAGAGAATGAATCTAGGGTTTACCTGGTTTAGGAAGAGCAAGTCGAGATTGTGAAGAGTGCCTTACTATTAAAACTGATGGCTATCAACAGTCCACACGTATTAGGTGACCTTAAGCAATATCCCGATCCAGCCCACGGCCTTCTTCTACACAGATGGGCTGGGCATGGTGCAGCAAGAGTTGGGCCCAGCATAAGAAGGGGAGGCCAAATAGGGTCCAAACACTTGACCCAAAATGTTCACACTTTTTTTTTTTTTAAATTACAAAGTGAGGGAGCTATTATTAGTTTTTTAGTTGTTTTTTTTTAGAAAAATCAATATTGATGATTATATTGAAAATAATTTTTTTTTATAAAAAAAAAGGCCAAAAAAAAATTAAGGCTAAATCTTACAACACCCCTTGCGATTTAGATAATTTTTATATGCATCCTCGATAGTTCAAAATTTTTGATAGACATCTCCTATTCTTAAATTTATCTTTTGTAAGGTTCTTTTGTCTATTTCTTGTTAAACTAATGCACCCTCTATAGCTCAGAATTTTTGATAGAAATCCCCTATACTTAGATATAACTTTCTTGAGGTTCTTTCGTCCATTTCTTGTTAAATTAATTAATGTGATAATTGAGAACATTAAACTAATCAAACGTGTTATATGATAACATTGTTGTTTTTGCATTGTCATATGAAAATGGTTGGAGATTGGATGTTTAGTTTCTTACGATAATATATAATGGGTGCATATATTTATAGACATCTATATTGTTAAGTTAAGACCTCTAAAATATATACTTTTGAAATTTATTGATTTCAATTGATTTTATTCTTTTGATGTGACACTTGACAGTTTTTTTGTTAAATCAATTAGTAAACAGTGACTTTTTTTTAACTTTTACAATGATTTTTTTAGTTAATTTTAATGAATATATATTCATTAATATTTTTGATATTTTTATTATTAAAACATTAAAAAACACAAAAAGACAAGAAAAAAAAAACAAAAAACAACAGCGACGTGAATCATCAAGATTCTTTTTTTTTTTTTCATATTCAATTATTTTGCTTCACTTCAAATTTTACATTCTTACCACCTCTCTAGTTTTTTTAGTTTTGCGTAATCTCTTCGAAATTTTAACGAAGTACAATGGGTGTTTCTCAAACTCCTATAACTACAGCGGATATACCTAAAAATGATGCAAACAATAAATAAAAGGGTGTTGGTAACACATTGCCAAAACTTATTTAGTTCCTACAGCTAAAAGGTACAAGGATTTGCTAAGGATAGCACATTCAGTTTCTCAAACAAATCTAAATTATCATATGCGCAAAACATGGACCTTGCATGTTGTCAGCCAGTCATTTATCTGTTAATAATGAACTAAGAATAGACAATATACATTTGGGATCAGAAAGCGTAATGACCACCTTCATATTATTCCCACCCTCCTTTCATGTTTCGCCATGGATAAGCACAAAGAGGTAAGTAACCCTAGAGATCATTCATCAAACCAGAAACAAAAATCTTTGTTTTCATGTTTCATTCTTTGTGATCAAATGCTCTTATTTGCTATACTGTGTTTGTTTATTCATTAATTCATGGAGTGACTGGAGGATGTATTCTTGAGCTTGAATTGGTTAATATGCGTTGGCCAAGGGGATATTAGCCAATTCAAGATCAAGAGGGATGTTTAGTTCCCATCTGTCACCCAAATCTTCTAATATTATACATAGACAATGCTCAGAATAGTGCATTCTAGGAAAAGAAAATGCTGGACTGATTGAATATTTGTACATCTACAGCAAAATGGTTGGATGTCTGTTCCTCAATTTGGAGGGTGGGACGCAAAGTCTCCGGGAGCTACTGATTACTCCATGGTGTTTTCGAGGGCTCGAGCTAACAAGAAGCAGCAGAAGAAAACTGATTTTCCCAAGCACCGTAGCCTCGGAAACGAGCAGGAGTT
Source organism: Tripterygium wilfordii (assembly GCF_013401445.1). Classification (NCBI taxonomy): domain Eukaryota; kingdom Viridiplantae; phylum Streptophyta; class Magnoliopsida; order Celastrales; family Celastraceae; genus Tripterygium; species Tripterygium wilfordii. The sequence continues at coordinate 12,103,128 of NC_052253.1, read as the reverse complement.
TGTTACTCCTGCTGTTCAGCATCAACAAGATGATTCTGTCATGGTAAGAATACTTCAATGTTCCATCACAATCTAAAATTCTCTTTTGCTTTATGCTATTTTCTTCTAGGGAACATAATAACAAGTAGTTGACTGAGATGATCAACTTGACTACTGCAACTCTTAGCATAAGCGAGAGGACGCGAGTTCAAATCACATGGGTGGTGTTTCCATTATCGCAATTTGCGAGATGGATCATTACTCAGCCCAGCGTGTGCGAATCCACCCTGCACTATCTCCCTGACATCCCCTCCTGGGTCTTGGCCAGGATCTCAACTGGTCCATGGAATTGCGGGGTCTTCCATGCGACTGGGGGTTTACCAGTTATTTGTCCGGTGGATAGCTGGTTGGGTTCCACATTTAAAAAAAAAACATACTCAACATGTATCGGTCCATATCCCCTTGGCCAACGCGTATGGATCGTTACATGTTTGAGTATGTTCTTGCCAAGAATGTTTTATAATGCTCCATCAACTAGAATACATCAAGAATTAATAGAGGAAAAGAACAATAAATCAAGAATTGATCAAAGAAGACATTTTTCTTTCTAATCCCATGTACATTTGTTGCACTGCAGAGAAAAAAGAAGATATTGACCTACATTAATTGCTGTATTAGGCCTTGATTTCCCTAAGACAGAGAAGCCAATCTCCTAACATTCAACCACTCTTACTTAATTGAACAGCGTCATTGATTCTGTCTTGTAAATTATAGAGGAAGCAGGTTCATCACTGGAGAACTAAAGTATAATGTTTATCCGTATTTATTTATTTGTCTTCCAGTAAAAGAAGGGGAAAAAACTAAAAGCTTCTGTAAAGGTTAAGTATACTATATCTATTTATAATAAAAATGTACAATTTCTGACTCAATCACAACGATGTTGTTTTGATTGTTTATATTTTAAAGATATAAAATTTGTGAATTGCTGGAATCGCCGATTTCAGACGATTCCAGCGATTCACAAACGCGATTCAGTCTGCTCTGCCATTCAAAGCACGATTCATATCATTATCCATCAAAGTCGAATCGCATGAACCGAATCATAATTCATGCGATTCTAACAACCTTGGGTTGAAGTCCATCTATAGAGCTAGATACAAAGCAATTAAGACAACCAATCATTCTCTCTGTGTTCAAATTTGAAGAATTTTTTGAGCCCTTCTACCACTCTAAGTTGAAAAGGAAAAAGGATTCTACTCACCGGGTTTTGAAGTGGTAGATTTAAAACGCTTCACCAGAGCCTGAAGAGATGATAGGTACAAGGCATCCGCCTTATCAATTCCATGGAAAGGATAGCTGAAGGAGGCATTTTAACGTGTTTTCCAGAACCAAAAATAACCTTAAGTTCATCATTTTCCCAAACAACTCCTCCTTTTTCCTGAGAAGAATAGCAATTTCTTTGAAGCATGAACCAAATGCCAGGTTGTTACATAACACAAAAATACACAGGCAGATGAACAATAAATTGTAAAGTATTTGAAAACTCACAAACAAGAGCATATTTCAACAAATTAATGATGAGAAAAGTATGTTAGGGAATATACGAAATGAAGGCAATTTTAGTGACATAGCTAGCGGTGTACAATAGCATGAAAATGTTTATGATTACAATCTTTCGGACAATTGTAAGGAGATACTTTTTTTAAAAAGGAGACTATTTACCCAATTTCCAAGCTTTAGCAGTCTCTTCCATTGTGCGATGCTCATGACATGAACTACGTAGAGACTAGAGAGGCACGTTCACAAAAGCTGCCAAACGAATTGCCCGAGAAGTTGCTTCTCCTTAATTCAAGCTGCTTGTGGATTAAAAAAAAAACCAATCGATACAGTACAAATGGTTAACAATCAGACCTCAGAGTAAGAGTTATCTGCTGAAAGAAGCAAATATTTGCCAATGATTTCAGCTGCAGAAGGATGCACCAACAGGGTGTTTCCTTGCCAGTACTGAAAATTAAGCCCAAAGTTTTGACAAAGATATTTACAACATCAAAGACAATAAACGAAACGAGCTTTTGATTGTTCAAAATCAATGGAGACAACAAATAAAATCAACTCGATCTGCAAGTGAACTATACACAAAAAAAAATGAAAGTCTTTCTTCTCACGCACTTAAGGCATCTTACACACAAGTCACCAGTAGAAGGTTCTTAGATGACAAATCAGGCTGATAAGAGAAGTCAAAGAATGAGAAATATAAGGTGAGGATACAAAAATATTGTAAGGGCCCTTGACATTGAAAAGAAGGAATGAAAACATTCAGTGTTTTTTAAATGAAAATAAAATAGACAAGGCTTAACATAGACACAGGCATATACTAAGAATGAGAATATCAGCAGGTAAGAAAACTTCAAAAATACATAAGAACATATTGCAAGAATTACCACTGGGGGCCGTGAAAAAGTATGTCTCTCCCGACCAGTAATACGGTAATACCAAGGTCTATCGTTCTTTTCTGCCCTTCATATACAGTATCTCCATTTTCTGCATGGAGCATAGCCAAGGCACCAAGAGACTTGCACTTCTTCAATCCTTCTAATAGAAGATCATCACTGACCATAAAAGAACCCTTATAGCCATGAAAATTTTGAAAGAGTTGATACCTACAGGAAATTTAACAGATTGAATTATGTGTATTCATTGCACATTCAAGCATCTAAAATCCTAAAGGAGGCCATTGGTAACATTCCACTAGCGTATCCCCAAATCGCAAATAGAAACCAAGTTTGGCTTATAAAACCTGAAAAATTAAGTACACTTATCTTTCTCCTTAACCATTGTTTCCATTTCCCTTGAAACAACTTCATCCCATATAGTAATCGCCATAAATGTCAGCATTCTCCTGCTTGTGAGCATCTACAAGAGTTCCTAGAGCTTTGACGAAGACCAGTATGATATTCCCACTGGTCCTCACCATATCCAATTCCATCTTCACATAACTTTTTTCATTCAGTCAGATATGTAAGGCAATTTCGAGAACATGACCGCTGATTATGCAGTCTGACTACTAAGAATCTCTCATCAATCAGATTATTTCTTATTGGCCACCACAAATTTTCTCGGCAAGCAAACAAGATTTAAAGCTTAATTAGATTTTTCTCTAAAGAATCTACAATCCAAAAGAGGGCAGAGAACACAAGTACTCGAATAGAGAGATTCCATTGAGTACCTGGTCTAGTTGCGAGTTTGAAGGAGACCTGAAGAAGAAAACTGGGAGGGATAAGAGAAAGAGGAGTCGTTGACCGACGACCTCCATACACATTACACAGATACCTGCCTGCTTGTGGAGTTTCCATTCAAAGTACACACTACACAGTCGGCTTGTGGGCTCTCCTTTGCGGGTTGACAGGCCCACGCGAGAGATAACCATCTTTTCTTTACTGTGTTTAATAAATATAAAATTTCAGAGCGGCGGCAAAAGAAATCGAAGATAAATAAACCCTACTGGAGAGACTAGAGCGCGCAAACCTACTCTCCCAATCCCTCTCTAGTTGAAGCTGCATCTAGTCAGATATTGCCGGAAACCCTACGGTTGTTGACCTTTATCGTAGCCGCCGTAGACGGCTTTCACCGACCGTAGACCCAACAGAGGTTCTGCCGGCGACTCGAGCTGTTCAATGGAGACACTATTAGGGTTTGAAAGTGAGATAGTGTCTATTGATGACCAGCAAGGAACAACATCGTCGTCATCGTCACACGGCTACAAATTGGTTCCGTGGTTGAATTGGGACGAGTGGGAGTATGTTAGAGATTCGCTCTTCTCTTCTTCTCCCCGCAAGATAGCCGGTGCGCTTAGAAGAGTAAGGCGCGCTGCTGCACTCCCTGATTTTTCGTTTTATGAATAATGAATTCTTATGGTTTATCGGAAACTTTGAATATGATTCCTGTTAGACGAATCTGAACATCGGATGCTTTTTCCTCGTAGTCAAATTATAATGTGCTTAGGGATGTTAGGGTTTAGGGCTTTGATGAAGCCAAAATTTGAAAAGATCCTTTCAGATTTTTTTTTCTCGCTTATCCCATGACGTTTCTGGCTTTGCCTGCACCTACTACAGTTTCGTGTGTCTGAGATCATGTTTTCTTCTCTCTAATATTAGCTTAATACCTTTTTTGGGCTCTAGATATCAGTATGGAGAAGCAGAGGATGTTTACCTGTTGTAGTTGATGTCACAGCTTCAATTGTTGAAATTCAGCTGAAGGATCCTTCTTTCTATAGGTAAGCTTTGCTGAGTTTTTGTTTTCAGTTCCTTTTATTGCTTATGGAAGTGGGGACAACATGGAGAAACAGAAGAGGAGGCAAATTAGGATGAATAGTCTGGGTACTTGTTTGGCTCTAGAAATTGAAAGTTAGAGAAAAGATAAGTTGGAAGAAGGTTGTGGAAACTCTGAGGAGCAGAAGGAATAAACAGTTAATCATAGGAGTTGAACTGAACAATGCGAAACAAGTGGAAGTGGTTGCATGCTTTTTTGTCTATTTAATTTTCTTGTGTTTTCTTACTTTTTTTTATAAAAATTCCCTTCTCAATTGCATTTTGAGTATTATATTCACGCTTACAAATTTTCCTTCAAATGTTTAATAGTGGGGAGAACAAAATACCAAGTGATGCTATACATTCAGAGCAGATATTGGCCATGTTGTATTGTATGGCAATCATTCGGTGAGAGCTACTACCTCATTTGTTCCTCCCTTCTTTCTTCATAACTTCTTTTTCTTCCAGTGATTGGGTGCATGATTGAGGATGGCCATTCCCAGCACTTACACCATATTCTCTTTTCATGTTGGTATGAAAAATGAAAGTAAGACTAGCTTAGCATGCAATGTGCTTGGCATTGTAACAGAGACTTTACTCTTAAGAGGTTGGATTTTTCCTTATTATTACTGATTGACATCATGTCTTCACCCTCCACAATAGTTTGTTTAATTTTTTATAGTAGTACACTCTATGGACAGTGATTATGCTTCTTTTACAGTTGGAGATGCACTTCCATCTGCTTCATTATCGAAATGTTTGCCTTGTTAATTATGGTCTCATAACTTAAAATATTGCCGCTAGTGGAACTGATTCTGGTAAAAGATTGTCCTTGTTAAGATGCGTTGTACAACCAAAGCACCTCATCACCTTGTCTAAGGACTGAGGTTTGGTTCTCCATCCCCATGAAGCAGTCAAAAAAAAGTCTTCACAAATTTAGGTAACATCATTCTCACAATGCAAGTGATTTGCAAGGACATTTACCGTTATGAACCTTATGCATCCCGTGATGACACAATCTGTTCAAATATTTTGCTCGAATTTATGTGAATGTTAGACGCTGCAAATACAAATAGAGATGGTTGACATAGTTTATTTGGACTCTATTTTATTTTTAGAACTATAAAGGCTTATGCTGAAGATTTTATATGATATTGGTGGCTGTTTGTGCATATATGCATGTAGGTTCCAAAAGTTGCAATATTAGACTTACACCCTTTTCATTTTATATCTGAAGCCTTGTGAACTGTGTTGTTGAGAAGAAACGTAACAAAAGGGAGATTTCAATTGCTGCTGCTGCTGACGCAATTGGAATTCCTCGTGCAGTGATTGATGTTCGTCATGGTAAACCTTCAACTAGTTATTCTTCGTGTGCTACTGTTATTTTCTTTTTGGTTTCCTTGCTAATATTCATCTTAACAATAGCATATACTCTAGATTGCCACTCTGTTGCAACCATGCTCCTGACATGCTACATATGGGATTCATGCACTTGTTTCCTTGAAACCTCCATAGCTATCCATGCAGTTTGATGTCAATGGAAAGGAGCAGATTTTGCTTCTGATTGATTTGCATTAGATTTTTTTTTTTGAGTTGATTTGAGAATCATATTGCTCTTTCTTGGTCATGATTTGATTGCAGAGGGTTCTCACCGAGATCTTCCTGCACTTCCCCTTGTTCGAGATTCCTCTGAAAAGGTTTTTTTTATTATGTCTACAATTAGTTTGATCATTTATTTTTAATTCTTCTCTAGTAGTCTTTGTATGTGGGTGAGGCTGGCACAGTAGAAAATGCTCTGTTGTAACTGTGGTGTCATGAGGATCTACAGAAAGGGGCAAATGTGTTGTACTGAGATCTCATGGATTAGTGGTCGAGAAAATTATATTCGAGAGCTTCTCTAGCACTGCCGCCATCTCTCTTTGATTGAGCTTTTATAATTATTCCTTCTGAGAAATCTTGTGCAAGTATGTCATAAGGTTCAGCAGTTAGGTTACTACTTGCTACTGTTTAACACATAGTAGGAAAAAATGTCATTGGCGCTACCAAGTAGATGCAATGAAAATATGATTTCTTGTCAGAATAAGTTCCCTTTTTTGGAATGAATAGGTTCACTTGGCAATTATCTTCTTTTTGTTAGTTCAATATTGACCTGTACAGAACACCTTCTTTTGTGCTTTCTATATTTGTTATATATTTTCAATTGATTTCTTATGCTTAAACTTTATATACCTAATTTTGAGAATTTCAGGCACTTGCTTGGCTGGAATCTTACTATTGGGAACCCCAGAAGAAGCAAATCCCCTTTCAAAAGGATGGAACTGCCAATATCAGAAATGATATCAAGTCTAAACTCAGTGAATTAGCTTTCCTTTTGAGAGAGAAGCAGAATTCCCATACCGGTTCGTCATCTGTAAAGCGAAAAGGTGTGTCTTCTTTGCATTATTTTCCAAGTCAATTTCTTGTTATAATGCATCAGAATAATGCCCTCTAGTTCATCTGGTATGCCACTTGATATTTTATAAACTGTTTCTGATACCACCACATTGATGGCGTAATATACCCCACATGAATTTTGTTGTCTAACGGTGAAGTATCAGATTGTTTTGAAACTTGCTATTTATGCTTTTGAAGGGATGCTCTGAAAATGATTTCTATGCTGCCATTGTCCCCCCCCCCCCCCCCCAAGATTTCTTATGTTTTCCTTTTCATTCTTTAATCATTCTGTCCGTGTGCAATGATTTGAACCAAGCATTTCTTAGTTATTACTTATTTTCCCTATTATTCTTCACTTCTACATTTTGTTTGTGTTTCCAGTTTGATTGATGAATGCGCAAATGTAATTTTGCATTGAGGAGGTTTCCTTGAGCTTATAGAAGTACAGCGTCAAGCAGTCCTACAAGCCATGGATAGCTCAGCACACTAATTAGAGCATTTTAATCACCTTCTCACAGCCTTAACAAGAGATTTTGATAGGTCTGACTGTTAAATGCATGAAAAAAAACCTCGTGAAATCATTATGTGTACCATATCTAAAAAGACCGGATATACCATTCCATTTATTAAATAATTCTTCTGTGAAATTCTTATGAAAAGTAACAATTAAGTACGAAAATCTTGCAGTCCAACAGCTCTTGAACGAGCAAATCATCAGGATTTTGGTTTTTATTAGCATAAAATTAAACGATGTTGAATTTCTCCTTCCTTTATGTTTTTAAAGTTTATCAAAGAGATGACTCAGAACACTATAATGGCGTTATAGGTTTTCAAGTGCTTTTCTTTTTAGGATTTTGTGTAGGGATGGAAAATATTGGGTTGAATGTTTTCCAAAATTTTTTTGAAGTTGCAAAACAAAAATTGTTGACATTGAAATATTGTACATACACTTAGACTTTCATCAGTTGGTCATGATCTGTTTTGATATGTATGTTCATATCACCTACTACTTGTTTTAATGTACTTGTGTAGGGTGTTAAATTTCTTTCACAACTCTTCTCAAGGGAAATGCATGCAAATGAGTATTTCATGCTTTAGTTTGAACTAGGTTGTAAGTAATAAGAAATAACTGTAACAATTTAGATTGGCATTTAGATTTTTCATTTTGATACCCACTTTTTAGGTAGCAAACATCAAGAACACCTTTTCGGCCGTAGTAAGTTTTTCTCACTTGTGGCAGGCAAGCTTCATTCATCCAGATCTGTAGGTGAGACCATCTTCACTGTTGTTTTAATATGCTAAAAGTGGTTGGGAATTTCTGGATAATTAGAATTGTTTGTAGATGCTATCAGACTTGGGCATCTGATTCAAGAGATTGTAGAAATCACTTATTTTGAAGTAAACTGTCCAAAAAAGAAAAAGATATGAAACATTTGATCAACTGCTACTTGAATGCCACTAGTTGATTTTGCATGTTTACTAGTAATAAGGCACGTTCCCTGTAATATAGAATATAAGAACCAAGTTAAATTCCCATTCATAAAAAAGGAAGTTGAGGAAAATTGTATTAATCCCCATGATAAGGTTTTTGATGTTATTCATTTATCACCCTGCTGTTTATTTATTTATTATTTTGAGACTGCTATTAAAAACGTTCATGTGAGACATTAGGTAGAGAAGCTTTCAGATGGGGTTAATGATTTTAAACTTCTCTTCTATTGTAGTAATATTAATTGTACGTGTTCTGTTCAAAGCTTCGCTGCTTCTTCAAGTGTTATAGGAATTCTTGCTGACAAGTTTTGATACGCATAGTCGAACTCTCGGTGCTGATGCATATGCATATATTTTTCAGGCACAAGGAAACAGGTTAAAAAAACTCTCAAAGTTCTTGTACGTTTGTATTCGCTGTTCTCTTCAGAAGTAGTATCTGCTTTGTTGGAATTCTTGCTTGAAGCTGCTATTTCCTCAAATACGACGGCGGTTCCTGGGGACTCCCAAGCTGGCCAAAAGATGTATTCTTTGTTGGATGACTGGAAGCTTGTGGTGATGAAATTTGCGAGTAAGGAGCCAGAGTTGCTTCTGAACCTTCTTAAAGCTGTTCTTGACATGATTGAAGCTCAAGAAGTTATGAAGTACGAAATAGGTAACCATTAAATAAACTTTTTGTTCTTCTGTCATCTGATTTGTTAAGAAAATTAACTTACTGTCTAATTGTTTTTCAAGTAGGAACTTATTTGAACAATGATTCATTAACAAGATCTTGATCGGGATAGTTATCACATTTCACAATTCTACATTTGCAATCTTAGAGCCAGTGTTGGGTAGGCTTGAGAGTTGAGACTGTACATTTGCTTTATTTAATGATTTTGTTGGGTCGATCAAGCCTATAAAAATAGTTATTAGTCACCGAAGGTGTTAAAAATTTTCATCAATATTTTAAAAGGTTTTTTTTTCTCAAGCAACAACTTTCTTTGCAAGTTTTCATCAGCAGAAACAGATTTGACCTTGTGTCCATTTTCTCTTGCTCAGTTTGATGTGTACTTATAGCACTAGATCAACTTAACTATTAATTACCAACCTACTTCAATCCCATTTTAGGCCTTTATAGATGGATTTGAAGTAACATGGTCATTACTCACTCGAAACAAGTATATTAGAACATCCTTAAACTTCGAATCCTCTGACATTCTAAAAACAATTAATAATAAAAATCAATTTTATGCATTAAAAAGAAAACAGAACATGTTTAAACTTGTTGCTCAGGAATTTCTTCTTCCATTCAATTCTTTTAAATTTTTACCTGAAAGCGATGTAGGACAGAGTCGAAAAAAACTATGTTGTAACTTTATGATGGTTCACGTAATATTATTGGCATTCTCTGAATCTTATCAGGGACACAGTCTCGCGTGAAGTTGGAGCCTGCTATGGACTCTGACCAAATTGAACAGCTTTCATCTATGTTTTCATGGTTTATGGAACATCTTGTCGAGCTAAAGCCCCAGTGCTCCAAAGATTCTGCAGCTGAAAACGACTTTCCTTCATTAAAAGTTAATATACCAAAAGCGGTTTTGAAGGAGCTCCTACATAAATGTCTTCTGGTATCAGCTTATGGCAAACACCAGCTTATGGATTCAGCCCTGCTTCTTGCACAGCTTATAGGTGGCAGCACTCTCTTGGAAAAACTCCAGAAACTCAGTGTAGTATGTTTGTTTAACTCAGATATCACGGAAGCCAGCTTCAATCTTCTGCAAGATGAATCTATCCGTCATGCGGCTGAGAAGCTAGAGTTGGTTAAACTTCGCCGAATGAAAAGCAAAGTTAAGACAACAGATGACAATATGAGAAATTCAGATAGGTGGGTTGTGGCAAAAGCATGGAACCCATGTCCAATTGGCATGTTGCCTCGTGCCCTTGGTTCTTCTGGCCGTCTTCCTGTTCTCAACTTCCATAGTGACCATGAAAAGTTTGGAGAGGCATCAAAAAGGAAAGGGAACTGGGTACTTGACCGATGTAGTGGCAGGACAGAAACTAGCTCTGATATGGATTTATTGGGCAATGAAGGTTCTGAGATGAGTAGAAAGAGAGAATCCGGTACCGAGTCAGCTGACATACATGAAAAATCAAGTTTGAAGAAGATGAGGGAAACTGTAGTCGATTGTGAATTAGATGGTAAAGATTTTTCACCATTAGGTGCTGGACATCTGATGATAAATGGCGTTTGGAAGAATGTTGGCCAAGAAGAGTTGATTGCCATTCAGTCTTCTGTAAGGATTCTGGTTTAGTAAATCCCTTTATCAACTCCTGACATTCTTCTATGAAGATTACCGGGGACTAGAATCCAGAGGCATGGTATGCTACTTACATTCTCGTTTCTTCCTCTCTCTATTGTTATTTGTATTAATTGGTGTTTTGCTCTCGCATATTTTTTGCTTAATGGTTAGAAATTAACTTATCATAAATCTTCTGGGATATTAATTTTGCATGTAGTTTTGCTCACATTTAAGAGCCAGAATGCCATTCTTAGGACATGTGATACCCCTGCATTATTTGGAATTGACCCTATTACCGCATTCCCTCAAGCCTCATTAGGCTTAAATACATAGAGCATTGACTGAGCTTCTTCTTATGAAGCAAATCTGGGGTCTGAGTGGGGCCAGCACTCTTGGTCCTCATAATAAGGATTGCGCTCATTCTAGATTCTGGCATGAAGTTGCTACGAAAATTGTGGAGAGAAATACATCTGTATTTACTATGACTTTCATGATCCTGCATTTCACAATTGAAATTATTCTGTAGACTCATGAATGCTAATGCATAAATTGAACTTCCTGTTCATTTCTCGTTCCCAACAAAAGTAGAATGTGGATATATATATATATATATATATATATATATATATATATATATAATGCAATGCTGTTATGAATTACCTCATGATCCAGTGGCTGGTATCCGATCATCCCACATGAACATGATCTAGTGGTGGAAGAAAGCCCAGCAGGGGCGACCTGAGAACACATGAACACAAGCCCAGGCAAGTGGTGACCATAGCGCACGCATGTGATCTCAGGGCGCTCCTGTAGGAGTTTTCCACGTCTGCGTCTGTGTCTCTGGACATCTTTAGATATTATAGTGGTAAAGGGGTGATTTCATATATGTTATTATATAGATATATAGAAGCACATTATCCGGTACTACTTGCCTCATTTGTACTACAAAACAGTACAGATTTTAGTTTCCATGCATTATTGTTGATGATGGAGTACAAGTACATCATTGTACTACGATGTTAAAACTCCCAAGTATATCTCGCTACATATTTGACGTGTCTGAAAAAATCTACTAATTTAATATTAAATATTTGAACAAATGGACTTGCCTTGTTGGTTCCGTTCAATTACATTGGAAGACTATACAAATGGCAACGGAACATATCAGATATCTTTAGTATTGTAATTCAGAGTTAATATAACTTGTAGTCATTTAAACATTCATTACGTTCTAACTCACTCATTAAATGTTCAAACGTTTTAAGTTGGTAATTTAAAGTTCTAATCTGGTAATTCGCACAAATTTGTTCACTTTTGAATAGTTAACTTGCCTGTTGATTGTTGATTGTTACTGTTGAAGATTCTGGTGTGGATTGACAGTTGTAACGTCGAAAGTAATTTTTTTTTAAGATGTTCAAATCTCAATTTTTTTTATGAACGGTATTGATAACGTGTGCTCTAAGGACACTTGTTACGGATTCATTACAGTATGTCACATTATATCATTTTCTCATTTAATTTTTTAAACTCAAAATACGTATCTTTTTAGGATTTTACTACGTATTTTTCATTCTTATCTACTATTTTTAAGACAGACATTATCATTGCCCTTTTATGAATACGAACATTAGCAGTGTATAAGAACATATGAAAAAGGTAAGACATAACATATATAAAACCATTGTATCGTACTGTGACATAGAGAAAGGTCAAAAAGCAGATGAAGTTGTTCTTTCCATCTCCTTTCTTGAGTACACAAAGGATCAATGAATTAAAGAGCTTCATCGCAGCTAGCTAGACTTGTATTGTTTGTCTTTCCTGTGGTGAAAAAAAGACATGCTCCTGATAATCTTTTAACCATATTTTGTCTTCCACGCCTCCATGAGCAGAGAGTATCTTTATCACCTTTATCTTTTTGAATAAGAAATTAAGAATTATTGGACGACTTGGTAAGAAAAGGCAGTGTTGTTTGCTTCTGAATGGTCTTAGATATACATACTCGAGCATCTCCAAACTTTCACATGTGAAAAGAAAAAAATCAAATATATGGTTGGACATACCACCAAATTGATAGATACCCTACCAGATGCACAAAGAAATGTGATACTATGATTACAATTCAAATCATGCATACTATTCTTGTACCACCCAGTTCGATCGGAAGAGTTTTTTCTCGACTCAAACTAATATGAATGGGTGTTGAGCTTAGGAAGAAAAATTCGTGCGGAATAATATAAGCCGACTCAAAATGAAAAAAAAAAAAAAGAAAATTATGGTGGGGAGCAGCGGACTATTACACTTGTTCAATGGTTCTTGTCCTGTACTGGACTCTGTTACTGTCCAGAGACAACTAAATCCACTTTATTGTTAAGGAATATGAGTGCATGATGAGCTAAAGATGTCTTTTCTCATACTTTTTTGCATGTGAAAGCTCATGATTTGGTCATTAGAAGATGTGGGTGGTTTCTTTTCTCCTTTGGATCCTCACAATTCCCCTCATTAATGGTGACTGAGTTTCGCCCTTAAAAAGTATTATGGCATTCATGTGGCTTTAGTTTAGCCACGCACACTTCATAGTTCATACTCCAATAAGAATTATTAATTATTGTCTTATAAAAAAAAACGAAACTCCTACATTTCATTCCGAGATAACAAATATTAAATCTAACGTCATGAAAATAGCCTAAAAATTTACAAACGTCGGACAATACCAAACTATTCTAAGAAGTTACAAACACCGAATTATACCGTAGTATGCGAGACAGTTGTTAATTATTGTTGTTGGCTAAAGCCCAATTTCTCTTTTACTTGGAAATCTACTTTATAATATTCTATGATCTGTTTTATTTTGGCATTTACACTTGTGTCAGTACAAGACAAAGCTCTCTCTCACAAAGCTCTCTCTCTCTGTCTCTTTGGTGAGAAAACTGAAAAGGCAAGTAGTGTCACATGGAGAGATGGGAGACGGGGGGTCGCATAGCATGTGATGAGTTACATGAGTAGTGAAATATTTGTTCTCAAGTCTTGGAAGAGTTGGTTCTTGTTTGGAATAGAATCTTCCTCATTATTCAATTTTACACACACTGGCAACCTCACAGTAACAACCAACCAATCAACCATTTATATGTAGTTAGCAAATCCAATTCAAATACTATAAATTAATACTTTGAAGCACTTGATACAATGCTCATTGTGGATGCTATAATAATTCTAGCAATAATGAATGGTTATTGTACTGACATGGTCATATATCCTTCTCTTAAAGTTAGAAACTACAGCGATAGAGAGAAAAAAGACAACTTTTATTTTAACAGCAATCATACGGATCTCAGTGTTTTTTGTCCGAACCATCCTAAACGATGAGATGACCATAAATGTGGGGTCATGATTTCACATGGATCATGTTCGTCCATCTCAGTATTTGAGATAGTTGGGACAAAAAAACACTGAGACTTTAGTGACACAAAGGTCAGGTCATATGTTTGTGTTTCATAAAGCCATAAAAGTATAATGAGTGTGTCTTGTGAGTGAGAGATGTGCTTTTCAACACTTATTGATGATCTTAATTAAGAGGGAGTGGAGAATGGAGAGAGTGTTAATATTGCAGTGGTGATTTTGATGAGAATGAACAATGAAGAGATGGTGTCATCATCATCATCAGTGATAGTAGTAGAAGTGGAGGGTCATCAACAACAAAAGGGAGTAGTAGTAGTACCAGCACCATTCTTGACCAAGACATATCAACTAGTAGATGACCCTCTCACTGCCCACATTGTGTCTTGGGCTCAAGATGACTCCTCCTCCTCCTTTGTTGTCTGGAGACCCTCTGAGTTTGCTAGAGACCTCCTCCCCAACTACTTCAAGCACAACAACTTCTCAAGCTTTGTTAGGCAGCTTAACACCTATGTGAGTGACCCATCATCTCTCTCAATCATTCTGTTTATATTCTGTTTGTTTGGTTTTTGTTGAAATTCTCAGCCCAAATACATCAATAATATTGTCCGCTCTAGGGTTCTGATTCACCGTGGATGTATCGGATTATCCTCACGGCTTTATCTTTATTATGAGGTCTTGTTGATGTGTGAGGAGTTGAGCTTCACTTATAAATTATTCGGTTGGATTATGCTAGCAGATTGATGTGGGATTTAAGTTTTGATATGGTTTGATTTTGTGTTTTGTTTTGTTTAGGGGTTCAAGAAGGTAGTGGCAGATAGATGGGAGTTTGCAAACAAGTATTTCAGGAGAGGGGAGAAGCACTTACTATCTGAAATCCACAGAAGAAAAGCCCCTCACCACCACCACCACCACCACCACCAATGCCATGAAAATCTTCAATTTTTGGTTGATTCTTCTTCTCCACCATCACCAAAACCCAGTACTAATCTTGACATTCTAATGGCACTGGCCGAAGATAATCGTCGTCTACAGAGAAGAAACTACATGCTGTTATCAGAAATCAAACACATGAAGAGCCTTTACAATGACATTATCCACTTCATTCAAAGCAATTGTGAATCCCGTAAATTTAATGACTGTACCGGTCAAAAACCGCCCACATGTGAGCGCTCGACAAAGACATCCTTGCAAAGCACCCACGTTTTGATTCCAACGAGGAATACACGGCTCAATTGCCCAAGTCAAACACCCCGAGGTCAAAAGCATTGCCTAGCACCCACGAGCGGACTAAGATGGTGGGCGAGCTCCTACAATGACCACCACAAAGATTATAGTGTTAATGCAGCAGTACCTGAACTTGTTGAGCTGGTTTCGGAGCGATCGATCGACCAAATTAGCAAAAGTACTAGTAGTGATGGTTTGAGTAAGTTTGTAATTGATGATGAGCCAATTATTAGTCCGGTGAAGCTCTTTGGGGTATCTCTAAGTGGCAAGAAGAGGCTGCACCCAGAAGTTCTTGATTAGTGACTAAATATATCATAATATATCATCAATCAGAAACTATCTCATAAATTAATTAACTTTATTTTCTTCTTGAATTATATATAGGATTGTTCACTTTTTCTAGTGCTTCTTCATATATAACTAATTTCGTCAATTTATTTTTTAACTATAGATGCGGCGAATCCCACAGCATCTATGTGTTCCTGACTTTTATTTTATTGTGGTTTATTACAATAAATATTGGATTTTCTTGTTCACACTTTTGGTTCACATATGATATTTCTCCTATAAATATACACACACGTTTACTTCAACTCTTAAAATCATGTTCTATATATGTTTTGTAGAGAGTACATATATTGGTGAATATCTTTGGGGTCATACCATATAAACTCGAGAGGTCCTGAGTTTAATTTTCATTGAAAACAGTGCTCTTATAACCACATGTCGGGTTTTGGCTCAACTTACCACCCATATGAAATGAAAGAGGTTGTATGATGTGATTACCAGTTACCAAAAAATGAGTACAAATTATTGTCAAAGTAAACTACTGAATCTTCTTTGTTTCACCGAAGAATGTGTGGGTCTCTTTTCAAGCCATCAAGTCCAAGCTTTCCTGGGCTTTTCGGCCTATCCCCTACGAGGCCTGTTAAAGTGGGCCCATTTGATCATACGAAGCCCACCCTTGAGAACTATAAAGCCCATGTTATAGATATATGGTTATTCTAGTGGGGTTATTCTAGTGGGCTAGTGGGCTTACTTCATCATACGAAGCCCATTCGTGAACTACAAAGCCCAGATGGACTCATATAAAAAATGTGCCAAAATGGGGATCATATCTAACATGAATTTGGAGGAATAATCATATGTAGCATATGATAGTGGGTAGTGATTTAGTGACCATAATTCCTCAATATTTGAAAGCCACGTATATCCACACTTGACCAAACAAATAGAATCATATATATATATATACACACACACTTCTCACACGCGTACCAACTTTACGCACTTGTTTTTTAATCATAGATGTGACGAATGTGTGATCCCCACTTTTGTTGTGCTTTATTACAACTATTAGATTTCGATTGCGTGAAGTTGGTGCGATAGTTAGTTGGTACACATGTGAATATATATATGCTTTTGAAGGTGTCACTGTTAAGATTTAAGAGGCTATGCGTGGTGGGTCTAACGGCAAATGCAATAAGAAACAATTTACTGGGCCAACATTTTTGTTGGCCCGGTCCCACCTCTATTACACAAAAAGTCAAGTCAAATACGTATTCTAATACAGTCACATCAGCAAAACACAAATTTCTATACACTTTTTCTTCCCACACACTTTCTCTTTCCACCCAACCCAACAACATTCCATTCCTCCATATTATCCACAACAAAACTACACCAAAAAGAAAAAGTGAGGAAATTGAAAAACATCATTGCATGGAACAAACTTAGTTGCAATTGAAGGTCAGTACCACGCGCAAGAGGAAACAGATCGGCGGCGGCGCGTGCAGTTGCTCGTGAGTAAGATCGTCTTCGCACAGCGGCCGCTATCAAGAGAAGGATCTGAAATGGATCTCATTCCTCATGAGGGTTCTCTCCGTTCCCAAGAGGAAACAGATCTGCTAGAGCGAAGCAATAAAAAGGTTAAGACTAGTACCGGTGGAGGAAACGTGTTGGAAGACATGGTTGTAGAATCTCAGGTTAACGAAACGCCTCTGGATACGTTGCCGGAGATTGAGGGTAGGGAACAGGTTGAGAAATTGTCTTTCAAGGAGAAGCTAATGGGTACCACAAATGTTTATGATGTGGGTATGGAGGATGAAATGGAAGAATTAATTTCGGATGATGAGAATGATTTGTTGGAGGATGGGGATGAAGAAGACTGCCCAGTAATAAAGATTTCCAAAGAGGAGAAAATTCGTCTTCGAACACCATGGAGACAAACTCTGATTATCAAAGTTTTGGGACGCTCAATTGGCTACAACTTTCTGCTGCGGAAAATCACATCCCTATGGAGACCGAAGAGTCATATGGAATTAGTTGCGATTGGAAATGATTACTTTCTTGCCAAATTTTCTTCGAAGGACGATTATGATTATGCCAAGTATGAAGGGCCATGGATGATTATGGATCATTACTTGACAGTGCGTGAGTGGTTTCCTAATTTTGATCCTGAACAAGACACTATGGAGAGACTCCTTGTTTGGATTCGTATTCCATGTTTGCCAATAGAGTATTATGATTATGATTTCCTTATGCGTGTAGGAGAGAAGATTGGTAAGCCTGTTAGAATTGATGAGGCTACAAAGTCAGCTACTAGAGGCAAATTTGCTCGCATATGTGTGGAAGTGGATCTCACAAAGCCGCTACTTGCTAAATTTATGTTGAGGCGAAGAGTTCGTCGGGTTGAATATGAGGGGATTCACCTTGTTTGTTTCTGTTGTGGATGCTATGGGCATAGGAAAGATCAATGTCTAGTTGGGGTGGAACAAGGTCCGGAGGATAGTGGAGGTATGCCGAAAAAGGGGGCCGAGAGAGATGTAGAATCTGAAGCTCCTGTGAGACAGGAGAAGATCGTCGTGCATCCAGAAGTTACGGAAACGTATGGCCCCTGGATGATTGCCATGAGTAAATCTCGGAGATACGTGAACAAACAGGGAAATAACCTTATCAAAGGAATGGAGCGTGAAAATAGGCATGGATTGAAACCTGTTACGCTAAAATCTGGGGATATTGGAGCTAAAAATTCACGGTTTGCTGTTCTAGAATCAGTTAATGAACAAGAGATTGATGAGGTTGGGGCTTTGAACAGGCCGAGTGAAATGGAAGGGGAAGGAGTGGGCTTGGGTCGTGACTTGGGGAGGAGTGGAAAAGGCGCTAATAAAGTGGTGCGGCCCAATGCCAAATCTGTAAGAGTTGATACTAGTGCTTCTTTAGGCCATCAAGAGGGAGTTAAATCGAGTAGGGCAAGTGTTCAGGTAGATCAAAAGATTCTTACTGGTAATATGAAGCAGCATAAAGGTTCAAACAATAGTAGACGAGCGGCTGCAGAGTTCGAACATGTGGTTGTTAGAGGATCCAAGAATGGGAGGGACATTGTGCGGGAGGTTGTTTTCCATAACTCTCTCGAAAATAATGGAGGTCATCTCGTTAATAATGTTGCTACGTCGTCTCTGGAACATCATCAAGATCCTCCACCTATGCCAAGTCATTTGGTCCATAGGGATGATTTGATGGAGGTAGGGAATGAAGGTGAACTAGGGGAGGCATTTAATGTTGTACCCAAAAGAAGTGGAAAGGAACCTTTTAATTGTCATAATGGGTTTGAAGGTTATGTTGGTGGTCTCCATAATTAGTGGTTGATGATTGTCTTGTGTTGCTTTCTTAATGAACTGGATAGGTTTTGTAAGCGGATGATGCTCTATTATTTTCTCTTGGATTAGTATTATGGACTGTATTATATGGAATTGTCAGGGTGCGGCTTCGAGGGATTTCGACCGTGCTCTTAAGGAGTTGATTAGGATTCACAAACCAGGGATCTTGGGTTTGTTGGAAACCAAAGTAAGTGGGTCTTATGCTGATAAATTATGTAGGCAGTGGAATTTTGATAATTGGGTTAGGGTGGAATCTGTGGGTTTTAGTGGAGGCATTTGGGTGCTTTGGAAGGATAGCTATCACATAAATATTGTTCATACGCATCCTCAGTTTGTCCATCTACGTGTGCAGCAGGGTAGGGATCCTTCTTGGCTGCTTACAGTTGTTTATGGCAGCCCAGATCCTAGTCTTCGAAAATTCTTATGGAGAGATCTGAATAAGGATTTATTGGGGATTATGGATTCTTGGATGGTAATTGGGGATTTCAATTCTGTGTTGTCTTCCGAGGAAGTTAGTTCTATTTCTCAAGGCTTCTCTAGGAGATGTTCTGGTTTTGTTGATTGGGTTTTTGATCAATGCTTGATTGACATAGGTTTTGTTGGGCCTGCCTTTACTTGGAGTAGGGGTATTCATAGCCACACTTATAAAGGGGCGAGGCTTGATCGAGCTTTATGCAACTTCAATTGGCGAGAACAATTCTCGGGTGCTTCTATTGTTCATCTCCCAAGACACCAATCGGACCACTCCCCGCTTCTGGTTAGGTTTGAGAGAACTAATAGAGTTAATCATTCTAATCTGTTTAGATTTCAGTCAGCATGGTTAACTCATCCGGGCATGCGCCAGGTGGTTCAAGAAGGCTGGCATCATGATAGTTCTTTCATGGATAACTCTTTGCGTGTGGTTAGCCTGTTACAAGAATGGAATAGGAACTCTTTTGGATGTATTTTTAGGAGGAAGAAACGATTATGGGCTCGGATTGAAGGGATACAAAGGCGACAAGCTAGTAGATTTTCAGGGCGTCTGCATCGACTAGAGGTGAATCTACGAAGGGATCTTGATGTTGTTCTGCACCAAGAGGAGTTGTTATAGTACCAAAAATCTAGAGAGGATTGGATTAAGTGGGGGGATAGAAACACAAAGTTCTATCATGCTTCTACTTTAATTAGACGTAGTAGGAACCGTGTTGGGGCCTTGAAAAATGAGGTGGATAATACTTGGGTTTCTGATCCGTGTGTGGTCCAAAGAATGGTGACCGATTATTTTCAAGCTCTTTTTCAAGATGATGGTAGTTGCGACATGTCACTGGCATTACGTGGGAGCTTCCCTGTCTTAAATGAAACTCACAATTTGTTTATAAATGGGGACTTCTCGTGTGATGAAATTAAACAAGCTTTGTTCGATATGGCTCCCTTCAAAGCTCCTGGTCCGGATGGATTTCATGCAGGATTTTATCAGAGGATGTGGCCTATTGTTGGTGACAGTTTGTGCAAGTTTGTTATTCATTTTTTTGAGACTGGGTGTCTGCCCCCAGGTATTAATGATACATTGTTGGTGCTTATTCCAAAGGTTAGTGCGCCTGAATTTGCTAGCCAATTTCGGCCAATTAGTTTGTGTAATGTGGGGTATAAGATGATTACAAAAGTGATGACCAATCGTTTGAAAAAAATTCTTCCTCATATTGTTGCTCCTAATCAAAGCAGTTTTGTTCCTGGGAGACAAATAACAGATAATATTATTGTCTATCAAGAAGTTCTCCATTCAATGGGGAAAAAGTCCACTGGTAAGGGGTTTATGGCAGTGAAGATTGATCTTGAAAAGGCCTATGACCGCTTATCATGGGATTTTATCCAAGATACTTTGAAGAAGGTGGGTCTCTCTGAGGCTTGGGTTCGAAACATAATGAGCTGTGTCACCTCTTCCCGAATGTCGATTGCTTGGAATGGTCAGCTAATGGATTGGTTTCATCCGAGTCGAGGTGTTCGCCAGGGTGATGCTATCTCTCCCTATTTATTTGTGTTGTGTGTTGAGAGGTTGGGTCATCTTATTAATAAGGCGGTTTCTGTGGGAGATTGGAAAGCGATTACACTTGCTAGCCATGGTCCTGCTTTATCTCATCTGTTCTTTGCGGATGATATGGTTTTATTTGCCGAGGCAACTGTTGATCAAATGAAAAATATCTTAAATTGTCTTGAGTGTTTTTGTGCAAGCTCAGGACAACGAGTAAGCTTTCAGAAGTCTACCATGTTTGTTTCTAAGAATGTTGATAGAGGTTTAGCCCTTGAATTATCTCGTATGTCTGGGATTCCTTTAACTGATAATTTGGGTCGGTACCTGGGTACTCCTTCGATCCATGGCCGTGTGAGCACTCGAGATTATCAGTTTGTGGTAGACCGTGTCTCGACTAGATTGGAAGGGTGGAAGACTAAGTACCTTTCGCTGGCTGGTCGTATTACTTTAGCGAAGTCAGTTTTGACGACAATTCCGATGTATGTTATGCAAACTGCATTATTACCAAAAGAGTTGTGTTTACATATTGAGAAGATAGTTCGTAGGTTTCTATGGGGAGGTAATGAGGACAAGCGTCAAGTCCATCTAGTGAATTGGGAGCAGATTACTAAACCAATTGAGGCTGGGGGGTTGGGAATCAGGAGAATGCAACAAATGAATCAAGCTTTAATGGCAAAGTTAGGGTGGCGTCTTATTCATGAGAAGGAAAGTTTGTGGGCCCAGGTTGTCTCTAGTAAGTACATGAAGCGAGAAGCTTGTGTTTCCAAGTTTGAGGTGAAACAAAGGTCTTCAAACTTATGGCGTGGGTTAGTTTCTGCGACTCCTATCTTAAATCAAGGAATGAAGAAGCTTGTTAGAAATGGGAAGCAAACTCTGTTTTGGTTAGATATTTGGCTTGGAGACGTTCCATTAATTAATTTGTGTGTTCAAGAGATTGGCCTGGTGGACAAGTATAGGACTGTGGAGAGTTATTGGACAGGTAATGTTGGCTGGAAGTGGGAAGAGCTGGACAAGTTGCTCCCTCATCCAATCAAACTCCAATTAGCAGCTTTTATTTTAAGGATGGATGAAGCATGCTTGGATAAGACTTTTTGGAGTTTGTCTAGCAGTGGGTACTTCTCGGTGTCTAGTGCCTATTATGCGGCTGCTGGGTGTAGAACTCAACCATATAATGGTGCTTGGAGATTAATTTGGAGAGTTGAAGTTCCGCAATGTATGCGTGTTTTCCTTTGGCAAGTAAATTTACAGCGAATTATGTGTAATAAGGAGAGGTTTAGACGATCTTTCACGAGTAATCCCCACTGCTCGTATTGTCCGGGCTCAATTGAAGATGTTAATCATGTCCTAAGACATTGTCCGTTGGCTGTTTGTGTGTGGGAAAAGTTGCTTCCTAGTTGTGAGATTAATATTCAAAAGGAGATGCATACTCAGGCATGGATAGTCCATAATTTGAGTGGGAAGCTTAATTATGATGACTCAAATAGTTGGGCTGCTCTTTTTGCTATTACAGTGCGTTGGATATGGATGTGGCGAAATGAGAGGATTTTTCGTGGTAGCTGTCCTCCTTTGGCAGTTAAACTTGAGCGAGTTAAGAGGTATCATGAAGAGGTATTGAGGTCCTTTAGTTTTCAGTCTCAAGTGCATGGGAGCAGGGGGAATAAAGAATTGAAGCTTGTGGGATGGAGCCCTCCACCTACTGAGTGGGCTACTTTGAATACAGATGGTTGTTGCAAAGGGCGAAATGGGCAGGCTGGAGGGGGAGGTTTGATTAGAGATTTTAGGGGAAGGTGGCAGGTGGGCCTTATGATAAATATTGGGATATGTGGTGTTGCTGCTGCTGAACTTTGGGCAGTGCTCCAAGGCTTGAAAATTGCTTGGGAGGAAGGTTTTAGACGTGTTGTCCTTGAGACGGATTCTCTTCTTGTTGCTTCGTGGTTGCAAGGTGCGATAGCTCCTAATCTCGGTTTGTCGAATCTGATTGATGAATGTTATTTCTTCTTGCGTAAGAATTGGGAGGTTTGAGTTTGCCACATATATAGAGAGCGGAATCATTGTGCGGATTTTTTAGCGACTAGGGCTCTTGATTATGATCAAGGGGTCCGTGTTATTTGGAATCATCCTAGTGATATGGTGGAGTTGATCAGGGACGATATCATTGGGGTCTCTTGGCCTAGACGGGTCTTGAGAGTAATTGAGTAGTATTGTGTTTTTTTGGGTATTCCCCCTCCTAGGCATCAAAAAAAAACAAAACTACACCAAAACATTAAATATCAATACATCCACATCAGCAAAACACTTATCCCAATACAGCCACATAAGCAAAACACATTTTACAATACAGCCACATCAGTAAAAGACAACATCTTTGTTGGCCCAATACCACTTCACCATTGCATTTGCCCTAACCTTATCCCGCGCACAACACATATACCCTCCAAGCAACTTCTATTCTCATATTTATATGCATGCACCATCTAATCCCTAACCAAAACATGTCTTCCAAAAAAATAATTATATATCTATTTGTTTCAAGTCATTCCTTTATTTTATATTCAATATTATTTATCATTTAAATAAAGTCATTGAACTTTCTTTTATCTCCATTTTTTGAAGAATAATTTTGGGTTTTTTTTAAATTTTTTTTTTATTCACAAGCCCCATCATTTTATTAAATGGTTGACTATATATCCCTAAATGTGGGTTGCCATTATAGAGAATTTGAAAATGTTGAAATCAGCAGCGCGCTGTGGCCTTGAGAGAAGAAGAAAAAATGCCGAATGGCATCAATTTTAATGCACGTCTTCTAAATTAAATATCCCAACAAGTAACAAAGATGTCAAGTAATAATAATTAATTAATAAACAATTTTAGAACTTATGACTTCTCAACTTTTCAATTTTGGAGGAGGTGGTGAAGACTGAAGATCCTTCTTCTCCACTCCCTTCTCCTCTGCTATTGTTTCCGATATCCTTCTTTATACACTTTTTTCTTGTTTTGAGTTTGAATAAGGTTTGATTCATGGTTTATTCTCTCCAACTCTAGATCTCTTTCATTTGTCGTGGATCTTTGACCATAGGCGTTTTTGGTGTGTTCCGATAACATATATTTGGTTCATAATGACGAGACTCTCAAATTTGAAGGAGACCGACCTTTCTTGTTGAAAGAGAAACCAAGATCCTTGATCTAAAACCATGGTGTTGTTTGTTTGATGTTTTTTGTTCAATCTATTGTAACCCGGCATAGTTCATTGGAGTACAGTGTCGTTCAACGGATATCCGATGATGTTCAATGTAATACGGTGTCATCAGAAAGTGTTCGGCAATGGCCATTGTTTGTATTTTTCTTTTTTAGTTTTCTTATAATCCATCTTTATGATGGCTCGAGTACCTTAGAGCTCAAATTCTCTTACTCTTTGGGTGAATGAATACAATTTGGTCCATGAATTTTTTTGAAAAATAATTAATTAATTATACTAAAATTTGACTTTCATTTTTTTTTTGTTAAAAACAGGATGTAGAATTGGTACGAATTTATGATCCAAGTGAGGAGTTTGACTTTTGATAATTGAAAGGAAGCATGTGGGAAGTCAAACTCTTTTTTTTATAATTGAGGACGACACTATAAGATTTTACCCTTTGAATATCAGATGTGATTATGAATTCAGACTGTCAAATTTGTGCATACATAAATTTTTTGCCTGACGACAGGATAAATTGAGTAAAAACTCAACGCTTGACCATCAAAGTATTACTCTCAGTGAAAATCTAACTTAGAAGTTTCTAAATCCATATAGTTCAGTCACATAGGAATCCACCGTTACACCCTTTTCTTTTCATTTTTGTTTACTTTAAAGCTAGCTATGCCGCCTATTGACCATTCAAAGTCCTAAAATAAATCAATGGAATTAAAGCTAGCAATTGCATGTTTAAGTTTGTTGACCTTTTGTAAACAAGCAAAATAAATATTATTGCTCACATGTGTGGTTATTTTAGTGTATTGAAATGAGGCCCCCATTGGGTTGGCGGTGGTTGGTTGGTCTCTCACTGACCAAAAGTCATATTATTATATATTTTAATTAATTTTATGGTAATTCAATTTCTAGTGAACCTAATACAACTTTAACAACTTAGTGTAAGAAAATTAAATTCAAACCGTGTAAAAAAAAAACATTTAGTGGCATATGGAGTATTCATTATAGTCATGTGGGATTGCGATCACCCATCCATTAATTATCTTACATTCTATTAACAGAAGTCTTGATAATCACTTGTGTGATTCTCTAATTTATTTGGGATGAAACCATATGAACTCGAAAGGTTATGAATTCATTTCTTATTAAGAGCAATATGCCAATAACCTAATGTTCATGCATGAGTTTTGATTAAACTTATTATATCATCGGGTGCAACATTTTTAAGCGTGAAAATTTGACGTCCAACGATCCCAATGAAATTCATATTGTATGTTCAAAGGGCGTGTGAGCGAGCCTAATAACTTGACTTCAAGACATATCGGATGTCCAAACATTAACGTTATATTATTGTTCTTTTGGTTATTAAAAAACTAATTCGCTTTTAGAGCGTGGTACACGCGCTTTGTTGCCACGCGGATCTCTGTAACTTTAATGACTGGGACGTGTATTCCACGCACTGGCTATCGTACAAAAGGATTCTGTCTGTTTAATGTCTGAACAGGTTTTACTCCTGTGTAGTCGGAAGGATTGTAATCATTGGAACCATGCTTATTATAGTGGGAGACAGTACACTCTATTCATTAAAAGCAGATGCACTGAATTTAGCAAAAAAATTCAAAATTGTGATTTCCATGTTAAATTAGATCTTGATAAGACTGAATTATTCTTCATTGTTTGATTACTTCATTGTAACCTTATTGAGTTAATTATGACTTAATTTTATTTTTTTTGGTAGATAAGATATGGTAATAAAGCTAAGAGCAATGAGAACGATTATTTTTTTACTTAGGATAATAAAATATTGAAAGACTTGTTTTATTGATGTGATTGAATATTTTGTTAATATGGTTGGATCACAAAACAAAATGTATTGCTACAACGATATAAATTTGTTAATTTTATTTTTTCAATATTGATTTTGATGTAAATGTGAGTATGATTTGCTGTGGGATCCACTTGGCGAGTAAACGTGGGAGCATGAGCTTTGTCATTCCCCTATATTGATCCCAGTAAAAAACCAACAAATTAACTCCATTGGAACCATTTTTTCTTCATGGCCCAACAAATATGATAATAAAATCCATCCATGCCCCCATTGCAATTGCTCTTAATATTAGTAAGATCATGGTCGCTTGGTACGAGGTGTTACAAAAGTCAAAGTCGTTATGTCAATACAAGGGCTAATGCCACGTGTACAAAGGCAATTGGTGAGAGCCCCTGAAAACGGTGTGCTACGATGCACAATAGCAGAACTCGAATTTTCCTCCGAGCACAGAATTTTTTAGAGAAAGCAAACCCTCCAAAAAAAAAAAAACCTTTAAACCATAGCCGCCCATTCTGGCTTTGCATGAGTATGTTCTGTTTTTGCTAATTTTGAAGAAGAGTTTGTTCATTGTTGGACTGATATGTGAGGAGGAAGAGGACCCCCATAACCTTAACCTCACATTCATCATCAAAATCTCTCTATCATCTCCTTCTTCTTCTTGTTCATTTCTTCTCATTGTTTGTTTTAGGGTTTTTCTTAGAGATTACAGATCTCGAGGTTGTTGGGTTTGGACCTACTTCTCTGTAGCTTCAATCCCAACTACCCAAATCTGTACTGTATTCCTCCACTTCATTGATATTGTTTTTTAAGCACAAATTAAAGTTCTCATATGGGTCTTTGTATCTAGACTCTCTTTCAATCAATCCTTCATCCTTGTATGTGTTGTTTCTTGTTCCAGGTGTCACAGACACCCATATGAGATCTTGAGCTACCCCACCACCACCTGGATTGGATTTCCCTAAAGGGTTTATTGTGTTATTGCTCTTTCTTTCTGTTCCTTCTCACTTTTGAAGGACAACTGTACAATATGTCATGTTTTGCTTTTTTTGATTAGAGATTATCCCCAAAAAAGGAGAAAAAAGTTTGTTCCTTTGAATTCTAAATTTTGCTTAGGCTGCTTTTCCCTACCAAAGTTGCATATTTTTCATCTGCAGTTCGTGCAACGGATGACCAGATTGTTCTTCTGAGTTGTAGACTTTGACTAGGAGGAGGAGCAGGAGGAAGAGGCCCACTCGTGGGTTGGTGGGCTTCGCTTGAACCAATACGGAAAACCCTTATAAGTTATATCTATAGGTTGTCTTCATTTTGTTGAATAGGCCACTCTGCTTTATCATCTTTGTTTATTGATTCTGTTCTTTTCAAGAGGTAGGTGTGAAGGGGGGAGACAAATACAATTTAGGTTTTGCCTCTCTGTTTCTTTTCTTTGCCTTTGCTTTTTTCTTCAATTGGGTTCCTCCATTTGATCATTTTATGCCAAGCTTGGATTTGGCTATTGAAGAATTCCACTTTTTTATTCTTTAATTTTTAATTAGTGATGCTACTTTACTTCCTCATCACTTGTTTCTCCTTCATCTTCCTTTTTAAGTCTTTCCCTCTCAAGCCACTTCCACCATGGGCATCTGAGATAAGGTTGCTGTCTCTTTGTTTCTGGAAACAAGTTTCAATCTTCTCCATCTCCAACTTCACAAAGAACACTCTTTGCAGATTCTATATTCCCTCAACAAAAAAGATGGGTTCCAGTCCACAAGTTGAAGCCACTAATGAGGACTCAGGTATGACTGTGCTGGACTTGCCTGAACTGACCTTGGAATGCATTCTTGAGAGGCTACCACCATCAGGGCTTTGTAGTATGGCTGGTGTTTGTAGCTCTTTGAGGGAAAGATGTGTTAGCAATCACTTGTGGGAAAAGCATATGAAGCAAAAATGGGGTGGACTAATGGGTCCAGCTGCACATAGAGAGTGGCAATGGTACCTAGCTTGCAGAGATTCAGCCAATCTCAGGCAAGGTAAGCAGAGAGGCCTAACGAGGCTTCTCTCAATAGTTTGGCCCTTTTGGTGGGTAGGATCAAGAGTTGTTGACAGTACGACTTACAGCAAGCAGACGAGTTATTTGCCTGTTGATTCAATCATGTCTTGGTACTTAGCTCTTGAGACTGGCAAGTTTTGGTTCCCTGCTCAGGTTTACAATCGTGAGGTATACCATATTTGATTGGGTCTCTTTGAAGTTTGAATTAACTCTGTTGTGTGTTTGGTTATCTAGATTTGATGACAAGTTTTATTGTGCAGAATGGGCATGTTGGGTTTATGCTGTCTTGCTATGATGCTGAGCTAAGCTATGACCCCCGGACCGATACATTCCAAGCCAGGTAGATTGCAAAGGCTGCTTTTCTGGCCAATGCTGATGTAGTTGGTGTTGTTTGGAAACGAAGATCAAAGTGTTTTGACGTGTTTCAGGTATCCACCACATGGTAGGAGAGCAATTGCTATTGAGACTAATGTGCCTTGGGAGAGGTTAAGAGCACCCCCTGTTGACTCATCCCCTCATGATCTTCACATATCTGATTGTTTGAACGAATTATGCCCTGGAGATCACATTGAGATTCAGTGGAGAAGAAACAAAGAATTCCCATATGGTTTGTTCTTCAACACCCTTATCATTCTATAACCCTGAAATGTGTCTGTGTTTTGTTCAGTTTTCCAAGTTCTTTATTTAATTTGTTATTTATTCTGTTTCTAAGGTTATTTCACAAATGGACTGTGAGTCTGTGACTGTGAAAACATGCCTTAATAAGCACATAGTTTTATTCAATACATAATCATGTGGCTGTTGGATATGGATTTGTGTCAATTTTAGTAATTCATATCTAATAGAATGTGGTGCATGGTATTGCAGGATGGTGGTATGGTGTTGTCGGTCACCTTGAGTCATGTGATGGAAACGAAACTTACTGCCGTTGTCATAACAATGGTGAGTTTATTTCATTTCTTTTTCTTTGCACTTGGCACATTGTGTTCCATTTTATTGCGAAACTGAAGAGAAGGATACAGTGATAATGGATAGTAGTCTTGAGATTGTGGAGCATGTTTTAATTATACCTTTGTTTCATGCGGGCCAACTGGGGTTTGCAGGGGGGGCAGAGTCCCTTTGCCTGTAAGGGGTGGGGTTCGGGAAGTAGTCCCTGGCCCGAATTTCATTTGGGTGTATTATAGTCTTATACTATAGCTTCACAGTAACCCTAGTTGAATTAAGGGCTTGTATGCCTTTGAGCATAATTCAACTGGCGATCCATGGACGTTACTTTGTTCTTGGGTGAACCACGTAAAAATCTTATGTCTTTGAATCTCTTTTTTTCTTTCTGGATAGTGGATACTGCTATATTCCTAAAAACCATAACATATTTTCTTAGATTAGAGAAATGTAAAAGTTAAGCTTTTTTTTGGTGATGAAAGTTGTTTTGTTTGGATAGGGATCCATTCTTTGAATCCTATTTGTCAATATCATGGACCACTAGTTGTGCCATTTTAAATTGGTCCCCAATACAAATTATTGTCAGTATGTCGTAGTTTCTACCAACACTATCATAATATGTGTCTAAGTGGAATATATATGGCCAGCCAGACTGAAAGATCCAATTGTCTCCTATGGACTTTGTTTGTTTGCTAAGTTAGAATCTTGTTAGATTGTGATGATTGCTTGTACTATTGTGGATCACCCAATTATATTCATTTGTTGGTACTTCTCTGTCTTTGCAAAACTTATGGAGCTCAATTGTTTTGTTTTGTTTTGCGACTCATGACTTGACAAAGATGGGAATAAATTAATGCCTAGTAGCCCATTTTCTTTTATACACCCCACTTGTTGTGAACATGAGGTGTAACTTTACGAGTCACGGAAATCATGTTCGTTTGATTTTAGGTTGAAAGGTGAACTTGTTTTCAATCATTTGACCGTAAAATTGCTTTTAGAGTGAGAAACTGATTCCGCCTGCAGTTGTGTGAGATTTCTACGTTTTCATGAACTGATTTTATTATCTGAACAATCAGAAGACAGGATGCTAGATTTTTTGCGCTACACTGTTTTTTAATATGCTTTGCTGGATGTGGAATTTGGGTGATTGGATGCTCATCAGATTAGTGTCGGATTTATGTTAACAGACACCGTGGCGTTGGAGTTCAATCATTACACCCCTGGCTCACGATGGAGGCGTACAACAATCAGCAGGAAAGAGCATAGGGAAGAAGGGAATGAAGCAGATGGGTTTTATGGTGGAATTCGAAAGCTTAAAAGTAACGAAGAGATTTCCATATGGAGGCGACTTTGGCCAGTACAAGTATTGGAATAGGCTTTTCTATTACTACAAAAGCTTATTACATCATTTTTACTGTGAAAGATCCTTGTACATTTCCTCCACTTATTGAGTACAAAATTGCCACTTACATCGGGTTAGCACGCCAGAGCAAGAAGTAATTGACGCTTGGATCCTCATCAACAATGTTCTTATACTTGAACTATTATATATCAATTTTTTACATGGAAGATTTTAGCTTTCTAAGGATATATATGTGCACCTTTTATGTGATTTTCCTCCATTGGTACAATTTTGATGTACCATATGTAGTTATACTCCAAGAAATATAGAGGTTTTAGAAGCTGATGTCTTGGCAATGTGCAAGGTTTTCATGCTTCTGACTATTGTATGGCTACCATTATCTAGGCTGAAAACTTGTAAAGTTTTTAAGAGTATCTATTACTTCTATCTCTTGTCAATGTGTAATGCTTTCATACTAGAAACAATATTCTCTCTAGGGTAAAAAATGTGTACATTCTGCATGTTTCCAATTCCACCCTATCGTAGAGATTAAAGTATGTATACATTCTGCATGTTCCCATTACCGCCCATTGTATGGATAAAGTATGTATATATTCTACATGTTCCCAATCCTGTCCATTGCAGGAACCTTGTAGACGATTTGTGCACTGTGTAACCAGGTCATAAATATGTGGGCTTCAAGCAATATGGAAATTCAAGTTGATTGGGCATCCTCTTGCATTAGGTTTTCAAGGGTGTCAATGCATCTTTTCAATAAGGACTTGGCCACCTCATTTTTTTCCACCTCATACAGATGAACAAGCTCGCCATTAAACTCTGCTTTTGTCCGATGCTCGAATGGAAGCTGTCCAAACAACTTGGTGACTTCCAGAAGGCACTCAGAAGCACCAACATGAACCTGTTTTGGGAAATATGTTGTCAGTACAATGAACAATACGGGTTTACTTACAGTGTGTTAGCAGCCTCAGTCGAGGTATTAACTAGGTATGTATGCAACATCCACCAGATGAACCCATGAAAATATAACGGGGAGAGACCCTTGTCAGCCAATGGCCGTGTTGGGGGCAATTTACATCTCATTGGG
Source organism: Tripterygium wilfordii (assembly GCF_013401445.1). NCBI lineage: Eukaryota > Viridiplantae > Streptophyta > Magnoliopsida > Celastrales > Celastraceae > Tripterygium > Tripterygium wilfordii. The sequence goes on along the minus strand of NC_052253.1, from coordinate 12,071,919 downwards.
TGTCCAAAAGCTCTGAATACCAGGGTGAGGTACTAGAGAACCTAAACAGTCAAATCCCATGTTTTCTCCAGCTAATAATTTACCCCAAAAAATCTAGAATAATTGACAAATACGGAAAATATATGACGCACCTGGGCAATCTTTAATGTGCTTATGCATTCAACTAGTTTTGGTGAGACAGAGTGAAACAGCTGCAGATATAGCAGAGAATTAGCAATCGTCAATGAAAATACTTCAATTGAAATTTTGCAAAGAACGTGAAAGGAGCTAGTCAAACTACCTCCTGCACCAAATCAGCTATGCTGGTATCTAGAGAGACTTCCTGTGAGTCATCCAACATGCTCTGGAGCCTTTGAGAAAGTTCCTTAAATGATGAAAATGCCAACATTTTGACTGCACATTAGCGTAATTAGCAAGCTTTCTTAAGAGGTCTATGCAGAAGTAGAAAATGAGAGAAAAGAACGCTTACCTGACCACTGAAAACCTGGAGATAAGGGTACCAATAACACATGCATCAAATTTTTTTTATGTTCAAGAATATCCCTCGCATGAGCAATGTGGATGCAAGATGTCAGGCATTCCAATATTTTGTCAAGCGGAACAGAAGAGTCTTCAGTATCATCTGATTCTGAGAAGTGAGAACATCAATTGAATATTTAGACTAATTAAATAAATGCAGCTCAAAGCCTTAACATCCAATTCCCATTTCATAAGAGTATTGTAAGAATATGTATAAATGATATGAAATGTCCCAACCCAACAAGTTAACTTATTGGTTTGAATGACAAAGCAACTCATCTTAACATAGTATCAGAGCGCGAGGTCTTGGGTTGAACCTTAGCCTCCGTTAATTTAATCCCCTATTTGTTGTTGCCCCAAGTGTGGCCTTTGTGTGTGTTTGTTGTTGCCCTAAGTGAGGGTCTTGTGTGAGAGTAGCCCTAGTGTTGGGCCTTGTTTGTTGTCACGTATTGGGCCATCGGATTGTCCAGCCCACACGTGAGGAGTGTTAGAATATGTATGTATAAATCATGTGAAATGTACAAACTCAACAAGTTAACTTATTGACTTAAATGGCAAAGTAACAAATCTTAACAAGTACAATGAATGAACAAGAATCAGGGAAGTATGTACACAACTTTACCCCCATTTTTCTAAGAGTTGATGCCCAAAAAACAGAAGCACAAATAGTAAGAAAGATGTGGGCCAAACCGCACTTTTAACCTAGTCTTACGAAGTTAATAGAAAAGGCAAAAGAACACTTCAAAATGAAAAAGATAGCATGCCCACAAAGTAAATACAGAAAAATGTTTAATAGACCCATACGATCACCATAAATTATGTTTTGTTATAGCACTTAGAAGGTGGTTTTGTAAGTGTAAGTCGATAGGGCAAGCTTTGGCTTCCAAAGAGGACATTACTATCTAAACATGAGATGGCTGCAACAGCAAATGCTTAAATGATCCGCCCTATACTTTGTTAGAAATGGTGCTGTGTTATGTCCATGATCGCAGAAAAAGTAAAAAGAATTAAAATGAAAATGGAGACATAACAACCTGCTTTAGAAGCCTCACTTCCCACAGTTGCAGGCCCAAGTTTGGGAGAGACCATGTTGCACATCTCAAGTATAAGTGGAAAGACTAAATTGAAGAACTCTGGATCACCAAAGGCTCCTATAACCTGCAAATGTAAAAAAGTGAATTTCAAACTTTGCCATGAAAGAAACATAAGTCGCTCTCAACAGTCAAGGCAGTGGATGTATTTATCTCTATTCTTTTTCTTGCCACTGAAATTTTGTTTGAGCTTCCACTGTTTAGTCATTTGTTGGGATGTCCTAGTAGAATTGGGAAAAATTAAAAGTTTAACCACCCACATATTCTTCATATAGATTGCGCTAAAATTAATATGAAGTTAAATTTTTAAGATTTAATGCATGCAAACCTTGTGTTTTATTTTTCTGTGGCTTACACCAATTAATTGTTCTTTCTCTCTCTCTCTTGCAAGTCAGCATACTACAGCATAACTCGGTAGCTGTTCCTAGCAACCTAATTTGCCATTCAACATCAACCTTTCATCCATTCTAATCCAAAGATTGCCATTTAAACAACCCATGTATAAAAATCTTTGCTTCCAGAAAAAACTCAAGTTGCTTTCTATAAACATGGCCAAATGATATCCAACTCCTTAAACCTAGTTCCAATACAAATGTTCTTCAACTCTGGGATTCACTTTTCGTTTGAAACTACCCTAAATCTCTAATTTTCAAACCATAGCCCACCAAAATGTGCCCAGAGGACAGGCATCTCCAATCAAATACTAATCAAGCAATTTGATTCATAATTTGTGAGAACTGTACTGTTGAATACTACCTCTTTAAGACATACGAAAGCTGCTTCACGATATTTCTTGACTTTTCTTGTGCAAGCAGAAGAAACCAGACCCAGAATGAAAGTTGGAGCCGTAGGATCTTCAGCAGAAATTGCTTTATGACAAGATTTTGAAAGAGCACCTAGTGCATTTAAAAGAGCCTCCTTTCCCTACAGTATTGATGATAATCAGCAAAATAAACAAAGCATAAAAAAGAAAATATTATTTGAATTCAAAGATATTTTTAGCTTAGAAAGCAATGAACACAGAAAAATGTGGCTTCATTTTTTCTCCAGTTATATCTAGGTCAACATTTATCGAAAAGCAAAATGAAACCTTTCAAAATTTCTAAATTTGCAGAACGGCATTTCTCCCATCAAAATCATGGATTGAGCTTCTTACCTCCCACAAACGTCCAGGAACTTCCTTAGTAAGACAGTCGAGCAAAACTTTATGATAAGAGGACAATGATTCACCAAGAACTTCACTAAGCTTGAATATTGCCTCAGCTGACTGCAAGTATAAATTAAGAAACATGAAAGACCTTGTAAAATGAAAAAACTCAACAAAAAAATAGGAGTAAAAACAGCGCAAAATTGCAGTGATAAGTAGACTAAGAGGCAGAAGATGAAAATAAAAAAACACATCTACCTTTCTTTTCCTTGCCCATGATGATGATATCATGCCCTCGCAAATAAGAGTAACAATTTCACCCAAATACAGCTGGAGGGTGACCCTATCACCACTTGTATTTTCCTCCCACAACTCCTCAAAGAGGCCAGAAACATATTTGTCATCCTCAAATCTGAAAAACAGACATATGTATTTAGTTAAAACTATATTCACACTATATAATGAACAATTTTATTGTGCTGATTGATATGAAGATCATTGAGTCTGCCAAAAACTCATTTAACATCCTAGTGGGAAGTCTTTTTTTAAGCAATGAGAGCTTCTAGCATTATAATATGGTATTATGGTTTAATGGATACGATTTTCAGAGGAAAGGAATAGAGCAAGCTTGGAGAAGATGAAAATTAAGAAATTTCCTAACTATATAACAAGACTAATCAACCCAGGTGTGGACTTAGTCTGACACTCACAAAAGATCAGAAAATTAGTACCTAGTAATTCACAGCAAAGCGAGTTCGAATGTCTATTCTAGGCTTAAAAGGTCTGAGAACACTGCCTAGACAATAGAGGTAAACATAATACTAAATTCAGTATTATCTGACATCATTAGACTGGACAGCTTGCAATGCCACCTTAAAGCTTAGCTAGTCTCACTATTGAGTTAAACACGATGAATTAAATTCATAAGCAATAAATTTAAAAGTAATAAAATTATGCGGTCTGACTCTTGATGCTTACTTTCAAAACACCAAGAAAATATGGAATTTCATCAATTTCTAATAATTACTCTAACCTAACCTGGCCTATACTGCCAATAAACACAAAGATCTAAACTCATAAAGGTGAAAAAAAATTACAATCCCACTGTTGCTGTTAACTTTCTTTACACCAAGAAATTTAGGAACTTGATCTATTGTAGTTGTTGATAAGAAAGAATTTAACGATTCATAATATAATTTCAATACAGAAAACAGGGGAACAAATAAAATAATGAATTTTACGACTTTTTACTTGATCATATAAGAAATGTCGTCTCTAACTCTTGGACCCCACGTATAACTCCAAAAGATGGTGATACCCAGTTCCCAAAAGTTATCTGAAGACTCTACATTTAAGAAACCAACACAGTTTCATTACCTGCCATAGCTACAAGCAATATCTTTCTCGAGAATGATCCCACCTCTCGATATAAATTTCTAAAACCATTAGCCAAAAAAAAGTAATCATAGTTTTCATGACATGACAACTAGTTGTACACATAGAATAAAGCGCCAGCAATAAAACATAACAGCCACACACAAACGTACCTTGATATAAATATAACTGGAACAACTGTCGCATGATGCCCACTCAAAATATCAGATGCTACGAATGAATAGCTTTTCAACAGAATTGCACAAGAAATTTGAGCATTCCTGTCCCCCAAATGCAAAGCCGCACTGTCCTCAATTAACTTCTGGGCCTGAGATGTAGATGCATGCTTCAAAACCATAGCACAAGCACTAGCAAAGGCACGTTTTGCAGTGGTACTTCTCTCGTCCTTTGCTACTGGAAATAGCAGCCTCAGTAGCATGCTTGTGAATGGTTTGATATCCACACTAACCTTTTGGACTAGTAAGCTGATAAAGCTGGCAACACCGACCCTGCAGCAAAAGATTAGCAAAGTTATAGAATGCACCAGAGATTATTTCCAAGGAACTAAGCATGAAATATGAATGCTCAATGCCGCAAAAAAAAAAAAAAGAATTTTATTTCTTTTTGAGATTTAACGTGATAGATTCTATTACATATTTCCTCAATCCATTACAAGAAGGCTCTCAGATCAAGTGTGTCAGACTTGACGAAAAAAAACAAGGCATTTGGAGCATACTCAAAAGAAGACGCATATATCTCTTCACAGCTCATTGATCAAAAAGTTACGAATTTGTCTTCCAAATTGACTAATTTTAATCATCGACAATGAACATGGAGAATTAAGAACTTGCATCTTTTCGGTGCAAAGTCTCCCAATGGATGGATTGAATAGAAAGTAATGAATCTTTTTCCAATGAGTTCAAACCAAAAATTTCCAATACAAAAGACAGCTTGCTCTTGGTCAAACAAAGAATACAATCATAGTGGAGCTTTTGGTGACGGCAGTGCAGGTTATTGGAACAGACATGAGATAGTCATCTACCATGCCAAAGGAATTATTGTGAGAATTGTTGATTTATATTATTGGGGCTGCATTTATTGAATTGACAGAAAGTAGTTCTTGAGTTTCGTAAGTTTTCATTGCATAGGTAAAGGGTGTATTTTGTGCGTGAACAAGGTCTGAGCCTTGTGTCTATGCGCTATCAGTATTTATCATCCGTTTTTACAGAAGAGAAAAGTACTATGGCTTTAACTGTCCTAGTAAAATAAGCATTCTCAATCAAGAACAGAAGTTCATATTCTTGCTTTTCCAGCTAATGCACTTAAGAATGAAGATTCAAGGCAAAATAACCTCACAATATTTCCAACACTAATAATCAATTTGGCAAAGTAACCCACCTAGTGTTAAGGCCCACTGCAGACCGAACCAAATTAGCAAGACGAGGAACCAAGAGATCTAAAGATTCGTTATCTATAACATTTATGCAGAGATCAAGAGTTTCCCACATGGGCGAGCCTTTTGCTATTGAAACTCGCAAATTTTCAAGCTTCTCTGTCTGTATTCCGACATTTGCTGCATGCAACTAGAAGAGTGAAAGTAAATAGGAAAATGATTAACAGTAAGGTAAGAATGGGAAGATTCCCATTAAAAGAAAAGCATAGAAAGATTCTTCAAAAGCTAAAATGTCAAACCTCAACATAATTGAGCCCTTGATCTTCAAGACTTGATAAACATTCCAGCATGCAACAAACCAAATCAGGTAAATGAGGACGAAGAGCAATCCCTGCACCCTGCAATTAAGACAGAATCTAATGTCAATCATTTGCAGCTACCTATTGAAAGGGGAAGAACAATAGCCAAGGCAAGAGAAACAACTAAATGAAATATGGCAACAAAATACATGACAATCAGACATCACCTATAACATTAATAACAAGAGTTCAACCTCCGGCATGGACATCTTAAGCAAAATGATAGAGCAAGCTACATGTTTCCTGAACCTGAGAATCTAAAGCGACGCTCTAATTTCTTTTAAATCTCTAAATTGATTAAGCAATCCTATAAAAACTACCTCAATCGTGGTAGTTTTATTAAGCATGTTATTTCAGAATGGATGAAAAAGGAATCTTGGTTGTGTTCTTCTACCATGCGTTTCTGGTTGAAGATTCCCCGTCAAAATTAAGCCCCCAACAAGCCAGGGCAACTCCTCAAACAGTAGTAATTGCTAACTTCAATTCTCACAATCTAGGAATGATGATATTTTTAGATGAAATCAGTCTTTTTGAGTTCCAATTTGATTTAGTTCTTATGTGTCACCATGTTAAGTACATTTATGCTGATTTTGTGTATGAAAGGTACATTCACATAAATGCACATTTCTATATTTTCCATGCACCAAAGTCATACAGAGCCTACAAGGCTCCCACAATTATGAGGTCTGGAGAGGGAAATGTAAGCAACCTTATGCCTACATGAGGAGGCTGGTTGCATGTTTTAAAACCCAAAAAGCCTTGGTTTTCCGCAAATAAAATAGAAATAACCAACATGCCTAGTGATGCAATTCAGAGATATCTGAACACAAGATAAAAAATTTCATTGATTCAATCACGCTCTCAGAACATTCTCACCTTTGCAAGCTTCATGACTACTCCAATCGAAGCTTTACGAACACTGTCAACTTTACTTAATATGCCTTCTGCTAGCAAAAAAGGCAGTACAATGCTCATTGCTTGGCTTGCATCTGATGTTTCAGTAAGTGTGACATCACACAGCCTTATTGTCAATGAAGTCACAGATCGGCACAATTTGTCGCCAGCATTTCGGACAGTTTCCTTTATGTCATCCATGGCACGGAATGCTGCAATCCATAATTTTTTCAAGTGCTTTCCAACCTGTATGACAAGAGTACAATTCATGAACATCAGCAAAAAATGAAATTTTTTTATTTTTTAGAAATCAGCCGACAGAATAAGTTGAAAATCAGCATGACATGGAACACTTGACATTCACATCAAGCCGAAAACATATGGAAGGGAAATAATCTCAATTTTTAGAAGGTGGAGATATGGTAATAATACTTTTGGAAATTTTGTTCCAAGTATGATAGTTTTCCAATGTCAGTGCCTTAAACAAAAGGAAACACTGCTTGCATCAGCAATAATGTGAAGCCATCTAATGGGCCAAGCACTGATGATTAATTAAGGCTTTGTCATCACATAAATTTGACTAAATATAAACAATTTGAAAATTGACTACTACAATAGATATTTGTGATATTACCTTTCCGATAAAAGGAAGAATTCGATAAAAGAAATGTAGCAGGATAAGACGATTGTATGCACATGAAGCTTGAAAAAGAAATAAAAGGGAACATAAAGAAACTTGTAAGATGCAGATTTCAAAGAAAAAATGGACTAATGAAATACAAAAATCGTGGATTATGCCAACTGCAAATTGTGCACTAGTACTTTTTAAGGTAATTTGTTCAATGAAAAAATATCTGAAGTTACCCTCTTTTAGTATGCCAAATTAAGTATGAGCTATTGCAGACTAAGTTTCGTATCAGAAAATAAGAAGGGAGACATTTTACAGCAACATAAGATCCCACTGAAAGAAAGAACGTCATTGTCACTCAAGCTTACTTGTAATTCTAACTATCACAAAAGGGGAGAGGAGCAAAAAATGACAGAAAGAAGGGGGGGAGGGGGGGAAGGCCCAAAAGATTTGTTAGTAATATATCATATTTGCAATCACAGAAACAAGGATAATTTTACAAATTAATAAGCCCAAAAAGATGTGATCGCAATGAAACTTTTAAAACACAAAAAATGCAAAGGGATTTCCAATTTAACACATTTTATCCAGAGAAAAAAAAGCCTAATTTACCGAGCAACATAAAAACATTCAAGGAATCACAAGAGAAGACAAAAAGCCACATGAACGCATGCTCCACGTGCCAGATTTACTACTTTAGTCTCAAAGCATGGAAGCAGTATTGATAACCATGGATAGACAAAAATGATGAAAGTTCAGGACCCCTGATTACAGGAAATGATAGTTTGAATTTTTTTTTTGAAAAGAATTAGAAAGATATTAAATCTGGAAGAGGATCAAGCATCAATGAATTGGCGTTTGTTAAAACATCTGAAAAGTACCTCCGTCAAAAGTATAAAAAAAAAAAAAACACGCACACACACACAACATGAACACATTGCTGCAAGAGGTAGAACCTAAATCAAAACAGAATTCTGAGATAATCTGAACTCAGAGAGTACAGCCATCATTTTATTTAAAAATCACAATCTAAACTAAAGCAAAAAGTAATGCCACATTTCAGTTTTTTTTGTCCAGATGCATGGTGCAACTTGCAAGACATTATTATCAAACATTATTGGAGAAAGGGGAAAAGATCTGGTATGAGAGAGTGACTGATAAACTAAAGAAAAGCAATTCTCCTTTTAACTATATAGAACAAGACAAAAATTAATATATGTATATATCACCTGATCAAATTTTCGCCCCTGGATGATATCTGCAAGGGCAAGACACGAAGCCTCACGGGATCGCCAAAGCCTTGATCCACATTGTACTACTAAATCGTCAATAATATAATCCAACTGTTCATCAATGGTTCTCTTAGGGTCTGCCACTAGTGACTTCCAAATGTGTGCCATCGCATCCTTATGATTTTCCAATAGCATATATCAATCAGTAAACCGCTAATGAAATATGTCAAAATCATAAAGCTGTATAGTTCAGAAATTTGTATTAACTTTAGGGGGGTGAAGGGGGGACTCACATTATATACATTTGACAAAGATCCAAGCCAAAATGAAGGACAAAAACAAAATCTCCTAAGCAGATTAAGAGGGAACTTGTAAGCTCCGCAATGAAGAGCTCCACAAGTTTTCTCAATCCAGAAAGTCAAGCGATGCTTACCTGCACATTTTTATCCGGATCATACTGGTACCGGATTAGCCTAGGAATCAATGAACGCAAGTGAGGCTGAAGAGCATCCCCAGCTTGTTTGGCTATCTTAGAAAACCCAAAGGCAGCACCCCTCTTGGAGTTTAGAGAGGCTTGATGATTAGCAAGATCCATGAATTTATAGATTAAGTCAGGTTGGCCCATTTCATTTGCAAGACTGCAAAGCTCCTTATAAGTACTAAGTTTTCCTCCACTTAGACCATCACCAATCGCCCCTTCTTGAAACACTTCAGAGTCTTCAACCAGCTACAAATTAAAAGCTATTGAACTTGAGTACATCTTTTATAGACCAGCAAATAAATGCACCAAAAATAGAGGATAGTAATATCTCCGCTCTTCGTCTTTCTTTTTTGTTCCTTTTTTTACCTTTATAGCTCTTTTCCTCTTCCCAGAACCAGTCAAAGTGCCTACAAGTGCATCCACCAAGTTTTTCTTCATTGACTCGTCGCCAAGTTCATAGACGATACTCATGCCTTGAGAAGCCAGTTCCTGGGTAAGTTCATTCTGTTCGCCAAGTAGGTGCGAAAAAGCCTCCTGAATTCCTTTGGAAATTTAGAATACCTCATAACACATCAATATTCTAGGATTGCAAGATACGATCAACAATATGATGTTCTAAACTTCTAATTATATTTAAAATATTCCGGGAAAATTTTTATTCCTACAGAAATATGAAAGGGAAGGGGAAAAAAAGGAAGAGGTTACAACGATATGCTGTGTGAACGAGTAGCACACCTGAATTTCGGGAAGCATTTGTTGAATGCTAGGGTGATGACCACAGTACATTGTCAATGACAGCAGCCAAACAGTTCCAGCACAACGTTCTTCTTTTCTGTTACTGTATAATAGGACATCAAAAAGCTTCCTGGTAATCGCATGTCTAACCATCAAATAGTGATCTCCAATAGCTTCATTTCTCATGTTAGTACTATACTTTGACAAACATAAGTTCAAATCATCCATAAGAAAATTTGAGGTCATGGCAAGGGTAGTATAGTTAGTTTTGAGGATCACATCAGCAGTCACAGGAACACCACCCCATAAAAATGAGAGAGCTTCCCCAGCAGCAAACAGGATATCCTCAACCTGCCAATCCAAAACCACAGTGTCAAAAGTTTAACCAGTGATATATTTCGAACAAATGCAAGAGACCACAATTTACGAGCAGTTTGACAAATTAGTGTAATCCAAATAACAATTATTCTGCACCCACCTTTGACCGGCAAAGACCGAATATCAAATCAAGGGAAATATTCAGGAGTGATGATGATGTTTCATTCACGCAGATATGTCCAAGGGAGATAACAATTTTCTGAATTGCTTTGATATCATCACCAGAGAGCAGTTTAGTCAACTTCTCACGCAATACTGCTAGTATCTCAACTGCAGTTTCAAAAACTTTTGATGTGATTTAGCAACCCTTTATGCTAACATATCACAAATATAGTACAGGAATTCATAAAAGTGGTAAAGCTACATCAACTTCACCTGAACCAGAACCATTAACAACTGGAGGTATTGGTGTGCGCAACCCTATGTGACCCAGTGCTTGCATCGCAACAGAAGCCAATACTGCAGTCTCAGAATTAACAACTTCAATCAGGCAATTAACTATGCTCTGAAACAATGTCTCTGGGATCTGTAGATACTGAAGTTAGTACAAATCCATGACATGAATGATGAAGTTGCAAATGAGGCATCTTAATCAAATGGAAATAAAGCTCTCAGCAAGGAAAAGAAATTCTAACAACAGCTACATTCAATATGAAGCTGATAAGATAAATTGACAGGACTTCAACGCCACTCCACAAGTGTGATCGAACCTGAATACAAGAACCGAGGTCCAAGATAGGGTTTCTAAAAGTCACCCAACCCTCCCCGTTTTCATTCCTTTAAGAAATCTGTGCTTATAATGTTCCAAAGGTCCTCCCCCCCTCTCCATAATGCTAGATTTAGATTACTCAATTCTACCCTAATTCACTATCAGAGTTACTATTTCACCTCATAATACTGAGAATATCTCTATTGTTATATAGTCATTTATTGCCCATTTTAGTTGGCTAAATGGAACTGTAATGTGTTTCAAGTAGCTTAGAGCCAGGTAACTAATGGAAGGAAAATGACATAGTGAGAATGTCAGCAAGAAGACACATTGAGAAGCAACTAATTTTGCAGTCAGGAACTCAAGTTATGCTGAGTTTGCAGCATCAGTTGTGCATTATGAGGTCAGAAAGATTATACTGCTGGGCCATATAAAGATGCACAACAAATATCCAAAACTAGCCATACTTACACCAGGTATTCTGGAGACACAGTCTGCAGCAACGTATCCAATAGCACATATTGTCCCATGCTGTGCTTCAAATCTGAAGATAGAGGTTAATCAACTTTGGAATCAGAAATGTTATCATAACTAAAGCACAAGAGGAAATAAAAAAAAGATCCTTTGAAAAGTACAATTTCATTACAAGATAGAGGTTATAAACCTTTTATTGTGTGATCCACTAATTGAAGAAACAAGTTCACAAATTAAAGAAGATAATGCAGGCGTGGAAAGGGCAGAAGAAGATAGGCCAAGTAGACGTGCTGCAGATTCACGAGTTTCAGAGTCCATATGACTTAGCAATGGCTTTAGCCACGACACTCTTGGTGCATAATGTGATGCTATCATCTTCAAGAAGAACAAAAGAAAAAGATTAACCAAATAGAGAAAGAAGCAGAATAAAAATCAATCAAAAGTGAGAAACGGGTGGTAGCCAACCTCTGGAAAATGAGATCCTAACGTTATTAAAGACTTGGAAGCAATGGCATGCAACTCAGAAGAGCCTTCATATGCCATAGCATGTTCTAGCAGGAAACACATTTTCTCCACTGAAGACACAAATTCGGATGATCTTCCTACTGAGTGATTCTGCTCCACCTCTGAATTAAAGCACTTCAACAAAAATTTAATCATCGCCATATACATTTTCGACGAAAAAAGGAGCTTTTGCTCCCTCATTTCAGTTGAGTCCAAAAACCTTGGCTCCTGTTTAAGTATATATTCTAAAATTTCTGCAAGTTTTGGGTACTTAGGACGAAGCTTTTCACCCGAATTTCTGCTTTCCTCTCTAGAAGGAAATAGGCCTTCAAGTGCCATCTCCCTTGGGGGGCAAAAAAGAAGAAAAAAGAAAAGATGGCATTAAATTTTAATAAAATTGTAAAACAAAAGGAAGAAATGTTCTTGTGATAAAGACAATATGATAACCATTCATAAGACGCAAAGCGAAGGCATTCAGAAACACTTCGTCGTAGATGTAGTAATATGACTCACATTATCATGTATAGAAGTCAACAATGTCATAAAGAGCATTTTTGTCATACTTAACGATATTGTAGCATGCCAGTGTAGCAGTGTTATGATTTCAGTATTTTAAATACTTCTTACTGATTTTCTAGAAGAATATACTTATGAGGACTGGACACACAGAAACTTCTTACGCTAGCAGCAAAATATTTCAAGAGGAAGAATATAGAAGTTTCTACTCTGAATCAAACGAACAAATGGAAAATCACAACCTTATATCAAGCTTAGTATCTGCAGCTCCAAGCATGCAAATAAATCGGCTAGGGCAATGTTGCAAATCAAATAGAGATGTCGCCCATCTCATAGCACAAAAGCGCACCTCACTTTCTTCCTGGTCAGCATCAATACATAAAGTTTCCAGAAGAAGTTATTAAATAAGGAAAACTCAAATGTGAACGAATCATGAAGTCTAAACAAGTTTAAAACTGGATGAAGTTTGATACCACTTGAGAATTATTCAGCAGAATCCTCTCCAACTCAATCAGTACAGTGGATGGTGCTTCCTGATAATCAGATAACAGAGCAGTATAAATAAAATAACACAAAACAACAGCTCAGTCAAATAATATAAAAAAAAAACTAATATTGAGGAAATTTAAAACGGAAAACAACGAAAGCAACTGGCTCCAAGATTTAGCAAAGGAGTAAAGTAGTGAGCCTCTTTCACTCGTTATGAGTGCGCAACGAATAAAGCTATGGGTGGAGTAGCAGAAAAGATGAATTTTTCAGTTTGTGTAACAAATTCTATTCAGTAATAACATGTTCACTTGTTTCATCCTTACCCTCTACCAGTCGAGAGAAAAGTCATAGATCCTTTCCCTAATTTCTACTTACATCCCACCAATTCCTTTCTCTTCTTCCCAATCACCAAATAGCATAAAGAAAAGTATTTAAAACGGGAAAAAATACTTGTATGATTCAAATTTCGAGGAGAATATTTAGTTGCAAATACATAAATATATATATATATATAGGAATTCTCCTATAAGTAAGGACATAAAATAAGTACAGCTTTTTTACCATTGATTTAAGTGAAATTACTAGTGGGGCCCACATGTTTTAAATCAATGGTGAAAATATGTGTACTTATTTTATGTCCTTACTTTGTGTACTTATAGGAGAATTCTTATATATATATATATATATATATAAATGGTCATTGAGTTAGAATGTGGCAGTGCTGGCAGTTGGGGAAAATGTGAGAACAACTAAAAGAAACAAAACAGATAAATCTAGGCATACCTTGTATGCAGCTGCAAGCGAATTGGTTGCTTCTTGGACAATAAAACGAAGAGAAGGTGCCTCCAACTTTAATGCATCAAAAAGACGAACAGCCATGTCGATCTTGTCTCTGGGTGAGGGAAAAGACCATCAAATCATTTAACTAGAGCCTAGAGGAAAAGGGGATGACATAGCTAGAACGCAGACACAGGTAAGACACCTGAAGAGTTGGGGGAGGCGCTGTGCAAGCAATCCAATCGCTTGAAAACAAAAGGTTTTGGTTTCTCTAGCAAGAGCATCTGGCAATGCAACTAGGTCAATGGGACGGAATAATACCGCAATCCCAATCACAAAGAAATGAACAAAAGAAACAAAAGAACAGTGCTTTATTTGCATATTAGACCTGCTTCTGAATTCAAACCTCCATCAAGTAACTTTACAATCCCATTCAATATAACAGGGCCCATAAGCTTCAGCTGCTCGATTTTTGCCTGCATATATAAAAATTAACTGAGATTGATGCACATCAAAATTAACAGAAAAATCACTTAATATGGTCAAGGCTCTAAAAGAGTTTAACAAATGGATAAAAGGGTAAAGGAGAACGGGCTAAGTTGCAATTTTGCTCAAGTAATATTAATGAACTATGTACCTTGTAGTACAATGAACATACTAGTAGTATCATAAAGTCAAACAGCATGATTTTCATGCAACATTATCAAGATGCGGCCAATAGTCGTAGAAATCCAATTTACTCCTCTTACTTGCAAGAATCAGATCGATAACTTCCTCAAAAGCAAGAGTCAGACAAAATCTAAAGGAAAGGTCCATACATGTTTAAATATCCAGACAGTGAATTCCAATCCCAATTGCTTCAGCCTTGAGGTGGTTCCAATTCCTATTATATTAAAAAATTTAAACAAAGATAAGAAACATCAGCAAAAAGAATTTGAATCGCAAATAACCACGAACAACAAACATTATATGAGTTGAATATGAGGTAAACAACTACTGTGCACACTACACAATTCTCAGGTAGTGGGCGGGGTCGGGAACAGACCAAATATACGTAAACCTTACCCCAACAATGGAGAGGTTGTTTCCAAGAATTAAACATGTGACCTCTGGGTTAATTATATGAGTTGAATATAAAAACAAATATCAAATATGTTGCCACCAGCCAAAAGCCAACATCGAAAAATAACTAGTAGTCTAGTACCATATATATTGTTCAACCAAAGTCAAACCACGAACAGCACTTCCCCAATCCTAAAGTGCTAAAGTCTAAAAAAGCAGAAAAAATTACTATAAAATCATCCACAAAAGGGAATTACGCTATGATTGTATGCCATGAGAAAGGGTTGACTGTCAGAATATGTTGTATAACTATCATCAGAGAAAGAGGGGATAGGGGAAAAGAAAATTGTATTTCAAAAAAATGCATGAAAATGAACAGGTAAAACGAGATATGACATGAAAATTCATAAATGACATGAAAATTCATAAATGACAAGTATACCTAGTTACCTACATATAAATGATCCTTGATTGCTTTTGCCACATTAGTCAAGTACATATATCTAAAAAAGAGTACCCAAGCATTTACTTTTCGATGGTGAGGAATATAAAAGAACAGTTCATTCATTTAAAATCTATACCAAATATGCAACCGAAAATGCACTGCAAAGTTGACGGGAAATTGTTGGCTGCTGTAATAGACCGGCAGAAAATGGACATCAGCTTTGCTTTTAAAACAGCATTTCCAGGACTGACTCTAGACTCAGGAGTAACATTTTCAGCTCCGGTGGTACCTGCATAACATGTATATCATTGCGTTTAATGCTATGGCACAAAACATAGAAGTTGATAAGACTCACTCCCATATTAAGCTCAAATAATGTGAAATTTTCCCAAAAAAAAGAAGTGATGGAAGCAATAGAACACTTTTCAATGTCCAACTGTCTAGTCAATGAGCAAAGGTGCCTTAAAAGAGTCTATTCTTAGATGTATTCGTCAAGCTAGCATAAAACTATCAATTGTAAAATAGCAGGTAAATAAAAGTTGGCACCTCTAAGTGGGATATAGGCTTCCGTATACAAAGCCGGGGAGAAAGAGGGTTGCCAGAGTAGTGGTTGTCTTAAGGCACTCCTTAATAGAAAGATCTGACAGGGGTACTGTTTGGAATTTGATGGGGGTTGTTTGGGTTCCTTGTGGTAACTTGACCTCAGAGGTTGAATCATGGAACTTTCTTGCTTCCAACAAGGCCAAGCAAAATTTTTTGTTCACAATTCTTCAAATCACATGATGGTTAATCTGGAAAGAGCGTAACTCTAGGATTTTTCAGGACAAAGAGTGCCCGCTTGGAGTTTTTATGGATAGTTGGCTCTCAAATCTTAAGCTTTGTTTGACTGGAACTTGTTCCAATATTTTTGAGAGGCTTAGACATTGATCTGTTTTGCTGTCTTCTTTGGGTTGCACCCCCTCATGCCGTTAATAATTTTTTTCTTTTCAAAAAAAAAATGTGGGACTTTGTGTGTGTTTGGTTATTGCCCCAAATGTGGGCCTTTGTGAGAGTAGCCATAGTGTTGGGCCTTGTTTGTTGTGCACATGTTGGGTCATCGGATTGTACAACCCACATGTGAGGGGGTTGTTAAAATATGGTATAAATAATGTGAAACTCCCCAAACAACAAACAAGTTAACTTATTGGGTTTGATGGCAAAGTAACTAATCTTAACATATAGCAGCAAAATCTTCATTGCAACATGGCAATGAGAGCCTTAAGCTAGATCATACTATCAGAATTGAACAGCTCCTTCTGCAGAATAGACATCAAAAGTATAAATATTAAAATCCAGCAGGGTAAGACATGATATACAGATAACCATATAATTACACTAAGTTTGGCCATGGTCCCAAGCAAAACTCTGCAAAGCTTATACTGTTTTTCGTCATCAAAAAATCTACAGAAGGAAGTTCACTCTTGATGGTATTTGGATAAGACTATCAGTTACAAGATTTTGACTCATGAGTTCAAGAGCTTATAGACAAAAGTTACCCCTTATATTTGCATGTGGAGCACTTTATTAGAAATGCAAAAATAAATTTCATATCATAAAAAGGAGATTAACAGGAAATATGTACATTCATACCATTGAATAGCAAAAACAGCCTGTTTATCAAGTTCAAATCATCCAAATTAGCAGCTGAAGCCTTCTTCTTAAGAAGTTCCTCCCCCATCTTAATAACGGCCTCCTGACTTGAATGAAAAATCATCAAAAGAGTCAGTTGTCCCCATCTCAAACATATGAAAGGAAAAAAATTAATTTTGTGTATAAGATAAGGAAATGAGATCAAATACCAATCCGCACATGCAGCCACATAGAGAGTATAAATGTGTTCTGGAGGTAGCTCCATAGATTCAATAACATTCAAGATCCCTAGCTGATAATGAAAAACCAAAGGAAGTTAATGACATATAGTGACAAACACCTACTGAAACTAGCCTACATAGTTATTTATGGCGTACATACCATTGCACATATATACATAATCATACACAGGCAAGTATATAATACATGGATAATATATTCCATTCGAAAAAAATTCATAGATCTTATATACATTTACATATCTCCTTTTTTTAGCTGCTTTTAAAAAAATGTACTTTCATTACTTATACAAGCATGTATGGATCAGTTAACTAATAAGGCTTCAACGCTTTGATAGGAAGAACCATCAACAATCCAAAATCTCCATAGTTAAAATAAAAAACAAATTTAAATCTTTCAACAACTTTACCTTCCTCTCAACAACATTCACACCGAAAATTAACTATGGGAAACCAAAGAAAAGTTGATCACATGTCAGAAACCTCCATATAGCCTATGAGTAAAAATTTACAAAGGTCTTGCGGATGTGGGATACATATCTATGTGCATACAGGTAGGAAGGCAACTAGCAGTGAGTGATTCCACATTTCTGTATTTCTGTAGGAAGAACTAAAATCTCCACTACTAGCTACTTCTTGTTACTAATCTTACCTTCATCTTCAAAAGCATGTCACTTGTCAATTGATGTTTTCCGGTTACCCGATTGCTTTGGGAAATTGAAAGCCCTGGTGGGCATCCTCCACTGCAAAAGAAAGTAACGTCTTCCCAAATAAACTTTGAAATAACTAAAGAATTGTTCAAATACTCTTGTGGGGAACTGATTTCCAGACCTTTGAGGAGGCAATTGATACAAAATTGTATCAAGGCAAAATTCAACAAACAGCTCACAGTCCCGAGAACCATTGATCGATCTATACTTTGCTGCAACTTCATCCTCAATACAACTTGCATGACATTCACTCATCACCTGAAAAAAGAAGCAGTCAACAAAAACACAACCGTCTCAACAAGCTGAATGTCAGAATGGATGACCAGTATGATTCTCATTATTATAAAATAGTGAAATACCTTAATAAACTTAGTTACAAGAAAATAGAAAATATAGAAACCGCAATAAATTGAATAATGATACCTGAAGCGTTTTCGAGGTCACAGTATGAACAAGATTGTTTATCCAAAAAAAATGCATGGTTCGGAACATGTTAACAAGGTGATATGCAGGATTGCAGGAAAACATTAGAGATAACTCACACACAAAATATGCTTATGGTCTTTAAAACCATCAACTTGTATTTCTACTGTTTAAAAATGAGGTCAATGAAAAAGAAAGATCATTCAGCTCACCAAGTCACATTGTCTTATATGTTGAGGTGTCATAGAGTTTCCATCTTTTATTTGCTCATACTCTCAGCTAAGGAGGCAAGCACTCTGATGATACTTTCATTGTCAAATAACTTACACATCCTAAAACCCCATAATATTTGGATCTAACCAAACTAGGAACAAACACACTACTCCATTTAACATCTATCGATAGGGTAAAAGAAACAAAGAAAAGAAGAAAAAAAATGCCACTATTTCCACTGTTAGACAAATGAACTTTTCATACTAAAAAAAGGAAAACAAATAAAATATGATTACAAAGGCACAATTAATTTTGATTAACCCTACATTGTTCAGGAACTAGAAGCTTCGGCAAACTCTATTTGTTTTTTTTTTGTCTGCCTAAAGAAATTGAAAAAATCCATCAAAAGGGAAAAAAAATGGTGCCAGTGAGTAGACATGGTATACAGTAAAGCAACACTAAAAACATGAGAAAAAAAGGAACAAAAGCACAATGTAGGTACTAGTAAGCGGAAAAATCAATGATGATCAAAAGCAATCTGTGTGGGGGAAAAAAATAGAAAGATACCTTACTAACAATTCTCAGTATAATTTCTTGATGTTGAGGAGAAATCTTGGAAATGTTCACCAAGAGCGTCGGTGCCAAATTCTCCTTTTCCTGCAACATAAAGAGTATCATTTCCAGAATTAATCCAATTATAAGCTGTAGTTACATAGAGGCGCACACATAAACATCTACGATCACATTGGGAAATGGGAATACCATTAAGAGATCCACATACCTTCATGGATACACGTTCAAATGCCATCTCAATGTACACAATGCAAAAATTCTTAACCATTTGAGTAGTGTTAGCGTCAATAAATAATGTCCATAGCTCTGACAAAGGCAAACCAATGTCGGGCCAGTGTTTCACTCTCTTATTCACGTGATTCAAAATCTCAAGAACCTGTCATAAGAATTTAAAAAAAATTAAAAAAAACACAATTAATAAATTGTGGAAATCATGATTCTGCTATTCTTTTCCTTCTTCTCTAATAAGTAAACAAGCTACCGAACAAGATGCACCATGGGATTTAATCCACGTACAAAAGAAGTACATAAGGGATGCCCTTAGGCCAAGAGAGGAAGGGAGGAGAAATTCCTATGACCCCAATGTTATGAACAACAAATAGCATAAGTTTTTGTTGCTTGCAGCACATAGCATTGTGCATACAGACAGAAATCAAAATATTGTTGAAAATACATAGACACCCGTAAAAACTTATGGACACAAAATCGTATGTCAGTGACACCAAGCAGTCTATGATTTCAAACAGCAATAAACCCAACTAAAACCTAAAATTCAATTTTCAGGAAAAACTCACATGTCCATCTTCCAAACCTATTTAAAACCCTGATTCAGTTAAACATAAACTCAACAACCACCAAAAACCCCATAAACCCATAAATCCACCATTCTCGATCGCTAAACATCCAATATATGCTCAATCGAGTAAATACTGACTTGCCTTCTTGCGGATGAGAGTAGATTGGGAAGAAAGAGACGAGATAGTGTAGGGAAGAAGCTTGGAGAGCAACGGTTCCAGTTTGGAGTCGTCACATAGAGCCAATCTTGTGAGCATACGATCCAGTATTTCTTCAATCTCCGCATCGGATTTTGCAGGAAGAGAAGACGTCGAAGTCGATTCTGCCATTCTTTCTCTTCTCTTCTCTTCTCTTCTCGTTTCAGTTCCTTTTTCCCTCCTGGATGGCTTGGAGCGAAAGAATAAGGAAACGATCAGCGCCTAAACCTAGTCAATCCTAATGTAACTATGAAAACTTTGTTAGCATAACCTTATTCCTTATACACCGACACACGTGTGGCATCAGGTAACGGTAATAAAAATGAAAATACGCCGCCTCTAATCTTTTTTTTTAATTCAAATAGTCATCTTATCATGATTGAGGTATGGTTAGGATTAAATGCAAAAAATAAATAATTAAAAATGTAATAAATGGACTAAACACTATTACCATAAAATAATTAGGAAATATATAATTTCGATGGGAAAAAATAAAAATAACTGTACAAACGAATCAGTAGTAAAACGACAAATAATTTGTATGTGAGTGATAGCCCAACCAATAAAGTGTGGATTCAAATCCTGTCCCCTGCACATCCCCTTTGCATCAAAAAAGTAAAAACAACTGCAACTCTCCTCCCTTTTTCCTCTTTGTTAATTTTGCACCGTTTATTTTTCATAATTTTTGGAGCTTGCGTTGAAAATCATAATAATTCCTCTATTTAATGGAACTTTTATAAAATAAAATTTTTATTTAAAAAAATCTACATCCATTGGATCAAGCATAGATGTGGGCCCTTACAAAAAAGAGAGCAGGATCTGGCTAACATCCAGTCCAATAAACCGAAGCAGCCCATTATGTTAAATCTTGGGTGGACTATTACTTTCCAGGCCCACCCACTCTCAATGCTGCCAGGAACGGCTTTTATGGTAGATGCAATTACAAGTGGAAAAATAATTATTATTATTTTTATAGGAGTTGAAAAATTATTATTATTTATGACAAGCTTTCATTATACATTTTTTGAGTAATATATCTAGAAATGCCTCTTGATTTCTCATTAACACTAACCCCCCATTCGAACACCACACCATTCCAAAATAACTCTTTCTCAAGCATCTTTACCCGCCGATCATTAACTCCCTTTTCGCTTATCTATTCTCTTAATTGTTCTATTTTTTGAGCCGAAAGGGAAAAAAAAAATAGAAGTTGCGAGTTTGAAATCCAATTTATGAAAAATTTCGTTGCAATCAATATATTAATGATACGCAGTGCAATCAATTTAATTGAATTAATTAACCGTCAACAAACATACTCAACTTATACGAAAATGATAAAGACCCCAATAATTTAAGCATCAAAAAAACCTAGTGCAAACCCTGCAATAAAACACTCCATTGCAAAGCCCCAAAACCCCTGACTCTACTCATCAATTGACACGAAAGCCTACCAACTGTTTATTTTAAAAATAGAATACAAATATAAATAAAATAAAAATGATGCAGTAGAGTTAGAGTCCGTGGTCTTGACCTTATGGGCTTCAGGCCCAGGGGCTACATAATTCTTGATGTCTATAAGTCGTAGGCCGAAAACTTCCTTTGAGCCCGTGCTCTTGTGAGTCTTGACCTTATGTGGTTCAGGCCCATGGGCCATCTAGGCCGTAGGCCAATGGAACTGATACCAAAAATAGCGAACCAGATACTGATTATCAAACTGAATAAAAAGAGAAGAATCAATGGACATTTTGGGATTTGTTGCAACTTGCAATGAAACTCTTCGACGCTGAAATCGAAGCGTCGGGAAGGGAAGGGAATGGAAGAAAATCATAGGTATTTCTAAATCGTTTACACTTCATTGCCAAGTTCTTACGATCAAGACAAGATCATCACTTCAAAGAGTGAAAATTTCCCATCACGTAAAAATATCGTGATTTTTATAGGAATTACTTGAATGAGGTGGTGATCAAACTTCATTAACTATCATTTTTACGTTATTTTTATTCATAATTGATGCTTTAGACCTTTATTAAAAATTTTTGAAAACAACTTTTTATTTAATTTTGGTGAATATATGGTTTTTTGCAAATATATGTTTGATTTCCTAAAATTCGTAGAAAACTTTTATAAAAGGGTCAAATTTGGTGTTCTCAAGCGAGCTATTGAGTGGAGAAAATGATTTAATGTTCTAAATCCTGCATAAGGGAAGAAGTGAAATGTAGAATATAATAGTCAAAATCTCATGATCTAGTGAGTATATTTACGAACCAAAGTGTATAGTGGAACAAATATGTACAAATTTTAGGACAGTTCAAAAAAAGTCACCAAAATCAAATTGATTGGTCTTTAAAAAAATATATTTTACACATTTCTTTACAAAAAACCAAATTGAAAAAACCGATTGAAAAATCGAAAAAATCAACCACTTAGTTGATTAAACTTATGACAAAAAAAATTGACTGCGAATACTATTATGGACTAGTATAGGCTAGTCCAAAGCTATGGAGGGGCGGGCTGTTACAAATCGCAATGCGCACCAAAAAGGCCATGCTTGGATTTAGTCAACCAACGGAAGGGGTAGTCTTGTCATTACACTCATACCAAACCGGCGACTGCCGTTCAATATAATCCTACCGGCCGCCCTTATCTTATTTTCCAATTCTTTTGTCCGAAGAGAAGGACGTGTGGGGTCGCCGTCGATGGAGGTTTGAGTTTTGAAGCATGAAGCGTGACGACTACCAGACTATTGTAATCATGATAGAAAAATACAATTAATAAGTTACAGGGAGAGGCAGACACTTGAGTTCAGATAGAGAGAGAGTAAAAAACTAAAAAAAGCAGAGAGCCAAAAAGCATTCAAGGGCGGCTTTGGCTTTCCTTTCCTTTTTCAAACTACAATCAGAGTTTCCTCCGTCTGTGCTGATCCTGAGAATCTGCCGATCTTCTACGAAAGGAAGTCGCATTATTCGGTTTCATATTTGTAAGTAATCCTAGTTTCCTTCCCTTTTTTGTTGGTCTCTATCTTTTCCTTTTTTGCTCTCTGATTTCTGCTTTTGTTTTTCGGTCCCTTTGAGCTAGGGTTTAAGTATTGTGGTTTTGCTTTCTGTGACGGTATTGATCTTCTGTTTTATCTATTTTTTTTTTCCCCTTTCTGTTAATTGTCTTATCTCCTGTGATCACAGCTTTTGATTTTTATTTTCTCTTTCGATTTGCTTGTTTTGATACTGATGTTGATCGTAGTGGACTGTTTGGTTCCCGGAAATTCAGGTAGTAGAGGCAAAAAGAGCGAAAATAAGATTAGGAATTCTGTTTTTTTTTTTTCCCTCGTGTTGAAGTAATTAAACCAATTAAAGGTGAAGCTTTTGCTGGTGAATTCATTTTGGTTGGTAATCAGTGACCCACAGGTTTTCTTTTGGTTGAGACGTCCTTTTTTCACAATGATTTATGGTAGTTCGTTTAAATTAAGCATTATATGTTTGGTGACGAACAGGGTTTTTAGTTTGGAAGAATGACAAGGGTGGCCCGTGATTTTCGAGACACTATGCAAAGAGATGCTGTCCCAGCTGTATCAGCCGATGTGGCATTCGCTTCAAGTAGGTTTCCAAACTACAAAATTGGGGCAAACAATCAAATTGTCGATGCCAAGGATGACCCCAAAATACTGTCCATGAAGGAGGTTGTTGCACGTGAGACTGCACAGCTGCTAGATCAACAGAACCGTCTCTCAGTTCGCGATCTTGCCAGTAAATTTGAGAAGGGGTTGGCTGCTGCTGCTAAGTTATCTGAAGAGGTTACCTTCGAAACTTTTAGTTGTTCGTGTTTGGAAGTTTTTCCTTTCTGGTATTCCTACTTTTAGGCGAAACTGCTTAGGGTTTTGGTTTGTTTTAAGTTGAAATACTATGCTACAGAGATTTTAGCTTGCTCCATATTAGATTAAAAGGGATTAATGGAAAAATTATATGGAATTCTTGTAGTCTCTGGGTTTTAAAGAATTTGTTTCAACTAGCCAGTGATAAGATTAATCTTGTTAAGTTACTGCGTTTTTCTTCTTCTTCTACATTTTGCTCCAATTTCGTTTTAGAATTGCAGGTCTATGATTATTTGGAGAGAATTCATGATAGCTTTCTATTGGGTAATGCAGGCTAGACTCAGAGAGGCAGCTTCACTTGAGAAACATGTTCTTTTGAAGAAGCTCAGAGATGCCTTGGAATCTTTAAAAGGACGTGTTGCTGGCAGAAATAAAGATGATGTGGAGGAGGCAATTGCAATGGTTAGTCCGTTGTTTATTTTATCATTTTAACAATGCAAAAAATGTATAGTAGTAGCACTGTCTCAGTAAAGAATAAGCTCTAAAAATACAGCACAAATTCATTAGCAGAACAGTGAAATTACTTAATTTGTATTTTAAAGCAGAATTTCTTAGGAGGACCATGACAACTGACAAAGGCCTATAAAAAGAATTCTGGATTCTGTCAATCCATTTTCATCGCGCTAATAGTTTTCATTTGTGTTTTGAACTTAAAATTATTTTCTTTTTGTTTGTGATCATTTGTGAATCTTTTTCCTCCTTTTCCCTATTGACATTCAAATCCTTTAACAAAACCAGATGCCATCCTCTCCCCTCCCTGTCACTATCACAACCAGCATGACATCGTCAGTATCACCACCTTGACATCATCCCAGAATCCAGAGTCCTTTGTCATTATTTCTATGTTTTTGCTGTTTTCATTCACCATCTGTGTATCACTGCTACAACTGTGCATTGTGTAATTAGCAATACTTCTTGCTGTTGGATGAGAAACATTAACGATGATTATAAATGCCAGTGTAGGTTTTGCTTCTGAAGTAGTGGTGGTGCTGCTTTGTTCTTTTCTTTGCTTGTTTAAAATTGGGTAGATGAGTGAGTATGGGGTATAGGCACTTATCTACACACAGGTTGACTTTGTTTGACCATACAATCAAGTGTTTTCTATGTATTTGCCTCCTTGTAAATTTGTTTGCTCTTGTGATTATTCTTTTGATACCATTTATCCATATTCTTTCTGCTCAAGTGGATAACTAACCACTTCCAAATTATGTTACCTTTCTTCCAGGTTCAAGCTTTAGCGATTCAATTGACAGAGAGGGATGGGGAGTTGATCCAAGAGAAAGCTGAAGTGAAGAAAGTTGCAATTTTTCTTAAGCAGGTAATGCATAATAGAAATTGTGTGTTGTGTTGTTTAAAGATTGTTGCAGTTTCTATACTCTGATGTAACAGTGACAGCCATTTGTCGTTTAGTGCAAATGCCGTTGTCATGTCCATCCCATCCAAAGAATTTGATGAATGATCGCCTTTCTGTTTACATGGTCCTTGTGCGCTGTTAAATTAAATTTTAAGTTTGCAATTGGCAGATGTCATTATTGCGATGGAGGATTTCATGCATAAACTCCCTTCCAAAGCTTTCTGTTTTCCTGTTATTGTCATCTGGACTTTACAAGTCCTCTTCATCGTCTTTGTTATTATCATCTTTAGTTCGTAATTGATGTTTTATTCGGTCACTTTTTCCCCCGAGTTACTCGCATATCATTTTCATTTATGTTGTTTCAGAAAAATGTTTTTAGTTCTTGTACACGATAATTTATCTCTCTTATGTGCTTGTGTATGCTTGTAGGCTTCAGAAGATGCAAAGAAGCTTGTTGATGAGGAAAGAGCTTTTGCTCGTGCTGAGATTGAGAGTGCCAGGGCAGCAGTTCAAAGAGTTGAAGATGCCCTTCAGGAACATGAACAGATTTCTAGGGCTTCGGGGAAGCAGGTTTGTATTGTTTGTTCATGATTCTCTAGTTCCACCATATCGTTTTCTTGACCAGTATAACCTTCTTGTGGGACTTAAGAGCTAGCTAAATTATTAGTGCTAAATGCATCTGCTTTTATATGGAAATTGCACATATTTTGTTTGGTATGCTATCTTGCAATTCATTGAATGCTTACCGCTCAGCTAACAAATTTTTGAATCCTATGACATTATGGCTTGTCGCGACTAAAGTTATAATCATTATATATATATATATATATATATATATATATATATAGTGGTTACCTCTGATTTACTGCTTTTTGACAAAACTTTTATTGGAGCTTTAGGATGTTGAAGAATTAATGAAAGAGGTTCAAGAAGCAAGAAGGATCAAAATGCTGCATCAGCCTAGCAAGGTGCATAATTGTTAATGTTGCTTCCTATTGTACTGTACACAAAACTATCCTTTTCTTCGTGTATTCATCTTCACTACATTCTGCTTCTTATCCTTATGAACTTAGTCTGTACAATGCTTGTTGATTAACTGTAATGCCATGTGATGGCTGGTGGATTGTCGCTTTTAACTAGCAATGATAATGATGACTCATTTGACCTTTATTGAGAGACTAGAAATATTAATAGCGTCATTACTTATTACTAGAATCATCAGTAGCCCAGTGTTATAAAAAAACAACCAAAGAAAAAAGGAAATTATCTGTATCTCATTCCCCCATGAATATAAATTTTAGGTCATGGACATGGAGCACGAGCTTCGAGCATTGAGAGCCCAACTGGCAGAGAAATCTAAGCGTTCTCTTCAGCTTCAGAGAGAGGTATGCTTATTATTTGATGTTCTGCATTGTAGGCTTTGGTATTCATTCTCCTCTCAAGTTCTCTTGCCTTGGTTAATGCCCAAGTATGCCATGCTTAATGCTGCCGCAGTACCACAACAAGCAATCAAAACCCTTAACTTTTTTTCCAGCACCAATTAAAAATTTATCTGATGAAGTTAGACTCACTCAATCATGCCATCGTTTTGCACCGCACCAAAGTTTCTATTTAACATAATCTCTGTATGAGCGACTGCTTATAATTCCTCCAAGGAGAGGATTTGGCTGTCCTAAGTTTCAAGCTGATTACATGTTGTTGCAACTCTCAAAAGGCTGAACAGTCAACAATATGCATAAACAGAGCGGTGTGTTTGCTGCTTACAGATTTGCAATGAGTATCCTGAACTGGTATGGGAGCTTTGGCTTTATGGTTAAATACTAACGATATTTTACTTTCCCTTCTTACTCTTTCAGCTGTCAATGAGCAAGAGGGGTGTGGACAGCATGTCCCAGTCATATGAACTCGATGGTTCTGAAGTGTTAGGCTCGTGTTTTCGGATTAAACCGTCCTCTGGTAATACTACAGAACTTTCTAGATGTTCAATTCAATGGTACCGTATATCATCTGAAGGCGGCAAAAAGGAACTTATATCAGGTACTCTTGATTTATTTTTCTGCATTTATTGAATTTCAAAACACTGGTATACTCAATACTGATGCTTAATGGGCTGACTCCAGCTACAAAAGAATAGGTTGCTGCCTTATCATAGTTGTTTTACAATAATGCGTTCAGTTGTCAACTAAATAAGGGTTTTGTTGAATAAATATTCAATTTGTATGGAATCTTTCTTGACGAGATCTAGAAATCCTTTTGCCTTGGGTTGAGCAATGAAAATCCCAAGGTAATCTTCATTTTTTCCTGTAATTGTGCAGAAATTTTGAAAATTGGGACCGTTTGATATTCTGCAGAAGCAAAATGTAGAACTTGATATTTTGAGAAGTTGTTCTCTCCTTGATTCTAAAAATGTTATCAATGTTTTAATAAGGGGTGTGAAGAAAGTCACTTACGTGCCACTCGCTAGCTATCATTAAGAGCAAGCTTTATTATTTGGTAACAGTAGATTATTGTTTAGCAGGATAACGTATTCAACATATCTCAGCTTTATGCTTTCCAGTTGCTTGTCATGGGACATTCTAAGGACAAACATGTACATTTTCTAATTCTACTAATTTAGTGCAGGAGCTACGAAACCACTTTATGCTCCAGAGCCGTTTGATGTGGGGCGAATCCTGCAAGTTGAAATTATTTCTGATGGCCAACAAGTCACATTGACAACCTGTGGTCCCCTTGATCCGGGTACAGTTTCTATTTATCTTGTTCCATTTGGATTCATCATTCATTTGTTTTCAAGTTTTTCCCTCTTGTGCCTTTTCTATTCATCTAGTGAAAACTTGTTTTTATCTTTTTGCCACAAAAAATTGCATGCATAATTATTAAATTGTGATCACATGAAATAACAACTCATGCAATTATTTGAAGCAGCTGCTGGTTTGGGAAGCTATGTTGAGGCACTTGTGCGGAGACACGATGTGGAATTCAATGTAGGTTATCCTCCCTGTCAGATTATTTTCATGCATTGCTAACTGAATATGAGGCTCAATATGTTGGATTTTTCTAGTATTTAGAATAGTTTGTTGTTTTTGGATGCTAAGGAAACTTATTTAAACCAAGGTACCCAAGGGGGTGGCATTCATAGATACTTTGAAAATTAGAAGAAAAGGAGTTTCTATATTTTTTTAGTGCATTATCATGTCCATTAAAACACCTATTAAACAAAAAATTGTATTTAAATGCCGATCCTTAACAATTATATTGGTTGACTTTCCAATGGAAGACCATACTCATCTTTCTCAAGAAATGAAACAACATGCCATTTATAGAACTCTATCTAAAATGCCTTTCTGATCTGTTTGATATTCTACTGAAAGTCCGAAGTTGAAGCTCCATTTCTAACAAGCAAGCAACCACCCAAGAAATTCCCATATTGGTTGCCACCTTTTGCCAGGCTCCAGTTTTTTGTCTTTTTATTTGATATAATTCTCCTTACCTTGAATACCTCTCCACATTGAATTCAATTAGGTTATCCTGAACCAGTCATGTAATTTTTAATGCACCATGTATTGCAAAGTTATTTATTTGACGGGGAAATATCCCAAATGATCATTTGTTTAAAAATCATGGGTATTGTATTTCAATGGTTTGCATTGTTTTGTTCTGTCTTGCCTTCTGTATTCAACCAATTTGATTTCTGCAACACATCTTTTCTTCTTTGTTACGTTACAGGTAGTTGTTACTCAGATGAATGGTGCGGATCATCCATCAGAATCTATTCACAAGTTTCATGTGGGAAGAATGAGGATTAAGCTTTGTAAAGGAAAAACGACAATTGCCAAAGAGTACTATTCCTCTTCAATGCTGGTAAAGTCTCTTGTTCCATGGTGAAGTCAATTTGAGCATCTAAAACATTCCCCCCACCCCAACGAAAAAGATAGAGAGAGAATCCATACTGTTGTGTGTTGACTGCAGTCTCTAGTCTCTAATCCAATGGTCGTTTCATTTGCCCCCTCCTACCTCCCCTCCCTCTCAAGAGAGGAGTGTATTTAATTTGTTCCTCTTTCTCAATACTCTCGTGTGTACATCTTCTTACGCTGTTTCTCATGCTTTAGCTGTGCGGGGTAAGAGGTGGTGGAAATGCTGCGGCACAGGCGGTGTTCTGGCAGGCAAAGAATGGGCTTTCTTTTGTGTTAGCATTTGAAACAGAGAGAGAAAGGAATGCAGCCATTATGCTTGCCAGAAGATTTGCTTTCGACTGTAATGTAAGTGTATTTCTTACTGAGTATGTAGATAATTAGAAAAAAAAAAAAAGTTTTTGCTAAAATATTTCTTTCCAAATACCAATTGCCAGATCATGCTTGCCGGCCCAGATGACAGATCTCCTTTAGGAGCCTAGATTTTGATGGTATTTCTTTTGACCCATTGTAATTGTTTTCAAAATTTTTATTTTACCATGTATTATAAGTTGGTAATTCTAGGGTTGATACGAAATGATTGTGTTGTGAGCTTCCGCCATTCTTTTTCTTCTATCGGTTCTTCTCCAACCCAAAGGCATTGTTTTTCATTTGCCTTTCTGTTCGAGTGTGTAACCCGCTCTCACTTCCTAGAGGATTGTTTGCTGAGTTGATGAAATGTGATTGAAGGATTGGAATGATTCTGTGTAAGGATTATGTTTATAGGCATCAGGATGAGATTTGTGTAAGAAAATGTTGTTACTGTGATGGTATTTTTCCTATAGCATATATTTAAATGAAAAACAAGATATTCAACTATCATCCAAACAAGAATCAAGCATCCCATAGATGCTTAAAACAAGCTATGCAGACTTTGAAGTGCTGATGCTGTAGGTGTTTTGTCATGTAAGATCTTAGTCGTCTTTTTTATCAAAAAAAAGTTGATGGAGAAGATGAGATACAGAAAAAGAGTGGAATAGAAGGTAGAGAGGAAGAAGAATAATCAGATAGAGAAGAAGCAAATGAATTATATTCATTTCACGCATCTTAATTCCAAATACAAGTGGAGGGAGGGGTGAGGTTTGAATTTAAGATCTTTACGATATATTATATATATGAATGTCTTTTAAACTATTTGTGGTTATGGACAAACCATTATATTATATATTGCTTATTTGACTCTGTCAGAGAAGTACATGAACGGTCATGATGATGAGACCGTGTTTCAGGGGATAAGGGGGCTGGAATTAGTCCAGCTAATTCCACCAAATCACCACCATTCAATGCATGAATGCATTGGGTTTGACAACACAACATCTCACCATTCAATGGTGCAGATTTGGTGGAATTGGTGGAATAATTCCAGTCAATCTTTTTCTGTGTTTCAGAGATTCAAAATGAAATAAATAAAACGGTGCGTTTTGTCTATACTGGCTATATACAAAGCCGATGACTAATACCAAGGCCCATGTATGACTAAAGCCCAATCAAAGTATGTCAAGAAGAGCCCAAGATCGGAGGCCCGTTCTAGACCCATAAGGGGCACAGGACTGAAGAAAGCTCTGGAACCAAGCTAATCGCCATTGAAGCTCCAAAGAACCTTGCAAACGGTTCAGTTTATCATGTGTGTAAATTAAGGATTTGTTTATAACCATAATATTGAAGGAGAGGAGGAAGAATCATCTTCATTTCGATGGGATCACAGAAAATCTAAGCAGGTATTTGAAATTTTCATGTGTCTTTTTCAAATTTCGAACTTCCTACTCAGTATTTATGCTCTTACTATCCTCTTGTAGTTTATGTCATATTGGTGATCGTCCATCGATTCGTTTGTACTGGTGAAAAAAAGTGTGTTTAATGCACAAAAAGCGACTCCTTTAGGCGATTTAAGAATTCCTGTAAAAATGGAAGTTCGGTTCCCTTGTGCGTATAGATAACAGTTGCAAAAATTGAACCTGCTAGTGGTTGTGATTCGTGGTGTTATGGGTATTTGCTGCGCATAAGTTGTTGTATACTTGTATTGGGAACTTTGATTGGCATTGCAGGTAATAGTTGTTGTTATGGAGATGCTTTGGAGGTGTATTCAATGCAAGTTTATTTTGTAGTAAGAGGCGCACCAGGTGCTCGACAAAAGTCCTCAATGACCACTCAACACCCTGCATCTTTGGTTATGTTGTGTCTTTTTAAAGTTATTTTGTTACAAAATCTTCGATGAGCCAACTTTACTTTATCGTTAAGGTAGCATTGATGCCTCGGGCTTTTCTTGACAGATCTTTCTTTTGGAAAGGATCACAAAGAAGATCTCTGAGGCAGTGAAAACACTTGTTCAAATCTTAGAAGACAATATCCCGATTGACATTGCCAAGTACATAAACTATGTCTCGCAAGCTGGTGCCATTGCGACATTTTCAGGCATCACGCGAGACACTTTTGAAGGTATAACTGTTGTGGAGCTAAGGTATGAAGCATATATGTGCGATGTCTCAAATCCATAAGTTCATCAGCTAGGTCGTCTTGGATTCTTCACTCCATTGCAGTTACCCATTGATTGGAGCCAATTCCTGTCGGAGAAACAAGTGTCTTTGTTGCAGTCTCAGCAGTTCATCGCGCTGATGCTCTGGACGCTTGTAAGTTTTTGATCGACAAGTTAAAAGCATCTGTTCCAATATGGAAGAACGAGGTCTACGACACCGGAGAAGGATGGGATCTGTTGCAGAAGAAAGATTGAGCCTGAACACAGCAGAAACGGATGCTTCGGAGCGAAGGTGAAGGTGGGTGATGGAGCAGAGGGGATTAGCAGTGACAATGGAGGTATTAGACAAACGGATTAAGACTTAGGAGGGATATTTCTTGTGTGTGGATTTTTTTCTTTTATCGTTTTTAATTCAATAAAACAGAAATCCATGTAATGAAACTTCAGTTTGCACATGGAAAGCAAGTTCCTTTTTTTACCCTAGATGCATTTGACCATATTGGATGTTGGCAATTCTTGAAATGCAAACAGAGATATTTACCAACTGCCTTTAGCCATTACTTGGGGCATCAATGTTTTAGTTTTATTCAGTCTGAGAGAATGAAGATGGATATGCAAGCATAAAACCGCAATAAAGGAACATCACAAAGCTTAGTGATTCCCTTGTGTGTTTGATTGATCATATAGTAGGATATGATGGATAATCGTGTTGAATAAGTGAACATGTGGTCCAATCATAGAGTTGCAGTAGTACAATCTTGGCAATAGTTTCTTCACATATAATGTGGGGGTAAGATTTGTTATAGGGAGTTGTTTTTACCCATTTTTCCTCCCTAAATTCCATCACATTGCACAAATGAAAACTCCCCAAGAATTAACAAAAACATAAATCTCCTTAAAAGAAGCCGGTTCTAGAAAGATCATACAAAGAAACATGATCTATGATCTAACACTACAAATAAGACCCAGCAATATGTTCCCATGTGTCCCATCCATCTCTGTCCCTCAAAGACCTTATTTGTTCATTGATTACAAATTGGTTGATAGGCTTTTGGCAGGGCTAAACAGAGCCACAGCACCATGATCAAGGCTAGAGAATTTCCTATACACTGCCTTCAGCTTACTTTCTGCAGCTGCAAAGTGGAACTTAACCAAGAGCTTTGCACAATCCCTGTTACCAAAAGTATACCAAATTCATCAGTATCAGTTTACCTTAGCTGATAAACACCTGAAATATAAATGAGCAGCAGGGTCTAGGGGAAGGAGTTACTAACCTTAGCTGATCTTCATGGTAGCCAGTGTGGTGCTTCAGAGTTTCAGTCCAGAAAGGAGTCTTGCCGAGGGTACATCTAGCTGCGTAGACAGCTGAAGCAGCAATTATCGAGGGACGGTACTCAATTATGGTTGGATACTGCATCAGACCAAGCTCAGCAAGGAAAAACACCATATTCTCCATCTACAATACATTAGCAGGAAAAGTATTACTCTATCTTGATATCATTATCAGAAAATCAGACTGATTGATACCAAAAGACTAAACCAAATAACTCACCTCCTTGTCAGATGGAAGAGAGGCTTTGATAAATCGAATGAGGAACACATATGGTGTAGGAATAGTAAGATACCATTCCAACTTCCCCAAAATTGCTTTCTCCATGACCAGAACCTGTTCTCTGACATAGGCGTTGTCTGATATGCAAACAAAGTCATTGACCTGCACAAACTTCAGAAGTTAGACACAGAAGAAGAGCCAGTTTAAAGTGATGCATTTTGTTGAATATAAAAGGAAAACCTCACCTCTGGTGCCCAAATCTCTTCATATTTGCATGCTATAAGCATTGAACTGATCCCAACCAGCTGAAGCTCCCTCCTGGATACAGCCTTCAGAGAAAGGAACCGATCCACAAGATTTATGGTCAGATATAGGGTCTCTGGCATCAGTTCAAATTTGTGGTGAACTTCGATCAACCAGTCCACAAGTATAGATCTCATCTTAGCATTGATTTCTGGCTGAGAATCCATGTAGTCATGTACTCTGCCCTCATCCTGCATCAAAATTTTTATGATGGTATTATGTAAAGTAAGGGGGGGAAACACAAATTGCAAAGAAAGCAAGACAGAAGAAAGCCTGAAATTATTACTTCAGTAAGCTTGTAGAACTTGTAGATATCATCAATATATTCAACCACTGCTAACACATCATCAACGTCAGCTGCATCGATGTTTGCAACGGGATCCTTTGGCTTATTGGTAAGTTCACAAGCAGCCTGGGATACACAACACAAGTTTAATGATGCTCAATAAGAGACCAAAGCAAAAGAAGTAATTAATACTAAGAGGTCTCAAGTAAAACCTTGCTTCGAGCACTGAGGATTGAAGTGAAGGCCTTCTTGACTTCCTTGGTTGAATTTTCAGCTGCTGATATTCTTCTGCTAACAGGTTTAATTTTGTCTGTTTTATCAGAGCTTATCACAATCACAGTTTCAGGTTTGGGCTTCTCAGGCATTTTCCTTCTACCTGCTGCTGCCCCCTTCACCATAGCAGCACCTTTTCCCGCAGCAAGGGCAGCATCTACAACTTCTGAGATTGGCTTCTGCAAGTTCAATACGAGGTTTTTAATTACAGTTTCAAAAATGAGTCTCTATTGACAGAAATATAGATAAGGTTATCTTATAAGACTACCTTCCCTAAGGCAGCAGCATTATCAAACACTAGATTTCCAATGTCTTGAAGAACTCTTCTAGTCCTTGCATCTCCCAAGACATTCTTTTGCTTCACTTCTCCTGAAGAAAACATATAAAAATTGAATTGAATCTGAAAGCTTTTCATTGAGCTCCGAAGAAAATTATCAAAATTCAACAAAGATCTTAAAGAAATATGTCAAAAAGGCCCCCAGAAGCTAAATAAAATTACCTACCGGATGTCTTTCTGGGCTATTACATACAATAGAAAACGAGGAAAAGATGACAGAGCAGTAATAACATATAACTAGAACCTAAACTAAATCAAACAGCAATACCCTAGATGAATTACGAAAGAAACACAAGGCAAAACTATAATCGAACAAAAATTAGTTGCAGATGCTAAAGATGCGCCGGCAAAAAATGAATTTTTAAACCCAGGACGAACAGAAAACCATAAGCCCCTACAGAGAGAAAATCAGACAAGTACCTCTGGTTTAGGAAAATCAGACAAACAAACAACATAACTGTTTGATGGTTGAGAAACAAACAACCCGAGTTGGGTATACAATTTTTAACTTACGGAATAATTTTCATAAAAAATCAAACAGAACGGCACGCAAAACAACCAGATTTGGTCCATTCCTAGATTCAGTCGAAACCCTTAAAGAAAACAACTCTAAACCCAAAATCGTAAAACAACCCCAGAAAGAATCATAAAAGAAACAAGTACCTTTGGTTTGATTCTGATGAACAACAGCTCTGGAATCCATCTCTGGTTTGTTTTCTTTCTGGGTCTGGCCAAAGACTTCTCCTATGCCCGCTAACACTGACGACATAAACTCCTGAAGACGACTGCTACGCGTCTCTCCAACTTCAGCGTTTGTGGCCGCTACCTCTCTCTTTCGCTCCCTCTCTCCGTCTGTGACTTTCTCTCTCTATGAAACCCTCTGTACATCTCTCTGTAAATTCTCTCTCTGTTTGGCGATGTGAAATATAATGAAAGAGGGTTTCAATTACTTTTGAAGCAGCGCAATGCCCCAACGGTCAAATTCTTGAAGGAATCCTGTCCGTTGATTACAGGCGATCCAACCGCCAAACAGTCCTACATAAGTTTATTCAATTACTTTTATAGCCGTTATGAGTTATGGCTTATAAATTATAATACACGCGCTCTTAGCAAATCAGGTTGGGTGGAAAAGGACCGGCCCATTCTTAAGATTTTTCGTTTACAATTGGGTTGAGGCCCATTAGAGCTGTATGGGATTGAACCCATACTGGGCCCATTGATCTGTTTGTACTATTTTTTTACTCCCTTGAATTTTAATTACCATTTAAGCATGCTACTCGGTTTAGTACGGAGATATCTCCTTGGCTAGGCCACCCTATTTGAGTGCCCTTTGCTTGGTTCCTCATCTCGGTTGTGCCCTGGTTGATAGTTTGGTTTGGTGTAAACCTCTTGTCACTGTGGCAACTAGGCAAGTTGTGCCATTTGTCTCCATTCTAGTGCATGGTGATTTTGATATCGTCATAATTTGAATGGCGATAGCGAATACATATAATGGATCCCGTTAATTTTATCATAAACTCATGTAAATAATCTCAAATTTTTGGGACAAGACTCGAATGACGAGAACGATCATGATTATGAAGTACAATTATGAATCATGTCAATAGAGGAAAAAACACAAGTTTTTTTCCTTTTTTTTTTAAAGTAGTAACCTCAACATTTTATTTCATCAAAAGCATACCTTCAATCTAACGACACAAAAAAAAACATAATAATCTACAAATATCGTACCACATAAGAAAATTACAAATATCGGATTTCATCCGACTATGCTAGAGTAAAATAAACTACAGCGAAATATACCCAAACATATATCCAAGGAGACTAAACATTAAAAAAAAAATTACGCATAAGTTATTCTTTATTGTAAGCTCACCATTTTATTGTTTGGATCCGCCCAAAGCATATCTCCGATATAAATAATTGTTACTTGAACTGTATCACTCTTCTGAACATTAAGTAGGTTGCCGGGTAAAACATTTCAGGAGGACGTAAAGCTAGAATTGTTCATGAACCCTAAAGAAGCAGACTGTCGTTGGGGCCGGAACAACATCTGTGGGTAACTTGTAAACACTCCATCAGTTTCTTCAGGAAAAGGAGGTGAATTGAATATTGCGAACAATCCCGGATTACTGCACTCGTCACGATCTTCTGTTATAATTTATCTAATTCAATTCGAAGGCGCTTTTGAGTATTTGATTTGGTGACTCTTACTCCTCACTCTCTTTCCTCTCCGATGGATTTCCAAGTAGTCGTCCTCGCCGGTGGAACGTCGAAGAACCTCGTCCCTCTCGTCTCTAAGGTCTTAACCCCGTCTACTTTTGGTTCTCAGGAAAATTAAGTTCAATGATTGAAACAGACGGATTTCTGATTATTCGTTCTTGTGATCGTATCACAATCTTGTCAATGCAGGAGGTGCCCAAAGCTCTGCTTCCGGTGGCAAACCGTCCGGTTCTCTCTTATACTCTGGAGCAATTGGAGCTCAGTAATCTCAAGGATCTCATTGTGGTAGGCTCTCTGGCCCTATATACAGTACCCTAAGTTTCAATTTCCTTATTGCTCTGTTTGGTGGTTTTGAGTCAAATTGGTGTCCCAGAATGAATCAAACTAAACTCGTATTGAAGATTTAATGCCTGTTTTTGTTCCAGCAGTCGTTTTTTTATTATTGATTTCGTTCCTTTGTAAGTTGATGTTTACAGTTGTGGATTTAAATAATAAATATGAATTTGTCTGGATGTCTATTTTAGGGTTCTTTACGTGGTGTAGGTTGTTGAAGGGGAGGATGCAGCTCTGCCTGTTGGTGGCTGGATATCGGGGGCTTACATTGATCGTTTACATGTTGAGGTATTTGCAAATTTAGCCATATGATGTAGTAATGTAGTGCATATCTTGTGAATGAAAGTAGCTAAAATAAAACCAAAACACCAGCTGCCTTATAGAGAGTGGTTATCTTCAGCTGGTTTGCACGACGTACATCATCTTTGATAACTGCTTCATATTCAGCTGTCTAGAGTGGACCATTTGACAGGATGATTCAACTGAAATATCAATAACAACAATTTTTCTTAATGTTTTAGGAACCCATCTCCCAATAATTCAAAATTGGTGCACTCTCCAAAATGTGGGGATAGGAATGTCTACATATGTGCTTCCTAGACACCTCCTCTATTTTGGGAACCTCGTGCACTTAGTGTAATTTTATGGCTGTTCCCTTCATGATCAATAGTATTTCCCTTGTGATTAGATGAGTATATTGCATGACTGTCTTGAGATATTACCATGAAGGCTTGACTGGTGGTTGTTTCTTATGAAATCTGGGATTGCAGGGATTATTTTAGACCCGAACGAATAAATTCTGAAAAAATGAAAATTGTTATGGCATATGTTGAAAGTACAATAGAAAATCCCTGTACAGTTTTTCAATTTGGTTACAAGACATTCGTAATATGGTAAAGGTTTTGGTATCTTCTATATATATTCAAACCTGCAAGCTCCTCCTCTCCCCTCCCTTTTTTTTTCGTAGCAAATTTATGTTGTTGAAGTCCATCATAGTTTCTGCTTAAGCACATGCTTTGAAAGAATTTTATCCAAAGGGGTACCACCTGAGTAAAGTAGTACACGGAGAAGAAACTAAGTTAATAGTTTGAAAGAAGGTTCAATGTTCAAACTATGATAACTAGAGAACCAGAATTTAAAATATCAAACCTCTGGTCCATGATTTTCTCTAGCTTAAGCACATTGCTTAGCTTATAATTGAATTTGTCAATGATTCATATTGTATGCCAATGCTTGAACACTCTATACTTCTATCGCTGGCACTCCTCAAAAAGTTAGTGGGGGCCTGGGAAAGTGCTTTTGAAAACTTTTACCGATCTTTGTTTTCATAAATAAAATATTTCTGTTAGGCATTTCTGTTATTGTCCATGATGATTAAGTCCCTCGATTTTCTGAATATGCATTTGTTTAAGCTGGAATCCTCACCCTCATATTTACATTTTGTTATGCATAGAAGACGATGCTATGACTCTCATGCTAAGGGAATCGTGTAATGTAACTATTCATGTTAATCTTGTTTTTCTAATCTAGTTTTCCATCTGAATAATGGAGTTGACTGACTTCCACAACATCATAGGTTGCTGCAGTCCCTGAGGACATTGGAACAGCTGGTGCACTTAGGGCAATTGCACACCATTTGACTGCTAAGGACATTCTGGTCAGAATTTATGCCATTTACCTACTTTGATTATTGACAGTTGGTTGTTACAGCCATTGTTTCTATGTATTTTGCAGGTAGTGAGTGGCGATCTTGTTTCTGATGTTCCTCCTGGAGCAGTTGCAGCTGCTCATAGACGACATGATGCAGTGATGACTGCAATGCTTTGTTCTCCTCCTGTAGGTGGACCTTCAGAGTCGGGATCATCTGGTGGAAAAGAAAAAACCAAGAAGCGTCATAATGTCATAGGGCTGGACCCCACAAGCCAGTTTTTGTTACATATTGCAACAGGTCAGATGTTGGATCATGTGTTTTCTTTTTTATCTGGAAGTTTGTTTATCTATTCTATATGCATGTTGTATCCTGTGCAGGTGCTGAAGTTGAGAGAGATACCCGAATACAGAAGAGCATTCTCCGTGCCGTAGGGCAGGTATTTCTCCCATATTTTACTTTCTTATTACTTTACAGACTTCTTCTACAACTTACAGCGAGCTGGTGAATTTGATTGATGGCATGCTCCTTGCTGTTGCATGATGACTCCCATATCCCACCATTCAAACTTTTGTCTAGCTGTTATTAAAGCTCTTCTTACATTTTTGCCTATATTATTCTTTTATCTTTCATCTTGGGTAGTCAAGTTTTGAATTTGAATGTCTACTACTGACGCAAATAGATTTAAGGTTGTCAGGTTTGCCTTACTTGTTATTTTCTCATTTATTGTCTATTAATGACGCAAATAGATTTGAGGTTGTCAGTTTTGTCTGTCTTGTTCTTTTCTCATGTATTCTCCATACAGATGGAAATTCGTGCTGATCTAATGGATTGCCATATGTATGCATTTAAGAGGTTAGTCTATTTATTGCTAGATGTTTTCTTACTCGCTATAAGTCCAATTTTCCTCCATGCCAAGTTTGTTCCTTCCTTATTTTTTCCCTTGCATTTCTTACAGGTCTGTCCTGCAAGAAATTCTTGACAAGAAGGATAAATTTGAAAGCTTAAAACAGGACGTGCTTCCTTATCTCATCCGCAGTCAGCTGGTTAGTCCATATGAGGTCCTAGAGTTTTTTTGCTGGGGGTAGTTGGTATAAAATCTCTAAGTTGGTCCTTTTTTTTAATGTATTTTAGAAATCAGAGATATTGTTAAATGGTACATCACAAGCTGAAGAAAATGGGAACAAGACTGTTTTCCCCCAAAACAATCATGTAATGATGTCTCGAATCCTAGCTAATGCATCTACTCCAAGCTTCCATGAATTCTACGCAATGCATCCTGATGGTTCTTCTCCAGTTCGGAAAACTCACAAGTGTTGTGTTTATATTGCTGACAACAGCAAGTACTGTGCACGCTTAAATTCTATCCAATCGTTCAGTGATATTAATCGAGATGTGAGTGTAAAGTTAATGGACTATTGGCTTCTTTTTTTTTTTGGATTTCTTCCTTTCTTCTTATCTATTAACCCATGCTTGCTTGTTTTCACTTTTGATTATGGCATTATGCCAGGTTATAGGTGAGGCAAATCATCTTTCTGGGTACTCCTTCTCTGCTCATAACAACATCATCCATCCTTCAGCAGAGCTAGGATCAAAAACCACTGTGAGGACTCTACTTTTACAACGATATGGTTATGTAATTTATGATAGTAGTTTTGGATTACCAGTGTCTGTTGCTAGCTTAATACAAACATTGGAGTTCATTGTTATGATCAATATGAGGTTGAGGCCATTATTTTAAATCTTCTCTCTTAGGGTATTTAATTATGTGCTCACTTAGTGGTTTGCTGGCTGTAGGTAGGGCCACATTGCATGCTGGGAGAAGGTTCGCAAATGGGTGACAAATGCAGTGTGAAACGATCTGTTATTGGCCGTCACTGCCGGATAGGCTTCAATGTAAAGGTACGATGTTACCATGATGGCATTTCAACCATAATTGCCCAGATGAATCCAAACCTTTCACAAAACATATTAGTGCAACTATTTGTTTCACTTGAATTTCTGGCCTGCCCGTCTTTGCATGTTTATAAGTGTGAAATGTCTAAGCTTCAGAAATTCTGTGAAGTCTTTTAACATATCATTTTGATGCATTTCCAGATTGTTAATTCAGTTGTAATGAATCATGTTACAATCGGAGATGGATGTTCAATACAAGGTTCTGTAATTTGCAGCAATGTACAGCTTCAGGAGCGTGTTGTACTGAGAGATTGTCAGGTAAACAGTCTCTCTCTCTTCGCTCTCTTTGGTACAATTACATGTGCGTGTACATATTACTGTTAATATATCATCATTCTGTTCTCGCTTCATTACAGATTGGAGCAAATTATGTAGTTGCTGCAGGCAGCGAGTACAAGGGGGAGCCCTTCGCTAGAAAAGAGAGATGACTGCGAGGAATTTTTAGCAAGCTGGTAAGAACGATAATTTTCATAAGTTGTCTGAATCTTTGCAGGAATTACATTGTAGGCTAGAGCAAATTTTTTTGGGTCAAATTCTGGATGCAGGGAAGAGTGATTTACTTGGCTAGAAAGGGCAGTGAGAAAGAATCCTCCTCTCCGTTTCTATGAATTGGTGGATTTTTTTTAATTTTTTTTTTTGGATTTCAGTCTGCCCAGTTTGTTGTCTATCCTTAGTGAGTACTGAAAGTTGTCATCAATTTTGTTGGCATAATCAAAATGCTAGTCTAGTGGTAGATGGGTAGGAATTCATTTGAACTATATAATATATATATATATATATATATATATATATATATATATATATATATCACTACTACAATTGCAGCTCATTGAAGGACCCAATGCTCCTCTTTTAGAACCCGCAGAGTTCAAAAGAGACAAATTGTAATGGGTTTATTTCAACAAAGAGCATGTATAATGCATGGAAAGATCCTCCTTTCTTAGCAAAGCCGATGGTTTTTTTGCCATATTTGTTTTCTTCTCGGCAAAATCAAAGACAATTAAACCTCTCTTAAAACCATCAATAGTCATCAACTCACCCGATGTAACTGGTTTTTGCTTCAATGCTTCTTCATGCGAGTCTATGATCGGTAGACGGTAGTCCAAAGCTTCCAAACATGATTTTCAGTTCGGCCCGGGGGAGTATTAGTAGGTGGAGGAAGGAGTCTCTGATAGGGCTGTACATCGGGTCAGAAAACCCGATCCGACCCGGTGACCCGGTCCGACCCGGATGTTATCGGGCTAACCCGATAACCTTTTTATCGGGCCGGGCTAAACCCGACCCGGACCTCTGTTAACAGGTCCGGGTTTCGGGTCTGAATTTCATTGGTTATCGGGTTATCGGGTGACCCGATAACCCGATATCCAATTATAACAAAAAAAAATTATAATTATTTAATTTCTATTTATCACTTGACACCTGAGCTTCTATGTCATTTTATATCCTTTTTTCTATCATTTTCTTTGTAGTTATTCAATGTGGGATATTGAAAAACCCACCTCAAAATCTTTCTTACATGTGGCACAAGCACACAGATAAGGTTATTGACAGGAAACTTCCCAGTAAGGTTATCATTGGAGATGGTAAGGTTCACAAGCTTGTCCAGCAGCTCTATCTCAAGCAGAACTGTACCAAACAAGAGATGAGAAAACACATGGAGAGCGACGACACGTGAATCTTGGTCACACGTGACTCCGGAAAAACTGCAGTGTGCAATGGAACCTTACTATCTTCGCCGGTTCACTGCCGTTGGAGATAACGAAACTGAAGAACCTTACCATCTCCACCTCATTTTGTACTTTGTATGTGAGAGGGAGTTGTGCGTATGGAGACCCACAAGTGATACAAGTTCCCACATCGAATAAACACAAGCAAAGTACATTGAAATTAGTTTTAAAAGGCATAGAAACCCATGAGTCATACTAGTTTTTTATATTAAAAAAAATTTTATCCGGGCTATCGGGTGAAACCCGGTCCGAACCCGGTAGCCCGATAACCCGATAGCCCGAAACCCGATAACCCGAATATTTTTAACAGGGTTATCGGGCGGGTCATTCTTATCTTAAAAATTATCGGGTCGGGTCAAACCCGGTCCGATAACCCGGGACCCGGCCCGATGTTCAGCCCTAGTCTCTGAATTGGCTCGGAGTGTCGCTCAATTAAAGGCTTGGAGCCCATTTGGGGGGCCTCGACCTCGCCTATTAGTATTAATGGGCCTGGCGCCCTTGTTAAGGTGGGCCCATAAGAAATTGAGCCAACGTACAATAGGGCCCATCTATATTGGGTTGCACTTGGAACCAAAAGGATCGAGCTGATACCTTGACAGCAATCACTGCACTCATCACCGACTCTAATCACCGACTGTAACGCGGGTGGCGGGGACCTGCTGTATTTTTATTACAGCAGGTCCCGCTGTAATATGATTTTAAGTCAGTAAAAAATTTTATTTTTATTTTTAAAAATAATAAATGTATAGTATTATTCCTAACGAATCCAATGATAAATTTTGTGTTCGAAACAAAAATCATATTAAACATGAAAAATACATGACAATTTTAGACCGTCGGATATAAACACAAGACATTCGATGTTTCGATCGCGATGAATTTGATTTTTGTTTCGAACAAAAAATATGTCGTTGGATTCGTTAGACCGAATACTACACATTTATGATTTTTAAAAATTAAATAAAAAAAATTTTGTGCTCCAAAAGAGCTACAGTGGGGTCTGCTGTAATTTTTACTACAGCAGACCCCTGGCACCCCTGTAACGCACGCAGTTACCGGTGACCTTGTCTTTGTAAAGAGTAAAGACATCCTTCATTGAAATGAAGATAGTTGCAATTACTATACTCTGCAACTATCATCTTCAGGTAGTGGAAGGACATCATGTTTTCCCCCACAATTCTGCTGTGCTGCGTTGAAGGTCAGAACTATGTAATACTGACTAGGGATGCATGGTCAGAACCATGATAACTATAATAATACCAACAATGATGATGATCAGAAATAAAAGCAAGTGCTTTGGCTTATTTTTCTTCTTCCTAGAACAGAAGTTCAAACAAGT
The DNA here is from genome assembly GCF_013401445.1 of Tripterygium wilfordii. Taxonomy (NCBI): domain Eukaryota; kingdom Viridiplantae; phylum Streptophyta; class Magnoliopsida; order Celastrales; family Celastraceae; genus Tripterygium; species Tripterygium wilfordii. The sequence continues at coordinate 12,028,314 of NC_052253.1, read as the reverse complement.
TACTTCGCAATAATCTAGCAACTTTCAATGCAGAGATTGACAAGTACAGACACATTTATTGGAAACACACACCTATCGACCAAAACAGACACAAGGGAGTAAGGATAGGGAAGGCACCTCCTGCCAGGGAAGGAGGGAGAGGGGGAAAAGAAGAAGGAAACCAAACCTATTCCTGTATAAAGATTGAATGTAGACAACAAATCATAGTACATGGTGGTAGAACAATTTATTGATTATCGATAAGAACTGAAAAAGCTGACGGTGTCCTTGAGTGCCTCGATGAAGTTATCAACGTCTTCTTTAGTGTTGTAGAAGTGAAGGCTAGCACGTGCACTTGCATTGACTCCTAAATACCGATGAAGAGGTTGCGCACAGTGATGGCCTGATCTAATAGCCACTCCATGCTGAAATTGTGTGTATTAGTATTAATTCAAGATATATTCCTCTTCTTCTAAAGCAAATTTTTGAATAAAAATTGTAGGGAATTAGATCTTCTAACTTCATCATAAAATTAAATGTTGATAGGATAAGATAATATAAGAATTAATCCACCACAGTAATAAGCCTCATCTCTTTATCATACCTGTTGATCCAGGAAAGTAGCAATGTCTGTGGGATGGATATTCTTAACATTGAAAGAACACAAAGCAACACGTTGAACCTTATTTGAAGGTTTTGGGCCATATATCCGGACATCAGGGACAGAACAGAGATTTTCATATAAATAATTAGCCAGCTCCATCTACAAAACCAAATTAACAACATCAAATTAAGTGACTAAGTGAGCACATATGATTTGACAGGGCACGTTTCGATTTTATCAACTCATGTCCAGTATCAAGTATGTTCACTCTCACCCAACCCCCAGCGACCAGCATGGTCCACTAGGTTTGAGTAGTAAACAAAAACCTTTTCCAATTAAATTTTCATACCGTGTCAATCTAAGCCTTGAAAACATAGCCTACCCTCTGTATGAAAACCAACAAATGTGGATAGACTCCACCAACTTTCACAAAGATATAACAAGACTCTTTAATCATCCTCACCATGACTCAAACTGCTGCCTTCATAAAGGCTGGCAATTCCTACTCTTGCCTCCTGTTTAATTATCTAAAAACTGTTATGCTATGATAGAATAGGAGATTCAGAGAGCATAGAAATAACTCACCCCATAGTCATGAATGTTTTTCATGCCAATTCCTGAAAGGTAATCAATTGCCGCTCCCAGCCCAATTGCTTCCCCGATTGCAGGCGTTCCAGCCTCAAACCTATACCCATGGAGAAGTAACTTAGAAATGATGATATGTTGCTGTAATATTGTATACAAGAATTAAGGTTGAGTTTATTGTTGCTAACTTTTACATGCTTTTGCTTACTGTATACAAGCATGAAGGTTGAGGGCACATGATCTATCGATAGATATGCCCAAGGAACTCACAGGCATAAAAATGGCTTTTGACCATTTATACCATCACATGGAACCAATTTGATAAAACAAATCTCTAGACACTGGATCATCTTAAACAACAAAGACAACGATGGTTTACTAAACTTTGGTACCCGACAATACATTTCCTTTAGCAATGCTTCAATTAATTTTACAATAACTTGGTGTAAAGAGATCAAACAGGCCCAACCTGGACGGAGGCTCTGCGTACGTGGAATAATCAAGATATACATCAGAGATCATTTCTCCACCACCTATTAGGGTAAAACCAACAGTACGGTAAATACCAATTAATGACTTTCAGACATATATAGACAACTCATGGTGACAAGATGGCAATTCAACAAACAATAAGTCTTAGTTCCTAACTTTCTATAAGGAAAATCGCTCACCTAAAAATGGAGGCATGTCAGACAAATGATTGGCTTTACCATATAAGAATCCGACGCCTGTAGGCCCACACATCTGAAGCATGATTATTTCTTAAATTCATATGCTCACCTAAAATTTAGACTTCAATATATAAGGAAATAGTCTAACCTTGTGAGAGGAGGCAACAAGAAAATCAGCATCCAGACTCTGTACATCAACCACCATATGTGGAACACTTTGACAGGCATCTACGAGCACTTTTGCTCCAGCATCATGCGCCCAACGCACAATATCCTCCATTGGAAGAACAGAAGCTATGGGAAAGAAAATTGGACAATATATATGGTTATGCTACACATAAAGCACAATACGTAAATGTTTTTAGTCAATAGTCAGTAAAAGACCTATAAAGACATATGTAAGAACAATGTTTGCATTTCACAAGTGGTGTCAACTTCAGTACGTGTTGTGTTTTTTTTTTATTTTTATAAGCAACACATTATATTGAAAAAAGAAATACTTACAATAGGGCATCTCAGGAGATGGCCTACAAAGAGAAACTCAAGTACAGGAAAACAAAAAAGCAACTAATATGCTAACCACATAGAGGAGCAGCTAACAAACTAACAAGTACATGTAAACAAAGAAGCAACTAACAAAACTAACCACATAGAGAATCAATACAAACATGAACTTCTGAAAATCAATACAAACAGCCAACCTCACGGATGGCCCTGAAGGGATGCATAACCAACTATATACAAAAAAACAAGGATCCAAGGGAGAAAAACCTACCAAGCACGTTTGATACATGATGAACCATTACAAGTTTCGTCTTCGCTGAAAGCATTCCTTTTAACTCAAGTACATCTGGAATTTCATTTTCATTTAGATTGACAAACTTCAGCACGGCACCAGTCTTTTGTGCTGCAAGTTGCCAAGGAACAATGGCACTGTGATGTTCAGCAATCGTAAGGATGATCTGTAATTAAAAAAATAATTATGCTAGGGCTTGAGTAGGATATGCATTACAGCACTATGCAAGTTCAACCTTTAGAAAGTAAATATAAGTGGATATTATACTGCCATGGAATGAAAATATTCTTTTAAAAAAATAGAAAACATATTTTACAAGATCAGCACAAGATTAAATGCCAAGTATAGTTAATAATTGAACCCTAAAAACTCCAGATATGGGTAGGTCACAAAATTTGTTCGAGAGAACCTCAAAAAATCAGCACAAGATTAACTGCCATATACAAGACTGAGAACTGAGACCAGTATCGCCATCTAAATAAGGATCACAAAAAGAAAAGAAATTGTGCTTTAACTTGAATAGCCAAAAGAGTTGAAAAGCATACTTCATCTCCTGGTTTTAGATTTGCGAGGCCCCAGGAATAAGCCACCAGATTAATAGCTTCAGTAGCATTCCTTGTAAACACAATCTCTCTCGACTCTGCAGCATTTATAAAAGCTGCTACCTTCTTTCTAGCCAACTCATACTCATCTGTGGCCTTAGCACTGCATTCAACATATGCATAAAACTTAAATTCATTTTTTCCTATCAATTTAGGTCATTGAGTCAGCTTCATTCGTGGATTACAAACCTCAAGTAATGAATACCACGATGCACGTTTGAATTGTAACCTTCATAGTAGTTCTGCAGTGCCTTCAACACTGCAACGGGCTTCTGAGAAGTGGCGGCGTTATCCAAGTATACTAGTTTCGACCCGTTCACCTCCTGCAAATTACACCATATTTAAACCAACAAAAAATCAGCAGCCCAAACACTATGAACAAACGGGAACAAGAATCAATAAAGTCAATTCAGAATCATATTTATCAGGAAGGAAATACAATTTTCAATTGCAATCCTCACCTGGTGCAGGATAGGGAAGTCAGGTCGGGTACGGTGACCGAGTGAGGCGGATCCAATACTGGCGGGGCCGGTCTCACGGACGGTGGAAGCTGAGACGGAGAGATAATAGGAGTATCTGCGGCGGGCTATGGAGCTCCGGAAAGTGGAATTCGGGTTCGGGAAAGTAAAAGACGGCGCCTTAAGAACCACTCCTTCCATTATCGTCGTCGACAGGAATCTCTGCAGACAAGAAAAGTGAGTGAGCATCAGCTACTCCGCCGCTCTGCGGCGCTATTTTATTTTGTTTTGTTTTAATTCTATCAACGACAGGTCATATGGGCTTGGACTGTTTTGTTTGACCCAAGTCCAGTTGGGCTTCAACCCTAATGAAAATAGCCCAGATGGGGTCCGGCCCTGATGATCCATTAAAGCAAGATTGTTCATCAAAGCAAGACTATATGGATTGGAGAACCGACTAGTAATGTAAAATTTAGCCAAAAAAAAAAATCAAAAAGATTCTTATCAAATCCTAGCACAACATAATTTTAAAAAACTTGTTAAAAATTGCAGATTCAAATATTTAAAACCTAAATTAGCCCTTAAAATCTATCACCTACATTTTTTTTTTCATGATGATGATAACTGTTTGGCGATCACTCCGGACATAAAAAATCTCATCCGAGGTCGGAAGTTCAATTCTAAAATAGTGTAGCTATTTCGAAATAATTTACAATTTCGACGGAGACTTGACTCAACTAACCTGTCGGTCGAATTTACACGTGCCTAACTTAACTCGAATTTGGCCTTAATAGACTGTTCAAAAGATACATCTAATGAGTTGCTCTTATAAAGCTTATATCACACAACATTGAATCTTATTGATAAACTTATAAATTTGCATAATTCTTTTTGCTAATTATTTGACTCTTGTAAAAAAAAAAAACACTGATCTCTCAATTAAAAAACACTGAAATAATTAATTAAAATAAAAATAAAAAATTTAGGGAGAAAAAATAAATAAAAATAAAAATAAAAGAGGCGATGAATTGAGTACACGAGGAGGCCAACAATGTCCTTCCGTTAACAAAGAGTCGTTTTGGTTATACATCGAATCCCTTTCTTTTTTCCTGTTCAAAACCCTAATTCTGACTATTCCGTTTAGGACTCGAATTTCCTCTCTCGTCCACAGACAACTCGATCGTACAATCTCGATCTCTCAACATCTCCTTCCTCTCTACAGGTTGGCTCTTCCTCCTGCTCCATCTCTCTATGTCGATAGATTTCTGCATTCCTGCTAATTCACCGTGAGAATCGCCTTCTCTAGGGAATTCCTTTGGCTTTGCCTGTTATCTTTTTGATTTCGAAAGTCTGGTTATTGGGAATTGGGATCTTGAACGCGTCCAGTTTGCCCGTCGGAGGTTTTTTTTTTCCCGGATGTTGTGTTTGTGATTTACCGGGCCTGGTTAATTTTCATGTCTACATCGTGAGCTCAACGAAATCATGAAAATATTTGCGATTTAGGATTTTGTTGCTTTGAATTTGTGGCTAATTGTTGCATGCGCGATTCATTTTGAATTATTATGCCTTAGGCCGTGTGCGTCTGTTGTTCTCTTAATTGGCTCATTAATGGTTATTACAACGAGTGTTTTAGTAGGTATGGAGTCAGTGTCATTTATATCCTCTTGGGCGTGATTGTTGTTTGTAGCCTTTCAATTTCTATTAGGATATCATTTTTGATTTCTCTGACAAACCATTATGTTGAATCGCAACACCTAATCGCGTTTTAGATTTTGATCATAGAATGAGCAGTGTTCAACAATGATTGAACAGTGGTGGGGATTTTTTTCGCAAGAATTCTGAATGACTTGTATCCTCATCTGCAACAATTTGTTTATTATTATAGTTATTAGAATTGGTATTATGTAATTTGAAAAGTCTAAATATGGTAATTATTTAGGAAAAATTTTAGTTTTTTGCTGGTAAATCTCTTTAGATAAAGTCCAAACTTAATGCAAAATGTAGAGAATAAGTACTATAAGACTTTGGAGGGTCTTTCACAATATTGCTCAGGCAACTAAATTAAGACTAATAGCATCTAGTAATTTTATGAAAAGATTGCACTGGTATGTGCTTTCTGCTGTGAAAGCACGAAGGGTTAGACTTCTGGTTCATGTTATACATCTAGTTTTATGTTAAATGAAAACATATTTCAGTAGCTCTGAATATGCAATTTGAAAATAGAATAGTTCCATTGAACGCCTTAGTATGTGAATGGGTTTGCTACATTTTGGGACTATGCAGTCTTGCTTTTGTTCCTATTTACCGACACGAATGATTGAAGTATGGGCTGATGAAATTGGTTTTACTGGCCCATGTCTATTAACAGCATCTGTCAGGAAAAAGTGCCTGCACATTTGTCTGGTTTTATCACTCATCATTATGTTTGGCTAGACTTTCTCAACTTTAATTGCTTTGTTGAATCTAGAGTAGAGGTTTTATAGCGTGTAGGATATGCTTGTAGCTGATTGTGTTTGTTTTTCCCCATACATGAAATGACTATTTTGACATCCTTGTTGTGAAACTTGGTGTAAGTTTGAAGGGACATGATAATCACACGAGAGTTCTTGACATATTTTCCAACAATTGTTAAGTTATATTAACAGTTTGAATGTGTGTAAACACCATATGATGAGTGATGCAAGGAAGTCTCTCCGTTGTTTCCGCTTATATGTGGAGGGAGAGTGGTGTGTGTGAGATTGGTATTGCTGAGATGAATCTTGCTTGTTCAATATGTGTTTCGCTGCACCTTGAGTTGGGAATTCTGGTAGCTATAGAGTAAGATACGGAAACTAGCACAGGCAGTATTATTGGTTTTCAAAATTATTAATGGAATACAAGGTTGCAATTGTTTCTGAGCAATTACGTGAGAGGATAATGTATTTTGAGTTTATTCAAGTGAAGGGTGAATCTTGCTGCAGTGGTACAGTTGCTTCATTGCAATGTACTGGTTCTAACCAGGGAAGCAACCTTTTTTTCAAGATGAGCACTCCTCAAATGCAGGAGCCTTGTGCACAGGGTGTGTCTTCTTGTTTGAACGTATAGCAATAAAAGAAGAAATTTGTTTTTTTTAGTTGCAAAGCTCTGGATAGTAGTTTATTTTTGAAGCAAATGGGGATAACAGTCTGTTTTAGTTGCAGACATGCTCTTTTTATGCTGTTATTTTTATACTATTTGGTTTTTAACCTGTTATTGATTGTACTGTGTGGTTACTAGTCAGTGTTCTTGTAAGTCATCTGTGCCTTAAATTCTTATCTCAATAATTGCAGGAATATTTTTTTTTTCAGAGAAATGTCTCCAGCATCCAGGTCTAAGCCCAAGGACAAAAAGGCTGGCAAGGACGCACAGAAGGCATCTTCAAAGCCTTCTAGTACTCCTAATGCAGGTAGTGGTGTACCAGCTAGTGCATACAATCCACATTTAGGAACGTTTCATGCCCTTGAAACAGCGCCAGGATCCTCTGCTTCACCTCTACATGCTAATGGTCGTTTCCGCAACATAGATGAAACAGAAGAGCCATATGGGAGCTCACTTGGAGCCGGGGCTGAATATGATTCTGTTTCCAACAATGGTAGTTGGTCAGGGGAGTCAGAAGATCACAAAGAGAAATCATCTAATCCTCCCGCAAGGCAGGAAGTAATACCAGGGGCTGATGGTGACAAGCGGGAGAAAATCCGCCAGAAGAATGAGAAGAAGCATCAGCGCCAGAAGGAGAGGCGTGCCCAAGAATTGCATGAGCGATGCAGTGGCTATCTCATGTCAAGAAAACTGGAAAAACTTGCTCAACAGCTTGTATCAATGGGATTTCCTCACGAGCGAGCAACTATGGCGCTGATATTCAATGAAGGCAAAGTAGAGCAATCTATTGCTTGGATCCTTGAAGAAGGTGAAGAAGCAGATAAGCACCGGGATCATAATCTTGGTGGGGGTAATTTGAAAATTGATATATCAGAAGAGCTTTCCCAGATTGCAAATTTGGAGATGATATTCAAGTGCACAAAGCAAGAGGTTGAAAGAGCTGTCATTACATGCGAAGGTGATCTTGAGAAGGCAGAAGAGTACATGAGAACACTGAAGCACGATGCACGTTCTGCTCCAGCGAAGCCTGAAGAAAGTGGCGATCCTCCGACTCTTAGCAATGGTAAGGTTTCTGTAGCAGTTAGCCAGAGTGCAGTGAGGCTGCAAACAAAACCCAATTTATTTGCTACAATTCAACAGAGAAGAGATGAAAAGGAAAACCATGCAAAAACAGCAGGCTTAGTTGGAGTATCCTCAGAACCAGGAAGTAAAAGTGTGCAACCTTTGAAGAGAATTCAACCGAAGTTGGAGTGGGCAAAACAGCAGCAGATTGCTGTGCCTACTGAGAAAAGGTGGCCAACTGCTGGATCAAATCCTTCTGCATCTTACTCTTTGGCATCATCTTTGCAGGTGTCACCTCCGCCAGCCAATGCTGAAACTCGTTATGTGGCTGTTGGTAATGAATACAAAAACCTTCAACCTGGAACAGTTAGGGAACCAGTTATTATGATGCAACGACCTCAATCTGTAAATACAAAGCAGGTTTTGGCCACCAGCATAAGTTCATCGCCTCCTGAGTCGGCTGCAAGTTGGCATCCTACTAACAGTGTTGAAATTATGAAGTCCAGTGGGTTGATGCCTAATATTCCTACTTCAAGAAGCCTCAGCCCGAGCAATTTGAACTCTCATCAGTTTTATCCGCAACACCATCATCAACAACAGCAACATTTTGTTCCTAGCAGTGGGCCAGGAGATTTGTCTGGAGCCAGCCGAGGAAATGGTTTATGGAGTAGAACGGGTACATCCCCTACTCTTGCTCCTGCCTCCTCACTTGGCCTCTTCTCTGGGTTGGGTTCTACTGGTTCTTCAGGTGCGTCTTCTCCTGTTGACTGGAGCACACCTGGCTCAATGGCGCACTTCGATTACAACAACATAGACTGGAGCTTGAATCGAGGAGGGGGGTTGTCTTCACAGGGTCCTAGGGGTTTGTGGCTTGGAACAGGAACCATGAGCAACAGAACTCACTTATATGATTCCAATGCTTCTGGAATGGCTGCCAATATGGCTATGAGATCGGTTCCTAATGGGAATAGAATACCCGTAGCAGGATTGCAAGATGGTGGAGCCTCTGCTGCTGAGGCACCCTCTGCTAGTTCCAGAGAGTGGACTTCACCATTTGAAGGGAAAGATCTTTTTAGCATACCAAGGCAGTTTGTTTCTTCTCCTTCTCTGTAGGGTGGGTGGGTAAAATTTCAGTTAATAATATGAAAAAAAGAACTTGAAAGTGCTTGGATTTGATGTTCTGTTGGTTCCTATGTTGCTTATGATTTGGTCCATATCCATTTTTCCTTCATTCTTAATTTATGCCCTGTTCTCTTAGAAAGATGAATAATTGAAGCTAAAATCATAAAATGGCAAAGGGAAAAAAAGAAAAAGAAAAAGAAGTCCAAATCAAGGCTTGAAAGAATTTAGTACAATTGACTGTTACATTCAAGAATTCTTTTTTTATATTCATAGGGCCACACATAGCCTCTCAACTTTAAGATACACAACCGACTTCATATGCAATTTGCTTCATTTTGCTAAGCTGCTATCCTCCCATGAATAAGTTTCATAGCTGGTCCATTGAAGCTACAATCACAAGATACCAAGAAAAAAAAAGCAGCAGCTATAACCAGAAGACTTCTATGCAGCAAGGTTCACTTTATTATACAACTAATGGCTGCCAAAAGGGAATTCGAGCTACGATCACGCGGATCTGTGAGTCTGGTGTTCAGTGTTTACCCCGTCCAAGACCTTCTATCTCATTCTGTTAATACCCCACAGGTAGGAATTTTATAAGCTGAACGAATAGAATACGAAGCCAAGACATATACAAACATATAGCATGGACTGAAATAGAAAAATGAATGATGTGATCATCTTACAATTTCACAAAAGATTGAATCACTCAATGGGCTGGGATGACTCAGTGGTCGAGCCACAAGCACTTGTAGAAGCAGGTTCATTATACCATTGACTTGATTCCCGAGTGATGAAGTTGGCCTCTGCAATTAGAAAAAAGAATCATAAAGACATTATCAACAGAGAACCCGTGTAAAATCCAAGAAAGGAAATAAAATTGATGGTATGATGGGCTAAATCTCATGCAAGCTGCTACCACAGTGAATAGAAACGTAAATATATTTTGACAAAAGTTAAGGCGGCTGAAGCCAGAAATCTGCCAGAAATATATTTGATGATTCACTTGCAAATAAAAACCAGACTAAGCTTTACACGGGAAACACTAACACAGAGATATGAGATAATCGAAGGAGATGTCTTAAATCATGCAACCATATGGTGATATGGTTGCATGATTTAATAAGTCCAATCATTTGATTATACTAAGGTTGATATATGTGTGTTTTTAAATATATAGAATGCAAACTTTATTGTGAATGAATCTCTATCCATTTTACCGATATTTACAGCTTGAGCTTCAGAAATTATATTGAGAAAGTTAGGGTGCCAGGCATTGCTGTTTTGTAGCTTACCTGACAAAAATACATCCCGGTAGTCAACTTCATCGTATAAAAATTGTGGAGGATCTGGGGACCCAATCCCGACGATAGTGCTTCCACTGTTTAGAAAGATATTGAAAAAAAAAATGCAAATTAATATGCAGTAGATTAGAATAAGCAAGCACGTATATTTTTGCTACACAAACAAACATTCTCAGATCATGAACATGCCATTTTGGTTTCTGGCAGTAGCATAAATAGTCCAATACTCTCGAATGGTAAAAGTTCATCTCTATAAAATTAGATGCATAAACAATATAGATAATCAAACTTTCACATTTATTACAGCTTATCAAGAGAATTTGAGCTCTTCACGGTTTTAAATTTTCATGCAAAATACCAATTGTCAAGAACGATAGAGCATCATGGCAAGAGGAAAAAATTAATGTTTGGCAATGCTGTAGTTGGTGTTCAAGTTTTTGAACCTTCCAGACATGAGAACAGCATCATATTGTCCACGGCTAGCTGCAATGACGCGCTGTTTCAATCTTTTAAGAGAAGGGAGAACCTCAAATGCAGGACGCTCTGCAAGAATGCAAAGGGAAGCAAGTAAAAAACAATTTAAAAAAAACAGAATTTCACTGAAAGAAACTATGAATCTTCTGACTTCCACAACTCTGAACCTAGTGGGAGTTAGGGCCTCCTCTAACCGATTCCATTCTAGATACTTCACCAACTTCCTTCAGCTATGAAAAAGTTGAGGAGTACCAGCCCGAAAGTCATGCTAATGTATAAAGCCTAGAGCTCAAAGTGCTCTGTGAAATTAACTAAATGACCAACCCAACCTAACTCAAATTCATTTTTAATGTATGCATCTAATTCCAAATAGGTGCAGGCAAGTTAATGAAACTTGGAAAAATGTGTAAGGGGAGAAACTAGGGAAAATATAACAACACAAGAAGCATAGTGGAGCAGTCTTCAGGTTTCCATACCCAAATCATTGATACAAACAGCCTGAGATATTCCATTCAGCGAGATCTTTTCCAGCAGTGTTAAAGGATCAATGTCAGTAGTTTGATCCAACCGAAGGTGCTGCAAAATCATAATTCTCCTAGCAAGTTTATATGCTGAGTATGCCAAACAAATGCAAATGTAACTTGTTCACTTTTAGGACTGCATTACCTTGTAAACTTCAGCGGTAGAGCAAGCTTCCGGGGGCTTAATAAGAACCATTGGAATGTCTGCAGGTAAAGGTGAGGGGATATTTTGAACAACCTGAACATGGTAGAGAAAGATTAAGCAATTTCTGGAAAAGATAATAATATATTTGAACACATGCACTTGTAGGCTTGTGTTTAAGTATTTGTATCAGGAGTATCAGCTGGCTCTAAAGACAAATACATAAATAATCATTTCTTTAAAGCAACCATATTGTTCATTGACAACAAAATTAGGTTCTTTTCTGTTTGAGACATGATAATCTCACAAATGAGGGGACCGAAACAGGTCAGATGAAGTAGATCACTTATCTACAAGAAGAACCTTACAACCAGAGAGCAAAAGGTTCTCAAATACATACATTTTCATTTAATGGCCAAGTAATTATTTTATGAATGGGTTCCAATAGTTTTCTTCTCCCCATACCTTGCTCCCTATAAAGATGATACCTCACAGCCATACTCCTGAAGCTATCCCAGATAGAAATTCATTAAGAGGGTGTTTTAGCTTTCTCAAAAGATAAATATGAAAATTCAATTAAATCAAGAATAACCAATATGCCAAACAAGAACGAGAACATAAATTTTGGCTCCAACATAAATTATTGGTCAACGTCTTTCAACTGAAACTTGATCGTCTCCAAAGGAAGAGACATAATGGGCAAAAAAGACATACCTCGCCTCGACCAGTACAATAAGCTGCTCCATTAGAGAAAAAGAAGGGAATATCTGAACCTATCTCACTCGACCATTCTTGGAGGTCTTCTTCAGCAGCCATACAATCATTGAACTGATTTGCTGCCCATAGAGCAGTCGCAGCATTACTGCTTCCACCACCAAGCCCAGCTCCAGTGGGGACCTTCTTGTCTAGATGAATCTAACAACCAATTTTCAGAAGCAGAATAATCACCAGATAATCCACAAATATAGAAAATAGATATTCATGTAAAATTTCCAAAAAATAATGATCAATTTCTTACCCAAAAGAATTTCTCACTGCCAGTTTTCTTCCTGTAAAGATTCAGCGCTTTAATTATCTGCAAATATAAGAAGTCACGAGAACACAATCTCCAGATTACCTAAACCACCAAAAGAGAAAAGAAAATCAAAGGATAAGAAAAGGTTATATTTTTCCTACCAAATTCCTTTCATCAAGGGGGACTCCAGCAACATTGGTGGACAAACGATCTTTGCTTTTTGATGGAGACAAAGAGAACTTAATTATGTCCCCAAGACTAATCACCTGGAAGCTCAAATAGAGTCAAAATTTGCGATCTGGGGACTAATAGAAGTTATAAATTGTGATTGCATAGGGGGGAAAGCGACTGTTTGCAAAAACATGAATGTTAAAGCAGTACTAGCTCTTAATGGGGATGGACTTACATGAAAGAGAGATGCCAAATCATGATAGCCATCTTCTCTTTTGCTGGTTATTCTCAAGAAAACATTAATCTACAGCACACGAAATCCGCAAAGTCAAAAAAAAATCTCCAAACTAAAACACCGAGTAATTAAAATCAAAGCAACAGAATAATTACCTTGCAAGGTGAGAACAGAGTAAGCCTTGAAAGGGGTGCCTGCTTGTCCACTTCATCTGCCAATTTGTTTATCCTTTTTTCAGGGTCATACTCTATCTAACCTCAGCAAGCAACCATTATCAATCATCAAAAAGAATTTAATAATATCGATGAAAAAAAAAACCGAAAACTATATATGCAACAAGAAGCAACATAGAGACCTGATGCTTAAATTCAAAGCATAGCAGAGAAGTATAACCTCAAATTGTTTTTGGGTGGCTTTCAAAACTGGGGTTCTTTGAGATTGAAGTTTCAGATCAAAATAACAAAACCCATGTGGCCTGAATGAAGAGAGACTGCTTCGAGAGAAAGAATTGAGCGAAGGGAGGAAGAGATGGTTATTGCAGAGCAACTGAGAGGAAGCCATGGCTGCTGTACCCGGTGTTGCAGCCACACAGTGCATTAATAACCACAGATTGAATCTCAGACAGCTTGCTCTATCACCATGTCTTGATGTCTTTGGTACATTACTACCAGTTCTGAATAAACCGAAAAAAATAAGGAATCAATTTCTTGCATAAATTTTTCTATCCTTGCTTGTCCTCTTCGCAGTCGGTAAGCCACGACCGATGCCGTTACCCTGATAACGTGCAAAACGGGGAGTATATTCAGAAAAGGGTGGAAGAAATAATGGATTTTCAATTGGACCTTTTTGCGTGGGCCCATACAAAGAGTTGAGATTGATAATTGGGCCGAAATTAGTAGTGGGCTGATCCAAATAGATGGGATTTACTCAGAGTGGACTGTGGGCCACTATTCCCGTCGAGAAGCCATCACCGCCACTTCTTCCACAATCTTCCACGGCCTCGCCAAATCCAACGTAATTATTTGATCAAACCAGGATTTGTTTAAATCCGGGGATTTGTCCAATTTATTCAAATGAGATTCCCTCATCTGACATTTTTTTTTCATTCTGAAAATGAAATTACAATGAATTGAAAGTTTGAAACACTTAAAAAAAGGGTAAAATATAAAACAAATAATTCTAAATAATGACACAACATTCAAGTTGAACAACAGGTCGATGACATCAAATAATCTCAAGTTATACGCCATCAATCAAGTTCTATATGGTTTGAATCATGAGAAAATACATAGTTATATCTTCGAAATACGAGTCCGGGTTTAAATTGGACAAAATTTATGTGTTTGGACCCTAAACAGATTTTAAACTAGACAAAATTTTTGTGTTTGGATTCGAATTTTGGATATATAATTGATGTCAAGCCCTAATTCAATCCAAATGAAAAGATGACCCTTAATTTCAGCTCCGTACCATTCAACTCTCTCGCCGAATCCCATCTACAGAATAACTTCTTGAATTCGAGTGACTGTCTTCACAGATATATTAAGAGTTGCATTCATGCCTTAATTTTTGTTGTCAGTGAGTTTACCTAGCAATCTTTCTTGTTGCATTGGATTAACTATATTAACTAAAACCCCAAAGACAAACAGAAAAACTGACAAGTTGGTCAAAATCTTTCAACTCTCACGAGTCAGTACAACAAAACCATCAGAAAAAGAAGCCAGGAGGGCAAAAAAAGAAGCTAAAGTTACAGATTCAAGTAAAATAACTCAAGATTTTTAGATTTTGTTGAAGGCGACAATGTCACAACTCTGAATGTATTCGTTGCAAGGCTCAACTGTCAGGCGCTCCTCGATAAGGGTATCGACGGAGACGAGATCATCAACAATTGTCATCATGATCTGCAACTTCTTGATCCCATAACCAACTGGAACCAGCTTTGCTGTTGACAACGCAACGGACGAAAGAGTCAAATTAAAGTGGTCTTAAGGTAAAACTTAACACCAAGAAGTAGTAAATAAATACGTATAGTTAAATGATTTAAATTAAATTAGAACCATACATGCTCCCCACAATAGACCAGGCATCTCAATACTGCGAACGGCCTCTTCCAACTTCTTCATGTCTGTTTCATCATCCCAAGGTTTCACATCCAAAAGAACAGAAGACTTGCCACCTAGAGAATGGAAGGATAAGAATTGAAACGATGTCAGAATACCATCAGGAAATTAAACTACACAATGACGAACAGTCAGTTGGTTTATGAGGAGCAGACAGGGGTCACAAAAAGTAACTATCCACCACCTAAATGCATGATTGACATGATACAAGTGAAAAAGCAAAATCATGGCATATTGTGCATGTAAACGAAGGCAGATCTTGTTTGATCTTTCAAACAAATTCGGTACAAAGATGAAAAACAGGACAGCCGCATCTTATTATTTATGAACAGTTTAGGTAAAATCAAACTTTCCAAAGAAATCATACTCTCTTTCTTCTTGGCCGGTTTTTTAGCTGCCTCCCTCTCCTCTGCTGCCTTCTTGTCCTCCTCAGTCTCATCACCAAAGAGGTCCAAGTCATCGTCATCCTCCTCCTTAGCAGGTGCAGCCTAGCAAAATCAAATACAAAAGATGAAAACCTGCAATTTAAACAAATTTATTCAAACTGTACTATACGCTGCAGAAATGAACCAACTATGCAACACTTTTTAAGGCTTACAACTAGGGATTTGGAGGTCCAACGTTGCCACAAGGATTTATAGGATTTTTCCCAATACTAGAAAATTTATAACTCCCGTGAGCATCAACATCTTCAGCCGGCTGTGTATTTTGAAGATTAAAAGGTGTAATGGGATGTTGGTTTTGTGGGTTGGTGGTGGTGATGGTGGCGGCAGATGAGCAGCGGTTGCCAGTGGAACAAGTGTAACCATTAATGGTTGCTTTCGTTGAGGAGAGACAACTAGGTCTGTCTTTTGGGATATCATATTATTGTTCAAAAGGAGGAGCTGGAATAATCCTGCCTCCAAGAGAGAAAGAGAACTAGAGGGATAAATTGAGATTGAGAGAACCCCCTCTTTCTCGTTTTAAAGGTAATTATTGCCTTAACCTGAACAACAGTCTAGGTAAAACCACAACGCATTGATGGCACCGAGAAATCCTTACCAAAGAAAGAATAGCATTGGCGATGGTAAATATTTGGAATATGTTCCATTAATCAAACAAAAGTTAAACAGAAATTGAAGGCAGTAAGGATTGCCACCAATAAAAAGGGGCAATAATCCAGACAACAACATCAAGCCAAGCAAAATCTACAAAATTGGCTAGTAAGGATGGAGAATTTTGCTCAATTTTCTACTATAACGAAGTTGAGATTCTAGTGTTTAATAGCTCTCAAGTCAATTTTACTATTACATTGGCAAAAGACATGAAAGTCGATCATCCATTGGTAATATCAATATTCCATCATAATCAACTGGGGTATAATTGCTTTCTAGACATAAAATCCTACACATCAAATGTAAAAATAACAACTTGAGGTAAATACAGACCTCCTTGGATGGGGTATCTTCAGCTGGAAGACTGTTTCCGCCAATTCTCACTCCAACAGCTTTTCCCGGGAAGCTACCAATACCAGAAAATTACATATGAACTTAATCGCTTTGAAGCTCAGTAACACTTAATTCCAAACAATCACGAAAAATCAAAACTACCACCAGATCTGAATACAATTAAACACAAAGCTAGTAGTCGTAGGAGCAAACCTTGGGGCAAGATGTGAAGACACGCTCTCGTACCACTTGCTTGCATTAGGGAAGGCGCTTCCCGGCTTCTCCAAAACAGCGGCGTACACCTTTATGTCATCCTTGGTGATATGATCTCTGAAAATTAACAACAAACACTAACGAATTTAAAAGATGAAATCGACATATGACGTATAGCGACGAAGTAAAGGAGATTACCCAGAGATATAGGATTTCCCGGCAAGGAACTCATCGAGAGACTTGAGTCCAGATTCAGTGTGAAGATCTGAAAAAGTGACCGCCATTGATGATGAAGAAAGGTGAGGACAGAGAGAGGATTGAACTGACAAGTAGGGAACTCGAGTGACGAAATCAGAGGAGATGAACTGAAACAGAGAAATCTATATATATATGCAAACACAAGAAACCCTAGGTCTTGAATTCCTTTTTTCCAATTAAGCTATCAGCCTATTTGTCGTATTGTCGTATCTCACGATTCAATGACCTCCGTCGAGTGAACCGAACACGTGCCCATCTTGAACCGGTTTCTCGGCTCATGGCTAAGGCCTAGTCACAGTTACAGCCATGAGTTTTTTGTGGATTGGGCCTGGATTTGTGGCCTTAACTCTTACTCTTATGCCCGATACAGCCAGGGCGGCCCGATAGTTTGGGTTGGAAAATATTAAGACCCGTTTGTTTGGACCGGGCCAGACTTGGGCAAAGACAAAGACCTTCTTCACCTTCATTCAAAAGGCCCAGTTTGAGCCCATATTTGAATTGATCTACTTTACTGAACATGTAGTACTTTTTTAAATAGGGAGGGTAGCAAACTCATCCAGACGTGCTCATAGGACTTAGGAGTACTCTTCTGTGAAATGTTTGATTTGAGTCATAATTATTGTTCAAAGGCAAGTCTGGTTTACAACGAATCTTTCTACACAAGTGTCTATGAGGTACAAAGTTCTCTCAATCCATGTGAACATATGAGCACTAGTCGGGGGGAGGGAGGGGGCTAGTGGCTACACTAGGCTGTAGCCCCCACCCCACCCCATTACTATTGTATATATATATTTTGTATATATTTTTTTGTGTGAATATTTTTTTTACGTGCATTTCGTAGTAAGTGTGTATATATATGTATATGTTTGCATATTTAGAATTTCCTCTTACTTATTGCTTAATAATAATGAACAAACATAACGATATTAACCTTCATTATATTGTTATTTATATTAAACAATACTTACATGTTCTAGTTATATCTTACATGACATTCGATTAATTTTCATCAATTTTAATATGAATTTATGTTAAATTTTTGGGTTACTTTATGAGACAAAACATTAAAATGAACGTTAATCGATAACATCATTTTAATAAGTTGTATTGTTGTAAAATAACCTTCAAAAAAATTTCGGGGGCGCTGCCCTTGAACCCTAAATTTTTTTGGGCAAATCAAAATGCATCAGCCCACCCCTGAGTATTAATCTGCTATAAAATGTTTGGTTTGAACTATAACTACTATTGAACTCGCAACTCTCTTGAGGAGAAATAACTCTTGCCAACTAAGCTACTACCTCATCGCTTATTGTAACTACTATTGAACTTGCAACTCTTTTGAGGAGAAATAACTCCTGTCAACTAAGCTACTACCTTGTCGCTGACTGAATATGTACTTACTAGACAAAAGAAAATACACTTAATTAGTATTTTATCTATTGTAAATATTTTATTTAATTGTTCAAATAAAATATGTATCTAGTAAAAATTTAATTTTCATAGTACAATTATTATATATCTATTTTAAACTTGGTAGATAATAATTACCCTTAGGGTGTGTTTGGTATGAGGGTAAGAATTTGAGGGTATAATTTGTTAACCATGTAAATGTTACAAGGGTAATAATAATTATGGAGAATAAGTGTTACCCTTGTTTGGTAAAAAAAGGTAAAATTTACCCAAGTATTCATTACTCTTGTTTGTTACGACTATATATTACTGGTGTAATACCATTATCCTTGTTTGTTATTATTGTAATGAACCAAACTATAAAAAAGTGAGATTATGTTTTTTATTCTTACGACTATCATGTACCAAAATTTTAAAAATATAGATACATATGCATATATATACACACACAGCCAGACATATATATATATATATATATATATAATATAAGAACAATTATTAACAATTTCAACAAAATAATCTGACAACATTCAAATCCATGACAAAGACGTAACACAATAGTAAGGGTCATCATATGACCCGCGAGCCTAGGTCCGTGCTCGGCCCTGCCCGACCCCTTGGGCGGGCATGGACTCCATTTTTTGGGTCAACCCAACCCGAAGCCAGACACCTCAGGTCAATTTTGGCTCAGCTCGAGCCCGACATTATTTATTTTTATATATATATAATATGTATATATTTATATATATATAAAATATGTATGTATATATATAATACACACACATACGCAGACAGTGCATGCACTGTCTGTGTATATGTATATATGTATGTGTATTATATATATATATATATATATAGTGCATATGTATATATATATGTGTGTGTATGTATATGTGTATATGTATATATATATGTATATATATACACAGACAGTGCATGTGTGTGTGTGTATGTATATGTGTATATATATATATGTGTGTGTGTGTGTACACACAGACAGTGCATATGTGAGTGTGTGTGTGTATATATATATGTGTGTTTGTGTGTGTGTATCTGTGTGTCTGTGTATATGTGTATGTATATATATATATATGTATATATATATATACATATATATAATATATAATATATAATATATATGTGTATATATAACTTATGGGCTTTTATAATTTTTTATTTAAAGGGGTAATAGGTTGGAGTAAAACTTCTCATTACTTTTTATTACCCAGGTCCCCCCACTAGTAAACTTTTATGTGTAAAAAATAAGCTCAATTACTAAAATTTATTACAGGAGTAAAAGTTATACTGACATAACAAACACAAGTAAACTTAAAATTTAATTACCCTTGTAACTATTACACCCCATTACCCTTGTACCAAACGCACCATCCGTGATAATATTACTGCCGCGATTTCATTTGGCAAAGTAGAAACTGATGATTGGAATAATATATAAAGAAAATAAATTTGTTGAAATCAACATATTTCTTTTAATAATAGCAATAGCTTTTGCTATTATTGTAACATATTTGGTGAATTACTGATCTGATATGATATTCGCCTGCTAAAAACATGAAGGCGAGAAGGCATGTGTATATAAAATATTATTTCGGGATAGTTTTAGAAATTGAAATGGATAATGAATTAGAATTAAATGGCGGAAATGAATTAATAAATCTTTTCATAGACTCAATCTCTTCTCTCTTGTTCTTCCCTTCTTTACCCGAAAACCCTAATCCCCAGCCTAGCTAGCTAGCTCAGTTTTGTAGCATTTTTACAGTCTCCCCTATTGATAATTAGCTCTTACGTACTTCTTTGATTTCCTTAGTAGTATTATATTCTTCAATCAGCTCAAAATGGATCCCAATGAAGATGAAGATAAAGAGAAGATCAACCGACCTGCAGGTTCTGATAATTTCCAAAAGATAAAGAAGGTTAAGGTTCGACCTGCAGATCACGCTCAAGAGGTACTTTTAATTAAACCCTAAACCTAGCTTCTCTCTCAGGACTGTTAGTTAAGTATATATCTTATTTGCTTGAATAAGCTCAAGATGAATTCCGATGAACATCAGCATCGAGAGGAGGAAGAGAAGAAGATTACTCGGCATGATCAAGATTGTCATAAGAACGATCAAGATTTTCGTAAGAACGAGATTATTCGACCTGGAGATGATGATGATGATCCATCGGAGATCCAGACATCACGTATCAGAGTCAAGCTCCCGAAATCCAAACAACAAGACGAAGTAGTACTACATGATCAGTGTTCTTGCACAACGTGTGGGAAGGTCTTTTCGTCAAGAAGAGCATGGGGAGGACACCGGAAGATGCATCTGAAAGAAGAAAAGGAGAAAGAAACCATAAAGAAGATTCAAAATGACCAGCTGATCAAGTCCAAGAAGCTTCAAAATGGTGGCGGAGGAGGCGGTTGTCGAATTATTAATGCCGAACATCCTGTTTGCTCAATCTGCCATCGGGAGTTCAAGTCATCGAACGCGCTGTTTGGTCACATGAGATCTCATCCCGATCGAGTCCGGAGAGGGATTCGACCTCCGGTGGTAAAATCCGGTACTGCGGCTTCATCAGATGTTGATGGATACGTTGATTTATCGAGAGATTTGATAGGGTGGACCCGAACAGGGAAGCGAGGTCGACCGAGTACTTACTGCGGCGATGCTTCTTCTCTCATGAATCTCGCTTCTACATTGAGAAAAATCAACAATGGAGCTAGAATTGAATATCAAGAATCCGCCTCGGAGGGAATGAAGATCACGATTTCGAATTCGAAAGCGTATTTGAAATCTAGGGATTTGAAAATCGGAAGAGGAGACGAATCGCTTGTTCAGGAATTTAATTGCATTTCGTGCTCTAGAACGTTCGCAAGTTATCAAGCACTTGGAGAGCACAGATCGCTTCACAGCAAAGAAAAGATCGGTGACAAAAACGTCGTCGTCGAGTACTCTGCAATGGAAAATGATTCAGAAGCTGATGATTCGGAAGAAGAGAGTGAGGAGGAGGCGACGTCGTTGTTGGGAGAAGAAAATCAGGTTGTCTCCAATGTGGTAGCTAAAGAGCCTGGTAGTAGAAAGATCTTAGACTTTGATCTGAACGAGCTTCCTGACATGGACGATAAAGAAGAAAAAGAAGAAGAAGAGAAGAAGAAAAATGACAATTGAGGTCTGATCGTGCAGTCACTACTAATTTGAGATTTACTAGCTCCGCTGTTTTGGAATTCTACAATTGAATTACTTCGATCGATCGCCATTGATGGAATTGACATGCTCTGTTGATGACTTTTTCTAGGGTTTAGGGTACTGGTTTTCTTCAGACGATAAACTGACTTATGTGTGTAAGATCTGGTTCAAGTCAACAACAATTTGATCCATAAGCTTTGCAGTAATTTTTTTTCATGCATGAATGAATATAATTGTACATGAAAATCATCATCCTCTTTTTTTGAAGTACGGACGATTTTTCCTACTGTGATGTAGTATGGTTATTGGTTGGTCCCAAAAATTGACTTCAAAGAAAATTATCGAGATTGACTAAACCAGTTGGGCCCAAGCCCAGCCCTTAGGCTTATTTAAATATGCTGGGCTTGGCCATTTTCATTTTGTTAACCCTAAAACGTAGTCCACTTTGGTTTTACTAAGAAATTCGGGGTTGGAACGGGGAACACTAAGAAATCAACAAGAGTCTTGACATTAAGATATTATCCATTTTGGGTCGCAACCCTCACGGATTTGTTCATCCAAACTCAACATTCTCGTTTAGACCTAGAAAATTAGTCTTTATGTGTTAGGTTGTGAGTTCTCTTTATCTATTGCTACTCCTCCCTTAATTTTTCAATCTGGGATCTTATCAAAGTCTCTTGACATCATTCTTGTTTTTATTCAAACATTATGTAGTGGAGAATTTCTTGGCTTTTTTTTTTCAAAAAATGATATGACCTGTAGTCAGTATCTTTGGGTGCACACTATGTAAATCCATTGGACTGTGTATTAGCCTACAAACTACGCATACCAGACAATCACATAAAAAAATATATTATGAACTCGTGCCTCCAGAGATTATTGAACCTTGGTGTGTAGGATTGTTAAAAAACGTAAGCGAATAATCATAATCGACAGATAATTGAATTGACGGTTGGTTATTTTCAAATAAAAAAATTACATATTTTTTAATAGAACCGATCGAAAACTAGTCAATAATCGAAATAACCGAAAAAAATGAAAAGAGATCGTCGATTCAGTTAAATTCATATTAAAAAACCGTCCGTTTACACTTCTATTAATGGAACTTTATCACCATACCAACACCATCATTGACAAAAGTATTCCTTAGTTGAATGTAGGTCTTTTCTACCATCAACCGCATACAACTTCTTGTCCGATGGTTTTAAACATGTTCTACCAATCTATGATCAATAGCTGCACATCCATCAAAGAAAATGTATATCCATTACTCTTCAGTCTTAACTGCCTAATATGACATTGAAAGCTATTCTGGCACAGAATTACCAGTTCTACTTAGTGTAGTTTTGAAGAATTCATCAAAACTTGTCAAGTGAAAAGGGAAAGGAGGAGGACTTTCCCTCCATCAACATTAACATCAGCTCTGAAGTTCAAACACCTTGGCCATCACTTAATTGCAGCTGAATTTAACCCAGATACATAGTCTACAATCATAGTCACGAATACCAGTAAATAATATTAGCAACTTTCGTTTATTTAACAATAGATCGTTGGCTGAATTGTTTATCTAACAAACCTATGCACACGTCCTCGTGGGGTTTAAATTGTTGGATGAGCCGAGTCTGCTAATTTCTTTTTAAAGTCAATACAAATTCTCCTCTCTTTTTTTTTCCTGAAAAAATATGAATGTATTTTGATAGGATTTATGAAATCTCATATTTTTTGTCTCAAAAAAAAAAAAACAAAACCTGAAAAAGACATGAATTTTGATCCATTAAATATAAGTACGAAATATTCTATATTTTTTTCACATTCTATTTAATACATATTTAGGACAAAAAAATATAATTGAACTCGTAAATCCGATGAAAAGAAATCCATAATTTTTTTAAAAATAATTATTTTAACGGCTTCTCTTATTTTACTCGGAATAAAAAACACACAACTACCCAACAAGAGTTGGATTCAGTGGCATGTGTTGTTGGTGCAGACAAGCGTTGGCGGCGGCGGCGAACCCAGTTGCGGGGGCCTGAACTCTATCAACGGTGGCCAGGACTTCATGAATTAGCGTACTTCGATGGTGGATTCTTCTGCCCCGACAAATATCATGTAGGATAAAGAGATTGAAATGTACATACAACGCAATAACATTGCAACTGTGTTTCTTCAAAGACAAATCCATTACATTGAGAAATCTGAAGATAATCGGCACGCGAATCGGCTGTTTCCTGTAAGAGAACAATTCTCTCAATCTGCCTTCAAAAGCTACAATAACCAGGTTGTTGGGTCCTTTGGTTCTGAACCATCCAACCACGCCTGATGCATATGCAACCAAGGTGAAAGCATCTGGTACCTTGCCCTGCTAAAATCCCAGGCAGGCAGAAGAGTTACTAGAGCTACCGATGACAATGGGTTGGGTACCCTTCTAATTATGAAATATCAAAACTGTTTTAAAGTACTCTATACCAAAACTAACAGTTCAAAAACCATTTAAAAAATTATTTAAATTTTCAAAACCAGAATCGTTCCATAACCGTTTACTATTGAAATTTTAATATTTTTATTTTTTCATAAATAATTGGATAACTGTTTCGAAACCCACAAATCCAAACCCTAACCCGCTCCAAACTAGAACTTGAAACCGAATCGCGCATTAAAATAAAACAAAATAAATAGCATTAAAAATGAGGGAATAGCTACTCGAATGCTATAATTATAGCATGATAAGATGGTTAATCAACAAGATAAATGGCATTAAGAATGAGGGAAGTACGACTCACTGCTATACCTTTGAACTCAATAAGACCATGATCAGACAGCAATGCCGCTCCTTCCCTACGCAAGAAATTCAAATATGGTCACAACTGAAGAACCTACTGGAATCTTGAATAAATATGAAATAATGTTGACATTACAGAGCACCATGAGATCAGGTCATCGGAGAGTATGAAGACTTCACAAGAAGCCTATCATTTTTATATAAATGAAGGGGTCAATACATTGTTTGATAAGAAGGAGAATATCTGCAAGAAGAAACGAACTTGGAAAAATGGGTTTCCCTTGCAAATCAGCGGCACCTTTCTCCATCCAATAGTGAACTGAGTATTAACTTGAAAAAGCTTCACGTAATCTCAAATCAACATGCCAAGTATATCCTCCTCCATCAACCAGAAGTGACGTAAAAGATACGAAATACGACTTCACAAATTTCACAGAAAAAAGAGGGCAAGGTTTTAACCCTTTAATGTTTGTGCAGACAAATCTCACCAGATGATTCCCGCTTGTCAAACTTCACAAGCCATGTGTCTGAACTAATCTGTGCTGAGGAACTTGATCCAACCATATATCATATTGCATTTGTTGCTTGCTTCCGTACAACTTTCCCATCTCATCTATGCACTGGTGCATAGGTCGCTCAACCCCTGAGGGATGGACAAAAATTCCCGCTGGTTACTGAGAGAATATTCACAAAAAAACGTGTAAGAGTAAACTAAGCACTTCTATGTTGGCCTTTGAGAAGGGAAACAAAAAAGGACAAACCATACAGACAGCAAACGGATGCCATATCACAATTTATTTCTAACATTTACTTGATGCGCTTGCATTACTGACATAACAGAAGATTAAAAATAGGCCAATCAGATGCAAGTCAAATATCAATCATATATTCCATTTCTAGCTTCAAAAGTTCAACATCAACATAATTAAGAATCAAAAGCTGTAGATATTTTTAGTAATTGCCTGACTAATACGCTAAAAATTACATACATCTATCAGTCGCAGAAACCCTCAATGCAACAAATTTAATATACTGCCAGAGGTTTGACGCTCAAAACACATGTAGCCCAATGACTGGGTCAACTACACTAATCCTGGTTTTATATTTTTCATGGATCACATTTATACTTTTTATTGGAAAAAAAGAAAGAAATAATGTCCTCTGTCACTAGCTAAATTCATGTATCATGCTTATCTAGTTCTCCCCCCTAAACCCTTATTGTGTCCTGGACCGAATAGCGTTTCTTCAATTTTCTAACTAATGTTCATAGAATCACAGGGCATGACGAAGGAGTCAAAAGTGGCAATATCCAAAATAAATTTCTGCATCAAGTACAACGCCTAGTAAAATGTAGGAGCAAAAATTTCATTTTGAAGTGAAAAGAGAAGGAAAGAAATAAGAAAAACAATTCTTACAAAGATTAACTTTAAGTTTTCCACATACTGCTCAGACTTCTCAACTTCTGCCCGCTGCCATCGCTCATAAAGTAAATAAAACTTGACTACTTCATAACTGGGATTGAATATGCCCGGTTTGCATTTTTTTAAATCTGTAATACCTCTAAGAGAAACATTTGGCCCCAGACTGAAATAACCCATGGCTTGTATGATCCCGGACGCACATCTCTTGGTTGCATGAATTAGATTAGGATTATCTTTGGCATTTGACATCCCTGTGATTTGTTAACATCTATAATCATTTGATATTAGAACTGCGACCCCAACATTTACCAATCAAATGGGTACCTTTGGTTTTTCACAGTTGGATCAAACCCTCTCATGAACATCTCTTCCTCTCGCCTCCTAGCCTCAGCTGTCCTTCCATGTTGGACAAGACCATGTATTAAGATATCATAAGTCCATTGATTGGGCTCATATCCTTTTTGGCATATCCTGTTGAATAACTGGCAGGCATGGTCTATGTGGTTCCAGCTTAATCTTCTCAACAACATATTGTAAGTGTAAAGGTTAAGAGGGAAGCAAGGTTCAATCAATTCTTCCCACCTCTCGATATGTTCACTACTCACTCTAAGGCGACCACAAAATGCACCAATGAGCTGGCCAAGCATTGCGATCGAAGATGTTTCATCTTGCACCCCTCTTGCTAGAACCCAAGCCTCGTAGAGCTCTTGAGTCCTCAAAGAATGAAACAAGAGAGTGTTTCCAATAAAAGAGGAAATACGACGACCTTGTTTCTCTAACTCATTAATAAAATTTACCACCAAGTCATAATATCCACCCGAACATAACAGCTTTACAACCTCCTCACAACACTCGTTGCTTGGAACCATTCCAGCACTCTTCATTTTCGTAAAAATGTCCAGCGCCATATCTATTCTGTTGGCTTTGCAGAGGCCAACAACCATAGCGTTCCAGAGTTTTCTTCCAACATTTCTTCGCTGACACAAATCACAAAAAAAATTTGAGGCATCAGAAATTCTTTGGCTCTTCAGATAACTCTGCAACATAAGAATGTCAGAGCTAATATTGGGCTCAATTCCACTCCTATGCATCATCTCAAATACTTCTCTCGCTAGTTCAGGTTTTTTGGCATGCCCAGCTCCAGCAATGAAGTTGTTATAAATGTGACAATTAGGTTCATGACGTGACAATTGCATCTCCAGCAATTTGAAAAACTGAGTTATGGGATTCTCCATATTACACAGACAGATAACAACTGCCCTGAACATAGCCGGAGTTGCATGGTATCCCTTTTCCTGCATCTCAATGAGAAGTCTAGCAGCAAAATCTCCCTTACTTATGTTGATAAACCCATGAATCAAGTTAACATAAGTATTTCTTGTAGCAACTTTTGTCAGCCTGTTGAGGTCCCCGAACATTAGATAACCATCTTCTACCCTCTGAGCCATGCATAGCGCTGATATGAATTTGTCAACTATTAAATCTCTTTGTCGAAAATTCTTCTCTGGGAAATTGAATACAAGCTCCTTCATCCTGTCAATCTTCCCTTCTCTACACAGAGCATCCGCAAGAATAGAGAACGTCTTCGCACTAGGGAAATAACCCTGATTAATGGAATTGTTTAAGACACGATAAGCTTCATCGATGCTCCCGTCTCCACATAAAGTATTGATCAAATAGTTAAAAGCCAAGCTGTTTGGAGAGAGCCCAAACTCATCCCTTGAATTGTACAACTCAAGTGCAACATCCGACATTCCAGCTTTACAAAATAGACACAATGCAGCGTTCATGGTGACCTTATCAGGAGAAATATCATTCTCCTTCATATCTGTAAGCAAATCACACACCTCTTTGAGACGGCTCTCCCGCAAAAGCTTACAAAGCAAAATATTATACCGGAACAAGTGGGGAACATAACCTTCGAGGGACTTCTTGTCCCATAAGAATTCCAAAGCCCCTTCTACCTTGCCAGCTTGAACAAGGTTCCCAAGGCACGCACCATAAGCATCGTTCATTGGAGCCAAACCCCACTGCTTAAACTCCTCCATCAACTCCATTGCTTTTCCGTACTGTTTCTTCTTACAAAGGGCATCCACAATAATAGCTAGTGCACCGCCACTAAATGGTTGCCCTCTGCTCACCAAATCGCGCAAATAAGCCTCTGCCTCGTCAAGCAGATTCTGCTTACACAAATTCTTCACAAGAATCGAATATGTGATATCATTCTCAAAGCCCCCATTGAAAATCTGCTTTTCAACGACCTCAACTGCATCGAAACAACTTTGCTCAACAAGGGCATTCAAAAGGACGTGATAAGAGAAGCCATCCAAGTCCAGACCTTTAAACCGCATTCTACCAAACACCTGGAGTGCAACATCCGGCTTGCCAGCCACTGCATAACCCATAACCAAAACATTGTAGAAACTTACGTTGTAGCAATACCTGTGCTTGCCGTAATCGGCGAGGTAGTCAAGCACGAGGGACATGAGCTTTGCCCTAGCGAGGATGCTGAAGATGGCGTGTAAGGTTACACGGGTATGGTGGAAGCCCCCTTGTCGGCCAGCCCAGTCGAAGAATTTTAGGCAGCTTAGGACCTCGTGGTGACGAGCCCCGTGGTCGAGCACGGTGAGGACAAAAGACTCTGAAAGTCGGAGATTCAACTGGGAAAGGGCAAGGTCCGCAGCTAAGCGGGAGTTGGCATCGTCCTCATCGTGGGCGCTAAGAACCTCGAAGATCCGGTCGAGCAAGACGATGTTGCCGCGCTTGAACCATTCTTTGAAAGAAAAGACCACGTCTTTGGCGTTGAAGCAGCTGCCTACCGCTTCATCAACGACGGCTATTTGGGTCGAAGTGGCTGCGGGATAGAATTGATGCTGGTAGTGGTGGTGAATATACGGAGAAGGTGTATTGAGAATGAAAATCGAATGGGGGACGAAAACCCTTGTCGATTTAGCTACCCGTTTCAGTGGCAACTGAAGCATTATCATGACTGACTAGATTCAGATCGCAAATTGGGTTCTCTTATTCATATATTGTCGGGGCAGAAGAATCCACCGTCGAAGTACTCTAATTCATGAAGTCCTGGCCACTCAGGCCCCCGCAACTGGGTTCACCGCCGCCAACGCGCACCAACACCACATGCTACGGAACCCAACACAAAGACAAAGTACAGTATTATTGGGCCGATTTCTAATTCCATGTTTAATGGGCCGGGCCACAATATCCCTGAAGTTTAATTGCTGGCCACATTAACACCCTGCAAGCCGTGCGTCACTGTACATTTTCTTCCAATTCCTTGCTTTGGTATTTCAATGGTGATTACGTACGGATTAGCTTATGAAAGATCTTCCTTATTCTGAAGGTATTAAGAAGCACATATTAGTTTGCTTCCTTTAGGTTTTCTTCTTAGTCTTTAATCGTTATCGGCAGAGGTTACATGGGTCAACGTCCTATGGCTTTCTTGGTTGGTCTTCATGTTTTTGATTGATCTTTGGGAATCTCTCTCTTCCTCTGTATGGTAAAATTGTAGTTATATATAGCTCACATACATTTTCTTAGCTGTAATATTTGTTCTTCCATGATTTCATGTGCTATTTTGCTGACAAGAAATCCATGGTATTGTTAATGTAAGGTGTGCATCAGTTTCAGTGGCTTTTAACGATGAAATCTTATGAAAGATAACTCCAATTTGGATTTAGAAGCTATGGCCAAGCTCTTGGAGATCAATTAATGGGGAAAAAAGTTGATTGTTTTTTGTTCTAAATAGTGATGTGTCATGTGTGCATAGCTTCAGAACTGTCACCAGTCGTCCACTCAGTCTGTTGACAATTTTGAAGGGTTTGCATGAGCCCCTAAAATTCCCAATTCCCTGTGAACTGTGTGCAGTTTTTTAGTAGAAGAAATCTTAATTTTATAATTTTTAGTGGCTTTCCTTATGCTTATGTCTCAGGAAGTATGTTTGTTACATCTGCCTAATTTTAACTGTTCTGGATTGCCAGACTCTTAAAGGAGAGAACAACAATGGATCTCCTCAGTGCTGCTGGACGTCTCATGATAGTTTCAGATCTTGATCTTACAATGGTGGGATTCTTCTGTTGCTTGTCAATAACATTGATATTTAATGTGTTTGCCCCCTTGATTATTTTGAGAAAAAGGGTTTCTGTTGGCAGGTAGATCATGAAGACCCAGAAAACCTATCGCTTCTCAGGTTTAATGCATTATGGGAAGCATGTTACCGGCAAGATTCTCTGCTAGTTTACTCCAGTGGGAGATCACCTGCAAGTTATAAAAAATTGAGGAAGAATAGACCCTTATTGACCCCTGATATAACCATAATGTCTGTAGGAACAGAGATTATGTATGGTGAATCGATGGTAAGAGATGATGAGTGGGAACGATATTTAAATCAGAGGTGGAACAGGGACATTGTCATGGAGGAAACAGCTAAGTTTCCCCAACTTACTCCTCAGGCATGTTATGTAATTATTGGCTTCATGTTAACACATTTAAATGCAGTGTTATACAAGCCATTAGCTTTTTTAAGTTTACGGACTTCTCCTTATTCTGGATTTCAGTCCATTTGAACTTTACGGATATATTGCAGTCGGAAACAGCACAACGACCTCTCAAGGTTAGCTTTTTTGTGAAGAAAGATGTAGCTTCAAAAGTAATGAAGGCACTTGCAGAGCAGCTAGAGAAACATGGAGTAAGGATATATATGTTGATCCATCTGTTATTCCTATATCAAGTTTTATATCAAATAGTTAAGTGTGTATGAGGTATAATGTGTGGATATATTTATTTTTTTGTTTTTTTTTTAAATAGTTTTATAATGAAATGTTCGATGTTATTTTCCTCGTCCAGTTAGAAGTAAAAATTGTCTATAGTAGTGGGATGGCTCTGGACATATTACCAAAAGGTGCTGGCAAAGGACAGGCGCTTCTATATCTGTTCAAAAAGTTTCATGGAAATGTCCCTGTTCACACTCTTGTCTGTGGCGACTCTGGTAATGATGCAGAATTATTCGGTGTTCCTGGAGTATATGGTGTTATGGTTTGTACCACATAGGTTTGTTGGGTTTTATTTGTTCGCTACTTAGGTGATTTGATATATAAATTGTCACTTATATCCTGAACATGCAGGTCAGCAATGCACAGGAAGAACTCTTGCAGTGGTTTGCAGAAAATGCCAAAGATAATCCTAATCTAATTCATGCAACTGAGAGATGTGCGTCCGGGATAATACAAGCCATTGGTCATTTCAGTCTGGGGCCAAATGTTTCTCCTAGGGATATTACAGATTTTCAAAAATGCAAACTGGACATATTCAATCCCAGTTATGAAGTAGTCAAGTTTTATTTACTTTATGAGCGATGGCAGCGGGCAGAAGTTGAGAAGTCTGAGCAGTATATGGAAAACTTAAAGTTAATCTTTGTAAGAATTGCTTTTCTTATTTCTTTCCCTCCCTTTTCACTTCAAAATGACATTCTTGCTCCTGCATTTTACTAGGCATTGTACTTGATGCATAAATTTAATTTGGATTGAGCCACTTTTGACTCCTTTGTCATGCCCTATGAACATTAGTTAGAAAATTGAAGAAAGGTTGCTCGGTCCAGGACTCAATAAGGGTTTAAGGGAGATAACTAGATAAGTATGATACATGAATTGAGCTACTGACAGGGCATTATTTCTATTTTCCAATAAAAAAGTATGAATGTGATCCTTGAAAAACATAAAACCAGTCATTGGGTTACAACTATTTTGAGCCTCAAACTGCTGGCAGTCTATTAAATTTGTTGCAGCTAGGGTTTCTGTGATTGATAGATGATATAATTTTTGGTGTATTAGTCAAATAATTACTAAAAATATCTACAGCTTTTGATTCTAAATTATGCTGATGCTGAACTTTTAAAGCTAGAAAATGAATACTTTTAACATGCCAATATTCTGTTATGTCAATAATGCAAGTACCTCAAGTACCAATTTAAATGTTAGAAATAAATTGTGATATCCGTTTGTTGTCTGTATGGTTTTTCTATTTTTTTTCCTTCTCAAAGGCCAACATAGAAGTGCTTAGTTTACCCTTACTCCTTTTTTTGTGAATATTCTCTCAGTATCCAGCGGGAATTTTTGTCCATCCCTCGGGGGTTGAGCGATCTATGCACCAGTTCATAGATGAGATGGGAAAGTCGTATGGAAGCAAGCGACGAATGCAATATCATATATGGTTGGATCGAGTTTCCTCAGCACAGATTGGTTCAGACACATGGCTTGTGAAGTTTGACAAGTGGGAATCATCTGGTGAGATTTATCTGTACAAACATTAAGGTGTTAAATTAAAACCTTGCCCTCTTTTTCGGTGATCTGTGAAGTCGTATTTCATATCTTTACATTACTCTGTGATCTGTGAAGTCATATTTCATATCTTTTACATTACTTCTGGTTGATGGAGGAGGTTATACTTGGCTTGAAAAGTTCTTGTTAATACTCAGTTTCATATGATACACTTGTGCACAGAATGATGGAAAGGATTGTATTCATAAAATTGTTTTCCCTCCATTCACTATTGGATGGAGAAAGGTGGCGCTGGATTTGGAAGGGGAACCCATTTTTCCGAGTTCGTTTCTTCTTGCAGATATTCTCCTTCTTTTCAAACAATGTATTGACATCTCCATTTACGTAAAAATGATAGGCTTCTTGGCGTCATACTGTCTGATGACCTGATCACATAGTGCTCTGTAATGTCAACATTATTTCATATTTATTCAAGATTCCAGTAGGGTTCTTCAGGTGTGACCATATTTGAATTTCTTTTATAGGGAAGGAGCGGCATTGCTGTCTGACCATGGTCCTGTTGAGTTCAACGGTATAGCAGTCGAGTATTCCTTCCCTCATTTTTTTACTGCCATTTATCTTGTTGATTAACTAGCTAATCATGCTGTAATTATTACCTAGCTCTAGTAACTCTTCTGCCTGGGATTTTAGCAGGGCAAAGTACCAGATGCTTTCACTTGGTTGCATGTACATCAGACATGGTTGGATGGTTCAGAACCAAAGGGCCCAACAACCTGGTTATTGTAGCTTTGAAGGCAGATTGAGAGAATTGTTCACTTACAGGAAACAGCCGATTCTCGTGCCGATTATCTTCAGATTTCTCAATGTAATAGATTTGTCTTTTGAAGATGAGACACGGTTGCAATGTTATTGCGTTGTATGTGCATTTCAATATATTTATCCTACATGACATTTGTGGACCTTGCGACTGTTCCTATTCATAAACTTTCCTTTGCTGCTTTTAATATATGTATCACCTACAATATTTATTTCTCTCTCTGTTGGAGAATGAAGATGGCCGGAACCAAGGAAGGAATCATCTATATAATATACACGTTTCTTATAACCGAGAATTCTCCAGTCCAACATGCCCACGGATGGTTAGGTCAGCTCGTCAACCGACTTAACCCAGTTCACTCCACTATGGCGACAGTCAAATCATCATCCCAAGCAATGCTTCTTTGTTCTATATAATATACACAGTAAACTCATAAATTGGTAAAATAATTTCATTATCCATACTAGGCAACACCAGTGAGGAAAACAACATTTCCTTTTTTGTATGGAAAATCTGTATAACCTAGCTATGTTCAGCATGGAAATGCATCTGCATGAGGCAAACCTGAATAATGGATCATGCCGAGTTTGCAATTGGTCTAGAAGGCTTGCGAGGACTACTCGTATGCTTAACCCCCTGCTGGGCTATCTTGGCATTTGTGGGTGTCCTTGGTGTATCCCTTGATGTGTGGAGTCGTTCCAATGTGGCTAGAACCTCAATCATGGGTGGCCTGTTCTTTGGATCCGTGTGGAGGCACTGCAATGCAAGTGCAGCTGCAGCCTGTGCCGCTTTCTTCGAGTACTGACCCCCCAACCTTGTGTCCATGATTCTTAAAACTCGTTTGTTGTCAAATAGGAATGGCTTTGCCCAATCAACCAGGGCTTCCTCTGCAGCACCTCTATCAACATCCAATGTCGGCCTTCCCGAGAGCAACTCTAGCAAGACAACACCAAAGCTGTACACATCGCTCTTAGGGGTCAAATGACCTGCTCAGTCATAACCATTTCATTTGCATGAAACGTAACGCAAGTTATAATCTCACCCACCAAAAACTTCTACTAAATACCAGGATTAGAATGGCAGTACTAACCTGTCGCTACATATTCCGGTGCAGCATAACCTCGAGTTCCGATAACTCTGGTTGAGACATGAGTATTGTCTCCAGTAGGACCATCCCTTGCCAAGCCAAAATCTGAAAGCTTCGCATCGTAATCCTGCAATCGTCATTAGTAAACCGTCAGGCAATGCAAATTCCTATACCAATTTACCAACCTCAGTCTATAATTCACAAATTAGAGATTTTGAGATTGTATCATACTGAATCAAGAAGAATGTTTGAAGCCTTTAAATCGCGGTAGATGACATTCGCATCTAAGCTATGTAAGAAGGATAATCCCTTTGCAACATCAATCGCTATATTCATCCTGATATTCCAAGAAATAGGTTGAACGCCCTCTGCAGAAGAAAGAAATGATAGATTAAGTAATAATCAAATACAAAAAAAAAAACGGAGAAGGGTGACAAAGAAGGAAATTCACTTACTTCTGAACAAATGATTCTCCAGACTTCCCTTTGGCATAAATTCATAGACCAGTAGTCTATTGTCAGACTCAGCGCAGTACCCAATAAGTTTTACTAGATTTTCGTGGCGAAACTGACCAAGATAGTTAACTTCTGCCTGCCATGTTGAGGGGTTTAACAGAGCTTAGTTTAGAAAAATAAGTGACAATGTCTAAAAGAAGAAAATAGTTGATAATCCAGGTGTGCAATATACATACGAGCCATTCCTTGTGCCCTTGATCGCTTTCGACCTTGAGTTGCTTGATTGCCACTACAATCCCACTTCCTGGTTTAGTAGGTGCAAGTGTATGTTCATCAATCCATCCTTTGAAGACACACCCAAAGCCTCCCTCTCCGAGTAAACTTTCTGCACGGAAGTTCTTGGAGGCAATTTTAAGATCACCAAAGCTAAAAGATTTGAGACTACTGGATACAGTTGTATCATCTTTGAATGTTATGGAGCTTTTGCTCAAACTTCCCGCAGAGATTTCCTGGACGGAAGAGGCAGACTGTTTCTTCATCTCAACATCAGTCCTGGTACTTCCTGAAAAAACAAGGAGTGTACCAGATTTACATTGCTGCTAATATGAAGTTCTAAACAGAGGAAAGACACATCAACCATTTTGTGAACATTATAAACTAAATTACGACTGTTCAACTTTTCCATTTATAAATTCAACTTTTCCAGAAAGGTCAAACCAGCATTCCCAATTCCACGGACTCTTTCTACTTTCTAGTAGTATTTGGGTTGAACAAATATCAGCCAAGTGCAGCTACTAGGGGAAATTATATGGACAAGAACTATAGAACATAGAAATGGACAATGTCAAGGTAATATCAAGTAGGTTGAGAATAATTTAATGTACTTGACAAAGAAACTTACGAAGTCGAGTGCTAAGAAGAATATTAAGACTTAACAATACCATTGTGGCCACGCGCAGAGCTTTAACCCAACTTACCTTGTCATCAAGTATAAAACTTCTGTGTACGCGGGCCTGACGGCCAAAGTTTATGCCCATATTGGATGTCCAAAGGGAAAACTTGTATGATGTCATACTCGGTTACCAAAAAAAAAAAGAATATTAAGAAACTAAAACTGATCAAAAACTTTAACCCTCGGATCTGATTGCAACTTTCATTGCCTTCTAGTGCTTGCAGACCTAATGTCTATATTTTTTCCGCATAATTCCTTCCATTCAACCTCAGTAGAACAAACAGCTAATAATAGTGATTAGATGTGAACCCAAATCCAGTTAGCCTCCAATAAGTAGACTTTGCACTTCTTCAAAAACCAGATTCAATCAAAACTGCAGAACCCTAATCCATCATCTCTTGTATAACAAGATTGAAAACTTGAAAAACAAAGGTGATGAAAGTAAAACGAATTCAAAGATAAATGGGCAGCTATTCAAATCAGCTCATGACCGTCCTTACGGAATTAAAATCAGAGACAGAAATAATAATAAACCTAAACCCCAAGAAACACGAAATCAAACGGTGATTTATTTCAATAGTCGAAACCAAAAGGAGTAAGAAGAGAAGACAACCCACCAGAGAAGTTGGTAGAGGAAGCATGAGCCAACTTTGCAGGTGAACCGAAGCAGATGCCCATGGTGGACAAGCCCTCAAATTCGGTGGAAGAATAGCAGAAGCAGGAGGAGGAGGAGAAGTAATTGAAGCGGAAATATATTAACTATAAAGAATGGAGAAAGATGACATGAAATGTCCATTGAGAGAAGAAGAAGCAGCATGAGCGGCAGTCAATGAAAGAAACTTCCTTCCTTGAATGAAATTCAATGTCAAACAGGGACCCCCAACTTTGGTTGCATTCCCACCACCGGCAGGTCATGACCGTTCGATATGTAATTTCAAATACCAAGCAACCGATGAGCTTACCACTAATTAAATAAATTGACCGTTAACTTTATTTATTATATAGAAATAACTCACAAATATAAAAAAATCCTAACCGCCGCCTCGTCTCATTTTATTTTTTTTATTGATTTGTTGTTAGTTTGTAGATCTAGTCTACAATATATGTTGTGTTCAATAAGAAATACGCAAGATTTTTTCACCACACGGGATGAAATCTGGTTTTCTCATCCATCTATCGTGAATTCTTCACAATACCAATTCTATTGGTGCACATATTTGATATATAGTGATAGGGTTCCAAGATCTAATGGAGATAGGTTTTTCTTGATAAAGGGAAAGCCAAGAAGTTTGATCCAATCCATGTGTTGTTTTTGCTTTATAGTTTTGTTTAGTCTGTCATAATTTATCCCGTGACATGATAATTCGGGTACATCTGGATGTAGCTCGGTGTTGTTCCAATATTTGTTCTTTGGCTTTGTAATTCATCTTTTATGGTTTGTAAATTCTTAGGTTGCTAACTTGATGTAAGGTGTAATGTTTGTTAATATAAAATGCGTTTAAACCTTTTCAAAACAAAATCGTCTTCGCCCCACAATTCCTTTTTTTATGGGTCCCACGATTCCAATATATGTATATATATGTATGAATTCTTTTGTAAGGTTTTAAAATGAAGTCTTAACTTTTAGGATTGCTTTTATAGTTCAAAACATTTTTTAAAATTTATAAAAAATATATTTGTATTTTGATAGATCTTACGAACCCAACGATATATTTTTTGTTCAAAATCAAAATCACAATCAACATACAAAAAAAAAATTATATATATATATATATATTGTTCGAACCAAAAATATATCATTGGGTTCGTAAGACCGATCAAAATACAAATACATTTTTTTAACATTTTAACAAAAATATTTTGAATCCTAAAAATTATGATCTCATTAGAGAATTCATCTATATATAGAGAGAGAGACTTCTACGACTACTTAAATAATTAATGCATAGATTATTGAATTATTAGATTCATGTCAACACACGCAACAATTATTAAGAAACGTAACTTATTTCTAAGAAATATAATTTAGTATTAGGTGTGCACTATTTTATATTTTTATTATCCCGTTTTGGACACCAAGATAACTAGGGTTGACGCCACATGTAATATATCATAAAGTATGCGAAAAATTTATATATAAACTCCATAAAAAGTTCACTTCTAACCATTAAATTAGCAATAGATTTTTGATATATCGTATGTTGTTTGAAGACGCACGCAATAATAGTAAAATTTGGTATGATTGAGATTGTGCGTTGGGACAATGACTTAGACAAATCTAACCAAAACAGAGAGTCTTGGTCTTTTTTTTTTAAAAAAATGTCAGACTAGGTCAATGTACTGTACACCTAAGCAACTTTGAATTCCAATAAGAAATTTTCTTGAACTTACGACATTAATTGTCTGTATTCACACTGAACTGAAGTAACTGACTGTAACCAAAAAAATAGATGTGTCACATAAATGTCAATCTCTCTGTTGTCTTCCTATGAAGCTTTGGACTTGTTCAGACAAATCATATGTCTCTCTCTCTCTCTATTTCATCAATTAGCCTTTCACAGCAACGTCAGCACCAATTTTGGTCAATCTTTCACAATCACTTATCTCAAAAATATTCAAAGTTTGATTTATTCCCGAGGCGAAGCCTGGGTATAATATGAGAGGGATGTCGGGGACGAGCACGTGATTTTATGTCAAAGTGGGTAAAGTTAAGAGGGGGTTTGTCACTTTGCCCCTAATTTTTTTTTAGTTATCTATTAATTACACATTTGAAAATATGAAAAATAACACTAAAAATCAAAAGTTTATAAAATAAGATAAATAATAATTGTCAAATGTCTTCTTGTTACAATCATTTAAACTTTATTTTTTGTAATGATGGGTCTAAATTGAAAACGATGGGGGATCCTTATGTAATTTACTATATAGGTCTAATTAACATTTTTGAGGGGGTCAAATAAGTGAGGCTTCGCCTTTGTTTATTCCATTACTTAGACAATATTTTGTTCTTCTTAATATATTACGTAGAAAAGATGGTGATTGATAAAACAAACTAGAGTAACAGGTCAATAAGGTAATCCTTTTATCAACAAAGGTGACTCAGATGATAATCGATTGGGTTAGGCGCAATTGCGTCCAAGGTTCGAAAAAAAAAGTGCATAGAATTA
Organism: Tripterygium wilfordii; assembly: GCF_013401445.1. Taxonomy (NCBI): domain Eukaryota; kingdom Viridiplantae; phylum Streptophyta; class Magnoliopsida; order Celastrales; family Celastraceae; genus Tripterygium; species Tripterygium wilfordii. The sequence continues at coordinate 11,989,866 of NC_052253.1, read as the reverse complement.
GCTTGCCAAATTTAAGAAAACTAGTTAGACTGTTAGAGCCCAACACGATGTTGTTGGCAGCGGTTGGCAACTGATGATCATTCGATACCACTAAATAGCCACTCGTGAGAGTACGAGAGAAATGGGGTGTATTTATCCCTATTAGAAAACTCAGCCCAAACACACTATATTGATATTGATCCAAAGCAGACAAAGGCCCGTACGGTTTTGTTCTTATGGCCATATATGAAGTACTTATACTTGAAAATACATCACTTGTGTGTGAAGAGCTGGACTTTTACTTATATACCACTCATTTTGTTATTCCAATATGATATGAGAGTACAGTCTTGACGTTTTTCAAAACAAATTAACGGCTTTTATATATACAGATCCCATTTGTAGAATCAAGCAGCAGTGTATCGGCGGCTAAAATTGGATTGGCTATAGACACTTTAGTTAGGGAAAAATGCACTACTAGGGTGCGCATGCTCCTTGTTTTAGAGACATCCCTTTCAAATGCTCCGTCCATAGAGAACAAGATCGCAATGGGCCACAAAGGCTCCGTCCATTAGAGAACAAGATCGCAATGGGCCAAAGGCTCCGTTCATAGAGAACAAGGCGTAATGGGCCAAAGGCTCCGTAGAATGGGCCTTTCCGTTGTGCCAGTCCATGTCACATACTCACATGGGGTCAAACGCTTATATGACCGGAGTATCACGGACTATCCACGCAACCCTCTAAATCAGCCTAGTGCTTATTTGCAGTGGATGCCCTAACTGGGATTTGAAACCGGAATTCTGATCGCCTTTCTCGTAGCTTCGTCACATTCGGTGCCTGCGCGGTGAACTCAAAATCGGTTTCACGGAGAGGAATTTCGTTTGCTATCCACGCGACTAATCATGGGTTCAGGTAGGGTTTGTATTGCAATCTCTGTGTCAAATATTCTACAAACATGAAGTGATACATGCTTACGTTCATTACTGAATGCGCAGATGCCGATATGGAGGATTATGGCTTCGAGTATTCAGACGAGGAGCCTGAGGAACAAGATGTTGACATCGAGAATCAATATTACAACTCCAAAGGTATTTTCTCATTACTTTTACTTGTTTAACAGTTTCCTGCTTTGAGGAGGTCTAATTTAATGGACATTCTTGAAAGATGAAGTGTGGATGATAGTATAGATTGACCCGTAATTTGAAATATCTAGTAGGCATTAAAGGGTATATAGCAGAGACTCTATCCATGGAGGAAATTTCTTGTGAAGAAGTTTATTTAGCTAGTGAACGTTGGGGGGACTTGACCATATGATTTAGATGTTTTCTTTTACAGAATTTAAGACTTGTGTATGTATATTCTTTTCTTTTGAATCAGTGGGGTATATTTTTCCTGGGACTTGACTGATTAGTGATTATAAGGAATTAAAAGGTTGGGAGAGACCTAAATACTCAAATCCGGGGAGAACTAGACTTCATAAACTATTTTTTTACTTAATGGATGGCTTACAGTTACAGACTATCCATGGGCTTGTAGATTGCTGATTGACTTGGAATATGTCATTTGTGTGAGAAAAGCTCTAACTGTTCTTATTTCTGGCATGCTTGTTGTATCATAATGTTTGTTGGAGGACATTGTCAGATGCTTTCATCACATGAATGGTGCCACTGAAAACTTTTCAAGAGATATGTTCTGAGACACCAAAATGTTGTTTCCTGAAATGTCAAAGAGGATCATAGAGTGTTTTAGGTTTATTTTCATTGCAAGTTTGCAGGTAAATTATGGTTTATGAAGCGTGGTTGGATTTCTTGATAAATAATATCCTTCAATTTTTGAAGGCTGGGTACCTTGTGACCATAATGCAATGCGAGAATAATGGCCTAAATGTTCTTGGTGGTTTGAAAACTTATCAATTTTAGAGGCATTTGGTTGGAGTGGGTAAATGAAGCTTGTTTGAAGCTTACATATATGAAAAAGATGGAAAGCTTGAATTGACTTAGCGATTGAGGCAATACGGGACATTCTTATCAAGGCACTTCTGAACCTGGTTTATAGTGTTTTCCACTCTTACAAAGTTTAGTGGGTTTTGTCTTTTCTTTGGGTGTAATGCATTTATTGATGTTTCGCGGATAGAATGTTTTTTGCATGTGTTTCTATACCCATTTACAGCTATTATGCACTTAAAGAGTGATGTTTGTCCTTTAAGTAGAAGATAAGCTATAGATCAAATATGTTTTTCAATTGTAACATCTACCATCTAGGCCTTTATTGTTGTTACTATTCTCTTTCTCTCCTCTCTCATGCTGGATAGTTTTATAGTGTTGCTAGTTGCACCATTTGTGGTATGTTTTACTAATGTTTCCCAATTCCCAAACCTGAAAACAAAAACAGGTTTGGTTGAAACAGATCCAGAAGGAGCGCTTGCAGGTTTTGCTGAAGTGGTTAGCATGGAACCTGAGAAGGCAGAGTGGTGAGTGCTCTAGCATTTTGATACCTATTGTTAACCGGATAAGATATCCTATTTCTATGGAATTTGGTTAAACTTTCAAGAATGTTGGTCTTCTCCATTTGTTTTGAACATATGACTTTCACTATGGTTTGTACTGGGTCAACATATACAACCTTGATAGGGGTGCTCCACTCCCTTTCATTTTGGACTTAATCATTCTATTCCTAACTAAATGTATAAATTGTGAGACTGAGTTAAAGAATGACCTTTGGCTCAGGAATTGGCCATCCCATTTTCTGGCAAATGCCGTAGCAAATGTAGCATTTGAGAATGGAATGAATGCTCATTTCCGAGCATTAACTTACTGAACTAAGCAATAGGGATGTATCCCCCTATCTATGACTGCTTCTTAAATCAAATGCCACACCAAAAGGGTAATTAGAGAAGGAACAGAATGCTCTGCTCCAAGTTTAACCATATCAAACTAAAGATGCTGCCTGGAATGGAGCATTCAATGCCTTGTCCGTTATGTGTATCAAACTTAGAATTAACTAGCATCTTATGTCTGTAACTATCCGTCCAATAATCGACTTCTGAATTTATTAGTTACCTTAAATTTTGATTTGAGCAAATGTTTTTGCAACTGTATATGATCCTTGGTGCAGGGGATTCAAAGCACTAAAGCAAACTGTGAAGCTCTACTATCGTTTAGGGAAGTACAAAGAAATGATGAATGCTTACAGGGAGATGTTAACATACATCAAATCAGCAGTGACACGAAATTATAGCGAGAAATGCATTAATAATATTATGGATTTTATTTCTGGGTCAGCTAGTCAGAACTTTGGCCTTTTGCAAGAATTTTATCAGACTACTCTATGGGCCCTGGAGGAGGCAAAGAATGAGGTCAAAAGTCTATCCTTTTTTTTCATCACAACTGTGCCTTTTAGGTCATGATTTGATGGAGCTCCCTTGTCATGCAGAGACTTTGGTTCAAAACGAATCTGAAGCTATGCAAGATTTGGTTTGATATGGGTGAATATGGGCGAATGAGTAAGGTATCTTTCTCAATACATGCTGTATCCCATTTTATTGCGATTATTTGGATTGCTCGTCACTTATGAGATGAATGTCATGCACAATTAGATTCTAAAGGAACTCCATAAATCTTGTCAAAAAGAAGACGGCACAGACGACCAAAAGAAAGGAAGTCAACTTCTGGAGGTATATGCAATTGAGATTCAAATGTACACAGAAACTAAAAACAACAAAAAGCTCAAGGTATTTCCTTATTTTCATCGGGCATTTCCTTTATATGCGTGGTTGCTTTATATCTTCAATTCATTTTTATTGTTGGTAGATTATCATATGTTATGTTATGCATGTTTCACTTGCTTTATTTTACCAATTTGTCAACACGATTGAGCTGCATTTGACATAATGATTTCTTGCAGCAATTATACCAAAAGGCACTTGCAATTAAGTCAGCAATACCCCATCCAAGGATAATGGGAATAATTCGAGAATGTGGTGGGAAGATGCATACGGCAGAGCGTCAATGGGCTGAAGCTGCAACAGATTTTTTTGAAGCCTTTAAGAACTACGATGAAGCTGGAAATCAACGGCGCATACAATGCCTGAAGTATGCTTATTGTCTCTTGTATCTTCGTTTTCTTAGAACTTTTTCTTTAGCTTATACGCACCTCAGTTGCGTTTTCAATGGGCACAAAACCAGAAATGTTGTAACATCATTGCATATGGTGTAATTAGAATGACTTTTAGGGAAAGAAAATAAAGCAGTAGTTTGTGATTCACTTAGGGCGGAGAAATAGAATTGGGGCGATGGATATGGTCTCTAATTTTATAGGTTGAAAAATTGGAATTTAATGGAGCAGTGTTCCCGCACCATAAATGAAGGAAAATTTGTTCGATAAGTCTGATGCATGTTGTATGTAAAAACATGTCTAATGTGAGTGTGTCCATGCTTCGTACAGTCTCAATGTTGAAGCGTTGTATTCCAATGTTTTTATTGGTTTGCAAGGGCCATGGTCTTGTTATATTATCTTTTCCAAAGACAACACACCGGTGGATTGAGATAGAAATCTAATATGTTGATGTAATCATGTTTTTTCCCCTTCTAAATCCATGTTAGCATCTCTAACCCTGTTCTTCAATGTTCTCACCACTTAGAATGTCTCTATTCACAGGTATCTGGTTCTTGCCAATATGCTAATGGAATCTGAAGTTAATCCATTTGATGGTCAAGAAGCCAAGCCGTAAGTCTTTACTAGCTCATAAGATGAGCATTTGTTTTTCATTACTCTATCTAATTGTTGGACTGCAGATACAAAAATGATCCTGAGATTTTGGCAATGACAAATCTCATAGCAGCATATCAACGTAATGAGATTTTGGAGTTTGAAAAAATTCTTAAGGTACTCTACACAGTGGCATCGCTTGCATCACTAACATTTTTCTTTCATCACTCCCCATTTGCATTCATCTGGTGTTTGTTTTATTTTTTTGATATACCATCTGATTATTGGTGGGTATTCCAGAGTAACCGGAGGACGATAATGGATGACCCATTCATCAGAAATTATATTGAAGATCTGTTGAAAAATGTCAGAACCCAGGTGCTGCTTAAGCTTATCAAACCTTACACTAGAATCCGGATTCCTTTCATATCAAAGGTGAATCACAAAATTTCCTGCTACATACATGAACTACTTCAGTTTTATTGTTGAGCTGCTGAAACTAATATATTTTTTGAATGCAAAAAAGATTTAGCCTACGAAGTACGAAGAGAGGGTAGATGGTTTTTTTTTGGTGTTGGTATAACTTGGTGACAATTTTCTTCTTTATATAGACTACTTACTAAATTTGGTTCTAATTCAGGAACTCAATGTGCCAGAAAAAGATGTTGAGCAGTTGTTGGTTTCATTGATTTTGGACAATCGCATTGATGGCCACATTGATCAAGTGAACAGGCTTTTAGAACGCGGTGACAGGTTTGCATTTCTTGTCTTTCCATGTTTTGCATCCTTGTTCACTCTTTCATGGCAGCTGAACAATTGTATATTGTTGTAATACTTTCATTATCTTGCTCATACCATCATTGTTGATGTAAAATGTCATGCAGGTCGAAGGGAATGAAAAAGTATACTGCCATAGATAAATGGAACACGCAACTTAGGTCTCTTTATCAAACTGTCAGCAATCGCATATACTGAAATCATTGGCAGGTAACATGGGTTTCCTCTCAGATGGCCAAGAAAACAGTCCTCTTTCCCTGCTTCCGGGCCACAACAAAGTAAAAACTGCAAAGTAGATGTGCTTAGTTTTATGCATTAGAGAATGTCAGCTGGGAAATTTCTTGTTCATCTCATTATAAGATGTTTTGAAGACAAGTTTGAGGGTATAAATATCTTCTGAACACGACAAAATTTTGGTACTGCAAAATTTGAGACGTGTCTTATGTTGATAGCATAGATGGAGAATATGCTTCCTAGTAAATGCTTTTGGTTTGTCTATTGCTGCTGTTTTGGACTTTGGTTGATGTATTGAGGTGGTTGTCAAGGTGAAAAATGGTTGTGGTACAGGGCTGAGACCCTTTAATGGGGACCAGTTTGATGATAGTGATACATGATTTCAGCATTGCCTTGTGAAATCTCTGAGAGATCTTCTTACAGGTTATATTCAAATCCTTAACGAATCTCCATTGCCGATGAGATACACGGATAGTACACATTCTGTTGTCTATATTGTTTAGTAGGTTACGTTGTCCTTTTATTTGCATTCAATTCTTCTACTTTCTCAATTCTTGATTGGCGTGGTCGTCTTAGAGACGCTAGTTTGATGTTCAAATGCCAAAGGGGTATATTATTTTGAAACGGGAGAGGTGATATAAGACCAAAGTATCCTCACTGCTGGTGTTATATATGAGATACTTTGTTGTCATATAAGCCCATTCTCCATTCATTTTGGTGTAAGTTCGGATCCCCACGTGATGGGTTCCGCAGGTGAATCGTGGTAGATGGATCCTGCATTATATAGTATAATTTCTATTAAAGAGATTGGATGAAAGAAAGCAAAAGGAGGAAAAGTGAAAACGAAAAGCAAGACGCTGGACTGATTGCTCTGATTCATATATGACTCCAGAAGACTCTCCTTTCTTTGGCCGAGGCACCATTCTTATATAGAAAAGGAAAAATCAATTGGTGGGTCTGTTCTTTATACTTTGGGATCTTATTGTGTGGTGATTTATTTTGTAGTTAGGTTTGTCGTGGTGTTGGAAAGTGAGGCTTATATACACCACATAATAAAAAGAAACAAAACCTATCTCCACTACACATTGTCAGGAAGACTGTAATCCCATATCGATTTGACATAATATATTTAAGTGATTTATAAGCAAAGCGAGACACTCTTACTTCAATACTGTGTTTTTTGGGACTAAGTATAATCAGAGATGATCCATGAAAAATAAAATTTTGTAGGTTCGATGTATCCATAGTGATCCGAAAATACCATTGGAGATTATCCCATAAAAATAAAGTTTTGCGGACTCGATCTATCGACAATGATTCGGTAAACTTAAAGATAACAATATTGTTTGAACATTTCAATTAGTATCTCATATAACACCAAAAGTGAGGAGGAAAAAAAACGTAAAATCGTGTGAAGTTGGAATTTCTATTAAAAAGAGCTTAGTAGGAATCAAATTGGATATGTCTCTTTCAAACAAAGGGCCCAGGCAGAAGAAGGAGCTCCTACTCCTTTGGATTTCTCCTTCATTTCTTAATCCGAGGCTCCCCGACCGAGGATCTGGTTCAATACCGACACGTATAACTCCACACTCAAGCCATTTTAAAGCCAATGCAGATTTGGAAATCTTTTTGTGGATTTGGCATTAATTTTATGACTAATAATTTGTTTTTAACTTTTATTTTTCCTTTTATTGGCCATGAAAATTGAAAACTCTGCTGTTTTTCTGTTTATTTTTGTGTAAGTGTGTAAACCCACTTTATTTTCTCTTGCCAAACAATGAAAGAAAACTGTAAATGGTCTGACAGTATACAATTAATATGAGGGAATGGGCATTGATCAAACACATCCACACACAATTCATTAGAGGAAAAGAGATGGTGACGTTGTTGTCTCCATTGATGAGAAGGGAATGGGGTCCTCGACACAACCACGTGGACCAGATCTCTTCGACTTGTACTGTGGCACATAACCTGTTCGACAATAATGCTGTGAGAGGTGAAAAACGTGGACTACTTGTGTTGGTACTTTGTAAAATCTTGTAATATAAAGAGACAATGTTGATACTTGTTGTAGTAGGCCAAGCTTTGCCTTCTTGCAACAATTGGAGAGAGAACCTTCATCGACTCCACAGCAAAAAAGGGTCAGTTTTTCTGCCCTTTGAACCAGCTGAAGAGCCAGTTCTATACCACAAATCTCCGAGTATATCCTCTCTTCCTACTCTCACTCTTTTTTTTAAAAAATGTAATCATTGTAGGATTATTGAATGTTATTACACATGTATATATAGATGATGCCATTGTTAAATTTGATTTGAAGCTTTTTTTCGACTCTTCTATTGACTGCATGCATCTTGGTGATTCCAAAACCTTGCTCTCGTAAATTGATTTCAAATTTTCGATTTGTTTATACATTTTTTTTAAACTCTGAACTGGGTTTTATTTTATTTTTCCCTTAACTGGTTGGAACTTGGAACTCTGAAATGTACGAGGCCCTTTTTTACCTTTTTGTATCTTTTCCAGCGTAACTTCCTTGGAATTTTTTTTCCCTGGGGTGAGGTAGGTTTCTTCTGATCTGATGATTTTTAAGATTTTGTGCTTTTTGACTGAAAAGAGAAATCATTGTCGCTAGAGCAAATAGAGTGAGTTTTGAATGGCAAAGTAATTAATGTTAACATGGTATTGGAGTATGAGTATTGGGTTTAGACCTTAGCTTCTGCAATTAAAACCTTAAATTTGTTATTGAATGATGTGTATGACCTTGGTGACAGCCCTAGTGGTGTGAGTAGCCCTAGTGTTGAGTTTCGTTTGTTATGCACATGTTGGGCCTTCGGATTGCTCAACCCGCACGTGGAAAAGTGTTAGAATATGTATAAATGATATGAAATGCCCCAACTCAACTAATTAACTTATTATTGGGTTGAATGACAAAGTAACTAATCTTAACATTTAACACTAATATTTCTCTGGACCTTGAGCTATACGGCAAAAAAAAAATTACTCAGAAATGGTGGAAATCATTTTGTTCCTGTGTTATGTTGTATTGCACAGTATTTGGTATGACTATCATGTAATATCTTTGAAGTTTTTAGCGTCAGTCAGAAAATCACAACTATGGTTACTTACAGCTGTGCCTTGCCCCCTCCTCCACTCCTTGTGTTTTGGGGACTCAGAATTCCATTTCTGTATAGTGTTCGGGCTGTGCACTTATTATTAAACAAATTAGATCATTCTGTTACTTTTAACAAGCTCTGAAAAAGCAAATTGTATGAGAATGATATATTAGCCTTTTGAAAACAATTTCAAGGTATGATTTGTGATGCTTATTTTGTTGTCTGGTTGATAGAGCTCTGATTTCCAATTTAATTGTTATAGGTTGTGTGCGCTCTGATTTCCAGCTGCAATAAGAAAGTCCAACTTGTCAATAAAGCATGAGTCAGCCTAAAATTAAGCGTCGCGTGGGCAAATATGAGGTTGGAAGAACAATTGGCGAGGGAACATTTGCAAAAGTGAAGTTTGCACGAAATTCTGAGACGGGGGAGCCTGTGGCTATTAAAATTCTTTCCAAAGAGAAGGTTCTCAAACACAAGATGGCGGAACAGGTGTCAATAGGATTCTTCCTATTTTCGAAAAATTATTTCTTTATGCTATTCTAGATGAGTGTTTTTTAGTTGTGTCCAAGTTGTGTTCCTAATGATCTTCAAGATGCTGCTTTATCAGTTATCTTTAGACTTTGAATTTCTATTCTTATAAAGATCTTCTCTTCGTGAAAATTATGTTTAGCTGATGGTAAGGAAGCCATCATTGTGATTATATATTTATTCTTAGATGTTTTCTTCATGCTTTTGCAGATCAAGCGAGAAGTTGCAACAATGAAGCTGATAAAGCATCCGCATGTTGTTCGATTGTATGAGGTCTCATTCCCTGCCGTTCTCTCATTTCGTCTAAAATTTGATGCAATTGATTGTAGGGCCCATCTCCCCCTTCCCCCCTCAAATAAAAAAAAAAACGATGTGCATTTTTTCCTTGGTTGATTATGTGATATTTTGGACATTCCCTGTGAATATTGAACTCTGAGCATCCTGCGATTGGTTTGACATGGTTTATGCACCATGAGAGGCACTTAGCAGTGATACGATCAGACTGGCTCTAGAAGGTTCTACTGGATTTTAATGTGTTGCCAAGAATAGGAATTAGTTATCCACGTTATAATTAAATTTTAGTAGAACTGAAAGGAATTTGCATATGAGGGAAAGAGAAGTTTACTATGGGCAATGCTAAATCATTGAAATTTGGTTGGAGTAATCTTTTTTTTTTTTTCAGGTGATGGGAAGCAAGACAAAGATATTTATTGTTTTGGAGTTTGTTACTGGGAGAGAGCTCTTTGACAAAATTGTAAGTGGTGAATGTACAATTAGTCCTATTTCTTTTGCGTGTTTCAAAATGGCAGGAAAAAATATTGGACGCCATTGATTTTACTTGTAATTTTGATCATATTATATCCAGGGTTAAGGCTGATTGCATCTTGCACTTCCTTGACTTCGCCTCCTCTGTGGGAGCTTTGTGAACAGTAGTTGTTCACTGTTATGATGAGGCACATTTCTTGACATGATTCTTTCAATCTTGAAGGTAAACCATGGCCGGATGAGAGAAGATGAAGCTAGGAGATACTTCCAGCAGCTTATAAGTACGGTTGATTATTGCCATAGCAGGGGTGTCTATCACAGAGACCTGAAGGTGGGACATCTATGATCATTTGGTCATTCTTTCCTTCTTTTGAAAGTTGGGAATTAGGGAATGGATGAATATGTTCATGTTTGTTAGAGAATGTAGTTCTGTCTTAATGTTCTTTGCCTTGTGTGACAGCCAGAAAATCTGCTGTTGGATGCTTATGGAGACCTAAAAGTTTCAGATTTTGGATTGAGTGCACTTTCCCAGCAAGTCAGGGTAAACTCAATCTAACAACATCTGAAATTTCTCGCATGCTTTCTCATTATCCATTCTTGTCAATTATCAGCATGTGCTTTGAAGTACATAAGTCTGAAGGCTAAAAGCCAAGATGAGCTCTAGCTATAGTAAGATGTAGCAAAGGAGTTGTACTTAAAAGGGCATCTTTCTATGAAATGAAATTATGGTGTTACATTCCCCCTATAGAAAGGGAAAAAGAATAACTTCGTTTTGACATGGTAGAATGTTTTAGTGGCCTCTTCTGACTTCTAATGAGTTTCCATGGAAAAACATTCCTTCTGGTCTGTAGTAGAAAAATTACCTCAAGTAAAATGAATTTAAGTATTGCATTACTTTATAACTGACAGGATGGCCCCTGAAGATGTAAACCTCCGCACATTTGGAATAATTAGTGGAGTTTATGGCAGAGTTAATTTTCTTCAGACAAATTGGGAAACTGAAGAAGATATGTTTCACTGAGTTTTAGTTTTACTGGGTTTGATATGTGACAGTTGTCAGGGTGAAATACCAGCTAGGACTATTGAGCAAAGGAAACAAGAAATAGAAGTAGTACAAAACAATAGAATTTAAAAAAAGAAGAGAAGGGGAATATTAAACGTCATTTGGGTAGCTACTTTGACTAATTTGCAATTTGCTTGATGGCCTCTGCTTAAGTATATTTACGATAAAAAACAAGTGCATTTCAAAAATAATAAAAATCAAGTCTGATACTTATAAGTTAAGAGCATATGAAAAGAGACTTGTTTCAAGTTTCAACATTTTATGCGCTAATGGTATAAGTATCTATAACAATAGTTTTTTTCATTTGCTAATTTGGAGTCCTGGATTGTTTTCCTTCATTTTATAGGATGACGGTCTGCTTCACACCACCTGCGGTACTCCAAATTATGTTGCTCCTGAGGTGAAGATCATTGTTGTTTCATTCTAAAGTCCTTTATCCATCTATATACCACTTTTATACTTTTGGTGCTTAATCTATTATGTACTTTGTTGTTGTTTAGGTCCTTAATGATAGAGGCTATGATGGGGCAACTGCCGACTTGTGGTCGTGTGGAGTGATACTCTTTGTACTGCTTGCAGGGTATTTGCCTTTTGATGATTCTAATCTCATGAACCTATATAAGAAAGTGAGCAGCATTTAACAAATATCAAAGTATCACTCTTCTACCATTCTCCTACTTCTGCTTTCTCACACTTGCTTGCACCTTGTCCAGATTTCAGCTGCAGACTTCACTTGCCCCCCTTGGTTTTCTTTCGGCGCCATGAAATTAATCACTCGAATTTTGGATCCCAACCCTATGACTGTAAGTAATTATGCCATACGGTCATCACATTCTCTTTTTGAGCCTAACCATTGAGATTGCAAAAATTGAAGCCCAAAATATGTTTATGAATTTTTAATGGTGTTGACGTGTTGCTTCATATCGTGGCAAGTGTCACATCTTTATATTATCATGCATATGGATTCTCGGTAGCAGATGTGGAATGTTTTCTCTTATCACTATTATGGCAGTCGATCTCACCATCAAAGCTAAATCACTGCTGGACACGTAGGACCCTAGCCAATTACCATTCCAGCATTTATATGAGAATGCATGCTCAAAAACTGTTGCAAAGTGCATCTGATTATAAACTATGTCAAATCTGTTTGATGAGAGCAGGCCAGCCTAAATTTGGTCAGTCGAAAAATCTAAAACGTGAATTCATAAAACCACAGAGTTGATGCATATGAAGTTGTATGATTTTTATGTTTAACCAATCCTTAAGGAGTTTGTTTGGCATAGATGAAGGATGGTGTCTTCTTCCAACTGTTATGGTGCGAATAGAAACTATTTTACCTTGTGCCTTTATCTTCGGTTTCCTCTTTTCCACCTTCTAAAGTTATCGTATATTTTTCTGCTTCCCTTTTGTGTTTTGGCATGCACAATAGTTGGAAATGCAATCCAAGAAGTCAACATGCGATAATTAAACCGCATGGTTTTCCTGGTTTCGCTTTCTTCAAAATCACTGTCTATCCTTCTTTAGGAGAGGAGTTGCAACCAATGTAACAGATATATTTCATGAAGGCCATTGAATACTTCTTGTGTTGCATTTGTTTGTCTAACCAACTGTTTTCTCCTATTGCATGTACATTAAGCAATGATTTCCTTCCTTACTCCTGCAAAAGCATATACTACTTATTTGTGATCGTTCTCATGTATGTTGGACTTTAAATATAGCCATTACCCATTAATAATTTTCTTACCTTTGAAGCTCATATTATTTTGCATCTCTTAGTTATTTGTGTGGTTCCCGTTTTTTGATTTACTGCTCTTCATGGCAGCGAATAACCATTCCTGAAATTTTAGAAGATGAATGGTTCAAGAAAGGTTATAAACCCCCAGTGTTCGTAGAGAAGGAAGATACAAATTTGGATGATGTTGAAGCTGTCTTTGAGGATTCAGAAGTGAGTATATGAGTTTGTAATTACACGATTTTATGCATTTAATTTGACTAAGGTCCAGTGGAGTTCGTTTTCTCTTAATGCTTTGTTGCCTGACATGTATTTTGACATTGCAACAGGAACACCAAGTCGCGGAGAAGAAAGAGGAACAGCCTACAGCTATGAATGCGTTTGAGCTAATTTCTATGTCTAAAGGGCTAAACCTTGGGAATCTATTTGATGAGCAGGTGCGCATGTTTATAAGTTTTCATGATCCTCATTCTCCATCCTTTGTAGTTTTCATCTGCCGGTATGAACAGCTACAATTGCGTTCTGTGATAATTTGTTTGTTTTCTGATGCTAATGAAAACTGTCGCAGTATCTAAAACATCAGTCCCTGCATCAGGAGTTCAGAATATTGTGCTGTCATAGTGTTGCTTTTCTGTAGGATTATAGGTCCAGTACCTTCCCTTTATTCATTTGTTTCCTTCCCTTCCCTTTGTTGTGTTTGTCATCTTGAGCTTCTAGAAATATGAGGAACTGAAGAAGTCAGTTTGCAAAAACTACGGAACATGTAGTAAAAGAACACATCAAGGGGATTGATGACTAGCTAAGAGAATAAACTGATTCAAATTGGTTCACTACAAACTCCGAACAGTTCCCTCTACCTAGTCTCGTCTTGGTACTCTCTTCCATTATCATTGAAGATGTTCTGCTCCTTTTCATCTTCCCACTCTCAGCGTATCTTCTTTCTGGCTTGAAAAAAATGCTTATATTTACTTCACTCCTACCTAGAGGTCGCATGTCCAAAATTCCTAGAAACAACCTCTCAGCTACACAGGGGTCGGATTGATCGCATCTTACCCATCTCCGATCCTGCTTCCACTGCTAGAGTCTTATGCACAAAAATTGTTTACCTTTCTACTAATACTTCAATGTAAACAATACCCGTGCACAAGGCTTCCACAACTATAGCAATGGGCCACATGTTCGCTTGTTTTTACTAATATTTCAATCTTGTATTATTTTTGGTTAATATTCGTTTGTTATGCGTGGGCTGCAGGCTTTCAAGAGAGAAACAAGGTTCACTTCTAAATACCCGCCCAATGAGATAATAAATAAGATCGAGGAAGCGGCAAAGCCCCTTGGCTTTGATGTTCACAAAAAAAATTACAAGGTAGGAATATTCCCATTCCACTTTGGTTTAATTCAGTAGTTACAGAAACAAGGTTTTGAGGTAATGTTTAGCTTTGGCTGTAAAATTTACGACTTTCTTCTCATTATGCCTTTCAGATGAGGCTTGAAAATATGAAAGCTGGGAGAAAGGGAAACCTTAATATTGCGACAGAGGTATGCCACAATGAATCTCGTATTTTGGTAAGATATCTCTGATATAATGTCTACTATTTTTGATCTTTCTACTGCTATTTTAATCAGATATTTCAAGTGGCTCCATCTCTTCATATGGTCAAAGTGATAAAAGCAAAAGGTGATACTTTGGAGTTCCATAAGGTATTGTTCGATTATTTATCGTTTCTGCTTTGTTTGCTCATTAGTTATATTCAGCTCTCCCGCTCATCGGAGATGAGTTATAGGGTACTATGACTTATCATAAGAAGAATATTAGCAATGTTCATTACTGGTTAATACTCCAAGGATACTATGATAAGTTAGAAGATAGTGTTGCATGACTACTGTAACGTAAACTCAAGTTGCGTATTCTCATTTTGCTGCTGCTGTTGAATGTGCTTTTGCAGTTTTATAAAAACCTTTCGACCTCCCTCGACAATGTTGTTTGGAAAACCGAGGAGGACATGCAAGATGCAACGTGAAAACACTGCCGATTTTGAGGGGTGATTGATTAGCTGGATCTTCTGGTTTCTATGTTGCCAATCGTTTTCCATTGTGTTTTATATGTTCATTCTTTTTGATCAACTTATCTAGCAAACTCTTTTGTGTTCTTTCCATCTTCATTTTTATTAGGTAGACATAGAGAGCTTGTAAAATTTTCTGCTCAATTTTTTCACTCCTAAGATCATGAGGCACACCTGATTGTATGACAAGAAGAAAGAAAATCTTGTTTTCCTTGGATTTTCTTCTTTCTGATTTGTTTCTCATCAGGGAACAGTGTTTTGTACCCTTTTATCAGTCCTTGTGTTGAACTAGAATTAAATGAGGGATTTTTGTCTTGGAATATTTGACATTCTGCAAAACAAAGCCATGTCAAGACTCAAGACTAACATCGGTTCGGTTTGATATAACTCAGTCGAGTGGTTTGCGTAATCAAAATTCACCTCCTCTTATCTCACATTGAAGATGTATTTTTTGGGTGTAAGAAACAATAACGACGGTTCATGAAGAACAAATTCGTGCGAGCTCATGGTCCGAGTTGACAATATCCTCGATGTGTTGACGGGAAATCTCAACAACTCCAATGACTACGGAAAAAATGAAAAATAAGGCAAGTAATATAATTGATTATTTTTTGTCCATTCCCAAACTAATATATCTCCAATATTTTGTCTGCAACCACAGCCATTTTGGGCATCCTCTGCTCTGCGGATTCTTCAACGTCAATGCGTATCCAATACGTCAGTCACAGTCACACATGGAGAAGAAGCTTGGCCTGTTGTTATTGGGCTTGGTTTGCAGGACGGAAAGTAAGGCATTGCTTGAGGCCCATTAGTCAAATAGTCCAAGTTCGGATGTCCAAAATAAAAGCCCAAGGTAATGGCCCAAAGAGAAGGCCTATAGTCGATTGAACTAAAGGCCTGTCAATAAAGCCCAAATGTGGCCCAAACATAACGAGGAGGAAATCAATTCGTTCCTCTTCAGCAGTAGATGTACAGTAAGTAGTACGGTATGTCATCTCTTAGTTTGATTTCTGCTTATGGTTGTCGAACACCAGTTGAAGTTGACAAGTTCGAATTTCACTCTCTCTTTCTAGTTTCCAGGTGATTTTCGTGCTCGAGAACACATTTCACTTTTCGATTTTCGTTTATGAAAGGTTAATCCGTTAATATAACAACGCGTTCTTGGTTGAAATGCTGAATTTGACCAAATCACCTCTTAGTTAACTTCACAAGTGTTTCTATTATCATAATTTGTAAATTTGACCATTACTCAGTCCAACGTGTGTGAATGTCATCTTATATTATCTTCGTCCATGAGTAATCTCATCCTGCGTTATCTTCTCGCATTAGACCTCACCTTAGATCTCAACTGAACGATGGGGTTACGGGATCTTCCATGTGACCTGAAAGAGAATTTTATATAAAGGTTTTCGTGGTGATGAAAGAGAATCAGCTGCTTTGGGTTTGGGCCACCCTTTCGGGCTTTTTTTTAGGCCTTTATATAACCCCCACGGGCCACAACCTTCCCTACATTTTCCACGTCGAAGGCACGACTGGTCACACGCACATTAGTTTTCTCAATCGGTTTCATATCTCTCTGACATCAACTATGGCTGAAAACCTCACCGACGATCAGATCTCTGAGTTCAAGGAGGCCTTCAGCCTCTTCGACAAGGACGGCGATGGTCTGCCCTCTCAGATCTCTTCGCTTCTTTATTCTGTCCGTTCAATTGGTTTTTGTATTTAGATCTCAATCATTACCATATCGATTAAGCTGTCGATCCTTACTTTCTTTGGAGCTTTTTTCTTTTCTTACTACCTGCCGATCTATTTCTCTTTCTTTGTGCAATATCTTTCTTTGGTTTGATTTGTGGTAGGGATTTCTGTGATCTGTTCAGCTTAGATCGTCGTATATATTTATTTGTTGATATGATTTTGAGATGTTCATGCAAAGGCTGTGACGATGATGATGAAAATTAACTACTTATTACCAGTAGCCATGGGGTTGATCTTATTGTTTTCTGATTCATTGAATTGTTTCTGGTAGTTGCGTATCAAGGTTTAAACTGCCATATTTGGTTGTGTGACTTAAGTTCACATCTTTCATGGAATGTTAGGCTATTTGTGAAATTTGATTCAGATTGCATTACCATCAAGGAGCCATCGTGGATGCATAGTATATGTTAATGGTGAAGATGAAGATGAAGGGTTTACTCTTTGGTTTTGGAACCCATTTAATGGCTGTATGAACATTTTCCTGTTTTGTTTGCCTTTTAGTTGGTACATATGCTCTTTTTTTCTTGGGTATGTGCTGATTAGTTGTGTAAACCATCTTGAAGGATTGCTTTCATTGTTTTGCTGAATCATATATAAAATTTTGGGAAACTCTTCGACTATTTTGCTGTTTGTTGTGAAGCTTCAGATGATGTTATCCCATGTTGCTGTTTGTTGTGAAGTGTGTGCATTATTGATTCATTTGATTGTACAGAAATAATTTCATGTGTGTTAGTGTCATGATTGAATCCATGGAAATGATTTCTTTTTGATGTGTTGGCAATGGTGCTTGGTTACCTTATCCAATGTCCGCCTTCACGGATATTTTGTTGCCATTATGGTTTCACTCCAATGTAATTGTTATGAATTTCTCTCAGGTTGCATTACCACCAAGGAGCTTGGAACTGTGATGAGATCTCTGGGGCAGAACCCAACTGAAGCTGAGCTCCAGGACATGATAAATGAGGTCGATGCTGATGGCAATGGTACCATTGATTTCCCAGAATTCCTCAATCTGATGGCCAGGAAGATGAAGGACACTGATTCCGAGGAGGAGCTCAAGGAAGCTTTTCGGGTTTTTGACAAGGACCAGAATGGCTTTATTTCTGCTGCTGAGCTTCGCCATGTGATGACAAATCTCGGTGAGAAGCTGACAGACGAGGAAGTTGACGAGATGATCCGTGAGGCTGATGTGGATGGTGATGGGCAGATCAACTATGACGAGTTTGTGAAAGTCATGATGGCCAAGTGAGCACCTCTCACTCAATTCCAAAAAACAGATATCATTTTTAAAAAAAAAAAAAGTCGAAGGGAACAGGGCAGATAAGTTTGATGAGATTTCTATTTTCCACTAGGACATCTGAATATTTTGTCATAGCTGTTGAGTGGTTGGCTGTTTCTTGCACTGTTTCTTGTGGTTTTATCCGTAGTACCGACTGCTTGTTCTGTTTCTTGTTTAGTAGTTTGGGTTGTTAGTGCCTGCTTTATGTTTTTGTATTCCGTTCTACCCCTGTTGTGAACCTAGAACAGTTAATGGAATCTCATGTTTTTTCTTCTTATGGATGACTAATGTTGTTTATATTCAGAATTTTAAGCATTACTTTATGTGAACATTGCCTGTTAATTGTCGATTGTATGGTAGGCTGCAAGCATATAGTTGTTAAATCAGTTGCTCTAGTAGGAAGCGTTTGTGCAAATTTCAATGTCTTTGTTGTATCATTCCTATCTGACTCTCCCTCTCTCTAACACACACTCTTGGTGTTGACATTGCATTTGCAGGATTGTTTGAATTCTTATTGTGAAGTTGTCTTTTCTATCTACGTTTTTGCATGTTAGAACTTTTTTACCTTGGAAAACAAGTATGTGGGTAGTATGACACTTCATGCACATGAATGTACAAAAATATTCAACTTCAGCTATATACAAAAATGGGGATATCAATTGTTCTAGAATTGGGCAAATAATGCACAGCCTTTACCATATCGTATTAATAATGGTGCACAACCTGACAGCATGGACTCAACTCTCTTTCTTTCTGTCTATTATATAATCTAACACAGAGCCTAAACTTATATAAACATGCCACATTACATCTTAATCACTAATGTATATGAAACCAAAAACACTAACCGGGTGGATGGGGGGCTGGCAGAGCAGCAGCAACAAGCAGCCCGAGAGTTAAATCACAAAGCAGCTTGGCTCTAGTATTTCTGTGCGAACTACCGAACTTGGAGCATGGAGAGTAGGTCGTCTGAGTGAGGCTCAACTAGTCCTTCGAAGCCGATATTTTGCTTCAGGCGACCCTTCACAAGGCTGCATCTTTTCAAACTCCTACCAAAGTAAAATGAATTCTGATTCACTGGCAAATCATGTGTAGCATATGCTTTAAAAAACAACAAACAAGTACCTCCTGAAGAGACAAGGAGCTAATAGCAAGAAAGAAAAAGGGGAAAAAAAAGGCTGTGTATGATTAAGTTACTGTTAATTTGTACATATATGTTATATTTGATAACTAATGTGATGAATACACCAAATCAATGAGATATTGAGATGGACATAACATATGCACATAAGATGTAAATTCCTGAAGAAAAGGAGAATAAAAATATATACGTAGTGCTCAGCTTGTCCGCTCAGTCAGTCAATGACCAATGTCATATCAGTAGAACTTTTGCAGTTCTACCAGTAGTTACATCCAAGTATGCTTTACGCTGCCAGCTGAGGCCTTAACATAACCAGTTCACTCAAGGCCTTAAAAGCATATATACAAGGCTACGAAATGAGCAGACAGTCAACAATAAGCCCGAATACTTCTTCTGGATGTTGAAACTTGAAAGCTAAGGTTCTGGACACCACTAAACAATGCCTATATTCAGGCATTTTTTATGCAATAAGAAAACATATGCACTCTATATTATCGGTGGAAAGTACAATCCTGGATAGTAGGTAAGAATGAATTGCAAAAGGAAACCCTACATAGTGCATTAAAATTAGCACTCAAATACATTCATGTGGTGGAACCCAAATTTTTTGGGTAAAAGCATTGATGATGATGATTGTAAATGTGCTTATCTAAGGTGATGATCTTTTCAAGTAGAAAACATCAGCATGCGACACCAGTGCATTTTAAAGTTATTGTGACATGAGAGAAGAAATTGAACCAGTCACCAGGTCAGCGACTCAGCATTTTGTGTGGGTTCATCATTTTCAAAAACTTTAGGGATGGTGTCAATTGGTTGCCTACTTCTAGGTCATGCTTTTCATTCTCCTATCAAATTGATGGAAACAGTTTATAATACAGAAAGTAAGAAAGTCACCACCATGATTTCATAGTTTGGCCAGCTCCAAAATACAAAGTGTCAAGTAATCTAAGGGACAGAATGATGCAAGCAGATAAATAGCAAGAGTGAAGTGCAGAGTGCGAACTAAACATGATTGAAGTTGAACTAACAATGAGAGACAATATATGATAAGACTCCTACCTTCTCTTTCTTCAGCTTTATATTCTCCTCTTCTAAATGTGTGAGACCTTGCTCAGTAGCTCGTTTTAGAATTTGAAATCATATGTCCTAACTCCTAATTAATTTTTGCATCTTCTACTTTTCTCTCTTCTTTAAATCCATTTTTTGCATCCAATAAATTGGGAAAACAGATCACCATGCATTGCATCTTCCATTGGAGGCTTGATTTTGTGGTTTGGAAAGAAAATGATAATTAGGTAATTTCCTTCTCCATTTGCTTGTAGGGTCTAGACATCTTATCATTAGCAAACTTAAAAAAAATGCCGCCTTGACTCTTTCAACTCATGCCTGCAGGCTCACCTCCACATGCAATAATCACAAAAGTTAATTGAAATTTTTTTAAAAAAAAATAAAAAAATAAAAAAAGAAAGAAAGTAAAGGCAGAAAGTTCATAAAAAGAAAACCACAAAGGAGCCCCTGTTCCACTCTGTTTTTTCCAAAACCGATACTCTTCTAGTCTTCTTTTTAGAAGAATCTTCTTCACTCCCTCTTTCACCTTTTCAATCACTGTAATTGTAATACCAATCCACCATACAAACCCAAATCTCTCTCTCTATCCGTGCTGTACTCACAAGCGAACCCACTTGGCATCATCCATGGCGGCATCGACTTCGCTGTGGACCATCTGTGTTACTCTAGCTCTAACCCTAATTCCTCTGGTGGTCTACGGTAACTCCGAAGGAGACGCTCTCTACACCCTGCGTCGGAGCTTATCGGATCCGGATAATGTTCTCCAGAGCTGGGATCCGAACCTTGTTAACCCCTGCACTTGGTTCCACATCACTTGCAACCAAGATAACCGCGTCACTCGAGTGTATTATTTCTCTCTCCCTTCTCTCCATGCCGCATACATATATCTTGATTTATTGAATTAAAGCTGGCGGTGTTATTGGATTTGAAATGGATATGACTAGTTTTTTTTTTTGGGTTTGTGATGATTGCCTTTTTTGTTTGGTTGTCGACATAAATTCTTTCCTCTGTAGCATTCTTAGCTACAGACTTTGTTGGGTGAAAACTTTTACTTGTTACACGTAACTTGATGGAATTAAGGGGAGTAAAGGAGCCTGTTTTTCTTGTGTGCAACTGATTGTTTGTTATCCTGGGTAGTTAATTCAATGTGATTGTACTTGTGGCCTGCTATTGAGGGGTTCTAATCTCTAAAAAAAAATACCTTTTCTCTTGGGATAGGACAGTCAGTTTATGATTAGTGGAGAGAGCTTAACTTTACGTAGGAGCATGTCGGGAGAAGGAAAGTGTGCGGCTCTATCCCAACAAATTTCTTTATCCGAAAATGATTGGGAATAAGGCTTTGATTATGATGATGGGAGATTCGGGGATGGGGTTTTATGGAGTGGGGGAAGGTGGGAGGGATTGGTGATGTGGGTTCTACAATTTCTAACGGTCATAGGCACCATAATATAAGCTAGTTTCGAATTATTTGATTTAAGGAGGGCACTTAAAACTTAAAAGTCACCTGCATATTCCTTTTTTCAAAAAAATTAAGACATCCTATGGTAGTTTTTTTGACTACTGTTTTCTAGCTAGGAACTTTTGTCCTTTTGGGTTATTTGAGCATTTAATTATGGTCCGCACTCGCAGTGCTGAGTTTATATTATTTTGTGCAGGGACTTGGGAAATTCAAATCTATCGGGACATCTAGTTCCTGAACTTGGGAAGCTAGATTACTTGCAGTATCTGTATGTACCTTGTTCTTATATACCTAATTAATATTTTGGTTTAGAACCTGTCACTGCATGGTGCTGAGGTATAATTGGCACTGTTGCTTTTATTATTTGTGTATTTTTTACTGTTGACCTTCTTGCTCATTCTTGTTTTAGGGAGCTTTACAAAAACAACATTCAAGGAATTGTTCCTGCTGAGCTAGGTAATTTGAAGAGTCTCATCAGCTTGGACTTGTATAACAACCACCTCTCTGGGCCTATTCCTCCTTCACTTGGGAAATTGAAGTCTCTTGTGTTTCTGTGAGTTTTTCAAATTTAACTTCTATATGTTCATGATTAGACTTAGTAAGAGCTTTATTTTACATATTCTCATGTTTGGAATTGTTATTATGTTCCCCAGTATATTTTCTTGACTTAAAATTTTAGAGAGTACCCGGATGGTCAAATTGCTGGGGTTAAATTTATGATGCCTGGTGTAATTTGCTATGGCCAAATATCCGTCTGGCTACTTGATATTTACATCACTAGTGTCCCTGAGATTGGGCACTTACACCATCATGAAACCGTCACTAAGATGTTTTTCAGCTACCTTGATATTTGCCTCTTGCTATTGTCAATTTGTCATTAGTTAATTTAGTATGGCATTTCCAGCAGCTAGTCTTCCTCTCATTCTTGTTTGGTTTGGCAGACGGCTTAACGACAATCGATTAACTGGTCCAATCCCCAGAGCACTCGTGGGTATTTCTAGCCTCAAAGTTGTGTAAGTATTATGCTTTGGTTTGGTTTATATTAATGGGTTAGTAATATTATATGTATCAGGACATTCACTGATATTGATGTTTGCCTGACATTCCAGGGATGTCTCAAACAATAATTTGTGTGGAACAATTCCCACCAGTGGGTCATTTGCACACATCCCTTTGAACAAGTATGGGCTCACTCTAATTAACCAATAGTTGATGTGTTTATGTTGGTGTGGTTTTTATCTAGTGCTACAAATGTTACTTCTGATATCTTCTTGTTATCTACAAGGTCCATGATGCATTTCTCTTGCAGCTTGTACTTTTCTGCACACTTGTTATTTTTCGTGCATTTACTTATTTGGTTATTAGATAAAGAAGCTAGTAATTGGCACTTCTTTTAGATTAGGCCCAGCCATCTCCCCATCTGCTTCCATTTAGTAATTCATCGCCTTAGAGGACGTGCACTAATCAGAGAACAATGCATAGATTCTTGTTTTGGTTGAACTAGGTTTGGACTGACTTGTGTGTGCTATGACACCCTTGCCTTTTCCTTTGAAGGATGATTTTGGAAGTTTGGGCTGTATCTTATCCTTCTACAGCCAATGTGTGAAGCATGATGATTTGCATGTTACTATTTAACCATTTCTTATGAAAATTATTCGTGTCACTGACATATCATTTTGGGCCATGATTGGCAAGAATTTAGCGAATGGAAGTAAATGAGGGCAGAAATGGACCACATATTTTATTGGACAAGGACAATGTGGTTTTGTTTTATCTTTATTAGATTTTGGACATTCTCAATGGCTGCGTTGTAAGTCCATTACTCCTATTATTGATTATAAAATGTCAATAAAAGCCTATACTGCAATTATTTGTACACGGTTGGTTTTGTTTCTCATGTTAACTACGTCATGTATACATCAACGAAGGCGCAATTTTGATTTGAAATAAGTTCAATCCTTCCTGATTTATACTCCACTGGATTCATTGATGAATTCCTGCTATATGCGGATATTGCTTGGAGTTAAGTGCTGTTGGGGCATTAGAAGTGTTTCTGATTCTTTATTTATTTAGCATCGGCTCAGCAATTGTAGAAGTCTCCTGGTGAACACAATTTTTGCTTCCTGTCATTGTTTTTATGATAGTCATTTATCCATATTTCTGGTTTGGCTCACCAGAGATAGTCATGTGATAGTGAGGAATTTAACTGGTTACAATCATGTCTCTCTCTAGCAAACATGGATGTCCTTTCTTGTAGTCTTTTTGAAACAATATTTGCAATTTCCTTTCCTATCTAGGTTTGTTGTCAGTTCTTATTTTTCCTATGGGCAATGTGCTTAACTTGTATTGTTTAAATGCTGTAGCTTCGAGCATAACCCTCGACTGGAAGGTCCAGAGTTACTGGGACCTGCGATCTATGACACTAACTGCTCATAATGCTCAAAGACAAGCTGATGATATGCAAAATATGAAGTATCCTTCAATTAGATACATAACACGTATATCGGAAGTGGTATCGATCGTCTCATTGTCGTGGGATTGGTAAAAAATGATCCCTCGTATAAAAAGTATTTGCCAATGTTACAGTATGTAACGTATCAGCGTTTGTAATTGTAATATTGTGCACCTGTAACAGTTACTCGAAACATGAATCTATGTAACGAAGCCCTTTGTGAAGGGTACTATTATATATGCATGCATATACTAGATTTCTATGTTTACCTTGTGAAGTGATTTGCGGACATGGTGTATGTCTGAGCATCATTTCTGATCAATTTGTGAATCTATGAACTCCCTTGAAAACAGTGATGGATCAGCAAAGCAATAACTGGCAAGAATCTGTTCTTATTTTTCATTTTGCTCTATTATGTCCCAGAAAGTAACGTTCTACCCGGATGAATCAGCATTCCTTACATGTGTGGCTCTTCAACTCGATAAAAGTTTCTAAGTTACTGTATATTGAACAACGGGGACCAACAGCGTCAGGATGGCCGAGTGGTCTAAGGCGCCAGACTCAAGTTCTGGTCTTCGTGAGAAGGCGTGGGTTCAAATCCCACTTCTGACATGTTTTTATTATATTATCTGGGCCATATGAGTGGGCTAACTACATAAGCCTGTCTTTATTGGGTTTTAAACAGACAGCCACAACCCATGAGACTAGGTTGGGTTCAAATCACATGTTTTTATTTTATTATCTGCGCCATATGAGTGGGCTAACTACATAGCCTGTCTTTATTGGGTTTTAAATAGGGGTGGAAGAAACCAAACCAAACCATTTTGTAAACCCAACCGAAATTTGGTGATCGGTCCGGTTTTCGGTGTACAATTTGGGTTTGGTGTAGAAAATTTATTTTTTCTGGTATTCGATTTTGGTTCGGTTTAAAAAAATAAATATCGGTCTAAAACCGAAAAACATAAGTATATATATATACTAAGTTATTTGTACAGTACTGGCCTAGTTGCCCATGTAAATATGTAATGTTACTAAGGCTCTGTGTGGGAGTTTTTTGTTATTGGTTTAAGTTGGTTCGTAAAGTATTGGTTAGGGTGGGTTTGTTTTGTATTGGTTTGAAACTATGTGTGGGAGTTTTAGAAATTAATGATTGACTTGGTTTAAAACCATGTGTGGGAGTTTGAGACATCATTGGCTTTGATTGTTTCATTTAACATACTATTACTCATATATCCTTTATTACAAACACATTTTTATTTTCTATGTAATTAGAAAAATTGCAAGAATTGCAAGTAATAAAAATTCACAATACAACAAAACAAACCCAAAAAATGATTGAGCTAAGAGGACCTGAAAAATTGATGTTTTATTGTGTTGGTAGGGTTAAGGGCAAAGTTGACATATGATTTGTTAGGTGAGGGTATATTTGGGTATTAATTTTTAAACCAACATGAACCCACCAATTTGGTGGGTTGTAAAAGTGGATCAAAACCTTCATGAATTGGTTTCCCTTGTTTTTTAAAACCAATACAAACCAATCATTTAAAATGCTAAAAAAAACTACCACACATGATTAAAATGAACCAAAACTAAACTAAACAATGAAAACCAATGAAATCTTAACTCCCACACAAGGCCTAACTTACTAAGCTAAGCCTATAAGCATTTTAAATTATCAACCCAAGCCCTAAAACCGAAAAACATAAGTATATATATATACTAAGTTATTTGTACAGTACTGGCCTAGTTGCCCATGTAAATATGTAATGTTACTAACTTACTAAGCTAAGCCTATAAGCATTTTAAATTATCAACCCAAGCCCTTGAAGCCCATTAGCCATTTAGCCATTTAGCCCAGTTCAAGAGATGAGACTTGAGAGACTAGACTGGTGTTGACTGTTGAGACAAATACTTCAGACTTGAGAGTGAGATCTACATATCGTGACTTCGTGAGACTGAGACAACCGTAGAGGAGAGGTCGAGTTGCGTCGTTGGGGGTTGGGGGTTGGGGGTTGTGGTTGTGGTTGTGTCCGTGTGCATCAACGTCGTACTCTCGCAGACTAGTAGTCGTTGCAACTGGTCTCACCGACAAGAGGCAAACCCTTCCATCTCCGACCTAAAGCTTTTGTGCAGTAGACCCTTCGATCTCCGACAATATGTGTGCTTCTGTTATTGGGTAATTTGCAGTATACAGTATGTGTGCAGTAGACATTATGTGCCTATTCATATTTCTTTGTCTTTAACTTATTCATATTTCTTTGAACTGCAATCAAATACTTTTGTCTCAGGTTGCGTCTCTTTCTTCATTTCATGTTTGGCTTTAACTTAATAGCTTCCCACTCTAAGAAATATCTTGCAAAAGCTGTGTAATTGTGTATCATGTGGTTTGCTTGTTTTATTTGCCTAGTTTGTAGTGCAGTAGACATAACTATTTTACCATGTTTATGATTGGATTTCAATATTTAGTAGATGTCGAGCTCTGAATCCGTCTCTGTCGATAACTCATTTGACCATGAAGATTCAATGGAAGAAGAAGAACTGCCACAGCAAGTGGCAAAAGATGGGGATGGTGGTCCTGGTGAAGGACTTGGATTGTTTTGGATAGCCTAGAGTATGATTGATTTCTTGTATTTGTCTATTTGAAGTGTTATTTGAACTACTTTTTTTTTTTCTAGTTTTTGTATTGTAATTTTTGAACTCTGTAAACTGTAATATTTTGAGTAAACTGCCCAGATTTGAGATTTGTATGAAGAATTTGTATTAGCCGGTTTAAATCGAATAAACCAAAACCGAATATTTCGACCCGGTTTATAACGATTTACACTTTATCAACGCTTTGGTCCAGTTTGGTTAGAATACAAACCGAATAAATTTGATTTTTTCGGTTTTGGTTTGAAACTGGAACGAAACCCAATATTTACACCCGTAGTTTTAAACAGACAACCATAGCCCATGAGACTAGGTTTTTTAAACAGACAGCCACAGCCCATGAGATTAGGTTGGGTAACAAAGAAGTCCACGAAATAGTAATAAACAATGAAGTTAGATTTTTAAATGAAAAAATAATTAACAATGAAGTACAAGTCCAGATGGTTCGTACTGGTTGTGCAGTACAATTTGTGGGAAGTGAGCGGAATTTTGAATCCATTTATATATATATATATATATAGCTCGCACTCGGAAGACTTGAAGAATTATTAATACTACTACTGGCCTAAGATCATATGTGTGATGATCAACCGCGCACCTGCCTGGCTTTCTTTCTACCACAGGATGGATCGAGTTCTCATTGGTGCATGATCATCAGGTATCGTCGGATCTTTTTGTAACAAATTCAGAGTGATCAGTGAGAACAAAACAAAGGAGCTAGTGACTAGTCTCACTCTCAAATCATATACGGTGAGTCCGTGACTAATAAGAGAGATTCACGAGTCTTTGTCTTAGATATATGCAGTCTGGGCATATGGATTCTGGGGGTCTGTTCTACTAGTTTTTACAACGGATCCCGCTGTAGTAATAATGACGTGGTTAAGATTTTTAGAAAAATTTAATAAAATTATAAATATGTTTTGATTGAGTTTACGAATCCAACGATATATCTGTTGTCTCAAACAAAAATCAAATTCATAACAAGATAAACATTTGATGTTTTAAGTTTATATTTAATAATCCAAAATTTTCATATATTTTTCATGTTCGATTTGATTTTTGTTTGAGACAAAAAAATATGTCGTTGGATTGATAAGTGCAGTCCAAACACATTCATAATTTTTTTGAAAATTTTTTTTATGGCCTTACATCCATTACAGTGAGACCTCTGTAATATATATATATATATATCTTGGCTTCTAGTATACCTACTCTCATGGAAGAAGGGCGTAGCTACGTCTCCCTCTGACGCGGAGGAAGGATAAAGTCTGACGAATCTTATCTTTATTGCTTCCGAGGTCTGCCTTGCTTGATTGAGCACCAAAACTGGCGCACACACACTTGCTTCACGCGTCTGTCAATTGTGTGCAGAAATTGGTTAGCCCGAGTCTTATAGTACATATTACTTTCACTTTATTGAATTATTGCGATATATATTCCATAAGGCCATAGAAAATGGTCTTCAATTGAAAGGTGTTAATTGCGACCATTTTTTTTTTCTTTTAATAGTGCACCATTACGTTAAAAAAATTGGTACTGAAAAAGATTGCTCATGTACACACAAATATATGAAATTGTGTGCTTTCCTATCAGAATTTATGATAGTTAGGACAAACAACAATGGCAAGGAAAGCCAAGCCAAGTACTGTAAACTGCTATAGTTGGGACATGTCTTTTTTCTATTTTATATGGACAACAATGATTCAACTGCGGGGTATTGTCTTTAGCCGCAGGTACGCGTTTTCTCCCGAGTTTTATAATATTTTGGTATTTATCATATGTTCATATCACTTTCGCTTTATTGAATTATTGAGATATATAAAGCCATAGACAATGGTCATCAATCGAAAGGGATTCATTGAATTGCGACAATTTGATTGATTCTTTTAATAGTGCACCATTACTTTTAAAGCAAACTTTGGCCCTTGAAGTCTCACTCCAATACATCCTATATGGATCTAAACTCGAAACGTCAAGTTTGCACACACATAATTTTATCGGTAAGACCAAAACCTAACACGCACCCACAATCTCTTTGTGAGAATATGGAAGCTTCATACCAAAAAGAAAAAGCAATGATGGCCCATGCACTATGAGTGAAAGAAGAGGAACACACATTCCTTATGCTTTAATTATCAAATTCAAACATAAAGTTTGAAATAAATATGCCATCACCTAAGCAGAGCAATTCAAACTCTAGAGCTATAAGCTTACTATATATAAACACTGGACTGCACCGACAAATAATTCATCAATCAAACCCCAATTACACACAGACACAACCCATAAATCACTTTCCCCTACTTTTCTTCCCCCAAAGAGCCTTCAATGGCTACCTCTTTTGGGTTCTTGATGAGAGGTCTCATTCTGTGTTTATGTTTCTTGTGCTTGTTTCAAGTTTCATTTGGTGCTAAGATTAGGCACTATCAATGGGAGGTGGAGTACAAGTTCTGGTCGCCGGATTGTGTAGAGAATCCGGTGATGGCTATAAACGGGAAGTTCCCCGGGCCGACGATCCGAGCCGTAGCCGGAGACACTATTCATGTGGAACTCACGAACAAACTCCACACTGAAGGTGTTGTCATACACTGGCATGGAATCAGACAGGTTTGATTTGCATGAGAATTAAGTTCAGTGATTAATATATGAAATTAATTAATTAATATGTTTAATTAAGGAAAATTAATTATGAATTTTCTGCGTTAATTCATTTGATACACAGTTTGGAACACCATGGGCAGATGGGACAGCTTCTATTTCCCAGTGTGCTATTAACCCTGGTGAAACATTTATTTACAGGTTCAAGGTTGATAAGGTAATTAACTAAGTAAAGTAAATTATTTTCACCTTCTTTGATTAGGGTTACTGATTAATTATACGATCCAATGCAGGCGGGAACATATTTTTACCATGGACACTATGGAATGCAAAGATCAGCTGGGTTGTACGGGTCTCTGATTGTCGACGTGGCAGAAGGAGAGAAGCCGCCATTCCACTATGATGGTGAGTTCAATTTGTTATTAAGCGATTGGTGGCACCAGAGTGTTCATGAGCAAGAGATTGGTCTCTCCTCCATCCCCTTCCGCTGGATTGGTGAACCCCAGGTACCTCTGTCATCTGATTAAAAGTAATAATATTAGTTTTATTTGTACAACCAAATCCAACACTTTTATCCCCTAATTATGTGGTTTACATGGACTCGGGATTTTTGAATTCGATTCTTACGATAAGCAAACACTTGGGGCCACGTGATGGGTTTTAACCTTATACTTATCTTGTCAAGTAAAAAATTTATGTGAGCGTGAGCATGATGACTTCAGTTTAAGTCCATTTTTTTTTTATAAAGCAACAATATATTCAAACAACTAGAACAATACAAGAAACAAAACAGGGCATCGAAAACAGATGACCTGAGAATATGAAAGAACCGAAACAAAAAATTACAAAATAGATAAGCATTCGGTTTAAGTCCATATCAAATGTTCAAAGTCATAGATATTGTTCTCGTTTGAAAGAATATATTTTTTGTGGAAAAAGTAGTAAAACATATTGAAAGTAGCAGATATGTTAGCAGAAAATGGTGGTAACATAAATGCTTGACAATTTTAGTAGCAAATATGTTGCATGAATGGTTGATAGTGTTTAATTCAACTTTTGTTGATAACATTTAAGTTATGTAACATCTTGTGACAATTACATAAAAGGGTATTTATTGAAAATTATTAGTAAAATAATCCTTTTAAAGAGCGTTTCAAAAAGACATTAATATACTATAAAAATTACCTCGGACTTGGTGCCAGAATATTGTGGTTTGGCAGCGCATTGTTTGCAAACGCAGCCATTAATGGTGGCCCAGTATTAAGCCTAATAGAGTCTCCATTACTTTAGTTGTTACACAAATTTCTTTGATCCTTTTGACTTTAGGTTTGATTATGTTTCAGACCATACTGATGAATGGAAGAGGACAGTATAACTGCTCACTGGCTGCGCATTTTAGCAGCAACTCCTCCCTCAGTAAGTGCACGTTAAGGGGAGGTGAACAGTGCGCACCACACATTCTTCATGCACTTCCAAACAAGATATACAGACTCAGAATTGCCAGCACCACTGCCTTAGCTGCCCTCAACTTGGCCATTGGAGTAAGTCTATATTCCTATATCTATATATCTATATCTATATATATATAATTTTAATTATCAAAATAACATAATATAGCACTACTGAAAGTAGCACATTATTACTCGGTCGCACGCTCGCACATGGATCTGTTAATGTAGTACTATGTACTTTTCAAACAGAGTAAAATCAGAGAGAAAAACAGAGGGTACAGAGTCCTTTTCAGAGGATAGACCTATCAGTGGTTGTGGTTGGTGAAACTGAAAACTCATCATTTCAGGACACTTTCTGGACCAAATCACATGCTGGTTTTAATGTTCTTCAGAGTCAATAGTTTGATTATTACCTCTAATTTTGTCCATTTCTTGCATACTTTTTTTTTTCTTTGCAGAATCACAAAATGGTGGTGGTGGAAGCTGATGGAAACTATCTCCAACCATTTGAAGTTCAAGACTTGGACATCTATTCTGGTGAGAGCTATTCAGTCCTTATAACAACGAACCAAGACCCAACCCAGAACTACTGGGTCTCGGTTGGTGTTAGAGGAAGAGAACCCAAGACCCCTCAAGGCCTAACCCTACTGAACTACCTTCCAAACTCTGCTTCAAAACTCCCTCCCTCTGCCCCTCCTGTGACTCCAAGATGGGATGATTATGACCACAGCAAGGCATTCTCTAACAAAATATTAGCCCTAATGGGTTCCCCAAAACCACCCACAAATTATGACCACAGAATCATTTTACTCAATACCCAGAACAGGATCAATGGGTACACTAAATGGGCTATAAACAATGTTTCCTTGGCTGTGCCTGCTACTCCTTACTTGGGTTCAATCAAATATGGTCTAAAACATGCTTTTGACAGAAACCCACCACCAGAGAACTTCTCAAGCAACTATGATGTGATGAAGCCACCAATGAACCCAAACTCCACTCATGGAAATGGGGTTTACATGCTGAATCTGAACACAACAGTGGATGTCATACTGCAAAATGCCAATACATTGACTGCCAACACTAGTGAAATCCACCCATGGCACTTACATGGGCATGATTTCTGGGTCTTGGGTTATGGAGAAGGAAAGTTCAGAGATGGTGATGAGAAGAAATTCAATCTGAAGAATCCACCATTGAGAAACACTGCAGTGATATTCCCTTTTGGTTGGACTGCTTTGAGGTTTGTGACTGATAATCCAGGAGTTTGGGCTTTCCATTGCCACATTGAGCCTCACTTGCATATGGGGATGGGTGTTGTTTTTGCTGAAGGGGTGCATAGAGTGGGGAATATTCCAAATCAGGCTCTTGCTTGTGGTTTGACTGGGAAGAGGTTCATGAAGAATAATTAATTACTATGGCTAAGAATAATTAATTAGTGTTTTTATGTTCGTCGGAGAAATTTTGGTTTGTCATTTATGACTTTCCATCGGAGAATAATTAATTAGTATGGTTTAAAAACTCGTATGATTTTTTATTATTTGATGTGAATGGTAAACTTTGAAGAATTACAAATTTTTGTTTGCGTGCACCAATTTTCTCGCAAAATTATTTATTATTCAAAGGAATAACCAGAAAGTGACGCATAAAAGAGAGGGGTACATTTCTTCGGTGAATAGTCTAAAATACCCTCCTTTGAAATAAACTGAGCTAGCTGCCGATTGCTTTTCTCCAGAATGTTACGTTGGTAAAACTGATTTGGGCCATTTGGATGATAGGTTTGAAGTAGAGATTAATTAAACAATAGATTTGGGCTGGACTCTTTTGGACCTTCATAGTTATGTCCAGAAGCCCATATTTCTAGAGAGAAGGCCCACAAACTGCATCTCACTTCCTCTACAATTGCAGAGAGCATGGTCCATCACAATTCACAAGATACCTAGAAATTGCTTTAACGGCCCAATTATTTGGGCCATAATTGTAAAATCGGCCCATAATATGCGTGTGCTTAGTGCTTACAGCCCCGCCCGTAGAATGAACGGCCACGACAGTCAACTGAGGAGGGAGTCAGCCCGCATTCGAGTGATCTTAGACTTTGACTAAAGCCCACGTGTTTAAGGAAAATGTCAAAGCTTGATATCTGTTATATTTCTCAGTGTCTTATTATATTTATGAAATTAGTCACGTGGGTATTTAGAATTAAGTCAATTAACCTTGACATTTATTTCCCTTAATAAAACTACATCCCACACCAAAAATGTAATAAAAATCTAAGAATCCTTTTTTTTTCCTCAACTATCTTAAATGTTGAGATAAATGCACTGTCGATTCATGTGAAATCTTGGGCCCCGATATTCTTATATCAGATTATCATCTATATGAAATTGTATGCTTCCATATCAAAATTTATGATAATTAGAACAAAAAATAATGAGAAAAAATGTCGACTGTAGGGCTATGCATAGTACAATTGGGCTGGAAGTTTGGGCCCCACCATTGGGCGAGTTGTTTAAGCTCAGCTCATTGGGCTAGTTGTTATGATCCCACGGGCCATGACCTTGACTCAAAGCCCAAGGTGTTGAGTACAAATCTGCTCCAAATATGCCTATAAAAAAATAAAATAATTAATAATAACTTCTAAAATTGGAGCATATTTTTTAAATATAATTAATTTTTTAAATACAATAGTTACATCTATAAAATTTTAAACCGAAGAAATAAATTGCAAATGTCATTTACAGGTAAAACGAGTGTAAACAAATTATTTCCTCTAGAAGTGAAATAAATGTCCCCTCGTTAAAAAAAAATATTTTGAGCTTTTTTTCTTTTAGAGTGTGTTTGGATTGAGGGATTTGGAGAGAAGGGAGAGGGATCTTCATTCCAATTCTCTTGTTTGGATAGTTTAGAAGAAATTAAAGGAATGAGATTTGGAAGGAATATTTCATTAAATTTTTGTCAAAATTCTTCCTCCCAAAATGAAGTCATTTGGAGGGAAGAGATGACTTGTTTAAGTTATTTATATGTTAAAAATCTATTTTACCCTTGTACATGACCCTTTAAAATAAAAAATAAGGATAAATGAATAAATTAAACTAATTTTCTTTACTTTCTTTTTTTATCTATCGAAAAAATGAGAGAGAGAAAAATTTTATTCATTCCCTCCCATTCCCTTCCCTTCCCTTCCCTCCAAATCCTTCAATCCAAACACACTCTTAATGATAAAATCATATCTCTATATGGAATATTATTTAGAATTTTCTTAACCTTAAGAATGAATCCCATCCAAGAAGTGTCATAGGTTTATATTGTATTTTTCTGATTTATTTCCTTTAATAATGAATATTATTCACAAAAATGAATATATTATGACTTGAATTCAAAATGACGAAAACGGACAACGACAGGAGGACTTATTCGAGATTCCGATGAGAATTGGGTAAGTGGTTTCTCTGTTAATATAGGGAGTTGCTCGGCGCCTAATGCGGAGCTTTGGGGAGTTCTCGTAGGTCTTCAGAGAACTTGGTTTGCTAAAGGTCATTTTGGAGATGGATTCTCAAATAGTGGTGAAACTGATTCATAAAGCTGATATTATTTCTAATGCTCATGCCCAATTAGTATTGCGCATAAAGAACCTGTTAAGTAGAAATTGGGTGGAGCAGGTTAATCATGTGTATCGTGAGGCTAATTTTTTTTGCGGATAGCCTTGCTAACAATGGTTTTGATTTGCCTCAGGGTGTTCACTTTTTTACTAAGCCTCCTGCTATTACTATTCCTCTTTTATGAGATGACATTGTAGGGGTGTCCCGCCCCAGATTTTGCCCGATTTAATTTTATTATCTTTTTAGAAAAAATAACTAAAATAGCAACATATGAGAATATCTAACCCGGAAAAAAATAGAAAAAATAATGAGAAGAATAGAAATAAGAATTAAAGCGAGAGGGTGTGAGACCGAAAGGCTAAAATTGTACTGGGGTTGAAAATAATAATAAGTGAAAATATAAGAGAGTTTAAGTAATAAAAAAAATGAGGACCCAGACACGGCCCCAACGCCTTTGGATTGTTATTAAATGTACACTAAACGTCAAATCTCAAAGTCACAACTGGATAATTAACCTGACCCACCTCTTCGGCCCTTCCCTTCCTCTCACTTTCTTACCACCAACAATAATATTACTCCTCGCATTTCACATCCCCAAACTCCTCACATAGACCAACTCAAGAAAATCAACTCTCTCTCTCTCTCTCTCTCTCTCTCGCTCTCTAGAAGGGAAAGAGGAAGGATTGATTTGAAGCTACAGTCTGTGATTTTGGACCAAAGCTCTGTTTCTATTTGTAAGCTCCTTTGTACTAACTTTCCTCTTGATTGCTGATTGCTGATTTGGGTGTTCAAGTTTTTGTGTCTAATTTTTATTCGACTCTTTCCCTGTCATGGGTCTGGGTTGTATTCTATTTGTGCCAAAAACATGTGGGTTTTATCGTGATGAATCACGAAATTTTGGGTTTTATCTTTTGATTGCTGTTTCCTCTGTTAGTCTTTCCATAAAAAGTTAAAAACTCATTTCATACTCGATTTATTGCTTGAATCAGTTTATCAATAGAAGTGGGGTTTCTCTTTTGTTGTGATGATTAGTGGTCTTTTTTTTGGGGGTTTATGAGCATGTTTTGGGATATGGGTTTTCAGTGTGTTGACTATGAAGGAATTGGGTTTTGTAATAGAAGCTAAAACTCGCTTGAAATCGGTTAGATGCCCCTGTATTCTAATAAAATATGTTCCTCAGTTTTCAGCCTGTCTCCGGCCTTCAGATGCTTAGATCTGGCGTATTTAAGGTTTAATTAGATGTAATTAATTGAAATCTTGTTGCTTGCTTTCAGTATTGACTTGTAATGAAACTCCTGGTATCTGTAATTTTTTTAAGTTCACATCTGTTGAGTTTTTTTATATGTATTTAAGTTTTTAGGGTTTTTTTTTGTTCTTATTGATTTTGAAGAAAAAATATCTTCGCTACTTTTATGGAATCTGAAATTTCCAAGTCGAACGTTTTCCTTGGTGGAATTATTGTTCCTAGTTATTAGCCTGAATAGGTTATCCCTGTTGAAATGGAAAGAAAATCCGAGGCAAGCCTTGAACTTGAATTGAAGTGATAACTGTTGTAATTATTAGACTGGTTAGATTCATTTCATCACAACAAGTTTATTGGTTATTTATGGGTTTTTGGTATGATATATTATCATGATGACAGATTGATATTTTTGTGGAAATTTTTTAAAATTATGTACTGATTTAATTTCAGGTTTCATCGTATTACAAGTATGCCGATATTCGATGACATCCTACTCGCAGGCGACGTGGAGTTCCTGAATGCTTCTCCTGCAGGGGCTGCTCAACCTGGGCAAGATCCCAGAGTAGGGGAGGAGGAGGAGTCTGATGACGACATAGACGTTGAGACGCTGGAGAGGCGTATGTGGAAGGACAAGATGCGCCTTAAAAGGCTTAGGGAACAACAGGCGGCTCCACCAGTGGAAGGGGTTGACGTTGCAAAGCAGCGGCAATCCCAGGAGCAGGCCAGGAGGAAGAAGATGTCTCGGGCGCAAGATGGCATCCTCAAATACATGCTGAAGATGATGGAAGTCTGCAAGGCGCAAGGTTTTGTCTACGGGATTATCCCAGAGAAGGGCAAACCAGTTACAGGGGCATCCGACAACCTCAGAGAGTGGTGGAAGGACAGAGTGAGGTTTGATCGGAACGGTCCAGCTGCTATTGCCAAGTATCAGGCTGATAACTTAATACCTGGCACGAGTGATGCTGGAAGTACCATCGGTCCGACCCCACACACTTTGCAGGAGCTTCAGGATACAACTCTTGGTTCCCTCCTCTCGTCGCTGATGCAGCACTGCAACCCTCCGCAGAGGCGGTTTCCATTGGAGAAAGGAGTTCCTCCACCATGGTGGCCCACGGGGAATGAGGTATGGTGGCCACAGCTGGGATTGCCGAAGGACCAAAGCCCTCCACCATACAAGAAGCCGCATGATTTGAAGAAGGCTTGGAAGGTTGGCGTCCTCACTGCAGTCATCAAGCATATATCTCCAGATATAGCCAAGATCCGCAAGCTTGTTCGACAGTCGAAATGCTTGCAGGACAAGATGACAGCCAAGGAAAGTTCCACTTGGCTTGCCATTATCAACCAAGAGGAGACTGTGGCTAGGGAGCTTTTCCCTGACATGTGTCCACCTCTTTCAACTGCAGGAGGAAGCGGATCCTTGGTGATCAATGACTGCAGTGAATACGATGTGGAAGGGCGTGAAGGAGACAGCTTTGATGTGCAAGAAGTGAAGCCAGAGTCTCTGGATTTGTCCAAGTTTAGGATGGAAAGAATGATGGGACTGCCCGTTCAACAGCCTTACTCAATCAATGGAGAAAGCATCAGTAACTTGGACTTCATCCGCAAGAGGAAGCCTTCGGATGATCTGGCCAGCATGATGAATCAGGCGATCTACACATGCGAGGTTAGCCAGTGTCCATATAGCGACATCCGCCTCGGCTTTCGGGACAGGACTGCTAGGGACAACCACCAAATGAATTGCCGGCAAAGAGGCAATTCTACTCAGTTCGGTGGATCGAACTTTCAGATCAATGAAGTCAAACCATTGATCTTCCCTCAACAATCGTATGTCGAGCCCACAGCTGCTGCTCCAACAGCGAACCTGGTGCCAACTCGGTTTGACTCGAACTCGAAGGTAGCTGGACCAACAGTGAGGTTGGCTCCTCCTAGCTTTGATGTGTCCACACTTGCGGTGCCAGATGACGGGCAGAAGATGCTGAACGAGCTGCTGTCAATGTACGACACTGAGGTCCAGGGCAGCAATATCACAAGCTCCAGCAACAGTGCAGTTGTTGCGGGAGCTCAAAATTCCTTCCGGCCTAATGTTCAGCACCGGCCAGACCAGGCCATCTGCAATCAAGGGACTGTGATGGAGGGAAATTTCTTCCAACATTCCAACGGGCACAACCACCAGCAGATGTTCCCTCTGGATAATGGCCACCTTCAGCGGCTCCAGACCCTAAATCCTCCTATCAACAGCGGGCCATCCAACAGCAATCTCACCAACCAGAATCACAACAGCTTCAACACAATGTTCGGGGCTCCATTCGACCTCTCATCCTTCAACTTCAAGGAAGATAATCTTCACGGGCTAATGGACGCTCTCCCGAAGCAGGACACGACATGGTTCCAGTGAGAATGCCAAGCAGCAGGATGTTTCAAGAGACTGTCCACCCTCTCCAGCAGCTATTTCCTTTCACCTGTTTGTACACAAGCAAGCACGCAAAGTAGGGTTGTTGTTAGCAAAGGCCTCAAAACAGGACAGTCAAATGTAAAAGTTTCTACCCTATTACCACTTATTGATAGGAAATTTTGTAACATAAATAATACTCCATTAATTATCATGTTTTATGTATTCTTATTTTCATCAAACACAGTGTAGGAAAAAACTGATTTGTATTTTATGAACTACTGTATTTGTAATAGTAGATTTGCGTGTAAGCTTGTGGTGGTGGTTGAATAAAGTGACTGGAAGCAAGCTTTTGTCCTGTTGTTGCATCTTTGTTTGGTCATATCTCCATGTGAGTTTGAAAGAGACCCAATGACCCACCACCTGTAAAAGTTGGGACCGTCTCACGTCCACCCGACTGTCAGTCCACCCTCAATCCACCCTTGTTAAAAACCGTTCGATTTAAAATATAAGTTTTGGAAAAGACCATCATAACCTTCACATATAATTTTAACACTCTTATTCTAATGGGTGGACCATCCACTCTTTTGAAGGAGGTGGACCTTAGTAAAATCCGTAAAAGTTAGATGACTAGTTGACCAGCATCTTTATCCCACTCAAACGTGAACTTTGTTAATGGTAGGTGGGGTCTCCTTCTAGGCGGCTGCTCTGAACTTTCTATCAAAGTAATATCTTAGCCAGCTGTTCAGCTCTTGTTTTTTCAAGAAGGGTATTGATAACGGGTGTCCTAAAAATGTTTGTTAAGGATTGATTATAACATATCACATAATAATGTCACGTGTGATGAATATTCTCTCATTTAATTTTTTTAAATTTTAAATATATATTTTTTCCCCATATTTCAATGCACTTTTGTCATCCTTATGTAGTGTCTCAAAGACACTCATTATCATTCTGTTTAAAAAAAATGCTTCGTTCCCAAATTTTTACTCGTATTTTAACGCTATCCGTCAGAAGTGTTGGATGTATAAGGAGGTTATATTTACTTTCATAATCCAATAGACGTTCTATATACAGATGTTTCACGTGCCAGATGAATTGGGGGTTAAAATGAGAAACAATTTTTGAAGGTATGTAACGTTGCTCTTTTTTCAATTCAAGAGTTTGGGAACTGACCGGACCTCTATTTTGAGGTCCTAATACTATCTAATTAGGAGGTTCTAGTGTTTATAGTAATTCATTTGTGTTTAAATAAAGTAATTTTACCCTTATACATGTTTCCCGTTGGTTTTGTAGGAAATCGGGCTTAAATGACTGAATTGGGCACCTTTAGAGCTGAAAGAAGAAGCTGGGACTCAGCAGGTGTCCGGACACCTGTCCGGACAGTGTGTCCGGACGCCTCAAGTGCCGTCCGGACACTTTCTTCACAAATTGAGACAGAGGCTTCAAAGTTGATGGAAGCATGAAGTGTCCGGACACCCGTCCGGACACCACCGCGGAACTGCAACTTTTCTGCACAACATTTCAAGGGCATTTGGGGTAAATCATGTATATAACCAATGGGGAACGTTTGTATAAGGGCAGTTAGGTATTTTCAATGGTAAAAGGAGGAGAAAACCCTAAGATTTCTTCTTCCTTCACACAATTCATCTTCTCCAAGTTCTTGCCTCCATTGTTTTCTCTCTACTTCTCTCTCTAAGTTTTTCTTGGTTTTTCGTGATTTTGTTTGTAAACATTGACTTTCATCTATAAAATTGATGTTTATACCCATTATGATGAGTGGCTAAGTTCTCTTTCTAGTTTCTAGTCCCAAACGGTGGGTGCTTGGTTTCAATTACTCAAGGTATGTTCATGGAATTGTAGTTTTGATTTTGCTCTTTTAATTTCGTGGTTGTGTGATTGGATCTATGGAGATGACATATTTGATTGTATCTTTGGATTGTCTAGTCTAGGGATTGCATCTAATGTGTTTGATTGAGAATTGTTAAACCCATTGCATGATTTTCTTAATTAATTGAGTTTTCCATAGCATAGCTATTAATTATGTGTATTGATGATGGAGTTTTGGGTTAATTTAGGAATGTGCATGAGAGAGTTATGGTTAATTGATCTTTGAGTGTGAAACTAGGGTGTTAGCCAAGCCAAGCCCCAAAGGGGAACATTAATCCATAATATTAGGTGCTTATCCCTTTGCGTTCATCGTAGATTAAGAGACCCGATGGCCTACATGTATGAATTGAAGTCTTATATCCCAATTCTCTTTGCATATGCATGATTGATAGTATCACACAATGCATTGTGTATGGTTGTGTGTGTTTGTAATAATACCTTGAGTATGAGAACCGAGTAACCACCGGGACGGACTAGAGACTAGGTTTTTAATTAATTGTTTTAAATCCAATTTGTGCTTACTTTGATTCCAAAATCGCTCATGCTACCGAGTCATTCGGCCCATTTCTTTTACTTGCTTGTATTTGATATTCATTGTGTTTATTAGTGTTAGCTAGTCATTTGCATATCATTCACTTCAAATTTGCATTGCTTCCTCGTGGATCGATACCGGACTCACCGGTTTATTACTTGACGATACCCTACACTTGGGGTAAGTACACACACACACTTTGGTGTCGGTCAGGAACCATCATTTCAATAAGTCCTGTTTTGGAGATCTTCCTTTCAGGACTTTAAAGCTTGCAAGTTGCAAGCATTCATGTTCAACCATTGACCTTTCTTTTTGGTCCTTTGAGTATACAACAAGGGAAAAGGAAAAAAAATTGTCTGATGGAGAGTGTAGGATTTGGGGGGTATGGATGCCAAGAGGAGGATTTAATGGTAGGTTCAATTGATTTCTCTCATAAATTCATGTAGCGGGATTAAAAAAAAATCTGGGAATGGAATGTGAAATTAATCGGAGTAGATTGATAGACCGGTTAAATAGTGAAACCAATGAATTTAAAAGTAGAGTAGTAATGATTTGATCTCGATTTCATAGTTTTTGTCAAAGGATAAATGGTACTATGATAGTTGTTAACTAGATACAGATTGTTATTTTTGTTGAAAAATGATTATGATGTTTTGTTTCAAGTTGAAATCGACCGTGTTATAAATACATAAAAGGTTGTCATTATTTTTGAAAAACATGATTAAAAATAGAAATAATTAGTGTTTGGACTCGTGTAATGCATAAATACAAATTTATTTATTTTTTTACAATTGAGTATAGAAGAACCGACACAAAGAAAGTTTTAGAAAAGTATATATGGACATAATTGTGGATGTCCTAATCATCGCATCATAGGGCGTCAAGGTATACCATGTATGATTTAGGTTTCTATCATTCTGAAGAATCAAAATAATATCCAAGAATATCTCCTTGTGACTCTATTTGTGTGGCAGTTGACCAAATATTCATACAATATATTTGGTCTTTGGAGGACAAAGATAATGCGTGAGACCTCCAAAAAGTGACCTCAAAAGATCTCCATTTAATGTAGAGTGTTGGATGTGAAGTGGGTCTTACATGTGTGTTTTTAATCCATGTCTATTTTAATGTGACATAGATTTGGGGAACTTTTTGAGATCAAATTTTGGGGGTTTTAGCATTATCCGGAGGACAAAAGCCATTATAGAAACTTTTATTTATAGCCTTTCTATTTCTACCTATTTCATATAGAGGTCAAGATCACCCTTTCCCTTTTATAACTTGCAATTTTGAACATATTCATGCAACCTAAAAAAAATTTTTTTTGGGTAAACCTAATTTACATGGTAATTTTATTACACGGATTTACTTCCTTGATTATTTTTTCTTTTTTTTTAATGCCATAGACTTTTGTTACAATATCTTTCTTTCAAAAGATTTCTTATTACCAAAAGAACAATGTTACAGTCCACTGATCCCCAATTTATGACCCATATTTTTCTCCCAATTCTATGTGGGATGTGTAATGATCGTTGATTATAAATACAAATATTGAGCTCAATTAATATCCAACACTCCACATAAATTACAAGTATCGAGCATTTTTCTTTTGAAAAAAAAAAGAGTGATTAAACAATAATGTTGAGTTACAAACATATTATTAATATAAGAATAAAAAAGGTTCTTATTGAGATGATCAAAGCATGTTCATGTAGGTGCCCCTTTCTGCCAACCTGTGTATTGGTCTTGTAGTTGTTGCCACAAAAGTGCATAACTCCCTCCCAAGAGGACATACACCCACATATGTGAAAGCAAAAAAGAGAGTAGTGTTGGGTCACTTCGTTCCTCCCAATTTAAGTACAATCACATGTGGACATTATACAACACAACTCCTTCATATCAAATTATATATATAATTATTTGTATAATTAAATAATAAACAATAAAAAGAATGAGTAATTTAGTGATTAATTATATATATATATATATATTATATTATGTGGAGTGAGTTTAACTGCAAATGTTAGCTTGAGAGGGGACCTTGCCCTACTTTTAGTTTTATTTTTTATTTTTTTTTTCATTTATGTGTTTTTTTAGGTGCATGAATCAGGAATAGTGGACCACACGACATTAAGAATCAATTGTATATAAATAATTAAACAATTTTATAGATAAATATAAATATGTATATGTATATGTATAGTTTCCTCATAATTTTTATATATTCATTGGAGATGCAAATAATATGCCAAGATCTAGATGACAGATATAAAAAAATATTTGTGGTGGTCACTACATCTTAAAACTACTCTTAATTAAATATATTTTTGGCTGACTTTGAAGGAACTAAATAATTAACAATTTTTTC
Organism: Tripterygium wilfordii; assembly: GCF_013401445.1. Lineage (NCBI taxonomy): Eukaryota > Viridiplantae > Streptophyta > Magnoliopsida > Celastrales > Celastraceae > Tripterygium > Tripterygium wilfordii. Next base: position 11,947,035 of record NC_052253.1, on the reverse strand, counting down.
CTTTTAATATCATCATCAACTGTTAATAATACAACTTTCCTTACCTTCTGACTACTATTAACGATTACATTTTTGGTTGACTATTCATGACTTGATAAAACCCATTATATATATAGATGGACTTGATATAATTATATACCCATCTACCTACAACAATATTTTTCTCCCTCCTAATCCTACTATACTAGTATTAAAATCTTTACACAACTTTTCTGCATGTCGATTGATTATCCGAGTTTAGACTCATATCAGACGTCCAAATGATATACTTGTATGGCATCGTTCTTGGTTAAAAAAATAGTATTTACGCACATTCAATTTCTTCAATTAATATTAATGCTAATTTGGTAGGGAGATTCAAAGAGAACATAATTTGTTATAGATTAAACTTAGTAAATACCTTTTTACTTTTTGAATAAGTTGGATCTCGGATCCATTTCTCCAAAGTAGTTGGGTGTGCTTGTGGACCATATGGCGGGCCCATTAGCATTGAGGGCCTTCTTTTTGTAGGATTGCAATGCCCCCTTATTATGGGCTATTTGAAAATGACAGTCTTTCATGGATAAGATAAGAACGTAGTGTTTAACTCGAAATAGTGTTTTTTCTTCTTCTTTTTTTTTTGATTGAGAATGACACGACGCTATATAAGTTTATTATTTGCACATTTGATATATGTCTAAACTCATGTCATTGACATACGTGTATCGAAGTTTCACACTTAACGATAATGTAAGTTGGGCCAAAACTCAACCAGTGACCACAAGAATCTTGTTCACAGTGAAAATCAAACTCAAAAAATTATGTCCCGAACCTAAAATTGAAATTCAGTTACGTGGATTTAGCTATTAAATTGATACAGCTAAATCTTAAAGAGCTAGATTCGAATGGCAAGAGGATTTAGAATTGCTAGAGGGAGGAAATGTAAACTATGTTTATCTTGCAAGGAAGCCTAATATATATATATATATATATATATATATATATATATATATATATATATATTGCGTGTACTACTAGTCTACTACACTATGAAATGAAATATTGAATATGTCTGTCCGGGCTTATTTTTAGCATTCCCAAGTCCGATCCAATTTAATAATTGGGCTTTCACATGTCGTCCAGCCCGGCCCGGCTAGGTCTTATTCGACTCAGGCCATATTTTATGCGGGCCAAATAACTGGGCCAGTCAGGCCCCCAAAGCCACCATAAAATTAAGAACCCTCGAATCCTATGAGCTTTAAGCCCAAAATTATGCCACAAATATCACACATGTGGGCTTCACTTGCTGTTCTAGGCCTGGATTGAGCCCAATTCTGCTGACAAGGATATGCCCATCTTCGTTTTGCAAAACCCACATTGTATTTCGGAGAGGTTGAAGTGAGGACTGTAGAAGAAGAGCAACAGTAGTCGAGGATTATTTTGGTTTTGTTTCTTTTGAAATCCCGCTGAGAAATATGTTTCTTATTGAAATTGAACATTAGTCACATATATGTCTAACCCAATCAATTACTAACTAACCCACGTCTCGTGTTGGTGGTTTGCTTATTTTAACTTGCTATTGTTCTTTAATTTTAGTGGTTGATTTTGTTTGTGACAATTTTTAGTATTTATTGTGCCCCAAAAATGGATAATTTAGGGAGTTTGCCATTGTTGGGTCTCATTCCTTCGGCTATGTTTGATGGACAATTTTAGTAGTATATATGCTATTGAGTACTCACCAACCAAACAACCATTTCACGATCCATCATTTTAGGACAATTTTGACAGTAACATATATTGTAGCATATAATGTGATACTATATATGATGGTAATAAATGGTAGCAGATATGGACCATATGGTTACTGAAATGATGGTGGGTGTTTAATTTTACTTTTGTTAGTAGCATATTGGTGTTAAAATTATCGTGTTAAATTACTTGTAGAGGTATTATAGATATAAATTGTAACAGATTTAAATAAATGGCAAAAAAAATTGTAAACAAATATCTAATACTAATAACAACATTATTAAATTAATTAAATAAGATAAATAATAAAATTATATATTTTTAATAAATAATTGTTAGAGTTAATAAATTGAGACCATCTGAACAATTATCAGATTTAATAAATAATTTATTAATATCAATAAATTAATAAAAACCTTGCTGCAAATTCCTCATTTACACAATCAGAAAATCAATTAAACTATTGAACATAGAATGGAAAATTGTGGTAAAAATGTTAGAAATTTTCCAAAAGAGCGTCATTTTGAAAATGACAATATTATCGTCTCAAAATTGTATGGGAGTTTTCGTCAGAAAAATATCATTTGGTGCCCCACATTTTTGCACCACTAGCATATATTGTGGTATAAAAATGTACACCAAACGCACCCTACGTATGTGATCGAAGATGAGTACATGTCCGACTTTGGTGATTAAAATGTGGTAAATGAAGATGAAGAAAATTTGGCGATCAACGACGTAGACATAGCTCAAATTATTTATTTTTTCAGTTTATTTATTTATTTTTTAGTTTGTAGCATTAATCTTATTTTTAAATCAATTCATTGTTATCAAATTTATCGGGTATTTATGTCAAACTTCCATTTTTTATCAAGCTAATCTCATTACATTGGGAACGCTGCATAATTTTAGAATATACATTATAAAAAATTAATATATAATACAACCAAATCCTATTTAGGTGTTATTTTTAAAAAGTCTCAATTTAAGCCACGACCTCTAATATAAAACGTAGACATTGAATCCAAATATTAATATAATGGTAAGCCGGGCACCAAGCAATTGAATAAGTTTGATTGAGAATCTTATCATATCCTATGATTGATAATAATGTTTCTCTTATTTCTTTAATTTCTGTTTTCATTATTTGGATTAAAATTGGAAATATATTATGATTATGAAGTGAAATTAAGAATTGAAAGCCCTTTAAGTATTGTTATGTGGCAATTACTCTAAATTTGGGTTTTTTTACACATCCGACGCAATTGTATTGGATTCCGTCCTATATAGTAAACTTTGGCTATGTAAGTCCTTCCGTCTCACACGTATTGCTAATTATAGGATTTTTGACCAATGGGAATGACTCCAACGAAATTTGATGAACATGAGAATTCAATCAGTTGCCTTTGATAATAATTAATTATGACAACTTATGACCCATCCAACGCACTTAGAGATAAATACTCTAAAATCGAAACAATCTTTAGAATCCATCAATAAATTATTTTATTTTACACGCTTTGCTCCTCCGATGTTAGAAACACAAAATATGGATGATAAATGGATGCACATTTTGTGCCTAACCAATAGTTTGGGGGGTGTTTATGCTAATTTCCCTTATAAACATAAAACGTCATGGAAGTATAATAAAAGTTCCCAGTCCAACTAGTGTACCAAATTTAGAAGGAAAAAATAAATAGTGGTGCAAATTGTAATAAACCAAAAATATCCTTCTAACAAGTGTCTTTATTTATGGTGAAATGACAAAAATATCATTCTCTATTTTTCTTCAGCTTTGGTAGTATCACCATCACACGGTGACAAATGATAAGAGATGATCATCTGTGCAATGAAGAGAATTAGAGAAGAAGAGAAAAACATATAATGTAAAACAAAGCCGAGTATAATACTGGTAATTGTGCAGAGACAGAAAACGGAGTGTGCCAAATCCAATTGATTTTATCTATTACTACTCCTTGCAACAGCAAACGAGGAGAAAGACAGAGATAGAGCAGTGTCAGCAGAGCAGACGAGAGAGTTCATTGACTGTTTCACACCAATTCTATACATAAAAGGACTCTCTATACCCGCAAGTTCAACCCCCCCCCCGCCCTCTCTCTGATTGTCCATTTATTCTCTTAGACAATAACATAAACACAAAATAAGCATAAACAGAGAGATATACCAGCAACCTGCTTTTTCTGCCCCATTGATTTCAGGTAATAATTTTGAGCTTCTTTTGTTTTGTTTTGTGTTTGTGTTTGTGTGGTATTTCCTCTTTCAATGGTATGCTTTGTTTGTTTTCAAACTTCCATTTCCAACAGATTTAATTTTCAAACGTGTATTGCATAACACCATGACCCTGCGACGTGCACCCGCTAATTTCGCACTCTGTTTTTTAGGACCAGCTGTTATACACTTTACTTTCTTGTCCGATTAGGAAACGTTTTTTTTATTCTTCTCAAAAAAAAAAAAAAACTTTTTTTTTTATGATTGAGAGGAATCAAGACCATTTTTGTTTGGCAATTATAGGGGTTTTGATAATTTTATTTCCTTCTCCATTTTCAGTCTTAGCTGGAGTTTCCATTCAAATTTTTTCCTTACACGCAAATGGCAAATATCACAGCTTTCGCTTATTTTTCGGTAAAGCAAAATCACTGTTTCATAATTTAAACGGTGGTTTTTCATTGGGACCCACACGTCTGTATTACTGTATACAGCTTTGGTCATACGTGGCAGAATATAAGTTGATTTGTTTTCCAATCACGCGACATTCCATATTTTATCTTCCCCCACACACGGTTTTTCACCCATGTAATATATATGCGAGCTCACCCGCTTCACTTCTCCTTCTCTTCTGTGTTAATTTGTCAGGGCAAAGCCGATTGCGAACACACTGATTGATTGCTATACACTCTCACTACTTGAGCTGTTCAATGGCCGACCGAGTCCACCCCCGCTACTCGCCTCCGACCACAGACACGGAGACGATTACGCCTGACTCCTCAGGAGAATTCTCGATCCACCAACGCTATCAGCACCCGTCCGCTAAGCCTACCCCGCCTCCTGGAACTTACGTCGTCCAGATCCCCAAGGATCAAGTCTTCCGACTCCCTCCGCCGGAGAACGCTCGACGCTTAGAGCAGCTCTCCCGCCGCAAGCCTCGCCGGGGCAGGTGTTGTTGCTGCCTATGCGCTCTCCTAGCTGTGCTTGCCACCGTAATCGCCATCGCCGGCATCGCAGCCGCCGTACTTTACCTCGTGTTTCGTCCTAAAGTGCTGGATTACTCTATTGACAAGGTGGCCATCAGAGGCTTCAATCTGACGTCATCGACGTCGCCGATTTCTCCGGAATTTGACGTCACTGTACGAGCTGAAAACCCTAACAAAAAGATCGGTGTGTACTACCTCGATGGAAGCTCCGTCAATGTATACTACAACGAAGATCGGTTGAGTACCGGTGCTTTGCCGGTGTTTTATCAACCGTCCAAGAATGTAACTGTTTTCGTGACGGTGTTGCGCGACTCCGGCATCGTACTCACAAGTTCTGCGCGAAAGGCCTTAGCGGATGAGCAAAAGAAGAAAACGGTGCCGTTCAAGGTCGGCATGAAGGTGCCAGTGAAGATCAAAGTGGGGTCCGTTAAAACCTGGAAAATTACCGTTAAAGTGAAGTGTGATGTAACGGTGGATAAGTTAACGGCGTTTGCAAAGATTGTGTCACAGGATTGTGATTATAGTGTGAAACTTTGGTAGAATATTTTTTTTAAATTGTTTTTTTTTTCATTCTACAATTCTTTCCGTTAGAGGAAGTTATGAATTGGGATGTTCTGGTTGTGGTGGACATGTTATATGAAATGAGAACATGAGATTTGACATGGATATTGCCATTTACCAAAAGTGCCACAAGTTGTGCAAAGTCAGCCCATCTCGTGGCGGACGACCCACGGGCTAGGACTAAGGCCCATCTCGTGGCGGAACGACCCACTGGGTAGGTCTAAGGCCCTTCTCAGGTATGACAACTCAGTGTGGACCATTTCTATTGCTTCTGCTGCCTTGCACATTTGATATTGTCAAGGAGAGCCACAAGCTGGGCAAGCTCTTTCACTCTGTAAATCAAGTTAGCATTTAATTGACAAAATTTAGCAGAGAACACTAGACAAGAAATGCATCAAGAGAAATACGAAAAGATAAAGGAAGGAACTCACGATCCTACATTAACCAAAAGAATTGCTCTTTATTGGATTTTTCCTTACTTTTTGGGGTCAAAACTCAAAACACTATTTGGTTTTTGTGTACTTTCAAAGGTCTGATCAAACAAGGCAACGGGATAACTGTTCCTGCGTGTATGAAAATGGAGGATGGGGCAGCCAAACAGTCACACTGAAATTTGCTGCAAATTCCGAGTAGAAGATGTGATTAAAAAGATTTCGTATACGAAAAAAAGGCAATAGCCTCCTCCATCCACCAGCATAACCATCTCAATCCACAATAGGCCATTAAGTTGCAATCCTAGCATCACAAACCTAAAACCTGGCCCGCTAGGACAGCCATAGAAATCAACACACACATCTTACAAGTTACAATTAAATAAGCTTGAACCGAGAGCCTGAAAATCGAAACAACAATAGTTTACATAAAGTGCTAGTTGATTTAGGGTGAAGACATTCTTTAATATATTCAATTCTTTATCTAGATTCTCACATTTACCACATTAAGGAACACATGTCCTCAAAGCACAATGAGCTTACGCCCCAAATGTTCTCCAATGGCACCTCCATCATGGTCATGGTGATGATCATGATCATGAAAAAGAAGTGTCAAAATTCCCACTAGACACAGCACTGAACCTACAAGAAGTTTATCGTACCGCTCCACCCAGTGAAACTTGAGCTGGCTTGCACCGTAGAACGATAGAGCCACTAGTGATGTCATTACGGTTATAGTGCTGCAAATTCAACATCCTCCTTTCAGATTAAAACTATATAGTAAATATGTAAAATAACTAAATCTCAAAGACCGGAATGGTATTGCTGGAAAATGTAACAACAGACTTTTTTTTTTTATCTAACAGACATAATTGAATGAACCAAATTTCAAACATGAAAAAACATTACTGGATAAATAAAGCAGTCAGCACTAGATGACCATAATTCATTCCAAAGTAAAATGGAAAATACAATGAGAGGAAACACATCAGCCGAGGCCATCAGTCCTAATGGAGATGATACTAAAAAATCCATTGGGTATTTTTTAATCCAAATAGAGAAGATAAATATATTCTTATGAAGCATAGTTATAAATGCCAACAAATGGCAATTTCTTTTTCAAGAAATCCAAGCGCCACAAACTCTTGGCCAAATTCAAGTCAAGCAGACAATGTAACAGGAATAAACATAGCTAGTCACAATTCAACTTTTGCAAGAAGACAAGACAAGTGTTAGGACATATTATTACAATATATTTCAAAATATTGACTTGTTTTTGTGTGTGTGGTACCCTCGATTAAATAATCTAAAACCTTATCAAACATGCAATGAAATGGAAAATTTCATTTTCATTGCAATACAAGGTCAATCAAACAGTCACTTTAAAGTGTGGGTATTTTAGTAGTTTCTACTTTATAGACTCTTATGGTTTTTTTATATATATAAAGCTAATTTACATAAACAAAGAAACATGTTGGTCGGCCTAGTACACCACTTTTAAGAGTAGTGCTCTCTCATGATTAGTTTTCTCATCTAAGTAACGAAGGCTCAATACTGTAATTCCAATTTCTTCTGGATATACTGATTTTATTCTCTCACCTTATTCATACTCCATGCTTGCTGTCAGCCACGACATTGACCTTAACAACTATTTGCCTTTGACTATTATCACCAACTACATCAGCCATCATGTTATTCACTTGTAGTATTATGCTAGTTACCAACAAAAACAATTTGAGCAGTTCCCTGCATAGAATGACTCGATAATAGTCAGCTGTAAACTAAAATAAAGGGAAGACTCCAGCACAAATTTTGGGAGTCTTGAGTTATAAGACCAAACATTGCATTAATGAACATTCAATATTTCTGAAGCATATTACCGGATCTACTAACCAGGGTGGAAGACTAAACTAGAGAGACATCTAAATCTAACCTTGTGTGGAGTCAAGTAAATGGAATACACAGACACACAAACACGAACACATGCATAATTACATATATGATTGTTACCGACACCAACTCTACATTTGGCACATTAATGGTTTTGTTTATCAACCAATCCATCAAATTCTTGATGAAGAATGTGATAGATTTCCAAAAAAGAGTGGCATAAAGATAAACAACTGAGAAATCAAACTTTGTGTTGTATTACCTTAGTAGCAGGACTATGATGGCAAGGACCATCATGGAGGATGAATTACCAACAGCAAGAAACACTGGAAGCGTGGTTGCACAAGGAGATAACGCAGGAACAAGAACGAGTCCGGCAACAGCCATTTTCTCCATTGGCTGATTGTGTGAATGGCTGTGGCCACCCTTTCCAGCTAAAAAGAGTAAAATATAGCTACCACCAAGAATAACCAGCAGAAGTGAAGCAAGTTTATGCACTGTTTCTTCACCAGCAATACTGTCTGCAATGGTGATTGCTGTTATACCAAGAAGTGAAGTTGATATCACGTGCAGAACTGCTCCAAATGCCGCTGCATGAACAAAGTATAAATGTAAAAATTAATGAACCACAGTAATACCAACATTTGAAATATATCCCCTTCGCCTTCTAAATATAAGCTTGTACCAACGAGGAGAATTTCAAAAAAATATCAAGATGGATTGAGATTTAGACCTCAACTACTTTATGTTTGGAAAATTAAGAAACAATCTATCGTAATGCAGTGCCAGTATCAGGTTTTTTCTATAACATATAACTAGTTGTTGGATCAAAATCAACTGCATCAGGTCTAAATTAACTCAAACCAAAGAACCATCACATAGGCGTTTAAGTTTCAGAACATCAAATCGAACTTGACCTCATACACAGATGAATTAATTACACCATCTCAACAATCAATACAATCTATCGTCGTGATTCCTTTAAATTATTTTGATTTTATTTTTTCGGCTCAGTAGGCTTGGATCGTAGGCCTATAGTGAAAATATTAATTAAGAGCGATGCAGTACCGAACTCCTTAAAGAACGCAATTAATTCCTGATCAATCGCGACTGTCAAAATTTTCAAATGCAAGATATAAGAGCTTCACGGATCCAGCAGTTCGATAAAATTTCTTTAATACAAAGCGAAATAATACAATGAACTCAACGAATCGAGTACATATATGGAAAATCAGCGTCGTCATCAAATAATATAAAAGAAATGCACACAACGCAGAAGCTTACTGACGAAGAGAGTCCTGGAGAGAGTCCATTTCTGAGCTCGGCCGACGATGGAGAACGGCAGCCAGTGCGTCGGTATGAAGGAATGCAGAAGAGAAACCGTGGCGATTCCACCTATTTTCGACAGATCTTCGGCGCTTAAACTCTCCATTCTACCCCGGAACAGAAAGAGTTGGTCCAGAATCCAGTTCGATGACTCGTAGTAAGGAATTCGACGATTGCGGATCCAGCGACGGTGTTGAGTTCCGAACGAATCACAGACGGTAGAACGGAAGATTTTCACAGCTCGGCAAATCACCAACCACAATTTTCGTGAACCAAATGCTTGGCCCGATTCACTGTAAAATTTAAGTCCAGCGACCATTTTCGTGAACTAAACAACTAAATGCTTGGCCCGATTGATTGTAAAAATTAAGCCCAGCCCATTTAGAGTCACAACTCAACTAACCATTGGTAAACTTTAGTCACACCCCTATTTTTACTAAAGACACCCCTTGTTAAACGAACCCCTCAAAATGATACATTTTTATAAATACACCCAAAATACACTAAATCTTGAACAATTTCAAAGAACACCCCAATGCATAAAAACAGAGGACAAACAAGGGGTGGAGGGGAATGCCAACCTGAATCAAAAGAACCACAAAGCTTTTTTCGTGTCCAGTACAAAACGAGTCAAAGCAACATCCAAGCTGCCAAGGAGGATTTGAGGGTCTAAGGGCATTTGTGCCCAATCACCATTTCTTTGCTATCAAACACCATTGTTTTGCAGCTGTGATCTACCCAAGCCTTTGCCACCTAAGTTGGGATAAGAATGTGGAAGCTAAATTCAGAAGATGAAAATACACAATAATTCACAAACCTCTGGAAATTGACCATTTGAAATGATGAGTAAGTTTGGTAGATCCCCTTTATCAACTGCTTCTTTATTTATGGCCGACAATAATCTTGTAGAAGTAAGTTCATTGATACTTTCTTCAATTTGGTGTACCCATCTTGCAATTAGTTGTACCATGACCTCGACCCATCCCATCCGAACCTTCCACCTCGATCGCTGCCGAAGCGAAGGCACTCAACATTGGGAAACTCCGGTGGAACAACAAGCCATTGACAACCAAGTCTGCCGGAGTTCTCGTCGGAGTCGTCGGTTTCTTACTTGTCGATTTCATCTGCAACAAGAACAAAAATCAGGATTTCGCTTTCGTGGTTGAGGCAAACATCTCTCTACTCTGTTTTCAAAGAATATGGGTTTGGGGTGTTATGAGCGGCATCTAAAAAAACACACGGTCAACGCGAAGTCAACTCAAGTTGGGGTATTTTTAATAAAAATAGGGGTGTGACTAAAGTTTACCCTAACCATTTCTTCTAGTTGGGCCTATTAATTCGTCCTGGTGCGGCCCTCAACTTGTATGGGATCGGGCCTTTTAATACATTAATCCCATGTAAGTCGTCCGTTAACCGCCAACTATTTACAAGTTACGACTCTTTCATACATATCGACATCTTAATCACAAATATAGCTAATGGATACTCATTTCTCCCTAAAATCCACCACATACATATCCTTTGACCATAGATGTAACTCTTGTTTAGGATAATAATTACGTACATCAGACAACGTGTAAGTTCACGAATGCATAAAATCAAGTATTTTATTTTCAAAGCGCAAAAGTAAGTTGCAAATTGTTGGTATAGTTAGTTAAACCTAGGTATCTCAACTGAAAATTCCGCCAACTCAATCATCTCGGGAGCATGATGCTACTATAACTAATTGAATGATGTATTGGCAATCCCTGCCCGAACTAACGTTAAAAAAACCATGAGTTATTGAGAAAACTTGAAAATGAAAAAAATTCCATCTTTAAATTTGGGTTTCAACTGGTTTTATTATTAAGTTTTATTTGTTTAGTGGTCAAAAATCGTGTAGGCTCAATATTAGGTGTGTCTGAAAGTTCAATTATCTATATTGACTAATCGGGGCCACGACCATGTTCAAACCATGAACTCTAGCCAAAGGATCGCGGCCCATAGCACGACTTAGGTATTACAATTCACTTTTTACTTTATCAAAATACTACTCACAGAATGCGCATATTCATGGGTCTTTCGTCCAATACAACTTGCCATTGTCACTTTGCTTGTTGGCCAATCTCATCACTTTAAATACTGTCAAGTTGACCTACCATCGATCACTCGCTCTGCCTGACCAGGCTATAAGGACCCGTCGATTATTCATGTTGAGCGATCCAGTCACAAACGTATTTGGTCGAGATGAATCCAAGTTACCTCAACCCCACATTGAGCATACCACAAATCGGCTTCAGGTCGTACTATTGTCATATCACTCGTCTCGAGAATAGCATATATCCAATCATTGACACAACCTTAATTTATCATGCTCCTCTCAAATCATCTGACAAAAACCATGTTCCTAACATATGGGGACAATAAGTTATTCCAAACAAACAATCCCCAATTCGCATCCATAAGGGAGATATTCTAGAAAGATAATCATTTTTCCAAAAAAAAAACAGAATGAAAAAAAGAGGGAGTGATATTTCTCTATCCATAAACACTCTTCGAATCGTTGTGCATTCTTTGGCGGTCTTTCTACATCCATTCACATCATTCTCAAGTCTCGGATCTTACTAATTTGAACGTCGAAGCTCCTTTTACCAGCATCCCGAACAAAAGGTTTCATGACCTTCTATCTTTGAGTTTTATATAACTGATAAATGGCCACCGATATAAATATTTGATTGTGAAAACAAGCCCAAACATTTTTTTTTTGAGAAGCGAGCCCAAACAATTTCTAATTGTTTATAAATGTTTTTAATTTGTTTTCAAAACATAAATTAGGGTCGAAGAGCCGACGGGAGGTTTTGTGATTTTCGTGAAGTTCAGGGGTCCTAACTTAAATTATGCCCTATCCATACATAACTCGTTAATTTACCGGGGGAGAGCTGGTAAAATCCTCTCTGGAAACCAGCCCATACACACACCCGCGCAGCCTCCCAGAAGTGTAGAAACGGTGATTACAGATTTACAGGCTATCATCGTTTCTCTCTCTAGGGTTCACAGCCATATCTCTACAACCCTTCAATGGCCGAAGTCATGAACATTCCCGTCGATTCGCTCGACCGTCGCCGGGATCGTAGTGAGAAGTCCACCGACGAGGCTCAGGATTCCTCTCCACCGCCGCCTCCTCCTCCCGCCGCGACTCAGCAACAGCCACCGCAACAGACTTCCAGGAGGCGCGATAGGGACTCTCGAGAGAGACGTGACGAACGCGACCTCGACCGACCTCCAAACCGTCGCGATTACTATGATCGCAATAGGTCTCCCCTTCCGCCTCCCAGGGGGAGGGAGCGAGAGTATAAGAGACGGTCTAGCATGAGTCCTCCGCCTCCTGTTTATAGGGATAGGAGACACTCTCCGCCCCAAAGACGGTCCCCTCCCTTCAAGCGGTCCAGAAGGGAGGATGGCGGGTACGAGCCCAGGCGAGGCAGCCCTAGAGGAGGTTTTGGGCCTGGCGATAGAAGGTGAGTCCCTGATTGATTAAAATGGTGGTTTGCTTAGTTTGTTTTGACTGTGTGACGCATTGTTAATTTCTGATCTGAGAGAAGCATGATTTTGTACCCCCAGATTTTGGCAATCTGGTCAGAATCAGAATTCCTTTTTTGCAATTCGTTTTCCATTGTTATTTATGCAGTCTTGCTTAGTTTAACGCTATTTGATTAGGAAAATACCGTGTTAAGGGATATCGTCGAATTTCCGTTTGAACAAATAAAAGGTATCGCCAAGCTAAGGTAATTCAAGCATCCAAGGGAATGGAGACAACATAGAGCACAAGGGATGGATGAGCTTTATTCACATGCTAAGGGACCGAGTATGCAACATGTAGCTATTTTTAGATGTTTCTTTTCCTTTTATTTAATCATTGCCAGGATTTGGCAGATTTGAAGAATAGCGTATTCCGATTTTGTTGCTTTGCATTGGCAAAATTTAACTTGGAGGGTGTAGTTTAGCCTACAAGGTAGAGTATGAGAAGTGGGAATGTGCTGCGTTGTTCCCCTTAGCCCTCTTGATGAGTTTCATGGTGACAAGGTTTAGCTGTCAAAGGTTAGGGGTGTGTAATAGAAACTAGAAAGTATAAGCTTAGTTGGTTTTCTGAACTACCAATATCAGCTAATCCTCAGTCTTTACTCGTTCATTGATATTCCCTTAATGGAGTGAAGAGCCATAAACACTGCTAAAGTAGACTATAGTGTCTTCTGCTGTATGGGACTACACAGATATGAAGAAACAGGCTGTCAGCCTGTCAGCCTGTCATTATGTAGCCAACGGAGATAACATTTCTCAAAAGTATCACTTGGCTCTTCATATTACCCATTTCAGGCAATTTCACCTTGAGTTGTGCAGCATATTGAAGTTTATTAAATGGCCATTGCTTACACAGGTTATGCAAATAGAAGGTTTCCTGTCCTTAGTTGGCCATGTAGTGCCTAAAGTCAATTTCCAAGTACTTGTTTGCCTATTCAGTAAAAATATTTGAAAAATTTGTTGGTTGTCTTCTAGAATTGCACTGAACTCCATGGAGGAGGTTTGTTATTTTTATTAGCCGCAACATGTAGATATTAAGGATGTTAAAAGTGAAGGTTGTGAGAAATGACTTGAATATTGTATTACTGGACCAGGTGTCTTGTCTTCATCTCCCTCCCCTCCTTTTTTTTTTTGGGATGAGAAAATTTTAGTATTATTAGGTATTGGTCAATTAGGTACTGAAGTCAGGTTTGTATATCACTACCAAAACATGGTTAACGATGGTTTTGAAGCAGCATCTCTTCTATTATTTAGCTTTTACGGTTTGGTGAGAATTGACATGATTCACTTTCAATATATTAAGGAAGCTTATTGATTTGGAAATGGATTTATGGAGTGAGGCTTACTTTTCCTTGTTTCTACAATGTCTATTATTTAGGGATCAAAGTTGTTTATTAATCCACTTTAGTTATATTTAAACATTGGGAGTGGGTTGCATCTGGGGGTTTCTTCACCTCATTCGTGAGGGTATTGTATTGGTCCTTATGTTCTTTTGTTAGTACATGAGAAGATTTTTCTTTCAAAGAAAAAAAAAGTTAGTACATGAGAAGACTATTAGTTGCAGGGGTGCAACCTAGAGGTCATATGTTCAATTCTTGAAAACAGCTTCTCCACATAATGTGGAGTAAGATCTGCGTACATTCTTACCCTGCCAACAGTGGCAGTTTTGTGCACCGGAGTTGTTGTTTACCTTTTTCTTTTAGTTTATAATTTGTAATTTCAGCCTAGTTGGTGACGTCTGTGCACAATTTGCTCATCTTTTATGATTTGATTCATTGAGGTAGGTTTGGTTATGATAATGCTGGTGGTTATGATCGTGATATGGGCGGAAGGCTTGGTTATACTGAAGAAAGGCTCCATGGCCGGCACATTGGCCGGCCATCTGGTGGCTATCAAGGTGGTCCTTCTGGTAACCTGACATCCTTTTCTGTTGTTTTTCTTTTATCATTTTTTAAATATGTGCTTTATGTTCTTAAATGGGCGACATCAATCCAAGAATTTTTACTTGGTGATGACTGAACAAATACTAAATATAGCTCTTAACAATATTGTAATTTCAGCACCACATTGTGATTTGTGAGTGATCTAAATTCGTCCCATCATTGAAATCATTAACTTCCTTTGTAACGAGTTACTTGAGAATGGAGGTAATTTTTCGGGATCGTTTTAGTTTGTGGCCTGAATTTTTATAGCGGATTGCTTTTTAACAGTCTTGATTTGAATTTAAATTGCATTTGCAATTTTGATCAAGTTTCTCTTTATGTAGTTTCTACGCTGAAGTTTCATGCTTTAACCAAAATCTCCATTGTCGTAGTGATATAGAAATCTTTATATGTTTCCACCTCTCCCATATCCCATTTTCGTCTGCCTGTCTTAAGATAGAGAGCTTATATACATCCACAGACTTGGATTCAGACCGTGGGCATGGTGACGCTTCCAACACAGGCGGTACTCAAAGGTTAAAAATTCCACCATATTTAATGATTCTAATTTTTGTGCTGTTGCTAATGTTAGAACCATATGGCATTTAGCTAACTTCCAATCCGATTTAACTTGCTGTTTCTAAATTTGTTATATGAGATCGGTGAGAGATCTTGCTGTGAACTATGTGATGTGATTGTTTTTTTCCCCCTTTCTTATAATACCTTTATTATAATTAATTCTAAAACATTTACCTGAGAATTTTAGGTATGTTTAAGGAGATCATTGCCTGTCGGAGTATGTCTTTCATAATTAATTCCAGTCTTTTTTGAAAAAAAATTAATTCCAATACAGGATGTCATTTTGCAGTTTCTATCGTATGAACTTAACATTGTTAAAATTTGGTGAAGAACTGAGCGGTACCTAATAAAGTAATAATACTTTTCCTCTCTTTGTCTTTCGCTTTCTGATCCTTTTGTACTAGCCTTGGTATGCATACAATATTGACTCGTGTTTTGAGTTTGAATGTGATATTTAATAGTGGCACAAAAAATTAAAATCTAAATTGATTCTTCATGATTTATACTTGAACCTCTGATCCTTCTCGGTGAAATGGGGAGAGAATGAGTCCTACCTGTTTCTGGGGTTTCCTCTCTGGGCTTGGGAACATCAAAATTTGCTTACTCTATTTGCCGTATTTTGGTCAATTATGCTTGGTTCAGCATGAAGCCGTCTAGTGTAATTATGTAGATAGTGAAGTCCTTTCCCTCAGCTTTCTTTTTCTTTCCTGCTTTTTTCCACCCAGATGGATTTGTTTTTCTATAATTTTAAAAAATCAATGATGCAGTGAGCAATTAAATTTCATTTGTTCCTAGATTTTACAGAAGTCATGTCTGTGCACAACCGTGCTCCTTCCTCTTATGATTATTTATGATCAATTAATTCCCCAAAGTTTTACCAAACCTCTCTCCTCCCTATTTTGTAGTTAGGCATCTGCATGTTTGTGTCATTTTATTTTTTATTGTAACTTTATATGAGACAGTAATATGTGGGCCTTCTATGGCAGCAGTGTTATTTACTGTTAATCTTGTATTGTACCTGAATGTTTTTACAGAGAAGGTTTGATGTCATACAAGCAATTCATTCAGGAACTTGAAGATGATATACTACCTGGTGAAGCCGAGCATAGGTATGGCAACGAGAATAATTTTAGTTTAGCTTGAACTATGTTTCCACCTTTTTATATGGTTGTACTTGGCCTTCCATTATGCAGATATCAAGAATACAAATCCGAATATATTTCGACTCAGAAGCGAGCCTTCTTTGATGCTCATAAAGATGAGGAATGGTACCTCACATTATTTTTTCCCCCTGATTAATCTTCTTTTTTAATAAGGAAAATTTCATTGCCTCCCCCCTCCTCATTTTGAATTGATTCATTTAATTGTTCTAATCATACCTTCTTTGTTAACGTAGGTTGAGAGACAAATACCATCCAACAAATTTACCTGCCGTCATAGAAAGGTATCAACTGATACAGTTATGATAATCAGTGGGTTTGATTAGGTTGTGTGCAGCTTAAATGATTTCTATGGGCTGTCCTATTGTTATTGGACTGTCTTCCTATTGTAATTTTGGGCTGTTTTGTTTGCCCCTTTTTTGTGATCTTTTAGGAGGAATGAACTTTCTCGAAAGCTGGCTAAGGATTTTTTGCTAGACCTGCAAAGTGGATCGTTGGAGTTGTAAGATCAGCACTTCTCAAGTTACTGATGCATACCTGACAACCTTTTGGTATTTAAATGTTACTAGATTGTACCTTCCTACGATGCAGGGGTCCCGGCATAAACGTCTCATCTTCTTACAAATCAGTGCAAACTAGTGATCTAAATTCTGAGGATGAAGTAGATGCTGGTGGCAAAAGGAGACGGCATGGTCGGCTAGCGGGCAAAGAAGCTGACATAGCTACGGCTCCTAAGGCTCATCCAATTAGTTCCGAACCTAGAAGAATCCAAATCGATGTCGAACAAGCGCAGGCCCTTGTACGTAAGCTTGACTCCGAAAAAGGAATTGAGGAAAATATTTTAGGTGGATCTGATAGTGACAAAATTAGTAGAGAGAAATCCCATGGCGTTTCCACTGGCCCAGTTATTATTATTAGGGGCTTAACTTCTGTCAAGGGTCTAGAGGGTGTTGAACTACTAGATACGCTCATTACTTATCTTTGGCGCATCCATGGCTTGGATTACTATGGAATTGTCGAAACAAATGAAGCTAAGGGTCTCAGGCATGTTAGAGGAGAAGGAAAGAGTTCTGATTCTAGCAGTAACGGAGCTGAGTGGGAAAGACATCTTGACTCCCACTGGCAAGACAGGTTGAGGGGCCAAGACCCCTTGGAAATAATGACTGCTATGGATAAGATAGATGCTGCTGCAGTTGAGGCCTTGGATCCATATGTCCGAAAAATTAGAGATGAAAAGTATGGTTGGAAGTATGGTTGTGGAGCCAAGGGTTGCACCAAGCTTTTTCATGCTACCGAGTTTGTGCACAAACATCTTAAATTGAAGCATCCTGAACTTGTCATGGAGCTAACCTCCAAAGTGCGTGAAGAGCTATATTTTCAGAACTACATGAAGTAAGCAAACTTTTCTGATTTAGATCATGAGATATTAAAAAAGTAAACTTCTCTGATTATGTTTTTTACCAAGAAATTGGGTAGAGATTTCATGATAAACATTTCATTGTCAATGACAGTGATCCAAATGCGCCTGGTGGAACTCCTATAATGCAACAATCTCTACTGGTATGAAAAGAAATATTGCTTTTCTTTTGTTCCATTTTCTTTGTAAATCTAGAACTGATTGAAAAATCCAGAAACAGTGAGTAGCCTGTTTCTGTTTTCTTTTTCAATCAGGCTAACATCAATGGTAGTTTTGTGCCTACATCTTATGATGATCACGATTTGCTGCTGTTATTCATTAGTAATATGGAAATATATATAATTTATCAAATATTATCTAAACGGTTATTAGTAGCTAGATATCATAGTCCTGGTTGCTATATATGTGAAATGGTGGAGTAACTAAGAAGTGATGCTATGGGGCCTCCTGGTTCTTCTTCAGTTTCTGTTATCACGTCAAAGTACGATCTGGTGCTCATGTATAATTGCCTCGTGTACTGGTGTACAAGGTTTGAGCTTGTAGTCTATGAAGGAGAGATTAGAACGTGTGTTCTTTTATTGCTCTATGAATACCTTATTATCATTCTTCTTCTGATGTTGATATATTTTTTATGCAGAAAGATAGACCACAAAGACGTAGATTGGGTCCACTGAATGAAGAACGTGGTGGACGTAGGGAACGCGACAATAGAGCTAATGGTGGTGAAAGATATGATAGAGCTGATCCGCAGTCTGTTGACTTTCAGTCTAATAATGATGGTCTTGACAGGGGTAACCCTGATGAACATATGTATGATGCTTTCGATGGACAAGGAATGCGTATTGGTGCTCCTTTCCCCTCTGATATACCTCCACCAGTATTGATGCCTGTCCCTGGTGCTGGGTAGGTTACAATTTGCCTGACAATGCTGTTCTTGTTGCAGTGATATTATACTCGTGTTATTCTTCACAGATTTCCCTTTCCCCCCTGATGACAATATGATGTATTTGCAGTCCCCTTGGTCCTTTTGTCCCTGCACCTCCTGAAGTCGCAATGCAGATGTTCAGAGAGCAGGGTGGTCCTCCTCCTTTTGAAGGCAGTGGTATAAATGGGAGGCTTGGACCGCAATTAAATGGGCCAG
Organism: Tripterygium wilfordii; assembly: GCF_013401445.1. Taxonomy (NCBI): domain Eukaryota; kingdom Viridiplantae; phylum Streptophyta; class Magnoliopsida; order Celastrales; family Celastraceae; genus Tripterygium; species Tripterygium wilfordii. The sequence continues at coordinate 11,928,110 of NC_052253.1, read as the reverse complement.
CCCCAATTATTTTACCTCCAGGCTTTCGACAGGATCCTCGGCGTTTACGCAGGTAGTTTTATTTGGTACCCTTCTAATGCCCATGCAATTTAAAGTTGTTTTTTATTGGGCTAAAAATGGGTCAAAAGAGTTGATTTCTTTCCCTAATTTTATTGTCATATTCATTCATTGGTTGTCGTAATTTTTTTCTGAGATCTTAGAAGTCACAGGTTCAATTCGTGGAAACAATCTGTTTACATATTATGTGGGGGTAAGGTGATAAGGTCTGTGTATATCCCGTCTGTCCTGACCCTGCCAATGAGTCTTGTGCAGGGGAGTTGTTTATTTACCTATGAGATCTTAGTGTCATGCTGGTCAGACATTTGCAAGACTAATGTCAAAGAGTAACTACTATGACAAAGAAACAAATTTGGGTGAAATTGGAACGAATTAGCGGATGAGTAATGTGAAAGGAATTGGAAAAATGTTTGTCTAATAAAGTTTGTCGTTAATCAAGCGATATAAATGGGGATTGATAAACAAGGTGTGGGTGCTGCTTAAATATGCATAACATCAAGAAAAATTGATGTGCACATTATCTGGTTGATATAGTTGTAGTGTCTCTACTACTGGCTTTTGTCTCCTAGATTCTCGTGGCTGGTGGTCCGGTGAATATGTCAATTTGTAAGTGTGAACTATGAAAGGTTGATTGTCATTGGATTGCTTTGGCAGGGTAATGTTTGAATACAAATTTCTTAGGCCATTGATTGCTAGAGCTTGTAGAAATATATAGCTGTGTTAACCATGATGTGAACTCTTGATTGCATTTCATTCTTGTGCAGCTATCAAGACCTTGATGCACCAGAAGATGAAGTCACTGTTATAGATTACAGGAGTTTGTAGGTCGTCGATATTGGTCGATGGTGTCATGATGGAACTGTGCATTATTCGGGATGGGAAAGATGGTGGAACTGTGCATTATTCGGATGGGAAAGCACGTCCATGCTTAGTTCTATATATTAATTCCCCGATGGTTGAGCAGTTCAGGCATATGCGCTTTCTTCTTGTCTTTATGGTCATTAGGATTGGAACTGCTTTCAGATTCCTTGTGCTGCTTGCTGCAATTTCCCTGCAGAAGCATGTGAGCGGGAGGTGAACCTTGACTTTAGGCCCCGCTGGTTTTACACTTGAGATAATGTTCTTTTATGTAGGTATATTGTGGATTTAAACGTTTTAACTTTTAGCAGATTAGGATCCTTGTAAAATGGATGTGGATGATAGTACAGTTTCGAATTTCATTTCTTCTTTCTTTTTGCTGTTTTTCTGTAGCGTTTGGTGAGTACTGAGTGTCCCCATGATAAAAGGTACGAGTCCTTTTCGAGTCTCCTCTTTTACTGGCGTGACCAACTTAAATTTCTTTCCAAAACGACTAGCATGACATGATTAAAGTAGTGTTTCAAAACTTATGAACAACAATGTATATGAATTGATAGGTGAAACTGATGCATCATTTATTCATATTATAAAAGTGATCGCCGGACTGTATCTCGGCTTTTCTGAGCGTTGACTTATGTGGATAGCGGGAGAAACTCGATGGTGACGGACAAGCCGTGCTGCCCGGAACTGGCGGGGCTGGTGTATAGCAACCCGATCTGCCTGTGTACATTTCTCCGAAAATCTGAAACTTTTGGGGTGAAGATTGATCTGAATAGGGCTCTCAAGCTTCCTTCAATTTGTGATGTCGAGACTCGAGACTTCTCCACTTAGTTGGTGTTTGTATGGGCCAAAAATCATATACATGCAAATCTACGAACATGTCCACGAGAGCCCCATCAACACCTTAGCCCACGAGAGTCATGGTTGAGCTCAACAGGTCCACAAGAGCCTAATTGACACGTTGGCCCATGAGAGCCCTGGTCTCGCCCAACAGACTCACGGCCCCAGACAACCCACACAATGAACTGGCGGGGCTGGTGTATAGCAACCCTCTGAAACTTTTGGGGTGAAGATTGATTTGAATAGGGCTCTCAAGCTTCCTTCAATTTGTGATGTCGAGACTCGAGACTTCTCCACTTAGTTGGTGTTTGTATGGGCCAAAAACCATATACATGCAAATCTACGAACATGTCCACGAGAGCCCCATCAACACCCCCATCAACACGTTAGCCCACGAGAGTCATGGTTGAGCTCAACAGGTCCACAAGAGCCTAATTGACACGTTGGTCCATGAGAGCCCTGGTCTCGCCCAACAGACTCACGGCCCTAGACAACCCACACAATGAAGGCTCAAAAGTGGAGATGCAGGGGATCGAACCCTGTACCTCTCGCATGCAAAGCGAGCGCTCTACCATTTGAGCTACATCCCCAAGTTGAAAATTTTATTATTCTCAACCTGAATGACAGTTTTTCTCATACTGGCTCATCCGACCGCTGCTTCGCATTAATGTGAGAACCTACGAACCTCGAGAAGAGAAAATGAATAAATGATCCAACCTAATCTTCTCACATTTACTTACTTACCCATCACTAGGAAACAAAGATTATTTTAAGAATGAATTAGAATACAAACTTTTAAAATAAATGTTTGTGAGATGCCGAGAACTGAGAATGCAGACCTTACATAACAGAATTCTTGAACTCCATGAAAGATGAACAGAGACAGGACTCATTGAAATTATTATTGAACGAAGATCAGACTAATAGATCTCAAATTGTGATTACATCAGCCAGTGGTATCTCAGTATAATCAACAGTAGACTTGTCATCCATTGCAATCTTCCCCAACCTAAGAAGACTACCAATAGCCAAAATTGCTTTTGGATTTATATCATGCAAACACCTTGCATACAAACTCCTACAAGCACCAGAAGCTGCCCCAAACAGGGCCTTATCCTTATTGGGCCCCAAAAGGCAGTGGCCCAATATCCTCAAAATGGGCTGCAATAACTCCCATGGCAGAGGAATCCTCCCTCCCTTTTTCTCCTTCCCTTTCTTCTCCTTCTCCACATCTTCATTCTCACAATCATCAGCACTATCTTCCTTGTACATTTCCCCATCTTGACCTGCCCAAATCTCACAGAACTCACAGAAATCGATTTTGGATTCCACAGGCATCAGAAAGATTTTGCTGTAATACAATTCCAATGCAACCCCTACGATCCCAGCCCTCCTGGTGGACCTTACAGTTCCATAGCGCTCCAAAATTGGGGATATAACCGTTAGATTCAATCCTGTTGAGTTGTTTTTGACTGGGGCTTTTGATTCATGATAAATACTAGGGTTTGATAAATCTGGTATGTTTACGGTTACGGGTTGATCGCCTCGGGTCGTGGTTTCGTGGGCGTAAAGGGCTAATAAGATGGCTTCGAAACCGGCGAGGGGTTTCCGGTGAGAGACGCGGGAGAGGTAAAGGCCGGCGATGATTGGGAGGAATCGGAGGACGACGAGTTGGAGATCGGGGTCAGTGGATTGGAAAGTGTCGTAGAACCAGCGGCAGAGGTTGTTTTCGCCGGCACCGGAGTTTGGGAGGCGAAGGAGGGTGGAAATTTGGGAGGAGACGTCGGGGTCGTGGAGGAGGGAGCGGGAAGGGTTCTGAGTGGTGGAGAGAGAGGGAGGGATGGTGGTGAGGATGGAGGAGAGTGACTGGATGGCCAATTGGGGTTTGGAGAGAGAATCAGACGGTGGCGACTCGAAGGTGGTGGCCGTCGTTTCTGAGGTGGTTGTGTCGTCTGACATTGGACTGTTTTGGAGGGAATTGGGCGATGAAATGAAATTTATTTATATTGGGGTAGAGAGCGATTTTGAAGGAGGAGATCGAGGAGTAAACGTAGGATCTCGTTTTACAAAGTCTTCTGATTTCAGGCCCATTTTTCATTGTAGGCCCACTGAAACGTATTGGCCTGCTGAGACGCCAGAGGTAGCCAAATCCAAAAGCAAGCCCAGCCACTACTCAGACTCGGCCCACTATCAGTAATAACTAATAACTAAACCCTACGGTTCCTTCGGGCTTCCGTGCCATGACATCTACTCCCGTTATCTCAGCCGTCCGATTCAATCACCATCGAATGGTTATTAATCTGTCAATCCAACTCTTGGACCTAATTAAGCTGTTAGGCTTTTTTCTTTGACAAGCAGCAGCAAGGTTGACAATGGAACATTGGAACTCACAAGGTAATACACTGTCAATGCGATGTCATTTAAATACACGATATAAAGCAGGCATGCTGACAATGGAACTCACAAGGTAATACAACTTAATAAAACACCCCACTAACAAAAAAATAAAAAAAAAAGCGATAACCCTTGACTTCAGCATTTCAGAATCTCAACTAAACAAAATCTTCCATTTAATCTTAGCTTGACAAAGCAAATAACTGTTTCAAAAATTCGATATCTGGTGAGCTCATCGCCTACGCATGCCGCGTCCACGACCACGGAAAGCTCCTCCCCGTCCTCTACCACCCATGGCACTTGCAGCAGCTTCTCCTTGAGCACTTTCAGACTGTGTAGCACAGAACAATTACAAGCAATTATTACACGATAAACAAATGCATGAATAAGCCGGTGAGTAGCTAATGTGTTATATATCCATAGAACTCCCTATCCAGAAGAACTCGACTTATTTCAGCTAGGTAAGTCCCCCTTAAAAGTCTTAATTATTGAACTACAGACTCGCGAATTTGCTTATCCAGTAATCCTTAGTTTTAAACGTTAGGTAATTAAATTTCTTAGTTCCTCACATATTTGATTTATCCATGTCAACAGAAGTAATGCAATGCAAAGTTTAAGCATAGATCAGATGTGTGAATGGGGTGGTCAACTCACGCTGACCAAGCATCATATAATTTACGCCAGGTAATCTAGAGCTCAAGAAGATGAACCTGACTCACACTTAAGCCAACCGAAAACCACAGGTTTTGACTGGAAAACCGGAAGCTTTTAATAAACCTAGTTCTACTATCGACGCTGTAAAGCAGGGTGATATGTAGAGGTGAATGAAACATACAAGTTTGAAACACAGGGGGACAAATACACCTAATATATTTGTATCTAAAATTTCAATACACCGGCAGATCAACCTTGGATACTTCAATTGGTTTGCAATGCAATTATCCATACCATTGAGCAACTAAGCAATATTTTAGACATTTTATCACTGAAGGAGTTATTTTCAACACCTGAGAAGACTTTATTAGGTTATAGTTTAAACCCTAATAGAAGACGTTTAGCCCGTGGAAAATTTGTAGCAAATGCAGCTGAGAAACTCATTGGCAGATGGCATCTTATTCTCAACAAAATATGCTCTTATTACCTTGGGGTTCTTTACAGTCTCGTCCACACTTAAAACGAGGCAAGCAGCCTCTGTAGCTGCATTTAAAGCATTTATCTGCAACCAAAGGATTCAGTCATCACACATACTGCATATGGAATCAATAGCAGCAAAAAAAATGCAGGCGATATTGTAAGATTTGTATTTTGAATGCCACCTTTACAACTGCAGGCTCCCAGACAAAGTTAGCAAAAGAATCTGCAATTCCACCAGTGTTAATATCCACTCCATAAGGTGCACCATCACCTGTTTGAAACCCCAGATTGTTAAGTAATAACCAATAACCACTTTAAGGTTAGTAACTTATCAAAAACAGCAATTATTAAAAGAACAAAACAGACATACTTGTTTAATTGTCTTTCTAGTAACAGGATATATGGATGAGCAATTAAGTCATCTACTTATATTGATATAGCAGGCATAGAAGAATAACAATCATAATCATAAAAAACACACCAGATGGATGTGCATGTTTTTGTCTCAATTTGTTCAGCACATCAGTAGCATCAAATCCAGCATTGTCACAAAGTTGTCGTGGGATTATCTGCAGCATGAAGAAAAAGGTACACAGTGATGCCTTCAGACATTGATCATAAAAAGGCCTAGCAAGCATTTAACTTGAAGCCAATACTGCAATATAGATTTAAGCCAAGAACACCAACATTATACATATTATGTCACCTAACATTTGGTCAACTAATGAATAAAAAAATGAAAAACAAACAGCTCTAGTAGAATTAAAAAAAGGGTAATAACATCTACCTCGAGAGCTTTTGCATAAGAGTTAATAAATAGCTGAGACTTCCCAGCTATATCGCGAGCGTACTGCCTCAAGTATCGACTTATTTCCATCTACAACAAGAACATATTAATTACCAGAGCCTAGAAAGTCCAAACATACTTGAAAAAATGTGAACAGTCACAAACAAATCATACATCTATAGCACCACCACCAGCAACCACAGTTGAGTTCTTCATAGCTCTTCTAACAATCATGATTGCATCATGTAAGCTCCGCTCAGCTTCTTCAATGAACTGTCAGTTAAATAAAAGAAGGTCAGCATAAATCTCAACATGCAAATTATTCATGAACTTAATGAAGCAGACAAACCTGATCAGCTCCACCACGAAGAACTATTGTAGCTGTCCTTCCAGATGGACATCCACTAAATATATTGAACCTCTCATTTCCAACTTGTCTTTCCTCGAAAAGCTCACAGGTTCCAAGAACCTTCAATAAAAGTGACACAGCATCAGCTTACTTTGAAAAGGAACAAACATAGGCCTTCAGGATAAATACAACAAATAAATTTTAAAAATGAAGGATTCTTCACTCCAACACAAAGAAATACTGTATTACCTCATCAATTACATTATTGACAGTAGTTTGCACCGTGCCACCGGTCGCAGCACCAACCCGTTGCAGATCTTCTTCTGCCACACGACCAGCACAGAAGATATCTCTATCTGCAAAATACTGTTTAAAAAAAACCTTGTTATAAACCCCTTAGTGGTAGTCAGGGAGGAAAGAAGACAAAATGGAGTTAAATTTTAATTAGTATCCATCATTCTTTACCAGTGTAAAAACATAAATGTAGACACATTTACAGCAAGATGAAGTTTAATTGACATTTTATAGCCCCAAACAAATCAAAAAGTAACAGAAACCATCACTCCTGAGAGGAAAATGGCCCTCATTCTTTCAATGCTGACTCTACCTGTCAATACTATCAACCAATTCAAGGTATCATTTTGCATAAGCACAAGAAACACACCGCCAGAGAGGTAGTTAACTTATAAATTTTGATCAAATGCAATAAATTACTTAAATTGAGGAATGAAAATCGAGATAAATGCTTTTATCTAGGGTAATTAGCCACCTGCGTAGCTAGATCACCAATAGCTAGACGTGAAAGAACAACTTTTGCTCCACTCTGCACACATTTATCCAATTTATCGTAGATGATATTCCATTCTGCATCTACAATTGACTGATACTGAGATGGATCTGACAGCCTGCAGCATACAATAGAAGAAAAGTAGGTCTAAATTTTACCGCACGCGGACTAGATCTATTTTGAAAAGATATCAATATTGTTTTACCTTATTTCAGCATTTTCTTTCTCAGATTTAAGCTCCAATTCTATGTTGAGCAAAAGTATCTTGGGGTTTAAAAATTTCTTTGGTTGCTGCTCGAAACCCGCATAAGAAAAGGTCTTTTTGAAGGCAACACCATTGACCAAGAAAGAGTCTCTCATATTACCACCTGGAACCTGCAAAGGCAATCAATTTTTCCATTATATAGGAGATCATTTCAACCAAATAAGGTGACTAACTGAGGTATGATGTAGAAATGCATGCATCCTGGCAAAGGAAAAGGTATGTGGGTGGGGTCGGGGATAAACAAGATCTACGCAGACATTACCCCCACATAATATGTGGAGAGGTTGTTTCCAATAATTGAACCGGTGACCTCTAGATTGCACCTTTGCAACTCTACCACTGATACAATACACTATGATAAAATAAAATTTCAACAATACTGAGTTCAGAAGAGAAACAATGCACTATGACAATCCTGAAACCAGATATTTAGCAAAAATTCATATATGCATCCAATTTTGTAAACGAGGGGCACGCAACCATGTGAATGTAAGAGCAGGAGGGGGGAAATGAACCTTAAAAAAGAGAGTACAATTTAGACTTGGTAAATATGAAGTTCAACCGCATAGCATATCTATCAGTGAAATTATTTCAGAAGACGTTTCTCTCACTGTCTTCTTGACGGGTCACATTGTCACATTATTCATCAATCAAATAAAAGCAAGACAGTGTAAGAAGGGCCATCATTGTCATTCTCATAGATCATACTTATCACACAAAGGCACTACACACCGCATATTTGACTTCTATGCTTGAAACCAAATAAGCAGCCATGGATCCTTTTTTATATAAAGCCATGTTCAACACACAATTAAAAGTAGAGTACACGTGCAATGTATTTATGTAAGTAAAGAGGTTAAGAAAAAACTTGATGGGCCAAGGCACTGCATCTTTGAAATACATTAGCCATATTTTCAATAATAGTTTTCAGCTTGAAAAAAGAAAAGTATGATCAGATCAATTTACACCAAATTGTGCCTCATATTGAAAATTGTCATAGCACATTACCACAACTATCCAAACTGGTGCGCATATTTGCAATAAAGATTAGAATTTCTCAATTACATGCAAGTACAATGTAGTATAACACATGCACAGACACAACGCAACTTTTAAAAAAAAAAAGTTCCAAACAGTTATATCCACCTTCTTGATTCCAATCATATTCAGTCTATCTTCATTCCCAATAGCAATGACAGCATCCACTACCATTGAAGCAAAGAAATCCTTCTCTCCACCAATGAGTTTTGATGAGAGTGTTGTTGCAGCACATTTAGCCAGTAAGCTCTTCTTTTCTTCTAAACTTTTCCCTTCTATGCTAACAGCTAGTTCTCTTACCTTCGAGATTGCCTATAACATGAAACACAATGTTAAAGATGCATGGCCATGAGTGTAACATCTCACTATGGGAAAATAGATGGACAAACTCCAATACCAAATTTCCAGCTGTCCTGTAACTCCGTATCAAATTTTGAGAGTGGACTCCATCCTCTATAAAAGGTTTGGCCTCCTTCAAAAACTCCGCTGCCAGTAGCACAACAGTAGTTGTTCCATCACCAACCTGCATGACAGCAATGACAAAAGGTTCAACAGCACAAAAAAAGGGAATTCATAGACAAGAGGCTCAGGGTCCCACGAGTGAGAAAATTGATAGATTCTTTCTGACGAAGTAAGCATGAAACTTTTCAGAGCACAATGGCTAAGAACCAATAAAATCAAGAAGTTTTAACAGGTCAAGAAATCAATTTGCTATGGTCTTCTAACTTGGTAAAAAATACGTAAAAACCCATTAGACCTGCTGAAAAGGAAATGAATTCTGAGCTCTGGATCAAAAGGATTTATACCGTCTTCAAATTTGTTTAGTTCCCAAGAGATTATCCCTATAATCTCTTTACTAGCTTTCCAGCAAAAAAGACTCGAAAAGAAATTAAAGAAATTTACGAATATTTTGGGTAATTCCCACCTAGAATGTTTGCATCCATTGAATTGCAGTCAAAAACTAGTCAACTCTTGGGATTTTCTAGTTGGTGCAGTTTTTTAAGCATTGCTTCAGCAATTAAATGACATTTCCAACAGCTAGAAGCAATAATCATGTCCAGGTACAGAGGTTGTGTCATTGCTCTAAAGGAAATCTCATCATTCCAGTCTAACTGTCCCATATAAGCAAGACCTGTCGCTTATTCCAAACTTCAAATACCAAAGCCATCAATTTTCACCATATTACAAATGTAGGAAGCAAATAACATCATACCTAAGGTTTTACTAAACATAGCTGCTTCATAACAATGTCTAAGCCTTACCGACTAAAAGGCACACCCACTTTGAAAAATAAAAACCATTCTCTGGTACACCCAACTTTATATTGTAAATTATATATGCTCAACTTCTCCCATATGCAGCCCCAACACCAAGACACTTGCATGCAACAAGAAAAAATATGCCCTAGAAGATTCCTCTGGCCCTGATATTCATTACAAAATGCACATCTTGAATTAACTAAGAACTCAATAACCAAAAAAATACGAATGAGTAACTCAGTGCTTAAACTTATCACTTATGCCATCCTTCTGTAGATTAGGAAGAAGCAGATATGGCTTAACAAATTTTCAGAAAAACGAAGTAACAAGCACAGCAAGACTTAATAAAGATGTAAGTTCCCTTACTTTCCCCACAATCTCCAGACAGAGAAATAAGTGTCCCTTTCTGCAAAATAGTGACAACCCAATATCCCCAAAAGTTGCCAACTAAAGACTACCCCAGGCTCAAGATCTCGACAAAACATCAATAGTAAAACTAAAATCAGTAAAAATAAACTGGAAAGATACCTCAGAGTCCTGGGATTTGGCGATGTCAACAAGGATCTTGGCAGCAGGGTGGACAATGTCGAGAAGCTTCATGATGGTGGCGCCATCATTGGAGATGGTAACGTTACCTTTATCGTCATGGATCAGCTTGTCCATCCCTCTAGGACCCAACGTCGTCCTCACCACGTCGGCCACCGCTGTGCAAGCATTTATGTTGCTCACCAACTGTGCCTTCCCCTGTGAAGTGTCCGTTCCCTCCTTCAACAGTATGATCTGCGGTTGCTGTATTTTTGCCCAATTTTAATGCCATTTCAACCCGAATCCAAGTCAGTCAGAGTTCACTACTATATTCAACTGCATCTAAATAAAAGAAGCGAGAAAGGGAGATAGTGTTTGCGTACCATCATCGCAGCCATTATGCGGTCGAGAGATGTCGAGAATACAAAAATGAAGTAGAGAAGAGAGTCCAGTTACCGCCGAAAGGAAGCTAGGGTTTTGCTGCTGTGAGAGCAAACGACCTTTCTTGCTCTTTCTAGTTTCAATGAGTTTTCAAAATTTGTTTGTTGGCATGTATTTTGGTACTCGAAGGTTTTTTACGGCTTCGAATTGAGTGTTGGGTTTGTAACTTGGGCTGAAATTAGGGTTTGAGCCCATGAACGGCCCAAGTAAACTCCAGCTCGATCTCCTCTTTGTTGATAACTTCGGCTTTACAGCTTAGGCCCACAAACGGCCCAGGAGGACTAAATTAGGAGTTTGAAAGCATCGTCACGATCTGCCCGCGCCATCAAGCGACTGCCATTAATGTAAGGGAAGCTTAACTCTCTCTCTCTCGGACTCTTCCTAGAGTCTCCAGCACTTCCATGAATAGCCATCGATGGACTTCTCAAACCTACAATCCAGGGCTTCAATGTACATTCCTGCCCACCGTGCTCTGATACACCCTCGTATGCACATTCACATCCCCTCCCAAACTCCTGCAACAAATCGCAACACCGCCATCATACACAGATACGTTGTCATATTCGCGTTCCTCCTGACTATTCCATTCCTCTTCTACCTCTTCTCCACCTCCCGCAAAATCCACCAGAACCCTAATTTCATCGAGCCTAACTCCCGATTATTCTGTCGACTGGGTCCCGCGTCCATGTCTCCCAATTACTCTGCGAGGGGCAGATGCCATTCATCGCTGGCTCCGTCTCAGTCAGGTCCTCTTTGTCGGGGTTTGCCGAGGGTGCTGGTCGTTCGATCGCGGTTCTGACTGAGTTTGCGAAGCAGCAGGTACCTAGGAAGGAGTGGGGGAATACTAAGGTGCAGTTGATGGTGGCTCGTGGTGAGATGGAAGTGCTAGTTTTTTGAGTGAGGAAGAGGATCTTGGAGTTTTGTAGACTGGTATTGATAAAGTCCGGGTTTACCTTTAAGAACGCGTGGGCTCGCGTTGTTGAAGGTGTGCCGTGAATTGATGCAAACGATGAATTGGTTTATGGAATTATTTTCATTGATTTTCTGTTTTTATTGTTTGAACTGGAGAGAAATTGGGCTGCAAATTTACCTTGATTTGTCGTTGATGCTATTTTAGCTTCATACTTCATAGCGTTTTGAATTCTGGATTTGGTTGATTCGTGGTTAAAATCACCTCACTTCATATTTATGGTTAATGCAAGTACTTTCTGGTTAGTTGGAAATGTTAACTGCTGTAACAGCCTTAAATCATAGTTAGTTTTTTTCTGTGATTCATGATAACTCGTTAATGTAGGGAGTATTTCACTTTCAAATATTGATGCCTGGGTTTATACCCAGTCTTCATCACATGGAATGGAAGGCTGGGTACGAGTTGCTTTCTACTCCAAGCTAGTCTGACTCACTAATTCATCATTAAAGAGAGGCTGAAAAATGTGTATCTTACATCTTGAGCCTGACATCTTGTTCATTATTCTCTAGGTTCTGTCTGATTTTTCGATGGTTTGTAGATATAGTGGCCTATAGCAAAAACCTGGGTGGATGGACCTTGTTTATACTTTATAGTGCTTCCCTTATTATAAGGTTTAACCAGATGGCAATGATGTAAGTAACACATAAGATGATACTCGTGTAGGCGAAGATGAAAGTGTTTATGCTTGGGTGGCTGTGAAGTGTGAATTATGGACCAGGAAACTTAGGACGTGAACCTAAAAAACAACTGGAATAGTTGAAATTGGCGGGTTTATTGCAGGTTCATTCCATTCACTGTATATCATTATTTTGAATCCTTTTTTCCTATCACTATTTACCACATGATAACATCTTATTTATGAATATGCTCATGATTGTCCCTGGGTGCCTGTGTTCAATTTCCGCTTACATTTCTGTCTGCAATACGCCGATAGCTAGCTCAGCAGTTGTTGTTGGAGGGCACATTTTTTCTTTTAAAAGATATCTTGAAGCATAATGTGATGTTTCTTTGAGAGGATAAATGTAATACTGTAGCTTGTAGTTTGTAAATATTTCCCCCTTCAACTGATTTGTTTTGTAATAGAACTGATTCTAACGTTGCCAAATGGGAGCTTTACTTTTCCTGCAATCAGAGGCTATTGACCCAAATGGATCCCAAACACATATCCTTCTTCATGGCAATGAGGAAGTTATTCATGGCGTCAAATCCCATTTAATTTCTTTTATTAGAAAAGCATGCTTATTTTATCGTCTCTCTCCTTAGCCTAGCAGTGGAAAGGTCTTTCGCCTCCTTCCCCTTTCTTCGCTTCTAATCTTACATATTATTGAATCCAGAAGTTAGTGTGCTATATTATTGCATCTTCTTGCAGACATGTTTTCCTACTGAAAATTCGGTGTATGATCTCTTACTGCAAAGACACTTTCTTAGCTGTGATGTGTTAGCTTCATTAATTTTGATGGTGCTTGCTTCAGAGATATAAAACAAACACTCACTTCAACAGTTTAGTTTGTTTTTGTAGGTAAATGCTTGAGTACTCCTTGTAAGATTGTCCCATGTATTTTTTGGAGTTTCAAGGAAACAGTTTTCTCCAGAAGAGTTCTTCTTTGCATCTGAGGTTTGTGAGCAAGAATAGGTGGAATTTAGTTATATTGTATGTTCTTGGTTCGAGACATAAATTCTGTCTCTCATATCAATTTTTTTGTGCATCCCCCCACCCCGCCCCATTGTTATTGCACCTTCCACAGGTTTTTGGGTTGTTCCCTGGCCCTGTGGCTTCTCTGTTTAATTTTTGGAATTTGGAGACAGCCGAGCAACATTAGTACATTACTGTGAAGATGACTGGGAGACACTGAGAAACCAACATCCTAGCATTGACGATATGGATTTTTCACATTACTGTTTCTCGTCTGCATATAGCCAGCCATATACAGTGGCACTGCTTCATGATGGTATTGGGATCACTATGAATGATAAAAGGTACTTATTCTACCTATAGAGCTTAGAAACATCAGCAATTTTCTTTTTAATTCTTTGGGGTTTTAACCTAAACTTGCATGAAATTTAAACTGACAGCTACATTTTTCCTCAACCAAATTTAACCTGAAAGGAAAAGAAAAAACCTAACTCTGTGTGGAGGAGATCATGCAAAAATTGCCAGCAGTAAATCCTAGAGTCCCTGCCTTAGCTGATAGAAATGCTGCAGCTCTTTAGTCTTACTCACGTGTTTGCTTAGTATGAAGAGGCTATCATATGCTGCTTGAAAAGGTGACAAAAGGTAAAGGCTAAAGATGTGCACAATTAGAAGTGTGTTCTAATGTGATAAAATTCAGTTCAAATTTCAACACATATATTAGATCCAGGATCGTTGTCAAGGTGCCATGACTATTCATGCTGAAAAGTGTGAGTTAAGAAAGTGGGAGAAGAAACTAATTTAGTTATACCTATGAACAGCCTCTGATGAAAGTGGGCTACAGTGGTGCTTATGATACTACTTAATTTTCTCTGCCATGTAATTGTTAGAGATGGTAGCAAACTTAATAACTTATAACAGTTTTCGTTCACTTCAATCGTTGTCTTCGTATGCTTAATGCAATGGCTTGTTTTTCTATGGATACATCATACATCCCTTGTCATCATTTACAAATTTGTGAGCAGTGGAATGTGTTAGTTTACAGTGTGCACTACTTTGATAATTCACCATTGGTGCTAGTGGCAGTAAAAAATTGGTCCTTCTTATATGTCATGAGAGAGTAAGATCTTTGAATTTGTCCCAAAAATAAGCTTCTTCTTCTTCTTCTTTTCTATAATGTCCAAGATGCAGATCATGATTATTTGCATATGAAATTTGTTATCAAATAGTGATCCAAAGTTCCAATTTTTGCAGAGTTGGATTTGCAAATAATAATGGAAGTATCCCCTTTGACTGCACCATTGGAGCTTGCATCTTATCAATGGTGGAACTGGAGTTAGAACCGTTAGAACCGGCCAACATGGAACAGATGGTTGGAAATGCATCAGTGACATACTTCTCATCGTTTGCCATTTTGTTAATAGGTTTGCTAGCTGCATTCTCTGTACTGCAGCTGCGAAAACCACAACTGAAGACTATTTAAGTATTTATGACCCTAGAGAAGGGACACTACATTGTCATGCGCGAGTGCCCAGGTAGTCTCCTCTGGTCCCAAATTAATTTGTATATGTCTTGAAGCATTGGCCACCTCTTTCCCACAGATGAAGAAAGTGGCTCCGGTGTATAGAGAGGGCCTTACTGTTTAATTTAAGAAGTAACCACATAAACGATGGTGGGTCTCAAGAAATTCTGACTGCCCGTCGGAATAGTTTGTGAATTCTGAACAGGTACAATTCTGAACCTACTAAGATAGCGATTACAACTCAACATGTAATGGATTTGGAAACCTCCTATTTCCCAATAGAGATATTGACCTATTTCCACACTCGATAGATCGTATAATCCTTCAAGTGTGTTGATTGAGCATAATAGAACATTCATATCACCCTCTGAGATAGATAAATAGAATTTGAAAAATACAAACACTAACACTTTTGGCAACTAGCATAATACATGTCTTCTAATGATTAGCCCAAGTGATCAATGTTGGAGAAGAAGCTTAATCCAAAATTGATAATTTCTTACTTGAAGATGGTCTTCCCAAAACACTAGTCAATCCCAATCTTAAACCTTCATCTCCCATAATCTTACACCTCAATAGACTCCCGATAGTATCAAACACCATCTTCACATCCTTCAACCCATCTCCTCTAGCTAACTTCTTATACAAATAGCTATCAAATGTCATTCTCTGCACATAATCATCCCCACACATCTCCACTAAAGCCTCCCTAGCTGCATTACTCCCATAGAACACCTTCTCCAACAAATTCAAAACCCTAAATGTGTCAAAATACTTGTTATCCCACTCTCTCAGATACTCCCTCTTCAAATCTTCTTCCTTGATCATCACCTCTCCTCCCTCCGATGCTCTTATTATTGCTTCCCCACACATTCTCCCTGATTTCGCCGCGAAATATATTCCTTCGCCGGAACACTTTGTAACGTAGCCGGCGGCGTCCCCTACAAGGGCCACCCGTCCTCGAACTCTAACCGGCCGGGGATGCTCCGGTATTGGGTGGGCCTCCACTTTGATCACCTTCCCACCGTTGATCTTGTGCTTAGCTCTCTCCCTAATCCCTCTTTGGTACGATTTGATATGCCGCTTGGCACACACCGTGCCTGTCCCCACTGCCACGTGGTCACATTTTGGAAAAACCCAGGCGTAGAAATCGGGTGACACGTCATCACCGATATACATCTCCGCCAGATTTTGATAGTACTCCATTTTATCGTCCGGCAGTTGGATTCTCTCTTGAAATGCGATGGCACAACTGTAATTACCTGCTTTGATGGTATTGGCGACTCGGCTATTGGCGCCATCTGCGCCGACGATTACATCAACGGCTAGGGAGCGGAGAGACGAGTTTGTCGTGTAGTGTATTACGTAGGGAGAGTTACCGGAGGTCGGAACGTCGAGCTTTGTGACGAGTCCGCTGATGAGCTGTGCACCCTTCGATTCGGCGCGGGAGCGGAGGAAGGAATCGAGTACCTCGCGGCGGAGCATGGGGATAAACTCGTGAGGCTTGAGCGTTTTGGAGCCGAAGTCGACGGCGAGATTCGACGGGGATATAATTTTCATGCGAGTGACATGACGATCGATAAGGTGAAGAGGAATGGAGAACTCGTCGAGCATGCAGAGAGGGATGGCACCACCGCAGGGCTTCGCGGTGGAAGGATGGTTGCGCTCGAATAGGAATGTCTCAACGCCACCGGAAGCCAGAGCCTCGGCGGCTGAGGATCCGGCCGGACCAGCACCAATAACGGCAGCTTGTAGCTTGCGGCCCGAAATAGAGTTGTTGGAGGACGATCTGACAAGGAATGGTCGGATTTTATGGTTGTGCTTGCTTTTGGCTGGAAGAGGAGAGAAGCAGATGCGGAGAGGCTGGTACTGAGTGGCCATTTTTGGGATGAATGTGTTAATGGGTTTAATTACAGGGTCTGTAGACAAATGTTGGGAAAGTGAGCTGTGCCTGTGAGTATTTTAATAGGATGGGTTTAGGTTAGAGGTAGTTTATGGCTTTTTCAAGGCACTTTTCATGAGCAACTATGACTATGGTGGTGGAGATGCTTTTTGTCTGGTAATTGTTTGGAAACAAGAGAAATAATTAATTAATTATCTCCATTGACGCTCGCTTCAAGCTCTGAGAGTTTCATAGCTTTCTGTGGGACCCAGGCCAAAAAGGATGGGTCCCACATTAAAAGCTGCAGATTTATGTTTGCCCTTTTCTTGTGTGGGTCCTTTACAATAAATACTTTATATTCATATTATATTTACACAATTATTCTTATAAATTAATAAATATACTTATAAATTAATATTTATACTTATTAAATTATTATTTAAATATTAAATTAAATACATTACAACTTTTACCTAATAAATTATACTTATAAATTAAAAATAATACAAACAAAATATATTTTACAAAATACAATGCACTGCAGGATTGACGATGTCACTAACAAAAACAAACGGCATTGATGCATGGGACGGCAAAAAATGCACCATAAAGGCTCTAAAATCTATTTCAGACAAAACATGGAAATGGTGAGCATGCATGACAGCATGAGTATGCAAGGGAAATAGTAGCAGTATTGAGATTACTGAAATTATTCCACAATCTTAAGCATCTTGCATCACAAATTAAAGGCTTAAGATAACGAAAATAAACTGTAATGATCTCGCTGTGATGAAGCAAACGCATCAATTATATATGTCACCATACCAAATCAAAAAACTCTGAAAGGGATCAAAGGATTGCTCTGCACTAGCCAATCCTACTTCATACACTCCAAAAGGGATGATCTACTCATTCATGTGCCTTAAAAGACTAGTCATTAGCACTACAATGATACCTTAAGAGAAAAAACTGAGGCAAAAGAGCAAAAGATTTGTCTTTAACCCAGTCCTCCGGAGAAGAAAGAGTAGTCAGCAATGCTGCAGTACAACAAGAGTCCATCGATATAGGCTATAGCACAATTAGTGACCAAAGAAACCAAGCATAGCGTCAGCTAAGTGAAAAAGCAACAAGTTAACAGCATCACCATTTCACTCTGTATGCCGGTATCTTCCATTAAAAAACATCGTTAGTCCTCAACATTTTACAACAGATTTTTGCATACAACATTGTTGAAATCGGCCTTCATTTACAAAGACAGCAATTCTCACACACATCAGGTTCTTTGCCTAACATTCCTGCCACTATCACCACCATCAGAAAGTTGTGCCCAGACACTCCTTGATTTCCCACCGCTGCTGCTGCAATCCTCCTCACAGCCGGCCACGGTCTTCAGGAGCTCAGACTGCAGTGATGGGCAATTCTCTCTAAGGTATTCAAATCCGTCTGACCGCATAACCGCTGAAAAAAAGTGCCCCAATCAAGAAACAGATGAACATATATGAACCCACAAGAAGTTTCACAACATCACAAGCAAAATATGAGAATCTTAGACTCTGCCGACAAAATCTTCAATTTCTTTGTGCCCTTCAAGCAAACTAAATAGTCATGTACATTACCAGCTTCAGAAGCAAAAGCATATTTTTCTTTCATAGGGCAGCGCGAACGCAGGCCTCCACTTCCACAAATTATGACATAGGCTCTCCCATGTTGGGGAGACCTTAGGACAACAACCCTCTAAAGTGCAATGGAAGTCACTGACCTAGGCCAGGGCCTTCATGACCACCCCTCATGGGAGAACCTCATGAATCAAAACAGCTTCGACTTCACCCAAGAAAGATTTTCTCTCTATGGAAACTATGGATCAGAAATTCAAGGTGTTTAACAACTTTTTTCAAATAGCACATGCAAGAACAACTCATCGGCATATTTGGAGGATACTATAGCTCACAAAAAAGGAACTAGAGAGGAGGTAAATTATGAGTGAAGGACTATTACAGCTTGTGCTGCAAAAGGAATGAGGACAACTTGTTTGCTGGAACATTTGGGGAGAAAAACACGAGAAATTATGAGAAAAACCACCTCTTTGACCCTTTGATTTTGAGACGGGGCGACTCCATTGGTAATGAATATCCGATACTCAAGGTCATATCATCATCAAATCCTTCACCCAAACAATTTGGGGCCGACTATTCATGAATCATAAGAGACATCAGTTTAAATCTCCATAGCTATCGTTAGTTCTCACCTACTGCACAGGATAGCGCCCCTTGCACCTTTTATCTTTGACAACTTTTTATTTTAAAAATACTACAAGTTTCAGCAAAAACTAAACCAGACAGCCATCTTGGAACCCTACAAAACAACTTCTTCCAGAATCTAAACCTCCCAATAATTTAGGGGGAACACCACAAGTGCACCTCTGCGATTATTATAAAAAAACCTCAATACGCCAGCATGTCTCCAGCAAACAAAAGCAATCAACTACTGAAATTACGAGGATAACTTGCATGTGAGAAAAAAGTAGTAAAGTGCCAACACTTTTGCCATCTCAAATACTATTAGAGCCTGAACAATTCAAGTATTTCTTTCCAGAAAATCTTGTTTCACTTGATTCTTTTTCTTTCTTTTTACCCTTAAGGTGGTAGGTGTTAGATGACCACTTCAAACTAAAGACCAAAGAAAAATTGCTACACGCTACATGGCGGGGGAAAATCATTTGAGCATCCTACGGTTGACAATCATCATCCCCTATGATGTCTTGTTGGACCATTTGAAGGCAGATGAGAAGTATATATGGGTATCCACTTTTCTTGACACGTTTTTCATGCTTAGTAACTTAATTCTTAGATGTTATCTACATTGGTCACCCCCATTGAGTCCACATAGCATAGGTTGCTCAAAACATGTGAGTGGCATGGGCTGATCATGGGAGTGTTCGATGAACATCGTTGCCATGCGCAAAACAAACACAAAGCACAATATCTTTACACATGAAGTACATATCAAAAACTAGCTGTTTACGCCTTCTCAACAGCAAGCAAGAAAACTAGGTTTATCTAGCACCTCTGAAGACATTAGGAAAATACATGCACATAATATCTAACATTCCCTACCCCTTCTTCCTCAACTATATGATTTTGCTTTATTACCAGTACCACAGAGCAAAATAAAATGAAATATTCAAGGGCCTCATAGAGTTGGTAGACTTTATTTCTTTATTTAGCTTTATGATATATAATGTCCTAACAGTTTCATGCCATAATGCATTGCATTACAAACGCAAAGCACAATATCTTTACACATGAAGTACATATCAAAAACTAGATGTTTTACTCCTCCTCAACAGCAAGCAAGAAAACTAGGTTTATCTGGCACCTCTGAAGACATTAGGAAAATACATGCACATAATATCTAACATCCCCTACCCCTTCTTCCTCAACTATATGATACTTGCTTTATTACCAGTACCACACAGAGCAAAATAAAATGAAATAATCAAGGGCCTCATTTAGTGGATAGAACGTATATCATTATTTAGTTTTGTAATACCTAATATGTCCTAACCGTTTCATCACATAAATGCATTGCATTACTTGTCTTCGGTGCAATTGCATAATACTTCACTCCAACTACGTGAATGAATTATGCTTGTTCGGATATGATTTAAAGTCTCCCGCAAAACTCCACTTAATAACCAACTGAAACACGTAATGAAGGCAAAAACAGTAAGTTAGCAAAACAAACATTTTCACATAAACGAGAATAAATGAACTAAGTCAATGAATATTTGATGTGTACTTGATTGTTGTTAGTCTTTAATACTCAACAAGCACGTAAAGAACGCTGAGCATAAAATTCTCTCTATGACCTTGGGCGTGCAACATTGCCTGACGAGCGAAGGAAAAGTCTTGTGACGGATTCACACTAATATATCATATGAATTCATGTAGCCGCCCCCAAATAGTTTGCGATAAACATTTTGATGATGATGATGACTATCTTGGCCATGGATAATAAATATAATAAAAACATTTGCACAAAGGCAATACCAAACTGTATATGTTCAAGTCCAAAGTGCAACACGCACAAGTAAACAGGGAACACCTTTGTTTATCCAAAAAACTCCAGTGAGGAAAAGGACAAAGTGAAAACTTCAAGACTTACCCGCAAGATTTTCAGCCGCAAATCTTAAGCAAACAGCTTTTAGTTCCTTAGCATGATACTGGTTTGCCAAGGCCAAAATTTTGGCAACAGAGTTGACAGATATATCCTTGCAGAGATGAGACTCACACACCAATCTGAGCCTCTCCAAGTCATACCTATCTGCTGCTGCTAGCAACTTTGCTGTTAAAGAGTCTGATAGCGAAGATACAGAAGTTGAGGTAGATGTCACTGCATCCACATCTTCTGTTAGATTATCTCGGTATATGAAGTATAGCATGGCCTGTCAGTCATAACAAAAGAAAGCGGGTAATTAAGATATGAAAGGAAACAAAAGCAAACAGAAGAATCAACTTTATGTTACCTTAAAAACCTTTGGTTCTAGGTCAGTAATGACAATCTCCTCCTTATTTTCCTCCAATTTCTCCAAAAATTCAGACCGTAATACAGGAGACCGAGCAGCCAACACCAGCTTATGAGCATGAAATTTTTCCCCAGCCACATCAAAAGTAACATCTGACCCTTCGTTATTTTCAAGTAGCATACCAAAATGCGCACCTATATCAGACTCCGGAACCTGAATTCTGCGTAATCTTGAACAGTCTATTGCTGAAACCACAACTCCAACGGTACAATTGATCTTCAAGCAATCATCTTTCAAATAGTCTGAGGTTTCAAGAAAAGCACGACGGAAAAAACGCTTGTACCCCCTATGAAAGCATAAACAAACTAAATAAATTTCTTGAAATTCAAGTTCACAAGATAGATGCCAGTAGATATTCAGATTGTTAAATTTTTTGAGCAACTCGGGTTAAAACTTAACCCTTTTTTTTTGGTAGGTAAGCGGGATGGGGGGTTCGAAATTGGGTATCACCAAGTCAAGTATATGCCTTAACCACCTCAATTGAGGGGTTGTTGGCGGTTAAAACTTAACCTCCAACACATAAATCCATGAGAGGAAACCCAAAAAGTACGGAAACTTCCACTCCAATAGAATACATCTAAACTTGTCAGCAAATAGCAGGACATGGGAAAGTCAAGATAACGCCCCCAAGTTAATGTCATATGATCTCTACTTATAATCATACCCCATATCAGAGAATCAAAGGTATATGCATCCACAGTAGAAAGCATGCAACAAGAATTTTATAACAATGGGAAGAAAAAAAATAGGCGGCAACATACAGCTGCTGGGTGGTTGTTGCCACAACATTAACACCACAATGCATGGGATCAGTTTTTCAAGTATATCCAATCATATTGTGCTCGTTCATTGATGCTGGGTGTTATCACCAGCCATCACCAATCTAAAGCAAATAAAATTTGTGGTGAGATAACTCCTAAATTTTAGAATTCAATCTACTTCCACTTCTAGCCTCTAGGATCCTTCAACTTTTGAGATAGCCACTAAAGGTACCCCGCTTCGAGCATGACCAAGGGAACATATTCTAGAGCTCAGTCAAAAATGGAAATTGAACAGCAATAAATAGTAACCAAAGCCAGCGCGAATTTAGAGCTCAAGTATGGTATATGAGAATGCATTAACTAAAAAATTGTTATGGAAAATTCGTTTGCAACAACTGAAGTTACTGAACCCATATGGATATAAAGAAACACTACCCAAAAAAGTAGCACAGAATTTGGAAGAGCAAAATAGGACAGAAGATCAACTAAATACTGTTTTTCTTTTTTCGAATGAAATTGGTGAAAAAATAGAAATTGAAATTTAGGGAAAATCCCTCTCTTCAACAGCAAATACCAGAGCAGCGAAGCGGCCATGGAGCCCCTGGTTGCTAATTTGCGCCTATCACACTATTGTGCGCAACGGTCAAAACTTTTGTCCTTGGAATACCATGCCACCCCTAACTAAAGAGGTGAGTGCTAAGCCTGAGGAGCTCTAATAAACTAATATATGGTTAACCTAAGATTGAAAAGTTTACAAGCACAATACACATCGCGAAGAGGAAAGAAAAAACAGATACCCGGTAGACTACGATAACAATAAGTTCCGAACAATATTTCATACAAAATCTGCAAGTTTAAAATGCTCGAACATCAACAGAGAGAACCCCATGCTATGAAGGATGATTTCTCTTCCTAGTCTTGCAACATCAGCCAACTATGGAGCATGTGAATCTGGTATTTTTACTGATTCTATCAACACATTCGACAGAAACACACTGTATGTTCATTGAATTTTCATGGACCACTGTCAGTTGTTATTACAAATGAGGCCTAAAATCACCCCTCGTCATAGTTCTTAAATTTTTCCATATCATATCATGTATGCAAAGTTTTTTTTTGTACGAAAGGTCCTGCTTTAAAGAATTATAAGTACCTGTAATAATATATCCTCATTGATGTTTAATGAGGGGACTGGATTGTTGTATATTGTTTTTGAAAAGCATCGGCGTCAAGAATTGAGAGAAGCAATCTAATGGTTGGGCATTCTAACTGGATTTTGTTTGTGATTAGAATCCCATGGACTATTAAACAGTATCGTCTGCATAACACCAATTTTCATTGCATTGTGGGATAAAAATGTCGGTACTGTAAGCTTTTGATAGATTGTTATATAATAGGTGTATTACCACAAAATCTGTCTTTGCCAATAAGAATCGTATGAATGTATGAATGGCATCTGTTATAGTAAATCTTAAACAACTATGCCCTAATTTCAAATTTATCGTTATATGCACAATATTGCAACTCAATAAGTTCCCAGTAAATTAACAGCACTGTTGCCACGCAGGCACGGAAACTATTCGCATTTAAGGAATTAAATTAGGATCACAATTCCACATCCAAGTATGCCAGCTCAAGAAATCAACAGCAATCCACATATCTATGTTGACAGAAATAGAATTACATAAACGATTAGCATATAATTTTTTTGTTCTTTTTAGATGAAAAAAAATCAACTCAAGAAATCACCAGGGGACACTGTCAAAGGGATAAATTCGCAAAAGAAAAACAAAGAAATCACGTACCACATGCTGCCACGATACTTTAGGGTGTAAGGGCCGCTTTCGAGCGACCGATCAAAGTGGCTGTGAACCTTGTGCTTTCCTTTGCCGCTTTGGTCGAGGAGCGTCAATTCAAACAGCGCCCGGACGTCGGTGCCCTCACTGGCGAGAGCAATGAAAACTGATACATAGGCGGAGTTGTCCTCTGGATTCTTGCCGTCGGGATAGAAGTAGATCGCCCACTGGTACCCGCCCACCGTGAAATTATCGCTTGCAATGTGCTTCCCAACGCCCATCCCCTTAGCAAGACTGTACCCCTGGATCACAAACTTGTGCGAACCGTTCACTGTCTCCGTTACCGACCGTGAGCTGTACGGCGACACCAGCGCGCTCGCCTCCGGCCTCATGTTATTGGCGGTGTTGCTGCTGCTCATTGTTCAGGATTTCGCAATCCCCAGCAACAAATTCATGTACTAAGCAGATATAACGCGAATTGGTTGATTTTGGAAAGAAATCTTGATTGCAATCGCTGAATCAAATTCAGATTAGGGTTTACGTCGGCGCGTGAGATTGTAATGTGCATAGAAAAAATGAGATAAATCAGGTGTTCTTAACTTTTCGACTAATAAATGGTCTAAATTAAAATAAAGACGAACGTTAGAAAAAATACCACCACGTGACGTGCCGTTCCCTTTTAAGATGTATTTTTATTACAGTTAAAGGAAATTTCTCGAAATATCTTTTCGCGGTAACCTTCTCTAAACTAAACTAAATTTTTAGTTTTAAAATTCCTAAATTTTCTAAAAAAACTATTGGTTTAATATTCAAACCCATATTTATTCTAAAGCGCTATGCATGCATAAAATAAACAATCATACACTTAGATAAATATATGTGACATGTCTATGTAACTTTTTGATAAAATTTGTTTTTTTTTAATATATGTGGCATGCCTATCTGGCTTGTCACCTGGATTATGTAAATTTATGGATGAGAAAATTATGGACATATATCATTTTAAATATTTTTTTAAAACTTTATGAATATATTTATTTATGTTAAAATCAATGAAAAAAGTTAAATCAATCCAAATACCTTATCCCAACACACCATATTAACAGCTTACCTTTCACTGAAATACTTAGATATGATTAAACAATACAAAAAACTTTGGTTAGAAACTAAGAATGATATATGTCTTTTTGGCTCTCTACGTATGCAATGGGTATATTGATCAAAGTCATGTATTGTAAAATATTAATGTATCGTCATTTTTTATGAGAATAATAGAAACTTGTATTAAACCAGCAAAACACAAATTACATAATCATAGACGAAGAGAGTTCTATAGAAGCATAACAAGAAAAACGGACTCCTAGATCAAAAATAAAGAAAATACCCAAAGCAATAACATATGTTGCAAATGGATTAATAAAGAGATAAAACTCTTTTTGAGAGGTATGGAAGGGCCCCAGAGCAGTCATTGCACAATGAGGGATTACCTTAGAACCTCGCCAAAGGACGAAGCATGTGCCACATGTTTCTGTAAGTTTATGCCTATGTAGCCTTGAGACACATCTTTTACAACCTTGATCAGAGTTACCATAAGACAAACGTCATCGCTACCAAAAACCTCCAGATTTGAAGGCAAAACCCTCAAATATGTGGGCAAATCCATTAGATTGGTGGGGTGATACACCAAAACATTGTTGACACATAAACAATATTGTACACTTTGGGTTGTCCGGTTCCCGTGAATACTTCGAGCCCGCATGACTTTGTTTCTCCTTGGGCCCAAACAAGTGAGTTAAACCCAATTCACTCAAGCCTAGGAAAATGACTTGTTGATGTTAAGGGGTGGGCTTAGCCCTCATAAAGGGCATTGTCCACGCATCAATAAACGAGACTTTACACCCCCACACACTTGTGCGCTGGGTTATGCTAGACCCAACAAGTGGAGTAAAGGTCATGTCCAACCGGACCGAATTACTCCGATACTATATTGTAAATCCACATCAACAATATTATCCACTTTGGGTTGTATGGTTCCCGTGGATATATAGGGTCTGCACGGCTTTGTTTCTCCTTATGCGTAAGCAAGTGGGATAGACTCAACTCACTCAAGCCTATGAGAAGGTATTGTTGATGTTAAGGGGTGGGTTTAACCCTTATAAAGGGTATTGTCCACACATCAATAAACGATGTGGGACTTTACACGTGTTGGTGGTAATACCGGTGTGATGCCTGTCATTGAACATCCAATGAAGAAGTTAGAACCTTAGAGTGTGTTTAAATCGAGAGATTTGGAGGGGAGGGAAGAGAAGGGAAAAATGGCTTCATTCTAATTCTCTTGTTTGGATAGTTTATAAAAAATTAAGAGGAGAGATTTGAGGGGATCTTGGAGGAAGATTTCATTAAATTTTTGTCAAAATTATTTCCTCTAAAAATAGAGTCGTTTGGAGGGAATAAATTACTAATTAAGTTATTTATAAATTAAAAACCTATTTTACCATTGGACATAACACTTAAACATAAAAAAATTAAAGATAAATTAGTAAATTAAACTACTTCTTTTTCATTTATTTTTATTATGTTTGGGTAAACATAAGAGAGGAAAATATATTTTCCCTTCCATTATTTTTCATTCTCTTCCTTTCTTTTCGTTTCTCTTCTCTTCCCTTATCCAAATCCCTCAATCCAAACACACTCTTAAACGAGGAATCGAGAGAACATGAATTATAGAGAGAATGAAAGTATTGATTTGATAACTCGTATTTCCGAACCCTTTTTTATGGAAGGGTTCCTCGTATTTATAGATACTAAATCATGGGCCCGAAATACGGATCGTGGGCTTGTCTGTTTGGGATAGCCTGGATTGAACTTTGGGCAATCGCTGGACCTAATGACCTATATAAGTATATATATTCGATCGATTTAGGCCATATGCTTACTGGGCTTGCTCAGATTGTTGGCCTGATAGGCCTCGCCTTGACCCTCACCCACGGGTTCTGGGTCCATACCTTTTTTTTTATTCCTAAACTCTTGATCCTGCTAAGTGCTAACAGGATACATGTCTGATACGAGTTTTGGGCCTTTTGGCCCATTCAAATTACTCCACCAACCGAGTGGTATTCGTCCGTATAAGGTGGTTGCAAATTAAGGAAAAAGATCTTAAAAAGAAAATTATGGACAGAACAAATTGTTCAAATTTCCACGTGGCACGATCATGTAAGTGCATATTTGTAACAGTAATAATAGAGATGTCAACAACTGGATGAGAGTGGCTACAATTCTCCCCAAAAATTATGTTAAATAATAATTTTTGTTTTTGAAGATGACATATTAGAGTGTAGGAGTTAGAAATTAGTGTTTAGGGTTTAAAACTTAATTTTTAGTATTAGGGGTTTAGAGATTAGAATTTAAGGTTTAGGGCTTAAAATTTAGCATTTATATTTTTTTCCCAAAATCAATTATATTTTAATATTATGAACACCAAAATACTTAATCATATATTTTAATTCATGATTTAACATAGTTTTGGAAAAAAATTTGAGCCGGAATTGGAGCATCCCTATCCCGCCAACAACCAATAATTGTCATGACTCATGTACATCAATAGGGACATGTGGAGCCACGAAACAACTATCATGTACATTAGTTTGGATATTTGGAGTCACGAATTCATGTCCATACTTTGTGTCAAACTCTAGTAGCTAGTATAATTGAGCAATTGGGATTACGGAGATATAAATGATTAGTAAATTGAAAAAATAAAAAATCGATTGGAGAAATGCAAATGCAATAAATAAAAAATGAAAAGAAAGAACGGAGATATAAATGATTAGTAAATTTAAAAAATAAAAAATCGATTTGAGAAATGCAAATGCAATAAATAAAAAATGAAAAGGAAGAACGGAGATATAAATGATTAGTAAATTTAAAAAATAAAAAATCGATTTGAGAAATGCAAATGCAATAAATAAAAAATGAAAAGGACGAACGGAGATATAAATGATTAGTAAATTTAAAAAATAAAAAATCGATTGGAGAAATGCAAATGCAATAAATAAAAAATGAAAAGAAAGAGAAGAAAAATTAGAGGGCTAGAAGTCTAGAACATGATTCAGTTCTAGAGAGAGGCAAGCAAGAGAGTAGGTGGTGGCTGGTGGGAGAGAGTAGCATAAATAAGCCAAGTCCCCCCACACACAAACTCGCGCCGTTCACTTCTCTTAAGGCTTTTCCTTCTCCTCTCAACATCTCTCTCGTTCGCTTCTCCTACTTCCATTCTCGAGGGGTAATAATATACATTTTAACATTGCTTTTGTAGTTCCTCGTCTCATACTCTGCATTCAATCTGATTGATCTGTGTTTGCTGCTCCATCCCATTGCATTTAGATCTGATTCACATCGTTGGTTCGTGTTCTGTCCTATGTGGTTCGTGGTTGTGAAATGAAGGGATTGAGAAATTCTAGCTGATGATGAGCGTCTGAGATTCTGCTTGTGTTTGCTTTGATTTTCTTTGCTGGAATATGTGTTGAGTTGTGGATTTCGGATTTGTTTTGATGCAGATCTGAATTGGTAAAGCTTTTATCTACAATTGGAGACTTTTCATTTACTCTTTTCCGAATGAATTTGTTTGGATTATTGCCAAAATTCACTGAATATAGTTATTTCATAATAAACCTTCTGCGGAGACAGCCAGTTTGCTTGGATCTCTGCTTCTTCGCATTGTCTATGGAAGAATTCACTTGAAGCTGAGTGTCGGCTTAAGATATTCTCCTGTTTTACTAGTATTGTTTGGTTTAACTTGTTCACTGAATCAATGTGTTAGTCGTTCCACTTCTCTTACGTGACATACATAGAATTGCTTATCCTGTGCTTCCTCCCTCTTTTTATATATATATATTTCATCTGATTAACTCGAGATCTCACTTTATCAGTTTAAGATCCGATTTAGACGTGATGTTGTTGTTGGTTTTGTTATGCTTTATTTGATTGTTATTTGAGACCGAAATATTATGGATAATGAGTAATTGAGATTCTAGAACAAGCGCTAGCCTTAATTTTCTTGATATTTGTTGAAGTGTGGATCTCGCGTTTATGATGGTCCAGATCTGAACTGAAGTCTGTTTTTGTACTTTATGTGGAATGAATTGGTTTTTATCCTTCTGAACACATTTACTGAAGCTAGTTATTCAGTACCACCCGTTTGTGCTCAGATCTCTAGTTTATACTAGTTTTGACTTCTTTGTGATTGATATCACCATTCACTCGAAGTTGAAGCACTTGTCAAATTTAAGATATTTCAAAAATAACTTATTCACTTTTTTTAGACAGAACAACGAAATTAATAAATGAAAATGTAGGAAAAGACAAATGGTAATTGAAATTTCTCTTACTGATTTGTTTAGACTTTATTAGTTTGTAAGCACTCAGCATTCCTTTGCAAATATAGCTTTAGTACAGTTGTAGCACAAGCGAATGTGTCGTCTAGTGGTAGGGTTGCGGGGTGCAACCTACAGGTGACACGTTCATTCTTGGGTCTCTCCACATATTATGTGGGGGTAAGGCCTGCGTACGTCTTGCATGTCCCTAACTTTGCCTACTGCAAGCCTTGTGCATGGGTGTTGTTTCTATTTTTTCTTGAATTTTATAAACGTGAATGAGGAATAATGCTTTGGTTTATGCAACAGTGTAATGACGTCCCACTCCCACATTGTTGGTTACCCCCGCATGGGGCCCAAGCGAGAGCTCAAGTTCGCTTTAGAATCTTTCTGGGATGGCAAGAGCAGTGCTGAAGACTTGCAGAAGGTGGCGACAGATCTCAGGTCATCCATCTGGAAGCAGATGACTGAAGCTGGAATCAAGTACATTCCTAGCAATACTTTCTCCTACTATGATCAGGTCTTGGACACCACAGCAATGCTTGGAGCAGTTCCGGCTAGATATGGCTGGAACGGCAATGAGATTGGGTTTGATACCTACTTCTCAATGGCCAGGGGTAATGCCTCTGTTCCTGCTATGGAAATGACCAAGTGGTTTGACACCAACTAGTAAGTCATAAAATCTCCTCTGTGGTTAAGCATGTCTTTCTGATTGCTCTATTGCAATAAAAACAATTACTTTTTTGTTTCTGAACAGCCACTTCATTGTCCCTGAGTTGGGGCCAGATGTCCAGTTCTCATATGCCTCTCACAAGGCTGTTGATGAATACAAGGAGGCCAAAGCTGTAAGTTTGCTAGATCCTCTTGCTACCTTCCTTTGTTGTTGGCAGATCTAGGAAAACTTTTTTGATTTTCAAATCCGTGTAGCATTTGGGTTCAAGAAACTGTGCATGATTAACTAATTCATTTTTATTGAAGATCTTAGATTGATGATAATTTTCAGTGCTTTACTTGATTCGGTGATGGTGTTTGTTTTGCAAAAGCTTGATGCCTTTGTTTATTTGATGGTTTTTTTTCTCATTTGCTGATATTTTCTAAATTTCCTGTGGATCAGCTTGGTATTGATACTGTCCCTGTCCTTGTTGGCCCTGTGTCCTACTTGTTGCTGTCAAAACCAGCAAAGGGTGTTGACAAATCTTTTCCTCTTCTTTCCCTACTTGCCAAAATTCTTCCAATTTACAAGTAAGTTCTCAGCTTTTCGTTTATACGAGTCCTTCCAGGATATAACCAGCCTTTGAGGAATTTTAAATAAGGGATCTCTCATCTCTACTAAGCATTAATTCCTTGCAGGGAGGTTGTGTCAGAACTGAAAGCAGCTGGAGCAACCTGGATACAGTTTGATGAACCAACCCTTGTGAAGGATCTTGAGCCTCAGCAATTACATGCATTTACTGGGGCCTATGCTGAGCTCGAATCGTCTTTATCAGGATTGAATGTTCTAGTAGAGACATATTTTGCTGATGTAACTGCTGAGGCGTTCAAAACCCTTACCTCTTTGAAGGGCGTTAGCGGATTTGGGTTTGACTTGGTTCGTGGATCAAAGACTCTTGAATTGATCAAGGGAGGATTTCCTTCTGGAAAATACCTATTTGCCGGAGTTGTCGACGGAAGAAACATCTGGGCCAATGATCTCGCTTCCTCCCTCAGCACCCTGCAGACTCTTGAGGGAATTGTTGGAAAAGGTGTGCATAATTTTTGCATTGCTTTGGTGATTACCAATTTACCTTGTTTTTACTAAATTCATGGTATATGTTTCTTCTCTTCAGACAAGCTTGTCGTCTCTACATCATCTTCCCTACTCCACACGGCTGTCGATCTTGTGAATGAAACTAAGTTGGACAATGAGATCAAGTCATGGCTTGCTTTTGCAGCACAAAAAATAGTTGAAGTAAATGCATTGGCAAAAGCATTGGCTGGACAAAAGGATGAGGTATCTATTACTCATTTTGTTATCTGATGCTGTTTTTATTGTTTGAAAGTTCAAACTATTGATGGTATGAAGTGGAAAGAGTGTTACTTTTTGCTTTTTTATTATCCATTTAATAGTTTGAACTTTTTCTTAATTGATAATTTTGTCTGGGGATGCTTGAGCCAGTGAAGCTCTCCATCAAAAGTTGATAATATGGTTATGCAACTGTTCTCTTCTTAACATATTAAGTTAGTGTATGAATGTGAGATGATTTGGAGAGGACCTCATGAGAAGCATATTTCCTTGTCACTTTTTTGAGTGAAATATTTTTAGTTGTGAATGTTTTCTTTAACACAATGTTTTAGAAGGGTGGCCGAGAGAATGAGAGAGAGGTGGGGTGGGGCGGCGGGGGAGGTCAAGCCTCCATACAACACGTGATGTGTTTGCAAGTAATTCTATGTGTTCAGATGCTCTATGAATAATGCAATTCTTTCTTTTCAACTCTTTATCTTCAGGCATTCTTCTCTGCTAATGCTGAGGCTCAGGCTTCAAGAAAATCTTCCCCAAGGGTGACAAATGAGGCTGTTCAAAAAGCTGTAAGTGTGTGCTTGAAAATTTCTTTGTCCTTGTATCTCCAAAAATGCCTGCATTGACACTTGACAGCCTTTGTCTTACATATGATTATTGTTCTTGATTATAGGCTGCAGCTTTGAAGGGATCGGACCACCGCCGGGCCACAAATGTTAGTGCCAGACTGGATGCACAGCAGAAGTATTTGAACCTTCCAATTCTTCCCACCACTACCATTGGATCTTTCCCCCAGACCATGGACCTAAGAAGAGTGCGTCGTGAATACAAGGCTAAGAAGTGAGTGTCTCAGTATTTTCATGTTGTTGCTCACTTTCTGATTTATATTATTTTGTTAGTTATTTTAATTTGTTTTGCGGATATGTTTTAGGATATCTGAGGAGGATTACGTCAAGGCCATCAAGGCAGAAATTGAGAAAGTTGTCAAACTCCAGGAAGAGCTTGACATTGATGTTTTGGTTCATGGTGAACCAGAGGTGAGATTTCACCCTAAATGCAATTGTTTTATCTTCAGCCAGGATGCACTTTGTGTATGCAAGGTTATGAATGTCTCATTATTGCTTGCCAACAAATTTTGGAGTGCAGAGGAATGACATGGTTGAGTACTTTGGTGAACAATTATCTGGTTTTGCATTCTCTGCCAACGGGTGGGTTCAATCTTATGGGTCTCGATGTGTCAAGCCTCCCATCATATATGGTGATGTGAGCCGCCCTAAGGCCATGACTGTCTTCTGGTCTTCAATGGCTCAGAGCATGACCAAGCGACCCATGAAGGGTATGCTTACTGGTCCTGTTACAATTTTGAACTGGTCCTTCGTTAGAAATGACCAGCCCAGGTAAGAAAAATCAATCCAACTTAGTTATTCGCATCAGTAATTAGCTGGGTCGTCATAAGGCTTTAACTTTACTAACCCTTATTAGGCATGAGACCTGCTATCAAATTGCTTTGGCCATCAAGGATGAGGTTGAGGATCTTGAGAAAGCTGGTGTCACTGTTATCCAGATTGATGAGGCTGCCTTAAGAGAGGGTTTGCCCCTTAGGAAGTCTGAGGGGGCTTTTTACTTGGACTGGGCTGTTCATTCCTTCAGAATTACTAATTGTGGTGTAAAAGACACTACCCAGGTATGTCATTTCCCCCTATCTTTTTTTGTGCTAGTAATGTTTAGTCTGTTCCTCGCTCCTTCGTATACTTTTAACAAAATTTATGGCAAGCATGCCATGCTAAGAAAACCAATTCATTTGCCTGTCAAGAGTTGTTCAGAATTATAGTTAGTGCCTTTTCTTTGCAGGAAAGGTGACATGTGGATTCTTTTTGTTGTGTTTTGGTGATTTATCGTCAAATTATGCATGTTGAATTTGTTGTTGATTATTGGCTGTGAAACTCAAAATTTTCTATATACGTCTTGGGCAGATCCACACCCACATGTGCTACTCAAACTTCAACGATATCATCCACTCAATCATTGACATGGACGCTGATGTTATCACCATCGAGAACTCCAGGTCAGATGAGAAGCTTCTCTCCGTCTTCCGAGAGGGAGTGAAGTACGGTGCTGGCATTGGTCCTGGTGTGTATGACATCCACTCACCTAGGATACCATCCACAGACGAAATTGCTGACCGTATCAACAAGATGCTTCAAGTACTCGAAAGCAACATCCTGTGGGTGAACCCCGATTGTGGCCTGAAGACCCGCAAGTATGCTGAAGTTAACCCGGCACTTAGCAATATGGTTGCCGCTGCAAAGCTCCTGCGCACCCAGTTCTCAAGTGCCAAATGAGTCCATCAAAGCTTCCTCGATCACTTACCTTTCTTACATTTGTGATTTTATTTTTATTTTTTTTCCTGTTTAAGTTTCAATAACGTTCAGCATTTTGTTGAGAGCAAGTCTTGTTTCCATTTGTCTTTGTTTCGTTTAGGAAGTAAAGACGATGTATTATTAATGTGGATTTTCTAGACGGGGCTTCTCATAAATTTTGTTTTTATGAAGCTGTTCTGTCGTCTTAATCCATACTGTGTACTTATTTTTTCTTTTGTTTCTCCTCTGGAAAGTATTCCTGGTATGAGAAACGGGATCTTTAAGATCACTGCCTTATTAAAGAACAAAAAACATATTGCAAGTTTCAACCATTGTTCATGACTTTGCCTTATTAAAGAACAAAAAACACTGTTTATGACCACTCATTTACAAGTAGCTGGTAGGGGTGCCTTTCACATAAAAATAATCGTCTAATCGATCGATTATTGGAGGTTTCATTCGTCTAATCGGTCAGTTATTGACGGTTTGATTGTTTTTTTTTTTTTTAGAGTTCTGGTCGAGTTTTCGATCGGTCCTTACTAACATATCTTTGACGATAACTACCAATGGTTTGGACGGTCAATTACTTTAACCTGAATTGTTAATTTTGACAGCCCTAATAACGAGCGAACCATGTGATTATGTGTGGCAGAGGCTCTCGAGCGTCGAGACCAATAACTAATGAGTTTTAGTAAATCAACATGGCCTGTTCATTAAAAAACACAAAAAATGTCACATGCACATGAAGTTGCAATACTAAAACATGTCTGATATTTCTCCATCATTGATTATAACAAGAGGAGCTAAATAATTGTGCCTGCACGCAAATTTATGTAGATCTTATCTCCACAGTCCACTCCTACTTTTCCCAGTGCCGACACAAACACAGATTTGATTTTGAATGTTATTCTGTTCCCAATTACTTTACTCCTTCCCAATTTGTTTGTCATCATTTAAAAATCTAATATTTTAAAGAGACATTATTTAATGTAATTCAATTACACAAAATAATCATGTCATTTCAAATTCATCCTTATTTAAGATGAACTTTTTTTTTCCTCGAAACAAAGGTAATTAAAGTTATAAGGGTAATTTTGAAACACAACAACAAAATTGTTAATCTCAAACGTTACAACATAAATGGAATATTGATATTGGAATAAAAGGGAATCATGCCTTGCAATGTTCGCTAGAGGTCTCAATGAAATTTTTTTCAATTAGAGCATTCGTACCAGTTTCTCTTTAACAGATTTCTTAAAATATATATAAAATGCCCTTGTTCCTTATTTTATAGTTTCCCTATCCAATCAACACTACAGCATATTATTTATCATATTCTCTATTACATTAAAATAATATATTTTCTCTTTCCTTTATTATTTTATTAATATAATTAACTTTATTAAAAAATGTAAAATAATATCATATTCTCTTGCAAGAGGTCCCAACCCCATAATAAAATAATATTATAATTATCTAAAATAATATATCAAAACACTTTAAAATTGAAATCAAGAAGAGAGTCCAATTACCTAGGTGCAAGCATACACTAAAATAAACGATTACAATTAATAAACTATTATTCCAAGCCTTGTTAAAAAACATATATCAATGTGGAAGATCATGTGATTCACTAAAAAAAAATCGGTATGGCACTATGATTGGACATTATCTTAACTACTGTCTTGATTATAACTTATATGCCAAAAACAGTAGGTTCACTTCAACTACCCATTCAACAAAATAAATTGACTTTTGAGAAATAAAGCCAAAAAAAAAATCATTATCATTAATTTGTGACATATAAAAGACTATTATTTACCATCCCTCTCAACCTAATTATTCAACAAACAAATACTTAATATTTTTTTTTTTAGTAAAATAGAATGGTGAATGCAATATTGTTGGTGCAATGGGAGTGGCCTAACAACAATTGCACACCAACTCTAGTGACGTGACCCTTGAAATCATTATCATATGAAAGTGGGTTGGTCAGATTGAATGGGTTAGTGTCAAGTGTGGGAATAAATTGAGTAAAAATTCTTCAAACTACTAATAAACTTTTCCTAATCACTTTTAAAAATGTATTTACTTACACATTTAAGTAAGCTTAGTCAGGTAACTTGCCCACCACTGCTTGGGTGATAGCCTAGTGTCGAATTTCTCTAGGACTAAATCATATGGACTTGAAAAGTTATGAGTTCGATTCGTGCTAGAAACAATATATTTGTGAACACGTGTTGGGCTTTTGACAACTTATATCTTCGTCAGGTGAGAAACTTCTGTAAATGTGGGCCTAACAACTCTAGTTTAGGATCATATCAGATATGAATGCATAAGTGGCCCTGATAGCCCCATATTGGATATGAATGTGTCAATACAGGTTTGACAGTCCGAATTTAAGTTCATATCGGAAGTATAAAGGGTAACCTTGCCTGATACACTAGCGAAAAAGGGAAAAATGTAATTTGCTTGATATTAACGGACACTAATCAATATAAAGTTGTTGGAATAGGTGAAAAATGTGGTCTAATGATAAAGACTTCCCACAACATTAGCTTAACACCACCACTTGAAAATTCAATCGAAACATATTTGTATTATAGTATATATGCTAAAAAACAGAAGAAAAAACCTACTTGTATTGAAAAAATAAATAAACGATAAAATCATAAAACAGGGAAAAAAAAAAAAAAAAACTAAATTGAGTGAGATTCAGATCTAGAAAGAGAAATAAGAGAGTGGGGTGGGTGGGTGGGCGGTGGTGGAAAGTAAAATAAATGAGCCGAGTCTCCCCACACAAACTCGCGCCGTTCACTTCTCTAGGATTTACTAAATCAGTTGCCTCTCTTTTTCTCTCTTTCTCCACGCAACGTCTCTCTGTGCTCCGCTTCTCCTTTCTTCGTCCCGCTAGTTTCAGGTAATATTCATTTACTTTCTCTCCGTCTCTGTGTTGAATCTGATTGAAGTCTCAGTGCGATCGCTGATTGCTATTCGGGAGCTTTTTAGATCTGATTCAGAGGTCGTGCTGTCGCCTTTTAGTTATGTTTTGTGTTTTTATTGCATCTGAGTCGAAATGAAATAGGAATCGTAATTGATGATAAGAAATTGAGATTCTACGGCTAGTGTTTGCTTTGATTATCTTTTCTGGAATCTTGATTGAAGTGTGGTTTTCGTATTTTTGTTGATCCAGATCTGAATTGAGGAAGTTTTTCTACGCAATTAGAATAATTTTGTTGTCGGTCACTTTGTATGTACTGTGGTTCGGATTTGCTTTGGATTCTTGCGAGCATTTCATGTCTCTAGTGATTTTATCCACAATCAGTTTGCTTGGACCTATAGTTTTATCGGATCTCTCCTCTCTATAACGTTTTGGCTTATCCTTATTGTATATAACCAAACTGATTCAAAGTTATTGTCGGCATAAGATAGTCACTCACTCCATTTATTAATATCAAATAGTTTAACTTGTTTACTGTCCTTTTGTCCGCTAGTGAAAATTAAAGACTGAAAATCTAGCAAAAGAATTGAATACTAATTGGAATTCTCGATTGGATATGCTAATTTTTGTTTCTATTTGTACGTTAGAAGTTCCTGTAATAATTGGAGATTTGCTTTTGTTGATTGGAGGGTTTCTCTTACACAGTATGCTTTGTCATCTTGAGCTGCAAATAATTTTTGTCATTGAGAAGATTTCTTATCATGCTTCTTGTGCAAATGCAGTTTTACTTGCTTGATTTTCTAACCTTGTATGAGGAATTGATGCTTTGCTTTGTGGTTAATGGAACAGAACAATGGCGTCTCACATTGTTGGTTACCCTCGCATGGGGCCAAAGAGAGAACTAAAGTTTGCTTTGGAATCTTTATGGGATGGCAAGAGCAGTGCTGAAGACTTGCAGAAGGTGGCAGCAGATCTCAGGTCATCCATCTGGAAGCAGATGAGTGAAGCTGGAATCAAGTACATTCCTAGCAACACCTTCTCCTATTATGATCAGGTCTTGGACACCACGGCAATGCTTGGAGCAGTTCCTGCTAGATATGGATGGAACGGCAATGAGATTGGGTTTGATACCTACTTCTCCATGGCCAGAGGTAATGCCTCTGTTCCAGCCATGGAAATGACCAAGTGGTTTGACACCAACTAGTAAGTGATGAAAGTCTCTCCGTATCTATGCAAGTCAGTGATTTTGGCTAGAGTTTGTGATTACTCTAATGTGACATCATTGTTATTTATTTGTTTTTGGACAGCCACTACATTGTCCCTGAATTGGGGCCAGATGTCAAGTTCTCATATGCCTCTCACAAGGCTGTAGATGAATACAAGGAGGCTAAATCTGTGAGTTTGCTGGATACTCTGTATTCTAACTATTAATTTTTTATTTTCTTGTTTTGCTGATATTTTCTTTAATTCCTGTGGAGCAGCTAGGTATCGACACTGTCCCAGTCCTTGTTGGTCCTGTGTCCTACTTGTTGTTGTCAAAACCAGCGAAGGGCGTGGAGAAATCCTTTTCTCTTCTTTCCCTAATTGGCAAAATTCTACCTGTCTACAAGTAAGTACTTGATTTATCATTTTTAGATGTCTTTATGTGATACAGCCAACGGTTATGTGTAATGATATATATATTTTGGAGTTTCTATTGAAAAATTTCCATTAATGAACAATTTTTTTGCAGGGAAGTTGTTTCAGAACTAAAAGCGGCTGGAGCAACCTGGATACAATTTGATGAACCAACCCTTGTCAAGGATTTGGAGCCTCACCAATTGCATGCATTCACTGAGGCCTATTCTGAGCTAGAATCAGCTCTATCTGGGTTGAACGTTTTGATTGAGACATATTTTGCTGACGTGCCTGCTGAGGCATTCAAAACCCTTACCTCTTTGAAAGGTGTTACCGGGTTTGGGTTTGACTTGGTCCGTGGAACAAAGACTCTTGAATTGATTAAGGGAGGATTTCCTTCTGGAAAGTACCTGTTTGCTGGTGTGGTCGATGGAAGAAATA
Organism: Tripterygium wilfordii; assembly: GCF_013401445.1. Taxonomy (NCBI): domain Eukaryota; kingdom Viridiplantae; phylum Streptophyta; class Magnoliopsida; order Celastrales; family Celastraceae; genus Tripterygium; species Tripterygium wilfordii. The sequence goes on along the minus strand of NC_052253.1, from coordinate 11,889,506 downwards.
TCTGGGCTAATGATCTCGCATCTTCCCTCAGCGCCCTGCAGGCTCTTGGGGGAATTATTGAAAAAGGTTTGCATTTTTACGCATTCTTTTGGTGATTTTTATTTTGCCTTTTTGTATTAAAATCGTGGTATCTGCTACTTCTTCAGACAAGCTCGTCGTCTCTACATCATGCTCGCTACTTCATACTGCTGTTGATCTTGTGAATGAGACTAAGTTGGACAATGAAATCAAGTCATGGCTTGCCTTTGCAGCACAGAAAATAGTTGAAGTAAATGCATTGGCGAAAGCACTGGCTGGACAAAGGGATGAGGTGCCTTTTTTCTCGTTATATTATCTGATGCTGTATTATTTCTTGACTGTTGAAACTATTACTAGTACAAAGGAGAATGTATGATGTGTTGTTATTATGATAGCTTCTTTTTTTTTCCCTCTCTTTTTCATTTGGGTTCTTAAAATATTCCTAATTTATAATTTGTATTTAGAAAACTTGAGCCCTTCTGTCGATCTTGGTATTTGCAAGTAATTCTTTGTATACAAATGTCATTCTATGTATTTTGACAGCTCTTTTAGTGTATATTTATACCAACTTACTAGATTTTTGTGTTTTCTGGAACTTTAAGTTAACATGGGTGCATATCTTGTTAAAAGTGGTAATTGAGGGAAGTGATCTGAGGATTTAAGTATGTTTACCCCTTGTGACATTGGTTAAATACATAGCCTATGGCCTATGCACTGGCCAGCCTGGTGTCTTTCACAGGCCATTAGTTACAGATATTACTTTTACATTGATGTAACAAAGGCCATTGATAATCATCTCTTTTTTGGCATTAATTGATGTCCCTTATATCCAACAAAAAAAACTTGATCAGGCTTCCAGCATTGAAGGATTTTTTTTATAATAGGAATTAGACTTTCTAAGAGAATTTCTATAATTAATGTCTCTCTCTTTTTTCAATTTTGATTCTTCAGGCATTCTTCTCTTCAAATGCTGAGGCGCAGGCTTCAAGGAAATCCTCCCCGAGGGTGACAAATGAGGCAGTTCAAAAGGCTGTAAGTATTTGTTTTCACAAAATCTGAGTATTCTCTCTATAAATGCCTGCATCGACAACCTTGGTCTTTAAATATAATTATTGTTCTCTTGTCTTTAGGCTTCCGCTTTGAAGGGGTCCGACCATCGCCGGGCCACAAATGTTAGTGCCAGACTGGGTGCACAGCAGAAGAAGTTGAACCTTCCCATACTTCCCACCACTACCATTGGATCATTTCCTCAGACTATGAACCTAAGAAGAGTGCGCCGTGAATTCAAGGCTAAGAAGTGAGTGCGCCAGCATTATCATTTTGTACTCATCCCACTTTCTGAATTTTATCGTTCTTCTTGACTATGAAAATTGGCTTTGCTGCTATGATTATAGGATATCCGAGGAGGATTACGTCAGGACCATCAGGGAGGAAATTGAGAAAGTTGTCAAACTCCAGGAAGAGCTAGACATTGATGTTTTGGTGCATGGTGAACCAGAGGTGAGCTTTTATCTTAAATGCAATTTGTTTTATCTTCAGCCAGGATGCACTTTATGTCTGTAAGGTTATGAATGTCTCATTAATGCCAACAAAACAAAATTTGGAGTGCAGAGGAATGACATGGTTGAGTACTTTGGGGAACAATTATCTGGGTTTGCCTTCTCTGCCAACGGGTGGGTCCAATCTTATGGGTCTCGATGTGTCAAGCCTCCTATCATATATGGTGATGTGAGCCGCCCCAAGGCCATGACTGTCTTCTGGTCTTCAATGGCTCAGAGCATGACAAAGCGACCCATGAAGGGCATGCTTACTGGTCCTGTTACAATTCTGAACTGGTCCTTTGTCAGAAATGACCAGCCTAGGTAAGAAAATTCAATCCAACTAAATTTTAGTTTGGCAATTATTTAGCTGAATTGTCATACAGCTAATCACAACAACCCTTTTGTTTTTAGGCATGAGACCTGCTATCAGATTGCTTTGGCCATCAAGGATGAGGTTGAGGATCTTGAAAAAGCTGGCGTCACTGTTATCCAGATTGATGAGGCTGCCTTAAGAGAAGGTCTGCCCCTTAGGAAGTCTGAGGAGTCGTTTTATTTGGACTGGGCAGTTCATTCGTTCAGAATTACTAACTGCAGTGTTAAGGACACTACCCAGGTATGTTGTTTCTTCTCTCCACTCTTTTTGAGTACTGGTAATCTTGAGCCTGTCTTTCAATCATAAATGCCCTATCCGTCAATCATAAATGTTCTGTCTTCAGCGCTCTTGCTTTTGGTACTTTTAGCATAAGATATGGCAGGCGTGCCTTTCTCAGAAACTAGTTCATTTGCTATGCAAGCATGCGTCTCTCAGAAATTAATTCATTTGCTATCAGGAATTGCTCAGAACTCAAATAGTTACTCTATTTTCTTGTTGGGGAAGGTGTTTGCAACTTCATGTTTTGTTTTAGAACATTGTTTTTTATATGTTTAGTTGTAGTGTCACAGTCAATTTCCAATAATGATCTGTAAAGGTTTTGTTGATTATGGGTTGTGAAACTCAAAACTGTCTCTGAACCTCTTGGACAGATCCACACCCATATGTGCTACTCAAACTTCAATGACATCATCCACTCGATTATTGACATGGATGCTGATGTTATCACCATTGAGAACTCCCGATCAGATGAAAAGCTTCTCTCCGTTTTCCGAGAGGGTGTGAAGTACGGTGCTGGCATTGGTCCTGGTGTATATGACATCCACTCACCTAGGATTCCATCCACTGAGGAAATTGCTGACCGTATCAACAAGATGCTCCAAGTACTCGAAAGCAATGTCTTGTGGGTGAACCCAGATTGTGGCTTGAAGACACGCAAATATGCTGAAGTTAACCCGGCGCTCAGCAATATGGTTGCTGCCGCTAAGCTCCTGCGCACCCAGCTTGCAAGCACCAAGTGAGTTTTGAAAGCGTCGTCAATTGTCTTCTTACGTTTGTGACATAGTATTATTTGAGCTCCAATAAATTCTGCTTTTTTGTTGAGTGTGGGTCCTTGTTTCCGATTTTCTTCCTTTTCGTTTTAGGAGGTAATGATGATGCATTATTAATGTTGATTTAGTTGATGGGGTTTCATATAAATTTTGTTTTTATAAAGCTGTTCAACTATCATCTTAATCCATATTACACTTTCGTGTATTTCTTTTTTTGTGGATGGAGTTCCGAGTAAGCCAACTCGAGATATGAAGTGCACACAGTTGATTACTTGGTAGAGAAAATGTCTGTTTTATGTCCTGAGGGACCCTACATAGCCAAATGAATGAATGTCAGTAGGGGAAGAGGAGAGTATGACAAGCTCGTTGATCGTTTTATAATATGATTATGAATTTATCATTCTATGATATGAATATGATTGTGGTATCACTTGATGATGTGATCAACCATTTCAACGAGTATTTTCCAAGTCTGCATCTGTAAAAAGAAATCGAGACAGTCCTCCCAATATGGTGAGTGCACAATCGGTTAACTAGACAAACGACCTTTTGTTCAGATACGGTGCCTTCATGGACAAGTAGGTTTAAGGGTAGGAATGCGTTTTGTCCTGTTAGGTCCGTATTGGATGTTCAAAGGACAAATTTATATAGTTTTGTTCTCGATTATTGAGACATGTTTTTATGGTTTTAGCAAATTCAGTACTTGAATTTGATGAGTAAGAACACAAATTTGCAACTCTAGAGAAGCATGAGATTATAATCAAGGAAATCAATAAAACTTGAGATTTTCTTACATTAATTTTGCAATAAAAATTATGATTGGATTGGATTGGAAGCACATAATATAAGATGCTCATGCTGATAACATTTCAATTTATATAAAACTTTTCAGATTCCACTTTTGTGTGAGAAGTTTATTTCAACAGACCAATAATAATTCCCCAAGGGACTACATTTATTTCACAAGAATTGATTAGTGAACTAATCCCCTTATGTTTCTCTCTTTCCTTCTTTTCTTTCTTCAGTACATGTGAACAATTTGATGCTTATCCTAAGCTTGATAATCAGAAGAACTAGCTTCATTTGTCTTAAATTTCACCAAGGACTTAATTGCTCTGTTTGCAGACAGCACAATTACCGCAATCAACACCACCACCACCACCAAATTCTTCGGCTTCTTCATCTTCACCATAAACCCACCAAGAACTTGCTTATAATCTTGTACTAATGCAGGCTTTCCACTCCCACCCACAATTCCTCCTGTTGTTTTATCCACCTTTGCAGCATTCTTGTTGTCAATTGAGTCGACAACACTGCTTTTTTCCTTCCCATGATCACTTGGTGATTCCTTCTTCTCCTCCTCCGCTGCTGCTTTCTTTGGAACATTGTTTTCGATTTTCGGTTTGTCAATGCTCGTCTTTGGAACAGCAGCTTCTTGAACAACAGCTTCTTCTTGCTTCATGTTTTTTGGTGCTTCTGGTTTCTGATCATTTGTGGGCTTCTGAGGCTTTGGAACTGATTCTCGCGGTGCCTGAATTGGAGACTCTGGCTTTGGCTTTAAATGTTGTTTTGGCAACTGTTCTTGTGGCTTTGGTGCCTCTGCAATTAGTTTTTCTGTTTCTGCGGGAGCGATGTTTTTGGGAAGTCTGATGGAAAGAGAACCTCTGTCAAATTTTGCACTGATTTCATTGGTATTACAGTTGGAAGGAATCTGCAGTTCCTTCTCGAATCGACTCCTTTTGTCGATCCCAATCTCGCGTTCTCCGGAGATTCTCAGTTTACTTGTTGAAGTAACTTGAACCTTCAGTTGCTCCCTTTTGAAACCTGCAATACCCATTCACAGATTGCAATCAACATTGCTCTATGTTTGTTTTGGTCCTTCACAAAACACTAGTGGAAGATGTAAATTTTGAGCTACAAAAGGCTAAAACATGACTTGTTCTCCCATTATATAAGATGAAGACCAAGACGGTAGCACTGAATTATTCGATGAGCAGTTGGGTGGGTTCCACGTTTAAAAAAAGAAAGAACGTTTTGATAGGAAAAAAGACAAACCTGGTAGAAAAAGGAGCAAAACTTCAGCTGTAGGTTCTCGTGACCATTCAGTGGTTGGTTCGAAATTTTCGTACACAGGATTAGCGGCAGGCCTTTGGTTAGCAGCCATATCTCAGCCTTTTATCTTTCTTTCTTTTCTTTTCTGGTCAATTTGATCTTATTGCCTTGCTGAAAGATCTTCTTCTATGGTTTGTATATATATATACACCAAAGAAATTTGATGTGGGAGACTTCTGGGTTTTGTTTTTCTTGTGTTGTCAAGATTCTCATTCTTTCTACACTTCATTTGGGCTTGTGTTTCTTTGTTCTTAGATATTCTTTTTAAATTTCTTGTTGTAGATTATTTGGCTTTGAGTCTCCTTCTTATGACTTGGATGAATGCTAGAGACGGTTACTTCATGTAGAGGCAAAGTGAAAAAATTCCTTCTTCAAGGAAGAACCAATTTGCACCAACTTGGAAACAACAGTTTTGGGCTTGGGCTTTTCAGCCCATCCTCTAGTAGGCTGATTGGAGCGGGCGAGAATTTGGGCCCTTTGGCCCATGAAATTTAAAAAGTTTCCCGTTCGCGTTAAAACTTAAAAGTACGTCACCGACTTAAGTTTCGCGTTCGCGTTAAAAGGTTACCTATAAATATCCCCAGTCCCACTACATAATTTTCGCTTAAATTTCGCACCTACGAAAGGGAGACAGAGTTCGTTACTAGGGTTTGCGAAATCGTTCAAATTGTTATGGGGGCCCGTGGTTTGCAGTTTCGGATTGCGAGTTCCGTCACAAGAACTGATCGGAAGCAACTGTTATTGGAAGCACTGTAAGTTCTTGTGAATTCAAAGAAAAATAGGGTTTACTATATTGTTCAATTGTTATGGCGTCATGTGGTCTTGCAGTTTCGAATTGCCAATTCCGTCACAAGAAGAACTGATCGGAACGAACTGGTGCTAGAAGCACTAAGTAGTCTTGTAGATTCAAAGAGAACAATCAGGAAACCCGCCAATGCCAAAAATACTCAGATCAGTATAGGTATCCATCCACATCAGTCATGCAGTCTATTGTTATTAAATTTTCGCATCTTCTATTTGTGGAAATAAAGTTGATAACTAGGGTTTTTGAAATCGATTGAATTGTCATGGAGATCTGTAGACTGCTGTTTGGATTTGCGAATTCCGTTGATGGTTCAGAAGCAGAGGAAGATCCGATTCGAAGGAACTAGTTCTAGTAGCATTGTAACTGGTCGTATAGATGGAAAACTGAACACTATGGCGGTGGGAGAGATAAATTTCATATGGTTGTTTGAGGAATTTAGTGGAAAATCCATAACTTCCTCCATCTACGTGGTAATCAATTCGTTGGCAGCTTTCTCTTCTCCCACTCTGACAGCGCCTCCTTCTATTCTTCTCCTCCTGAACGCCACTTCCAAACTTCCTTTGTCTTAGTAAGTCTCCCAGACTCCCACACATACAAACATACGTTGACATACATGTTTATTGACTTATTGTACTTGACTGACGATAGCGCTTCCATGCCGTTCAATTACATGACTAATGCTTTGACTACATTACCCAGGTTAACTAGTGTTTTTTGTTTGGTGAACAACTAGGGTTTCGTTGGCAGGCAACCTGAGACATTCCAATTGTTGTTTATGCTCATAATCTTGTTTTTTTTCAATGTACTGTGCCACTTTGTTAGGGTTTTTGAATTGTTGTTTCTGATGCCTTGTGTATCATCCACGAGTTAAAAGTGTTTCGCCTTGCTTGATCGAAATAAGTAAGTATATAGAATTTTTTTATGCTGGAAGAAAACCTGACAAATGAAGATGGGTTAGTGGTGGCAGAAGGCCCATGGACTCCCTATGATAGATACAATTCGTATTTTCAATGTTGAAATACTGAACAGCGGACATCACCAAAACCGTGTCCTCTCTTCGAAAGGTATGCCCTACCAAATTCCCACATGAACAGTTCGTGATAAGTTTCTTCGAAAGTTAAAACATTGTCAGTCATGAAATCTGACAATGATTTCTAGGGTTTTACTTCATATGACTGTTAATTTGCCAAGAGTGCTGTGTGTGTAGTAAAATTGAGTCTGGTTGTTATTACAGCTTCTGTCGAGCCTCCACTATTCTTAGCATCCTCAGTTCATTGTGTTTTTAGAGCAGCCCGCAGACAACTTCTCTCATGGAGGGGCATAGAGGGGTCAGACTCGGCTTTCAAGTTGTCGATTCCAGCCACTATACCTGTTGTAAAAGACCTCTGTGGCCTAGACATGGTTGAGAGTTATTTGCAGTGGACAATGAGTAGGCAGTGAAGGAATTCTATGAGTTAGCTACATTGAGACGCAGGAGCTGTTATTGTTCATATAAAAAGGTAATCTATCCTATATGATAAATTGATAATTGTGTAAATTTTATTAGTTGCAGCTTATATCCATTTCAATTCTGAAGGAATAATGTTTCTTTGAATTCGATTTATACTAGAATGAGAAGAAGTATTCCTTGGGACGCATTATCTACAGGAACATTTTTTTGAGATTATATGTAGAGGTTGTTGAATACTTAGGTACAGAGACTGTCCAAAATCCAAATTACGTGGCACATTCATATGCTCCATTGCCATTCTTTTTTGGATCAGTATTGAACTGAGAAAAATAATTCAAAGCTTCTGGTGAGCCTACACGTTTGCCTTTTTTTCCCTTTCATTTTTTTGATTTTTTATTTCAAATGTCATTTTGATGATGTCTAAGTAAATAAAAATATTTCTGAGTCGCCATCAATAATGTTTGTTCTTAAATAAACAATGGATTATGTATCTTTCTCACACCATCCCTCAGTTTTAAATAATTGACAAGATAATGGAAATAGCAGGCTACTAGATTCCTAATTATCTATTGCAAGATCTGTCGTTATTGGTTATTTTGTTTCCTAAGAATTTCTCCGATTATTTTAGGAAACTAATAATTCAAGCATTGAATCATACTGTAATTTAAGTGAGTCCAATATAACTTTACTCTTGACGGAAATATTGATACAAGGGATATACTTTCTGGTTTTTTTAACACTAGGGAGATGTTTTATGGATTTAGGAGTTGGGAGGGTGATTTTGCAGATGACCCAAAGTTAAGGGGTCAACTATTAATTTTAGTATTTCAAGTTTCTAATATTGTAAAAAGTAAAATTTAAAGGAGTAGATTATTTAGAAAGGAAAAGTTAAAAAAGAGGGGTACACCAGTAATTTACCACAAAAGAATGCATTGAAAAATCACGAGCGCCGGCTTTGGAGTTTGGACTGTCGTCATTCATTGCAAAATATTCCCTGTGTGCACCTACCAAGCACCATTGAGTCAAAGCGCAATAAGTCTCCCCCGTCTCTTCCCGATTGTCTCCTTACAATTTGGATATGATTTCTTTATTTTCAATGACGCAGCCATCACAGTAACACAAGTGGTATTGATCCGCTTCACCTGCACTCCCCTCTCTCTCTGCGTCTCTTTTCGATTTGAAAATGATTTCTTACATTTCAATCAGCAGCCATCACAGTAACACAAGTAGTCGCGATTGAACCGTTTCTCCTGCTCTCCACTTTTTACTACGAAACAGATCGTAAAAGGATGAGAATGTACATTCAATGGGGGTCATTGTCGTACTGTTGCCTTTTGACCCTTTTAAGGGATGAGCCGAGAGTGGGGTGGTGGTCAGTTTCTGTTGATTGCATAGATGAAGTTGGAGACTGAAGCTACAAACGTTGGGAGTCTGGTATTTGCTGTTAATGGAGAGAGGTTTGAACTCTCCTCTGTTGACCCTTCTACAACTTTGATTGAGTTCTTGCGTTATCAGACTCGATTCAAGAGTGTCAAGCTTGGATGTGGTGAAGGTACTCTTTCTTTCTCTATCCGGATGGAAATATGGGCATGTTGCTTTGATATGAATGTATTGGGTGGGTGTGATCAGTTTGCTCCATGTTTTGCACTAATAGTGTTTGATGATTTGCCTGGGTTAACGGACTTTTTTTATTCATTTGAGGATGTGGATCTGCTTGTTCGTTACATGGTAGTTGTAGTTACCAAATTTTTTCAAAGCAGTTTCCTATATAGCTTAAATGATTACTTGAATCTTCGCTGCTTGACCGGATATTTGGTGGTGCCCATGTGTTTCATATCTCATCTTCTGTTGTACTTTATACAGTTCTCATCTTCTATGCTGCCTAAACAGAGGAGGATATGTAATTCAAACCTTAAATCTTGGACACCATGGTATAGAATCTAGCATAACAATTGCCTATGTTGACTCATAGGAATTCTCCTATAAGTACTCAAAATAAGGACTTAAAATAAGTACAACTTTTTGACCTTTGATTTAAGTGAAATGATTAGTGCGACCCACTGTTTTGGATCCCACATGTTTTAAATCAATGGTCAAAAAACAGTACTTATTTTATGTCCTTACTTTGAGTACTTATAGGAGAATTCCTCAAGCACCAAATCTGATGAGTGGGAAGTTTCTGTGTGAATGGAACTTGCGCATGGGTTAGTCAAGCAGATCTTGGCAGTTGTAGAAAATATTCAAATGAAAGTCCCAACACTAACATAATCTTCGACTTAGTGGCTGTGAATTCTTCAATTTTATGCCATAATAGAACTTATTATTTTTGGTTCTTTTCTTCCTAAATCTGATGAGTGGGAAGTTTCTGTGTGAATGGAACTTGCGCATGGGTTAGTCAAGCAGATCTTGGCAGTTGTAGAAAATATTCAAATGAAAGTCCCAACACTAACATAATCTTCGACTTAGTGGCTGTGAATTCTTCAATTTTATGCCATAATAGAACTGATTATTTTTGGTTCTTTTCTTCCTAAATTGCTATCCATTGTCTGACACTTGCTTGAAGTAGTCTGGCTTTCGCGTGATGGAATTGTATAGGAGTCTGAATTTCTACAACATAAAACACCTTCGTACATCATCTTAATGATTTATCAACGAGTTCTGATTATGCTTGCAGGTGGTTGTGGGGCGTGTGTGGTTCTGCTGTCCAAGTATGACCCCATACTAGAGCAAGTTGATGATTTTACAGTGACTTCATGCCTCACACTACTTTGCAGCGTGAATGGGTGTTCAATTACGACATCAGATGGCTTTGGAAATAGCAAAGATGGATTCCACCCCATTCATGAGAGGTTCAGTGGTTTTCATGCTTCTCAATGCGGCTTTTGTACACCTGGAATATGTGTTTCACTCTTTTCAGCCCTTGTCAATGCTGAAAAGACCAGTCTGCCTGATCCTTCTCCAGGATTCTCCAAACTGACAGCTTCTGAAGCCGAAGTGGCTACTGTTGGACATCTTTGTCGTTGTACAGGGTATCGAACCATTGCAGATGCTTGTAAAAGTTTTGCGGCTGATGTTGATATTGAAGATTTAGGATTGAACTCTTTTTGGAAGAAGGGAGACAGTAAAGAAGTAAGCATAAGTAGATTACCAGGATATGTTCGTAATAACAAAATTTCCACATTCCCTGAGTTTTTAAAGGGGGAAATAAGATCTGCTATGCGTTTGGATTCAAAAAAATATTCTTGGTACAATCCTGTCAGTGTTGATGAACTTCAGAGCCTACTAAAAACAGTTGCAGCTAAAAATGGAACCAGGGTAAAACTAGTAGTAGGTGATACGGGTAAGGGGTACTACAAGGAAACTGAACAATACGACGTATACATAAATCTTAGCTATTTACCTGAGCTCTCTGGGATTTGGAGGAATCAGAATGAGATTGAAATTGGAGCAGCTGTGACTATTTCTAAAGCTATTGAAGCTTTGAAGGAAGAAAACAATGCTGAAGTTCACTCAAAAGGTGAGACAGTATTCAAAAAACTTGCTGCCCATATGGAGAAAATCGCATCTAAATTCCTTCGTAATACAGCTAGTGTAGGGGGAAATTTGGTACTGGCACAAAGGAAAAGTTTTCCTTCTGATATAGCCACAGTTCTCCTTGCTGTAGATTCTTTGGTCAAAATAAAGACCGGTACGGGGCTTGAAAAGCTTTCATTGGAAGAATTTCTGGGACGGCCTCCATTGGATTCTGAAAGTGTACTTTTAAGTGTTACAGTCACAAATAGGAACTTGATGAACAATTCATCTTCCAAAACTGACGCCAAGTTGGTATTTGAAACCTATAGAGCTGCACCACGACCCCTTGGAAATGCATTGCCTTATTTAAATGCTGCTTTCCTTGCTGAAGTGTCTCGCTCTAAATCTGCCAATGGAATAATGTTGAACAATTGTCGTTTGGCCTTTGGTGCTTATGGGACTAAACATGCAATAAGAGCTAGAAAGGTTGAGGAATACTTAGATGGAAAAAAATTAACAGTTGGTGTTCTATATGAAGCCCTTATGTTAGTTAATGCTACAGTGAAACCTGAAGATGGTACGTCAAGTCCGGCATATAGGACAGGACTGGCTACTGGTTTTCTTTTTAGGTTCCTCAGCCTCTTAACAGAAACTGGTACTAATAGTTATGATGTTTGGTTGGATGGATATGATATTACTTCAATGTCTGAGGCAAAGCAGAATCATGAACATTTTGATCATGTGAAACCCCGAACTTTGTTCTCATCCGGGAAGCAGGTGTTTGAGGTTGGTGAAGAGTATCGACCTGTTGGTGAGCCAATCACAAAATCAGGAGCTGCCATTCAGGCATCTGGTTTGTATACTTCTCATACTCATCACAATTTTAATTATTTGGGAAAAATACAGGAATAATATGTTTCATCAGGAAATTTAAAGGTGTATCTATTTCTTTCTTCATCAGAAGGCATATTTGGAAAAACAGCTTGAACATATGATAATTTATCATGAGAAGTCCTCTGTTTCTATTGGTCAATAAAGTTTCCCATGTCACAATGGTTGCTGATTAACATTTAAGCTGAGTAACAGCAGTTGACTGACTTAAATCTTCTATGACTGGTGCTGAAAATTGTGTTTTTTATGACAAGGTGCTTGTTTTCTCTTTTTCTTTGAGATACCGTCAAAGCATTTCCTCGTGCATTTTTTTAAAATTTTCTGTGTTACCATCCCAATTTATGTAGGTGAGACCGTTTACGTGGATGACATTCCCTCTCCTCCAAATTGCCTATATGGAGCATTCATTTATAGTACAAAGCCTTTGGCACGGGTGAAGGGCGTAGAGTTCAAGTCTAAATCCATACCCAATGGAGTCATTGGACTAATTTCTTTCAAAGACATACCAGAAGCTGGGGAGAACATAGGTTCTCAATTCTTTTTTGGTATTGAACCTTTATTTGCTGATGAGATTACTCGGTGTGCTGGTCAAACTATCGCCATTGTGGTAATTTCTCTACCGGTCATTCTGTTGGTAATATTTGGTCCTCTGGTTTGAGGATGTTCACACCTATTAACATTACCATTGCCTTGGTCAAATGCACAATGTTCCGCTCTTCTTTTCTAACCTACCCTAAATCTGACTTTTTTAGGTTGCAGATACCCAGAAGCATGCAGATATGGCAGCAAAACTTGCAGTTGTTCATTATGATACAGAAAATTTAGAGGCACCTGTTTTATCTGTGGAGGATGCTGTTAAGATTTCTAGTTTTTTTGAGGTTCCTCCTATTGTTTACCCCAAACAGGTTGGAGATTTTTCAAAAGGGATGGCTGAAGGTGATCACAAGATCCTCTCTGCCAAGGTATTAGCCCCCTACCCCCATCGCACACACCACGAACATTCACAAAGAAGGAAAAGGGGTTAAAAAAAGAAAAGAAACAAAGGACAAAGAACATGATACTTTCTCTGGGAGCACCTAGAGCTTTTCATGAGTTTGTTTGTAAGAATCTTGGTTTGTGGTACTCATTTTTATCTAAAATCCAGATTATATTGGGATCACAATACTATTTCTATATGGAGACTCAAACTGCCCTTGCAATTCCTGATGAAGACAACTGCATGGTAGTTTACAGTTCAACTCAGTGCCCTGAATTAGGAGGCTCTACAATTTCAAGATGTCTAGGTATTCCTGAACATAATGTACGTGTCATCACCAGAAGAGTTGGAGGCGGCTTCGGTGGAAAGGCTATAAGATCCATGCATGTGAGTATCCAACTAGAAATTCTTGAAGTAATCACTTCTTCATTGCTGAGAGGTTTGACTTTGAGATTTCTACTCTTAATTGTTTACATGATGAAAAATGAGCTCGAATTGCTGCATTAAGAATGGATAATCACGGCATGGGCAAGCTTGTGATTACTGTACTGATATCCATCTCTGTAACTGTCCCAACAGGCTGTGACATATCGCAAATGGAGATCGATGTAACTTTTTTCTTATACATATAAATATCGATTCATTGTATTCTCTGTTTTATTTTGTTAGTACTAAGTCAGCATTTCTAATGTGATGTTTCAGGTTGCTACAGCATGTGCACTTGCTGCTCAGAAATTACACCAGCCTATCAGGATATATGTCAACCGCAAGACTGATATGATAATGGCAGGAGGAAGACATCCCATGGAAGTAACTTACAGTGTAGGGTTCAAATCTGATGGAAAGATTACAGCCTTACAGCTTGATATACTTATCAACGCTGGAATAGCTACAGATGTCAGTCCAGTTATGCCAAAAAATATAATCTGTTCCCTTAAACAGTATGACTGGGGTGCTTTGTCTTTTGATATAAAGGTATGCAAAACAAACTGCTCTTCTAAGTCAGCAATGCGGGCCCCTGGAGAGGTACAAGGTTCATTTATAGCTGAAGCTGTAATTGAACATGTAGCAGCTACCCTTTCCATGGACGTGGATTCTGTCAGACAAATAAATTTCCATACATACAATAGTCTTAATTTATTCTATGAGCATAGCTCAGGTGAATTTGTGGAATACACTTTAGCTTCAATCTGGGATAAATTGGAGATATCTTCAAGATTTAAAGAGCGATTCGACATGGCGAACGAGTTTAATAAGCACAACGTATGGCAGAAGAGAGGCATTTCACGGGTACCGTGTGTGATGGAAGTGCGTGTGGGACCAAGCCCCGGGAAAATGGGCATTCTACGCGATGGATCTATTGTTGTGGAAGTTGGAGGGGTTGAAATCGGCCAAGGGCTCTGGACAAAGGTAAAACAGATGGCTGCATATGCTCTTAGTTTAATCAAATGTGGTGGGAGTGAAGAACTCTTGGAGAAAGTAAGAGTCATACAATGCGATACCTTGAGTTTAATTCAAGGTGGTCTTACTGCTGGGAGCACAACATCTGAGGCAAGCTGTGAAGCTGTTAGATTGTGCTGTAAAATCTTGGTAGATAGACTATCCCCTCTTAATGAAAGATTGCAGCAGCAAATGGGTTCTATTAACTGGGAGATGCTTATTCAGCAGGTAGTTATCTTCAACATGGCATTCAATATCTAAATAACAGATAATGCCTCAATCTTGAAATCTATTATTGAACTCCCTTAAAATTACCGCTTTGTGCAGTAATCATTCTTCTGGGATGCAAGGATGAATAAATATTTAGAAGTATTAGATATCTATCCAAATTATAATTTTGGATTGGCCAACCATGAACATTTTTTTTTTGTGTAATCGGTCACCTTTTACTAATTACTTTAACATAAGTTTTGTTGTTTCTTTAATTATTATTTAGATTAGGGTGGATACTACAAGAAGAGTGTTAAAATTGTACTGACCAAAAAAAGATTGTTAAAATTGCATTATTATTTTAACGGTCTCGTTAATGAGATTAGGGCAGCTGTTAAGGGATTACTAACTTTTGCCAAGTATACAACATGAAAAATTAGGGTTTTTCAAATTCAAAACTCAAGCTAAAAGACAAGCTTTTTCAGGTATGTAGACCATTTTTTTTGCATACGGCAATGTGAATGGTAAAATCAAATTCTTTTATTAGGGATTTATTCAGATAGTATTTTTTACTTTATCTTTCTTTTGCATGCAATAAAATCCAGGCCTCTTTGCAAAATGTCAACCTGTCGGCAAGTTCTTACTTTGTTCCTGAACCGAGTTCCAGTAGCTACTTGAACTACGGCGCTGCTGTGAGTGAGGTAAGTTTTTCTGGAGCGGCTTTGTGCTGCCTGTGTTCATGCTTGACGAGAGACTGAACTAGTTTCTTGCACTTAATCTGGGATTTATGTTGGATTATCTATTCAAATTTGCAAGATCTAATCGATTAGCAATGATGTTGCAGGTTGAGGTAAATCTTCTAACTGGGGAAACTACAATTTTGCGTTCAGATATCATCTATGACTGTGGAAAAAGTCTCAACCCTGCTGTGGACTTAGGACAGGTTAGTCAATTACATTCTACATTCAAAGTGCATACAAACTTACCTTTGCTCGAGGACTCGTTTAACTTATCAGGAATCATCTCCATTCTTCTGCTTATATGCCTTTTGAGTTGGCATGCTGTTTTTTCTCTTCATTTAACTTCTCTCTTTCTTCAAAGAGGAGGGAATCTGTCCCCTTCACCCTTCTTAAACTTTACTTCGTGATATATACAGCAGAACCTGGTTGATTGCAGCCTTTCTCATTGCATCAGCTTTTCTTTCTATGGTCCAACCTTGTAGTTTCTTTATTTTGAGAGTCCGCAATTTAACAATTAAAAGCTGATTTTTGCAGATTGAGGGAGCATTTGTTCAAGGAATTGGATTTTTTATGTTTGAAGAATACCTGGCAAATGAAGATGGATTAGTGGTGGTAGAAGGCCCATTGACGTATAAAATCCCAACAATTGACACCATACCTAGACAGTTCAATGTTGAAGTCCTGAATAGCGGACATCACCAAAATCACGTTCTCTCTTCAAAAGGTATGTCAAACTTCATCTGAAAACATTTATATATAGGCCCCATAAAACTCTCTGTGTCCCTATTTTCTAACATGTACTACCTCTCTTGACTAGAAAGTATATTGTGCTACTAAAAATACCTAAACTGTATTACAGGACTCTCTACCTGACAGTCTTGACACATTTTATTGGCAAACTGTTGGCTGAAATAAATGTGTTCTCTGAGATAATCACTCTAGTTCCTTATGCTCCTTTCCCTCTAATCCCTTTAATATAACGTCTTGAAACTTGTAATAATGACTTGTGTCATATTCTCCCAAGGACTCAAAAACATTTTGGCAATCCCTTTTACTTTCCATAGACTCCATGGATGGGGCAACGTTTCATTACTATCATCATTTCACCCCCCTCATTCACCAGAGTGTTTTCTAGAGCTGTTTGTTTCCTTCTGGACCCTCTCAACATGAAAATTTTCTCTTAGTAGCTCAAAGCTAGCATGCTTGGCTAGTTACGAGCTCACATGATAATGTATGGGTCTTGCAGATTTTTACTTGTTAAGAGTGAATGTTCATTGTCAAATTGAATCTGATTATGTACAGCTTCTGGAGAGCCACCACTACTCCTAGCGACCTCAGTTCATTGTGCCACAAGAGCAGCTATTAAAGAAGCTCGCAGACAACTTTTCTCATGGAAGGGCATCGAGAGGACAGAGACAGCCTTCCAGTTACCAATCCCTGCCACCATGCCTGTTGTAAAAGAGCTCTGTGGGCTGGACATGGTGGAGAGTTACTTGCAGTGGAAAATGAAAAAGGAAGGGATCCTGTAATTGACTTGGCGAACGTATATATAGTTGTTGGTTGTGCAAAGGTCACAGTGAAGACTAAAAGGCTAAAACGTGAAGTGCATTTTGACTTTTGACACAAACGGTTGCTTGTGTAAGGGATAGACCACTATATTTAACTTTCATGAAAAATGTGCCCGGTTCTCAAAAGATTTCCAGCGGAGGAATTCCTCTAGCGGAATGGAGATGTTTTGTTGCCTAAACCACCTCCATTGGCCTATCCTCTGCGGCTCAAGCAATTGACCGGGCAAGGTCTCATATAAGGCAAAAGTAAAATTCGTTAGTATGTGTCCTTTTTCTTTACAAAAAAAGGGTTTAATATGTCGTTTTTTTGTTACACAAAACGGTAAGATGTGTTGTCTTTGACATAAAAAACGGTGGGTCTTCGTTGATCGTACAAAAAAGTAAACAAACTCTAAAGAATTTATGTTTATATCATGATCATTTTTAATTAATGACAACGTTATTTTCGAGATGTTGAAGTTTATATTTATTCCTATAATCTTTCGGTAACTTCTATGACTTTTTAATTAAATTGATCTTGCTTTGCAATTTTTTTTTGCATTTAAATTCTACTTTTTTGTTCTTTGGAGAACTATGGTGTAGATTTAATATTTTCTAATTGAATATATACATATATATTAATTTTTTAATTTTAGTTAAGGTATATGTTATTCTAAACAAGGATATATGTAAAATAAAAAATAGTGTAAAATTAGTAGTTTGATTATGTACAAATAAAATCTAAAATGATGTATCCATAATTTTGGTATTCATAATTATCCATAATCTAGGTGACATGAGGAGAATTGTCCCTCACACTTCTCTTCATATCAACTAGATTATAGATAATTATGAACATATAGTACTTTCGAAATAAAATTTATAAAAGAGAGTTTCCGTTCAAGCCACCTAATACTTCCCGTTACTGGTTATAAAAACGTGCAAGTGTAACCGACTAAAAAGTCTCCAACAAGTTTTATGGGCCTGAAGGGCCGGGATTTTGGGCCCTTTGGCCCATCAAATTTAAAAAAGTTTCCCGTTCATTTGTCACCGACTTAAGTTTTCCGTTCGCGTTATACGGTCCCCTATAAATTCCCCTCGGTTCCATACTCCCGTTGCATAATTTTCGTTCAAATTTCGCACCTCTTACTCCGCGAGGGAGACAGAGTTCGTCACTAGGGTTTACGAAATCGTTCAAATTGTTTGGGGGCCTGTGGTTTGCAGTTTCGAATTGCCAATTCCGTCACAAGAAGAACTGATCGGAGGGATCACTGTAGGTTTCCATCCAATCAGTCATGCACTCTATTGTTATTCAATTTTCGCATCTTCTAATTGCGGAAATAAAGTTGATAACTAGGGTTTATGAAATCGATTGAATTTTCATGGAGATCTGTAGACCGCAGTTTGGAGTTGCGAATTCCGTTGACGGATCAGAAGCAGAGGAAGATCCTATTCGAAGGAACTAGTGCTAGTACCACTGTAACTGGTCGTATAGATGGAAAACTGAACAATATGGCGGTGGGAGAGAGAAATTTCGTATGGTTGTTTGAGGAGTTTAGTGGAAAATCCATAGCTTCCTCCATCTACGTGGTAATCAATTCGTTGGCAGCTTTCTCTTCTCCCACTCCGACAGCGTCTCCTCCTATTCTTCTCCTTCTGAACGCCACTTCCAAACCTCCTTTGTCTTAGTAAGTCTCCCACACATACATACATACGTTCACATACATGTTTATTGACTTATTGTACTTGATTGATGATAGCGCTTCCATGCCGTTCAATTTCATGATTAATGCTTTGACTACATTACCCAGGTTAACTAGTGTTTCTTGTTTGGTGAACAACTAGGGTTTCGTTGGCAGGCAACCTGAACATTTCAATTGTTTATGCTCATAATCTTGATTTTTTTAATGTACTGTGCCACTTTGTAAGGGTTTTTGAACTGTTGTTTCTGATGTTATAGAGGTACTTATTTCGATCAAGCAAGGCAAAACACTTCTAACTTGTGGATGATTAACAACAAGGCATATGAATTTTACTTGACAATATGACCAAATATGTGTGCACAGTTTTGAGTGACTGTAAAAGATTATTTATGGGGTTTACTTGTCGATTTGGTTGGTATGAGATATTTGTTAATTTCTTTACCAACAATATATTTGTTAATTATAGCTTTTATTTGTTTATGTGTTTTCTAGATGTGTTGCCTGCTCTACCATCTAAAACCCTTGTTAAAGATACCTGACATTGCATAGCGTATATATTGGTCTCTACGAATTTTGTACCATTCCATGTCATCTTGGTAAACTATTATGGCTTTCTGTTCTGATGGGAAAAAGGCAAAAAGAAGAAAAAGACTAAGAAGACATTTAACTGAGTTTTACTTCTCTGTTCAAGCAAAGCATTGTGTCATTCTATGAGTCAGCTATTTTCTTGCTGGAATTTTGGTTCATTAAGATTACAAATGGAGGTCAATTTTTATGAAATGTTATACTTTATATGACAACATTTAATTTCGACATAAAAAAACTCATCTATGTATTTTCATTTCTCTCATGTCATAAATATAAACATTTGCTGCAGGAGGCCAGTGAGGTTATGTTGGTACTGAATGCGTTACAGCATGTACTGTGTACAGTCGGCTCTTATACGAGTTCAGAGAACAGAAACTCAGTCCCATTCTGTTCTGATCCAGATGACCGGACCTTGCTTAAAATTTCAAGTCTGTGGAATAGGTCTTCAAGCACTTGCACTTTTGGGGAGTACGCATAACTCCATAAGCTGTTCAGGTTGGTTAGTGTTTCTTTGTATAAATCTGTAGATTATTTTACAATTTGGATTCAAATCAGTGAGGGAAACAACACAAATTTTTTGAGTCCACAGCAATTGAAAGTCATTGTGATGGTACAGCAGGACCACTATTCTGTCAATAAAACAACGTATTTGTGTTTTCCAAAAGTAGTTTCTCCATTATGCAGCCATATCTCCTTTAAATAAGAGGTTATCTATCTGTACTGGGAAATTATTATTCCTAGCTGTACAGGCTAAATTGGTGCGCCAGCCACACATTCCTAACTTGCAGGATTTTATCTCCAGGATGATGAGCATTTTCTCATTTTTTTTTTCCTCTCTTAAGTCTTAACTTAGGCACACAGACTATCCCAATTACATGGCACATTCATATGCTCCATTGCCATTGATTTTTGCCATCATATCAAACTGAGAAAATACTTCAAAGTTGCAGACTAAAATCCACATCTGACATCTGTATGTAAGTTCTGCATGTAAGTACATATATCTTTCTTTTTCCCCTTTTGTTTTTTTTTATTCAAATGTAATTTTGATAACGTCTAAGTATATAATATTTCTGAGTCGCCATCAATAATATTTGTAATAATTGAGATTCGCTCTCGGAGTTTTTCCAAAACAGTTGTTGAGGTCCTTGTGTCAATCTGTCCCTATTTGGCCGGAAATCTTATTTTATAGGATATAGAAAGTTTGAATTTATGGAAATGTTAGGCTGTAGATTCCCATATTCAACTATTGCAAGATCTATCGATATTGGTGGTTTTTTTTTTCCCTTCCTACGAATACTGTAATTTAAGAGAGTGCAACATAGCCGCGTAACTTTACTCTTGAAGGAAATAGTGATATAAGGGATATATTAGTATACTTGCTGGTTTTCTTAACACATTAGGGAGATGTTTTTATGGATTTAGGAGTTGAGAGGGTGATTTTACAGATGACACAAAGTTTAGGGGTCAATTGTTAATTTTACTATTTCAAGAGACTAAAATTTAAAGAACAGAACGAGTAGACCAGTAATTTTATTGCAGAAGAAGGCATGTTCAAACACGGGCGCCGGCTTTGGACAATCATCATCCATTGTACAAAGCATTGCACGAACCGTTACGTCAAAGTACAATAAAGTCTCCCCTGTGTCTCTCTCTCTCTCTCTCTCTCTCTGATTGTCTCCTTACAATTTGGAAATGATTTCTTGCCTTTCAATGACGCAGCCATCACAGCAACCAAGTAGTTGCAATTGACCCGCTTTACCTTCTCCCTTGTCTCTCTCTGCGTGTCTCCTTACGATTGGGAAATGATTTCTTACATTTCAATGACGCCTGCCATCACAGTAACACAAAGTACTTTGTGATTGACCCGCTTCCCCTGCACTCCCTTTTTTTTTTATAAACAGATAAGCTCGTAATAGCAAAAACGAGGAGTCAAAGGATGAGAATGTCCATTCAATGGGGGTTATTGTCGTATAGTCGCCTTTTTAACCTTTTAAGTGGTGAGCGGAGATTGGGGTGGTGGTCAGTTTCTGTGGATTGGAGAGATGGAGTTGGAGACTGAAGCAACAAAAGTTGGGAGTCTGGTATTTGCTGTTAATGGAGAGAGGTTTGAACTCTCCTCTGTTGACCCTTCTACAACTTTGCTCGAGTTCTTGCGTTACCAGACTCGATTCAAGAGTGTCAAGCTTGGATGTGGTGAAGGTACTCTTTCTTTCTCTATCCGGATGGAAATTTGGGTATGTTGCTTCGATATGAATGTATTGAGTGGGTGTGATCAGTTTGGTCTTTGTTATGCACTCCTAGTGTTTGATGATTTGCCTGGGTTAACGGGCTTTTTGATTCGTTCGAGGATATTGATCTGCTTGTTCGTTACTTGGTAGTTGTAGTTAGCAGATTTTTTCAAAGCAGTTTCCTATCTAGCATAAATGATTACTTGAATCTTCGCTGCTTGACCAGATATTTGTTAGTGCCGATGTGCTTCATATCTCATCTTCTATGGTTACTGTACACTGTTTTCCTCAAATTATGTTTATGCCTAAACAGAGGAGGAGATGTAATTCAAACTTTAAATCTTGGACATCATCATATACAATCTAGCATAACAATTGCCCATGTTGACCCAAGAACCAACTCTGATAAGGGGAAAGTTTACATGTGAATGACACTCGCGCATGGTTTAGTCAAGCATATCTTGTGGTAGTAGCAAATATTCAAATGAAAATTCCAATAGTAATATAATCTTTGACTCGATGGCTGTGAATTCTTCAATTCCATTGTCTGACGTGCTTGAGGTAGTCTGGCTTTCAAGTGATGAAATTATATAAGAGTCTGAATTTCTACAACATAGAACACATTCATACATCATCTTAATGATTAATCACTATGAGTGATTATGTTTTCAGGTGGTTGTGGAGCGTGTGTAGTTCTGCTGTCCAAGTATGACCCTGTACTAGATCAAGTTGATGATTTTACAGTGACTTCATGCCTCACACTACTTTGCAGTGTGAATGGGTGTTCAATTACGACATCAGATGGCTTTGGAAATAGCAAAGATGGATTCCACCCCATACATGAGAGGTTCAGTGGTTTTCACGCTTCTCAATGCGGCTTTTGTACACCTGGAATATGTGTTTCACTCTTTTCAGCCCTGGTCAATGCTGAAAAGACCAATCGGCCTGATCCTCCTCCAGGATTCTCCAAACTGACTGCTTCTGAAGCCGAAGCGGCTACTGTTGGACATCTTTGTCGTTGTACAGGGTATCGAACCATTGCAGATGCTTGTAAAAGTTTTGCAGCTGATGTTGATATTGAAGATTTAGGATTGAACTCTTTTTGGAAGAAGGGAGACAGTAAAGAAGTAAGCATAAGAAAATTACCAGGATATGTCCGTAATCACAAAATTTCCACATTCCCTGACTTCTTGAAGGGGGAAATAAGATCTGCTATGCGTTTGGATTCAAAGAGATATTATTGGTACAATCCTGGCAGTGTTGATGAACTTCAAAGCCTACTACAAACAGTTGCGGCTAAAAATGGAACCAGGGTAAAACTAGTAGTAGGTGATACGGGTAAGGGGTACTACAAGGAAACTGAACAGTACGATGTATACATAAATCTTAGCTATTTACCCGAGCTCTCTGGTATTTGGAGGAATCAGAATGAGATTGAAATTGGAGCAGCTGTGACTATTTCTAAAGTTATTGAAGCTTTGAAGGAAGAAAACAATGCTGAAGTTCACCCCCAAGGTGAGACAGTATTCAAAAAAGTTGCTGCCCATATGGAGAAAATCGCATCTAGATTCCTTCGTAATGCAGCTAGTGTCGGGGGAAATTTGGTAATGGCACAAAGGAAAAGTTTTCCTTCCGATATAGCCACAGTTCTACTTGCTGTGGATTCGTTGGTCAAAATAAAGACCGGTACGGGGCTTGAAAAGCTTTCACTGGAAGAATTTCTGGGACAGCCTCCATTGGATTCTGAAAGTGTACTTTTAAGTGTTACAATCCCAAATAGGAACTTGATGAGCAATTCATCTTCCAAAACTGACACCAAGATGGTATTTGAAACCTACAGAGCTGCACCACGACCCCTTGGAAATGCATTGCCTTATTTAAATGCTGCTTTCCTTGCTGAAGTGTCTCACTCTAAATCTGCCAATGGAATGATCTTGAAGAATTGTCGTTTGGCCTTCGGTGCTTATGGAACTAAACATGCAATAAGAGCTAGAAAGGTTGAGGAATTCTTAACTGAAAAAAAGTTAACCATTGGTATTCTATATGAAGCCCTTATGTTAGTTAATGCTACTGTGGAACCTGAAGATGGTACGTCAAGTCCGGCATATAGAACAGGCCTGGCTACTGGTTTTCTTTTTAGGTTCCTCGGCCCCTTAACAGAAACTAGTAGTAATAGTTATAATGTTTTGTTGGATGGATATGATATCACTTCAATGTCTGAGGCAAAGCAGAATCATGAACATCTTGATCATGTGAAACCCCAAACTTTGCTCTCATCTGGGAAGCAGGTGTTTGAGTTAGGCGAAGAGTATCGACCTGTTGGTGAGCCAATCACAAAATCAGGAGCTGCCATTCAGGCATCCGGTTTGTATATTTCTCATACTCATCAGAATATTAATTATTTAGGAAAATTACAGGCATAATATTTGTCATCAGGAAGATTAAAGATGCATTTATTTCTCTCTTCATCAGAAGACATTGAGAAAAACAGCTTGAATATATGAAAATTTATCATGAGAAGTCATCTATTCTACTGTCCTATAAAGTTTCCCATGTCACAATGGTTGCTGATTAACATTTAAGCAGAGTAACAGCAGTTGGTTGACTTAAATCTTCTATAATTTGTGCTGAAAATTGTGTTTTTTACGATGAGGTCCTTGTTTTCTCTTTTTCTTTTGAGTTACCGTCAAAGTATTTCCTCGTGCATTTTTTTAAAATTTTCTCCATGTTACAACCCCTATTTATGTAGGTGAGGCCGTTTACGTGGATGACATTCCCTCTCCTCCAAATTGCCTATATGGAGCATTCATTTATAGTACACAGCCTTTGGCACGGGTGAAGGGCGTAGAGGTCAAGTCTAAATCCATACCCAATGGAGTCATTGGACTAATTTCTTTCAAAGACATTCCGGAATCTGGGGAGAACATAGGTTCTCAATTCATATTTGGTATTGAACCTTTATTTGCTGATGAGATTACTCGCTGTGCTGGTCAAATTATTGCCATTGTGGTAATTTCTCTACTCGTCATTCTATTGGTAATATTTGGTCATCTGGTTTGAGGAAGTTCACACCTATTGATGAAAAACCTTGATCTTAATAGAATTAAGAACAAGGTTGGGTTGAGAGAAATCTCTCGATTTTTGTTTAGTTTATTTGATTCATCCTTGGTTCTCATCACCTATTAACAACACCAGTGCCTTGGTCAAATGCATGATGTGCCGCTCTTTCTTTTCTAACCTACCTTAAATTTGATCCTTTAGGTTGCAGATACCCAGAAGCATGCAAATATGGCAGCAAAACTTGCAGTAGTTCATTATGATACAGAAAACTTAGAGGCTCCCGTTTTATCTGTGGAGGATGCTGTTAAGGTTTCTAGCTTTTTTGAGGTTCCTCCTATTTTTTACCCCAAACAGGTTGGAGATTTTTCAAAAGGGATGGCTGAAGCTGATCACAAGATTCTCTCTGCCAAGGTATTAGCCCCCTATCCCCATCGAACACACCTTGAACACTCACAAAGAAGGAAAATGGATTAAAAAAAAGAAAAAATGGACAAAGAACATGATACGTCCTTTGGGAGCACCTAGAGCTTTACATGAGTTTGTTTGCAAGAATCTTTGTTCGTGGTACTAATTTTTATCTGGAATCCAGATGATATTGGGATCACAATACTATTTCTATATGGAGACTCAAACTGCCCTTGCAATTCCTGATGAAGACAACTGCATGGTAGTTTACAGTTCAACTCAGTGCCCTGAATTAGGAGGCTCTACAATTTCAAGATGTCTAGGTATTCCTGAACATAATGTACGTGTCATCACCAGAAGAGTTGGAGGCGGCTTTGGTGGAAAGGCCATGAAATCCATGCATGTGAGTATCCAACTAGAAATTATTGAAGTTCTCGCTTTTTCATTGTCGAGAAGTATGGCTCTGAGATTTTTAATCTTAATTGTTTACATGGTGAAAAATGAGTTTGAATTGCTGCAATAAGAATGGATAATCACGGCATGGGCAAGCTTGTGATCACTGTACTGATATCCATCTCTGTAACTGTCCCAACAGGCCGTGATATATCGCAAATGGAGATTGATATAACTTTTCTCTTATGCATATAAATATTGATTCATTGTATTCTCTGTTTTATTTGGTTAGTACTAAGTCAGCATTGCTAATGTGATGTTTCAGGTTGCCACAGCATGTGCACTTGCTGCTCAGAAATTACACCAGCCTGTCAGGATATATGTCAACCGCAAGACTGATATGATAATAGCAGGAGGAAGACATCCCATGGAAGTAACTTACAGTGTAGGGTTCAAATCTGATGGAAAGATTACAGCCTTACGGCTTGATATATTGATCAATGCTGGAATAGCTACAGATGTCAGTCCACTTATGCCAAAAAATATAATATTTTCCCTTAAACAGTATGACTGGGGTGCTTTATCTTTTGATATAAAGGTATGCAAAACAAACTGCTCTTCTAAGTCAGCAATGCGAGCCCCTGGAGAGGTACAAGGTTCATTTATAGCTGAAGCTGTAATTGAACATGTAGCAGCTACCCTTTCTATGGACGTGGATTCTGTCCGGCAAATAAATTTCCATACATACAATAGTCTTAATTTATTCTATGGGCATAGCTCAGGTGAATTTGTGGAATACACTTTAGCTTCAATCTGGGATAAATTGGAGATATCTTCAAGATTTAAAGAGCGATTCGACATGGTAAACGAGTTTAATAAGCACAACGTATGGCAGAAGAGAGGTATCTCACGGGTACCGTGTGTGATGGAAGTGCGTGTGGGACCAAGCCCTGGGAAAGTGGGCATTCTACGTGATGGATCTATTGTTGTGGAAGTTGGAGGGGTTGAAATTGGCCAAGGGCTCTGGACAAAGGTAAAACAGATGGCTGCATATGGCCTTAGTTTAATCAAATGTGGTGGGAGTGAAGAACTCTTGGAGAAAGTCAGAGTCATACAATGTGATACCTTGAGTTTAATTCAAGGTGGTCTTACTGCTGGGAGCACAACATCTGAGGCAAGCTGTGAAGCTGTAAGATTGTGCTGTAAAATCTTGGTAGATAGACTATCCCCTCTCAATGAAAGATTGCAGCAGCAAATGGGTTCTATTAACTGGGAGATGCTTATTCAGCAGGTAATGATCTTCAACATGGTATTGAATATTCATGTAACATTTAATGCTTGAATCTTGAATATTCATGTAACATTTATTGAACTCCCATAAAATTACCACTTTGTGCAGTAATCATCCTTCTGAGATGCTAGGATGAATCTAAAATTTAGAAGTTTTAGATATCTATCCAAATTATAAATTTGGATTAACCAACCATGAACATTGTTGTGTATGATTGGTCACCTTTTACTAACTACTTTAGCAGAAGCTTTGTTTTTTCTTTAGCTATTATTTAGATTAGGGTAGATACTACAAGAAGTGTTAAAATTGTACTAACCAAAAAAAGTGTTAAAATTGCATTATTATTTTAGTGAGACATTTTAATGGTCCTGTTAACGAGCTTAGGGCAGCTGTTAGGGGATCACTAGCTTTTGCCAATTATACAACTCGCAAAATCATGGTTTTGCAAATTCAAAACTCAAGCTAAAAGACAAGCTTTCTCAGGTATGTGGACCACTTTTTGTGCATACGGCGATGTGAATGGTAAAATCCCCTTCTTTTATTAGGGATTTATTTAGATAAGTTTTTTTTATTTTATCTTTCTTTTGCATGCAATAAAATCCAGGCCTCTATGCAAAATGTCAACCTGTCAGCAAGTTCTTACTTTGTTCCTGAACTGACTACCAGTGGCTACTTGAACTATGGCGCTGCAGTGAGTGAGGTAAGTTTTTCTGGAGCGGCTTTGTGCTGCCGTGTTCATGGTTGATGAGAGACTAAACTAGTTTCTTGTACTTTGTTACAATATATATAAATGATGTGATGGATCAAACCAACAAGTTAGCACGTTAAGATTAGTTATTTTGCTATTCAACCCAATAGGCTAATATGTTAACTTGTTGGTTTGTGGCATTTCATATCATTTATATATACATCCTAACATTCTTAATCTGGGATTTATGGTTGACCACTCTATAAAAACAAAAGACCCAGTTGGATTATCTATTCAAATTTGCAAAATCTAATTGATTAGAGATGATGTTGCAGGTTGAGGTAAATCTTCTAACTGGGGAAACTACAATTTTGCGTTCAGATGTCATCTATGACTGTGGAAAAAGTCTCAACCCTGCTGTTGACTTGGGACAGGTTAGTCAAATACATTCTACATTCAAAGTGCATACAAACTTACCTTTGCTCAAGAAGGACTCATTTAACTTATCAGGAACCATCTCCATGCTTCTGCTTCTATGCTATTTGCATTGGTATGCTGTTTGTTCTCTTCGTTTAACTTCTCTTTTTCTTCAAAAGAGGAGGGAATCTGTCCCCTTCACCCTTCTTAAACTTTACTTCGTCATATATGCAGCAGAACCTGGTTGACCGCAGCCTTTCTCATTGCATCAGCTTTTCTTTTTAAGGTCCAACCTTGCAGATCCTTTATTTTTAGACACTGCAATTTAACAATTAAAAGCTGATTTTTGCAGATTGAGGGAGCATTTGTTCAAGGAATTGGTTTTTTTATGTTTGAAGAATACCTGGCAAATGAAGATGGATTAGTGGTGGTAGAAGGTCCATTGACGTATAAAATCCCAACGATTGACACCATACCTAGACAGTTCAATGTTGAAGTCCTGAATAGCGGACATCACCAAAATCGCGTTCTCTCTTCAAAAGGTATGTCAAACTTCATCTGAAAACATTTATATATAGGCCCCATAAAACGACCTCTGTGTAGTCGGTTTTCCCTACTTTCTAACATACACATTTTTCTCTTGAATAGAAAGTATATTGTACTTCTAAAAGTACCTCAAGGTCCTCAACTGTGTTATCGTGATTCTCGTAGTGACCTGACACATTTTATTGGGAAACTGCTGGCTGATATAAGTTTATTCTCTAAGATAATCACTCTAGTTCCTTATTCTCCTTTCCCTCTATTCCCTTGAATATAACGTCTTTAAACTATGTAATTATGATTTCCTATTATGTTTTCCCACAAATCCTAAGGACTTGAATGGTTTCCAGAGACTCCACGGATGGGGCAACATTTCATTACTATCATCATTTCACCTCCTCGTGCACCAGGGTGTTTACTAGAGCTGTTTGTTTCCCTCTGGACCCTCTCATGAAAATTCTCTCTTAGTAGCTCAAAGCTAGGCAGCTAGCATGCTTGGCTAGTTATGAGCTCTCATGATGATGTGTGGGCCTTGACCTCAGATTATTCCTTGTTAAGAGTGAATGTACATTGTCTAATTTAATCTGGTTATTTACAGCTTCTGGAGAGCCACCACTACTCCTGGCTACCTCAGTTCATTGTGCCACAAGAGCAGCTATTAAAGAAGCTCGCAGACAACTTTTCTCATGGCAGGGCATCGAGAGGATAGAGACAGCCTTCCAGTTACCGATCCCTGCCACCATGCCTGTTGTAAAAGAGCTCTGTGGGCTCGACATGGTGGAGAGTTACTTGCAGTGGAAAATGAACAAGGAAGGGGTCCTGTAACTGTCAGTGTGTGTAAGGCGTCTGCTGCGTATCTCAGCAAATTGTATTTGTGTGTTTCATCCGTCAGATGTAGTTAAGTCTGATACTAAAGGCTTAACTTATTGTTGCAATGTGTTTAGCTCAGGTCAAGGTTACTGTTGAACCTTGACCAAGCTTATTTCATGAACAAGCACGTTCACATTTTATGACTAATTAGGAGTCATTTCACTGGCGTTAACAAGCATGTATATAGTGATACCAGGCTTGATCATGTGTTCTTGATAGATCGCTATTTTGTTTTTACGATAATGTATTGAAAATTTACCTTATGGGTTTTGACTCTTGACCATATAAAAGATGAGAGAAACAATCCGCATTGTCACTAGTCATTATCATTGATTTTATTCTTCTTCTCCTAACGAACGAGCTCATTTGCTATTAACAATAGAAAACCCAAATATTCGATGAACAAGCTCTCTCATTTCTAAACTGGATAAAGAACAGAACAAACTTGGAAAGAGCTCACCGAGGCTGAAACACGAGCAAGGCAATACCGCATACCATCCATATTTCTCAAGCCATTTCCAATTTCCAATACCACTCACCAACGCAATATTGTTACAAGACTCGTGCATGTATTAAAATCGAGTGGAAACCTGATTGGGTTGGGTGTCTTTCTAGTCAGTTGAATAAAAAGTTCGAAATCAATTAGTTTGGAGTTTGGACTTCCAACGAATTGTACATGGATACCTCAATGTATTTTGGAAACCTGATGGCACATCATAATCAGGATCATCAGCTATAATGGAACACTAACCTGTGCCAATGACATTTCTTGCATACAGCGCAACAGCATTAACTGGACACCAAACATTTAACGCGGGAAAGAATCTGACTCTTAATCATATAGGAAGTTTGCACGCACCAGATATAAGACATGGACAATGCAAAGAAACAGCACACAAAAAAAATCAAGCCTAAAATCACGTGTCTGCACTCTGCACTCAAGAACAAAGATAATCACAAGAAGCAAAATCCACATAGAAGGATTAGTTTAGAGTTGATAGGATCCCAGTCACCCAAGAACAAAGATAATCACAAGAAGCAAAA
The DNA here is from genome assembly GCF_013401445.1 of Tripterygium wilfordii. NCBI lineage: Eukaryota > Viridiplantae > Streptophyta > Magnoliopsida > Celastrales > Celastraceae > Tripterygium > Tripterygium wilfordii. The sequence continues at coordinate 11,859,611 of NC_052253.1, read as the reverse complement.
TTCACATAGAAAGGATTAGTTTATTGTCGATTGGATCCCAGTCACCCAAGAACAAAGATAATCACAAGCAGCAAAATCCACAGAGGATTAGTTCAGACTTTAGAGTCAATAGGATCCCAGTCAATCAACAATCCCAACTCGTAAGAGCTCAAATTAGCAAACATTCAGAAGGATTGGCCTAAGATAAGGGTATAACCCAATCAGTATCATGTTAACCATGTACAAACTCTAGATTCCAGTACAAACATTCATCGTACAAAATACATGGATCTACCTAAGAACACAGACTAGTCAGTTCCACATTGTACTTACAAGCGAACATCAGAATTAATATCACAGGATCTTCACGCAATCACTTCATCTATACTCCACACTTCACTGCAACACCACAGATGCAAGCATCAGAATTAAGATAAAGAAGCTAAATATTAGACTTGATTATGAGAGATTTGATGATGCCAATGGGTGTTCAACCTTACAGCTAGACATAGTACCCTTTCTATCTCGAAATCTGCAGAAAAAGACATCATACCTCATGATAGGTGATGCAATCCTAGAAGACAATAATGGAAGCCCTTCTAAACTACATCAGTAGGCTAGGCAATGTTTGGCACGCCTGATAAAGTGAGATTAAACTATTTAATCTCATTCCTTAGTTAGGAACTGGCAATTGAAAGCGTTGTATAATAGGGAAACCATCCCATTCCCCCATGAGAAGTTCTATGTAATCCTGCCCCTAGAGATGGAATACTACTCCTGTGGATTACTTAATAAGAGGATAACTATACCTAATAAGAGCATAACTAAAAAAAACAGGCGCACACTTTTTTGTGTACGTCTGTATGCGAAGTGTAATGCATTTCTAACTTTACATATGCAGAAAATGTAGACATAAATACATAAAACTGCCTACACATACATACTAACATGCATATATAGACACTAAACAATACATATAATTTAATAATGGTAAAAATGTAAACAACTCCTGAGCACAAGGCTCCCGCAATGGTCGGGGTCAAGACAAGAAGGATGTACGGAGACTTTACTCCACATAATATGTGGAGATGCTATGTCCAGGAATTGAACCTATGACCTCTACATTGCACCCCTACAACTCTACCACTGGGCCACATGCTCGCCTATATATAATTAAAAAATAGATACTAAATTTAATAAAATTAAATCTGTCCAATTTTATCCAATAACCAAACCAAGCACATACTAAGTACTAACATTCAATTTTAAGAGAGCGTCAAGTAACAATTCATCCACTTCTTTTTTTCCATTTTTATTTTCTGATACATCATCTTACACTTGAAAACTTGATCATTTTAATCCAATCCAGTCTAATTCCCTCAGTTCAATCTGGCAAAACAGCCTATGTTGCAGTAATCTCCCTAATCTAGAATTTGCCATGACCTCATCAAACTCATTAAAAAAGAACTACTCTTAATTAGGGAAAAAAGAGATAAAATAATGTTCTAACCTTAATCAGCACTGTGAGACTGGTCATGCTCAATAAAATCTAAGGCATCTTCCTTGGAGACGACGTTGACATGGCTCACCCTGTTTTTATGCGTCACCCCATAAATCTTGTCAGCAACTTTCACGAGCTCTGGTCGGAATGTTGTGGTTATAAATTGTGTATTAGTCATGTCTGCCAGTCTACGAATTATATCTACCATAGAATTAAGGATCTCCAGTACGCATGCACTTTGGATAACAAGGGCAATAGCTAAAAAAAATACAAAGAAAGCGAAGCATATCGAGAATGCATCAACATAAAAACTGAATTAAGAGATGGAACAAGTTAACATGTCAGCTGTTAGTGTCATTGCATAATGTATTATACAGCACTTAGCAAATCTGAAAAGGTTTCTAGATTTTTTTTTTCCTGGCTAAAATGATTTCAAGTTCCTTGATGACAATCTCTTCCTATCAAGTAATCCTAGCAAGCAGCTCAAATTTTTTTTTTTTGGGTCAAACTTGGAGTCGAGGTACAAACAGTACAGAGATACAACCTGCTCAAAAATTTCTCCAGTTACAACTCCAAATAAAATATCAAACCTACTCACAAGCACACAGGGAATGTAGCTCACAAGAAGCACGGCCCTTTGACCTAATTCTAGGTTCCCACTGCAAGGGGTTTAAAAGCCACTTGCCAAAAGGAGTAACTCTGATTGGCTCGAAAGATGGGAAATGAAAAATACAAAACACACAAAGGCAAGATCTAAAATGACAAACTTGTAAAGGAGCAATCCAAGTGAACAGTGTCATAATCCCAAAGCCAAAAACACCTTGCTTTCAAGCACTCGAACTGAGACACACCGGAAGACCACCGAGTATAGGACTCAGCCCCCAAAATATCTCATGAGATGATATCACCTTAACTTCTTATAACCTTCCTGGAAGGCCGTAAGAAGTTAAGAACACCTCAAAAGGAGGCCATGGAAACAGATCAGCAACTCTTACTTGACAAGATTGCTTGGTAGACTAGATAATAAAGAAAGCAAAGAAAAGACATTGACAAGGTAGATAAAGTGATGTACCTTAGCAAGCAGCTCAATTTGAGCTCTATAAGAATCTCTCAGCACATAAGATTTACTCGAGTCAATATTGTGCACATGTATTCTAACAGTCCGTCCCCTCAAGTCCAGTTACACTTTGTCGGCTTTGAGCCCAACTAGCCCTCACGGCTTTGTCTTCCCAAGAGGTCACTCATCCCAATATTACTCTCGTAGAAGCACGTTTAACTATGGAGTTTTTATGGGATTTGGTGCCACCACTCCAAGGAAAATCGGTTGTTACTAATTTGAGAGTTTGGCCTATTATATTCTGTACTTCCACTCAAGCATTGTCCGATGTGGGATAGTGGATATGCCTCCTGTGCCACACGCGGTACAAAGATGAGAGAGTAACAAATGCTGACAGCACCTAGCATTCTTTAATGCTTCGACATTCCAAGCAATCCCACTTGTGCCCACCCCTCTCAAGCAGGCTACCAGTTAGTGGGACCATGGACATGTTGAGATACTATGAGGAAAATCAGACTATTGAGGCAACACTATCATCTTCCAAGTGATTAATAATTGTTGTTAAATAATCTCCATATGATAAAGTGCAATCCGATTCGAAAAAGTCCAGTCACTGCAGGGTATGAGAACAGCAAACTTGGACAGCTATACAATATCTTATGAAATGATTTTTTTCTGTGCTCCAAGCTAAAAAAAGGAAGGTTGTGATGGAGCAGTATCAGCTCTGGGCCAAAGCTATATCACTAGGAATAGATAATTATTCACTGATACAACCAATGCAAAGGATATTCATAGGCGGAACCAAACCTCCTGCAAACTCTATCGAGTTGAAGAAAGACAACACAACGAGAGATATCTTTCTTCCTCTTTGTTTAAAGGGAAAAATAAATTCACTGAGAAGCAAGAAGGTGCACAAGGGAATTACAAGAAGGCTAGAGAGAGGACCTCCAGAAATCATTGCAAATTCCAGGACACCATAGTCTCGAAGTAAAACTGTAAAATTCAATGATACAGCGGAGAAGGATACCAAAATCTAAAAGCGACGTGTCAAAGCCATTAATCTAACAAAGATATACGTCATCCCTCTGAAACTACATAAAGAAGATTCCGCTTTCTAGCTCATCCTATTGCTAGTCCTCAATATATTGCAAATTCCAGAACACCATAGTCTCAAAGTAAAACTGTAAAATTCAATGATACCGCGGAGAAGGATACCAAAATCTAAAAGCCACATGTCAAAGAAATGAATCTAGTAAAGATATACATCAATCCTCTGAAACTCAACACATAAAGAAGATTCAGCTTTCTAGCTGATCCTATTGCTAGTCCTCAATAATAAGTTTTCTACACTAAATAACATTCTTCAGGTAGGAATGACTAAAGGGTTAAATCATGTGATACCTTCGTATCTGTGGATGACACTATATGGGCTCAGAGTTTACAGTGTAGTCCAACAGATTAAGTTTCAGAAAAAGAGAACAGCAAAATGATCCCTAAAAAATAGAATAGAAAAACAAATAGAAATGTACTAAAATATACATATGCATACAAAAGAAAATGCAGGTATAGATGATGTATGGTGGACATAAAATAAATGCATGTAAAGTGTATGGTGTACTTCATATACAAAAGGATACTTCCAACAGCAGTTCTGTACTGAGGATCCAGTGCTGCATCTATCTCATCAAAAAGATAAAAGGGAGCAGGATCACATCGCTGTATAGCGAAGATCAGTGTCAGAGCTACAACAGTTTTTTGACCCCCCGACAACTGCTTCATCGATTGCGTCTCCCCTTGACCAGTAAAAGAAACCTATCACATCAAAATCCCATTTATTCCTTTGCTAAAAAGTACAGATACTGAAATGGATGACACTAGAAGCCTTGGTGAAATGTGGAAAGTCTGTTGGAGAATGAATCATAGACCAGGCTTCAGTTCCTCCAAAGACAGTGGACACTATCCAGACATGGGATGGCACCACCTGTGCCTCATTATGAAAGTTCTTTAATGGTGTGATGCGGTATTGGGATAAGATGCTTAAAGGTTTAAAATTTTGTTTGAGTTTCAAGACGTTTTCAAGTGGATTCAAAGACGCGTGAGGAGCGCATACTCTCAAATATATCATACCAACAACCATTCAACCTCTAAAACAATTACAATATTACAATACTGCAGAAAAACTTCAATTTCCTTAATGGGAGTCCCCCAACACTTTTGCATACTAGTGAAAGAAATGAAAAACAGAACAAACAAGGAAAAAAACAACAGAGGAAACAAGGAAAAAATCAATAGAGAGGGTGCTACACACCTTTACTTTCACTCCAATGTATTTCTCAACTCTTCCCTCCAAATCTGCTTCACGAGGGGCATCTTCATCATTGTCATCACCATCATGATCACCATCCTGCGGAATATCATCGAATCAAAAGAACTTGTTTCAAGTCAGAACAGATTAACAAAAGAGAAGATAATTCAAGATAGATAGCAAAGATGAGAGTAAAATGGCTGGTTAAAGAGCATATCATGTCAGAAAACATACAAAACTATGAACCAACTCACTTAACGAAGCCAATTACTGCTGTTAGTGGCTTGGGCTTAGGGCCCATAAAACTACGTGTTGTTGTGCTGATATAAATACTCAATAATATGTGTGGACATTTCAATTTGATATGATGTAACAGTAAAATTATCAAAAATAAAAAAGATAGCTCCTCTGTAGTCCGTAACTTATCAAGAAAATTAACTAAAAGCACCCTCCTGGTGCCTTAATAAATATTTAATACATTAAAAGAAAAAGAAGCTCCTGGGTACCAAAGCAACCAGGTTCCTATAAACCACTTGTATTGGACAGATTTTACCATGAGATTGTACGGAGCAAATTCATAACTCATAAGGCAGTAAGCTAAACATCAATATCACAGAGTTGAAGCTAGAAAACTCAGTGATAAGAGGGGGCAAAAAAGAACATATGAAAAGGCAATAGAAAAGAGAGATTATAAATGATCCTAATGGCAAACCTTTTTCTTCATCATGACCAGATGGCCATGGCCACCTTGCACAAGCTCTGAAAATACTTCTCGAAAGTGTCGAGCAACACCTTTAAAAGTGCGTTCTATTGATTCATCCTTCCGTTGATCTAAAACTGTTATCAGTTCTCCAATTTTCTACAAAAGACATTATAAGGCAAATTAAAATGAACAAGGTTCCAATTAGAATGCATAAGAGAACAGTTTGATATACTACACTATCAAGTACCTCGTCACCTGCATCCAGTTCAGCTTGTCGGTTCTGAAGCTCTTCTCGTTGCTCAGTGAAATTTACGTATTGGTCCAGCGCTTTCTTGTTTACATGGCTGAATTGCTGCAGCTGCTCATTGCACCTATGGAGCATTTTATGCAGCTCTTTGATGCTCTTCCGCTTATACCTACCATTTCCATTTAAGCGAGAAAATTAAAAAATCTAAATTCAAAAAAAATTGCACAGCAGCCGGTAGGCAGCATTAATGACTGACCCACAGCATAAGCAAGGTACAATACCAAATACAACATACCAAATATTCATGGATTCTGATAGTAACTATTAAATTGTAAAAGGACAGGCAAAATATACCAAAACATCATTCCAGGTTTGATTACAACCATAACGTATTGTTATAATGGAAAGTCAAATACGCCATAATGTATTGTTTAACGGAAAGCCAAATACCTGAGGATGAACAACCTATATGCCAATGCAAACAATACAAAAAATCTGTTGAAGGTATGAACTAAAAAATTCATACACCATTAAGCCGTTTGGCTTGGTGTTACATCTCCTGTTTTTCAAACTTCAAACTAGATGTCAGCAGGTGAAAACCCATAGTCTGCAAACCATGCCCATCCAGTTTACCCCAAAATGATTGATGCTAAGAATTAGTTCAAAATTCAAGTAAGAAATTAAGTCTTTTCAGAGTATTGGGTGAGAAAAAGGAGAGGAGAATCCAAATTTAAGATGTAATACGTTTCAAAAGCATCTGATGACAGCGGGCCAAGTTCTTTAATTTTCATAGAGTACTCTTCTTGTTTAGCAAGATGTGCATTCCTTTCACGCAAAAGTTGTTCTGATTTCTTGGCTTCATCCTCAAGTCTTTGCTCAAAATCGTCTTCCATATACTGCATCCACGTGCGATCATCTTAGCAGAACAAAGATAAAATGCCAAAGCCAAACAAATTTAACAAGTCGTCAACCTTTAGTTTAGCCTTTTCATCTTTGATCTTCTTGAGTTGCTTTGTTTGTTCAGATATACGGCCAGAGATTTCTGAGAACCACAATCAGAGTAAAATGAGGAGGCTTTCAAAATATAACATCCAAACAGCATATTTTACGAACACGGTTAAACTTCACCATTGAGCTCCTTAGTTGCAGCTTCAACCACCAATTTAGCATCGTCCAGGTCCTGCTTTTTTAGTTCAACTTCGCCATGCAACAAGTCAGAATCTACAGATGATATAATGCCTTGCAACTCTTGTTTACGCCTCTTCAGATTAGTTGTAAGGTTAGTCTCAAGCTCCGCTTTTCTCGTTTCAGTCTGAATTGAAAGTTCACCAAAATGATAAATTGAGTTTTCATGCAAATTGCAATGCTAAAAGAACAGCAATAGATTTCTTTTACAAACCTCAATTCGATCAGTCCTGCAGGCAATAAGCTTCTCTTTCAGTTCTGTTATTTCGGGATTCAATCTTGATAAAAGATCTTTCTCCTTTGGCGTCAAGTGATCAATGAGCTCCGTCCCCATTTCCGCCCATTTCATGGCCATACTAGCCCTAAGCTGATCAATTTGAGCCCTGACCTCTGCAAGAGACTTTTCCTAAACAAGGTAGAGAGAGATGTAACAAAGTTGCAATCTCCTAATAAATGCTGTTCTAGAGAAGTACATTTAAGTATTTCGGATAACTCGCAATACCTTCTTTTCACGAGCTTTCATCTTAAATTGTTTCTGCTTGTTAGCATTCTCAATATCCTGCTTTAGCTGTTCCACCTCGGATTTGTCGTGAGCACGCTTAGCATCAATTTTCTGCTGCTCGGCAACAAGTTCTGTAATTTTTTGGTCTATACGTAAGATCAGTAAAGGAAAGCCAGGAAACTTTGCAGGTTTGAAGCAAATACAAAGGATTGTATAGAAGGTTTTCTCATCAACACTACAACACAGTTCCAAATGCTTTTGAAGCAAATACAGATGTAACATTACAAGGAAAAGGCAGCCATACAAAAAGCTCAGGAACAACAGCTAATTCTGTAAAGGATAAAAAAGAAAAGGGAGAAAAAAAAACCCTTGTCATATCTTAAGAGAGAATGAGGTGGGGGAGGAGAAAGACTGAACTTAGTATTTAATGCACGTTGACCTTTCTCAAGTTCAGCAGAGTATTTCTTTCCCCCCCTAGTATATCATAAAGGACACAGGTATTGTTGGAAATCATGCCTCTTTCAGCCTTCGCGTATGGGGAGGAAAAAAGAAGACAGAACATCAAAAGGATATCTTGAAGCATGGATCTAACTTTATCCAGTTCTTTTTCCTTCATTTCAATATCTTCTTTCCTCTGCCTGATGATGTTCATAAATTTCAATTTAGAGCGCCTATAATCGTAAAAACCTCCCGTCATACCGCCTTTCTTGCTTACTTGATCACCTACAAAGGGGTGAGGGTAACATCTTAAGGAATCACAGAAACCGAACAAAGTCCTGCCGCAACCATAAATATAAAGAAACCCCTCTATACCAACCTTCCAAAGTTATGCAATCCAAGCCATCAGTTCGCGCAACTCTAGTGGCCACATCCAAATCCCGGCAAATCACAGTTCTAGCGAATACCTATGAAAAGGAATGATGCGTCTCACCACAAAGCGATATATTACATTTGAACATCTTACTAAAAGAGACAACACTGCGAACAGCTCTAGTTCATCAATGTAACAAAACACACAAAAATATCCACATATTTCTAATGCCCTATGTCATATTTCTTTACCATTCAATCAATATAGATAATGTGAACAATTAGAAGGCTCTCAAATATAGCCAAATGAGATGTACAATTATTCTGCAACGTTTTACAATAATTCTAAATGACACTCATTACTTGTGCAATCATTTTCCAAAGCAATAGGCAATTTGGTCATTCAATATCCATTACATGCCTCCAATCATTCTAATATACCAAAAGTTCATCACTCTTATTCTCATTCCCTTTTCCATTTCCAATCATACTGCATGCCAAACTTGACCCACTCCGAAGTGAATGCAACACAAACCCCAAGACTAACCTGGCCAAATGCGTCCTTAAATTCAGTCGAAACATCCAATTTATGTAGCAGGGGTACCACATCAGAACTCTGTGGATAAGTCATGGATGGAGCCTTCACCCTGTTGAGTGGTATAAATGTAACCCGTCCTCCTTTCAAGGAATTTAGGTGTCTAATTATCTGTGTTGATATTTCATCGTCTTTAACCACCACATGAAATAAGCTGTTCAGCAAACCAATGAAGTCAACCAACACTATTACAAGCTTAGAATGCTAATAAGACAAGCAAAACAATAAGAGTAGAGTTCAAAATCGAAACCTGTTTCCAGCAGTAACTTCAACAGCAGTGAAAAATTTCTCATCGCATTTAAGCAACTCAATAATTGTACCACAAACTCCACTGATTTTATACTCTCTGCAAATCCGACGAATAGAATTCAGCCCTCTCCTCACATCCTGAGAATATGAAGCAGCAAAAGAGTGAAAAAGAAATGAAAAATCATAAGGGAATAAGGTGAACAGCTACGTAGCATCCCCATTAAATCAAATATCTGATAGGGGAACCTCTGTTCATCAATCATGAGAAGAAAAAAAAGCACACCATAATTAAAAATAACTCTCATGCACAAGGCTCCAGCTCCCACAATGGGTGGGCAGGGTTGGGGGAAGGTACACCATAAATGAAAGAAAAATATAAATTTCATCTTTACATAAGGCGGCCAATGGATAGAAGAGAATATAATAGGAGATGGGCACCACTCAGCCCAAGCCTTCATTAGAATAAAAACAAAGAAAAATCACTCCATTCGCCCCAAATCTATGAAGCATAAAATAAACAGTCCAATTAATGACTTCCCCTCAAGCCGGAGAATAAATGTGTTTTATTTCATTTTGTTATGAAATTTCAGACAAATTTACATGCACTCTCAGATTCTGCTCTCATTAAGGATATCTCCAATAAGTAGATCTAACAATCCATAGGTATTGACTCCCACCGAACATGCATATTTTAATTCGAATACGCCAGAGGCAAATAATGAAATAATCCATTTTTTTCATTACACTGTTGAATGCAACTAATTATGCCATTGTGCATAACCAATCATGAGAAGTACAATAATGAAGGTGGGAAGATGCACATGACTAAACCAACTTTCCCTCTCCCAACATCTTATATTTATAAGGTGAAGTCACCAACCCATGCACATCCCAAGAAAATTTCCCATATCTCTAGGGTTGATGCATCCCTGAGAAACACACATTATCCAAAGAACCTTTAACATACAACACTAGTCCCATCGTAAGACCATAGCATCAAACACCCCTAACTGAGTAGTCATTACAATAATGTTTGATAGAAGTCGTCTTTCCAAGTATTCTAGGTCTGAGTTAAATAACCACTCAGCTAAAATCTGGCACAACGCAAATTTCAAAGAGAAAATCAGAACAGAATTCCATAAAGAAAAGTCTCAGCTACCGCCAAACAGAAAGATACAACAAAAAAAATCATATAGTGCAATACAAACTCTAAATAGAATTTGTTTCTGTTCAGCGGCTCAGAAGCATTTTGAAAGTTCAGAAAATCAGAAGCTAAAGAAGTCAAGCAAGCTATTACTCACACCAGGTGTTGCATGTTCAAGGTTCTTCTCAGCCTTCTCAAATTCTTCTTTCAATTTGTCAATTTCCCCAGAAAGTGTGCTTTCTTTCCCCCACAATGACCTATTAAATGATAAATTTCTTTTCGTTTAAAATTTTTCCAGATTACTCTCAAGAAACATGGCATAAATATAAGTGAAATATCATACTTCCGCTCATCCTGCAACCGGTCTCTTTGTGCTCTTTGATTGGTGAATCCTTCACGTGATTGGGAAATGAGGGATTCTAAGGTTGCAATTTCAGCTCGGCGACTCTCAATGAAAACATCTTGTTCCTTCAGATCGGAATCAAGCTGACGGATTTCATCCTGGATTTTTTGCTCCTGGGACATAGTAAAGTAGACAATGGGATACTTTGAATTTTTGCAGTCAGATCAATTGCAAGTCAAAAATGGAATACTATTGAGGTTAAAAAATAACTTATGCCTTAAAAACAGCATAAGGTGCAAAAGTAAGTCAAAATTGGAAGCAAAGAGCCAGCGAGTAGCAGAACCTGCAAAACAACATAAAACCGCCCACAGAGCTTCCCCAATCCTTTGTAGCCATGGTAATTCACTTAATAATGAGTATAAAACAATACAGAGTTAAAAGCAAGGTGGCAACAAAAAAAAGGCATCTTAGCCCTCAGAAGAATTGGATCCAAATTGCAGTTTCCCTACGTGTAGAACCCCCCACAAAAAGAGAAAGGGGGAAAAAGAACATCCCAAACTCCTACACCTGTGGCCAACCAATTGCTTAAAAAGAAAGCAACATGAACCAGAGATTCACCCCTAAACACACCTCATCCTTCAACAATCAACATTGAACTCATGGCCAGAAACACAACTCAAGTTCTCAACACATCTCAAAATATCATTTGATCAATGTTATGCAAAACAACTAGGTACCGAAAGGAGGGAGACTGACACTTCTCAAAAGCACATTCTCAAGTTTGCAGGTTTATTAATTATTGCATGTTCCTACTCCATATGACAGAGTGTGTTGCCAAGCGGTTTGGAAAACAATGTTCATATTCCAAATGACGAAGTGCCTCACAAAGCGGTTGGAAAACATTCAAAGATGATTCCTTTCGGAAGCTCCAACAAGGAAAAAAAATAATCTTCTGGTGAAATGGGAACACATTAAAGTTTTCGAAAGATATTGGGCCTAAAGAACTAAATCAATTTCTCTCTTTAATAGAGCAGTTCTAGGCAAATGACTATTGGACAGGCAAAGGAGGATAAAACCAGGTAGAGCAGAGATACTATTGCAAGAGAATAACAAGAAATAGATGGCCTCAAGAAAAACAAGAACCTACGAAGTAGGGGTTGGAAAGAAATTCAGAAACAGAGAGGAGAATTCATACATCTGTTTTGTTGTAGGCAATGGAAAGATGATGGCTTCTAGACACTTTAGATGAGCTTGCAAGAAATAGAAATGCTGTGGGGGAAGAAAGCTTCAACAACTCAAGGTGAATGGAGAGTTGGAAGAGTTCGACAAATTTTATGATTCCATCTAAAAAAATATGTCAAAGATACACACTGAGGATTCCCAAAGACAGGCTGCCCTGGCATGTTCTGCATAGAAAGATTGTCAAGGAAGTAGACAAGACAATTCCACGGTGAAGACCTACTATAATTCACTTTCTGCAATACTTGAGAGAGTAGGAAGAATGGACTTTGATTGGCATGGTATTTGTGAGCATGAGGTGTCTGCTAAGGTTGCATTTCGAATGTGCCAAACGCGCCACCATAACAGAATGTACAATGCTAACAAAGGTGAAGATGCTAACTGGAGAAAAGCTGAAAAGAAAAAACATTACATATGTAATCTGGTATCATGTGCAAATGACTGGATGATTATCAATCATCTCTTGATCTATTGCCCATAAGCAAGAGAAAAATGGCACTGCATTCTCACCCAAGCAGAGGTGTAAATCCTTGTACTCTCTTATCTTTTCAATAGCCAGTATCATCAATGATAAGAACAAGTGCTAAATAAACTTTTAATGGTCCTTCTCATCGTACTCAACCTACAACGCCATTTTCATGAATAATGAGTCAGTTAATGAGAAACTTACCTGCATCAAATTTGAAGAAAGAACGCGTTCAAGATCATCAATTTCCCTTTGAAGCCATTTGTCACGGGCAGCTTTGTTGGAAAATTGGGTGGCACGACCTTGTTTCTGATAAAGAATGCTAAGCTGCTTTTCACGCTCCATTATTCTACACATCAGCAAAACCATTCATGAGTGATGCATGAAGAAGGGAGCCTTCCACAGATTTTCCTTTTTCCTTCTTGTCCATTGGAAAAGTAAGGAGAGTTGGGGAGTTTTATCATGGTGCATCCTAGAGTAAACTAAACAAAAGCATATCCATTCCAAAAAAATATATCTAATTGCATAAGGTCTTATCAGGGTCTGCATTTTAGAGTTGAGAAGAAAAGGTCCGCAAAAGAGGGAAAATATAAACGTTACAAAAGGCAGGACCCAGTATTGGCTTCATCAAAGAGAAGACCAGGGGTGGAGTCATCAGAAAACAGCCTTCTCAAACTTTGGGCATTTTCCCAGAAGCGACAGCTCTCAAGAGTTCACAGCTCAATACCTTTCACTTGCAAGAGACAATGGGCTGAAACTATATGAAAACAAGTAAGCAATCGTAAATCCATAGACATACCCTTTTGTAATCTCCTTTTCCGTTTCAACTTGGCTCTCATAAAAAGGATTAATTTTCTCAAGCTCCTCCTGTGAATATTGTATTTCTTTCTGCAGAATATCAAGCTGTTTCATTGCATCCTCCTGAAATCAATAAATACTGGATTAACAAACAAAACATTTTATTCCTAAAAGCAAACACAGAGACAGCGACAGAGAGAAAACAACAAGACAGAAACAGAAATATTAGACTCAGCAGAAAAATACTTTGGCCTGCATATTTCCAGCAATCCTCTCCTGCAGGTCCTTCACATCAAGCTCAAGTTTCGTTTGCTTCTTTATTGCTTCAGCATGTCGCTTTTCCGCCACTTCTTTCTCTTTACTCAATCCCTGAACTTCCTTTGTTAAATCTTTCAACTCCTTGTCCAAGTCCTTGGACTTCTCATGAGCATCAAACTTATGGTTATACATTTCAGCAGAAGTTTCAGTGATCTTGTTTCGAGCCACTTCAACCTAATCCAATAGAGAAATATATTTTTTCAGGCCAAAACACACACACACTGTAATCCAACAGAGATACAAATATATAGATATATAGCATGAATGATTACTCAAATATCAAGAGTTGGGACCCAAATCATTTTAGAACTAAACAAAAAGTTGGGACCTAATTCATTAGGCTTACGTAACAGTCCAGGCTGGGGACAGATGTGCACAACTTCACCCCAGCAAAGGATGTTTCCACGGTTAGAACTCATAACCCAAGTATCACAACGGAGCAACCTTACCATTCAAAAAATACTTGCCACTCGGGAGGTCATTTAATATTCTTATTTCTTACAATTGCTGCCATCCCAATACTTCATAATGGGAAAATCCAAAATAAAAAATGTCAAAAAAATAATAATGATAATTCAAGGGCCTTGAAATTAGGCAGTTTTAAGGGTCGTTTACTTCCTAACCCGAATATCTTCATATATTTTTTTACTTTGATGATCTATACTTTTTCAATTACATTGAGCCCGAATAAACACTTATCTCCCCCAAGACCCTTAAATACACGTTTTAACACTTGAACAAGACATGACAAAGCACCATTTGGCATAAACTCATAATTTTTCTTAAAATGAATGATAGAAGACATCATAAATAAGGACACCTTTAAGTGTCACGCCTCTAACTAACATAAGCTGACCTCTGCCAATTTCTGCCGAGCATCATGAAGTTCCTTGTCATAAATTGTGTATTCTAGAGATTTCCGCTGTTTGTCAAGCTGCTGATATTTTCTCAGCTCCTCTTTCTCCTCATCCAGTTCTTTTAACCTCTCATCCAAGTATTGAACAACTTGAATGATCTGCTTCCTTTTATTGCCTGACTTGGGAAATAATTGCATGTCAAAAAGTACAAACAAAAAACACAAACAATCAGCTCAACAGTGATTACCTGTCTCTTGCATGATTTTCAAACTTTCACGGCGTCTCTCCTCATAAACTCGAGTTCCACCAATTTCCTTCAGTAAATCCAGACGTTCAGAATCTTTCATCAACGTCAATGACGCTATCTAAAAGCAGTATGAAAAAAAAAAGGTAAATATTAAATTGATATGAAAATTGCTATTAACATAAATGAACAAAAGATGGTAGGAAAAGGCTAGCATATGATTTTCAAAAGGATTGCTTAATACGGTTCAGCCAATCCCATACTTTTCCCTGCTGCACCACATAATAAGGGTTGGAGCGAGAGAACCCAGCACTTTCCAGCAAATTCATAACTTCATTTTTCCTGCAATTAACTTATTTCATATAACTAACAACAGCTACAGGAATGACCTCAATAAACTAAGGCAAAGAAATGAGGAACATTGACTTAACAGCTCGAAAAGGACTAGATACCCACGTGATGTGTTTTCCATCCAAAAAGTACTCATCCTTTTTCAAACCTATCGTCCGACGCAGTCGCACTTCCTCTTTATCAACCTGGCCAGAGACGAATCAGAAGCCTGCTTAGGATGAAAACAAACAACAAGCATCCTGCCTCGCCAAAAAGCATGCATGACATACCTCTGAAGTGTTAAATTTACAAGGGACAGAAAAGGAATGTAGAACGGAGCTGGAGAGGTTTGCTTAAGATACAACTAAGCAAACATAACATCATCAAGAACTTCTGACTATATGTTTAGCATTGAACACACTTTTTAACAGTACCTCCAAGCACCTACCAACAGTTTCCAATCCAGATGCATTTCCCTTGAGTTGAAATAGGAAAATCACAACCAAAACTCATAATTACGCTGGGTATTACAAAATGGCAATAGGCTCAGATACCTGGCCAAAGGCACAAAAGCGGCGCCTATCAAGAGGCTCAAGTTGCATACATGTTCCTCTTATCATCCCTAAGGCAAAATATCAATGCTAATCCAAAGCTTTCATTATAATGGCGGTATCTCATTATCAAAAAGGTCATTCTTACCTATGGTTAGAGCAAAAAATTTAACAAATAGTGCCTAATAATCTTTAGGCCGAAATTACAGAGAGATGATGAACTTTTCAACAACCAATAGATTTCAGGATAAAGTAGCTAAGTAAGGAAATACAAAGAGAAAGATTAAAGATAGATGGGAGAGATAGCTCGGTTCTTCTGCGAGCTATGAAATAAAAATAAATAAATAAACATCAAATCTGACATTTAAATATTCACCACCACCACCCAACATCCCCAGAGAAGAGTGCAATGTATTACCGGGATACGATTATCAGAGTTATCAAACACAATTTCCACAAAAGCAGATAATACTTGATGCCCTGCACCTTCCTGTTGAAGCAAATAAAACCAAAAGAAACTCAAACTAAAGAAGTCATGCAAGAAAAATCACTTAAAGATGGACTATGGAAACAAAATGTAGTTAAACGTACATGAAGTAGTGCATGCCTATCTTCACTCCGCAGGTTTTGAAAGAGATCACTGAGTACAAAACGAATGGCTACAAGCAGAGCACATTTTAAAACCCAACTAGACATTCAGGATTAATTACTTTGGAATTGAGAAGAGGGTAAAGAAAGAAAGACAATCAAGTAACTTAGCTTACCATGGAAAAAGTTTGTTTTCCCAGATCCATTAGCGCCAACTGCCAAGGCAACCATTTCAAGTGAGTAACTATTATTAGAGAGCCCATAAAACACCATTTAAAAATATTTATGAAAAAGATTCGAAGAAAGAGAATTTTATAAGGAAATAATCATAAGTTTGTCAATAATTTGCAAAGCATGCCCAGATATATATTTAAAAAAAAAAAAAAAAAAAACTGCTGAATTCAGTTCAAGAGAATGCATGGTGGGATCATAGATATGGAACCAAGTATTTACGGTTAGCCATACTTCAAATACCAAATAGGAAAAAAAATAATAGGGCCATAGGGACATTAAAATCCTGAAGGAGCTACACATGATATCTCCTTCGATAGTGTTGTGAATCTCATTTCTGACACTGTTCACTGTCCATGGCTGGGTCTATGAAGAATATTATTAGTTACAGATCCCAACAAGCCACACATGCACAATCATAAACATTGTTTACAATAAAATCCTAGTAAATGCTTCTAACACAAAATAGCAAGATTTTACAGATACACAGCAAAAGATAGTCTACCAATTCACCGCTTTGTATAAATCAAAGGGAATCATAAGGAAGAACATGATTACCGACACAATTGATTTTTGGACTGAAGGGCTCAGTGGCAACCTGTTCCCGGTAGCTCTTAAACCCTTCAATTATAACCTGCATTGAAACCCCACAAGTCAAAATAAGAGAGAAATGCCATAAGAAGCGGGAACAATAAGCAAGTCGGAAGTTAGAGAACCACTCCAATCTCCATCTAAGACTGATAATCACCTGTTTTATATACATCCTTAATATTCCAGATTTTCTAGCATCTGTTAGGATCAAAAAATTAACCCAATCAGAATCAAGAACAAGAATGTAAAATTAACCAAATCCTATACTCCTTAAACACACTCCAGTGGACAGAAAATGGAAGAAGAAATGAACAAATAGAAGCATGAAAACACTGTTAAGCGAAACTCTCAGTAGTGAATTGATCTAAAAATCCCAACCCCTAAGAAGCATTTTCACAAACCCTAAGAAGCATATTCACGCTTAAAGCGCAGACCTATCGTGAACACTTAAACGCACAGAAACAAGGGGAACCCACCCAAATTTTTGAGAATGGGGCTTACAGGCGTGTAATGTCTGCAATTATAGTAGAACCCGGAGCTTTGACCACAGAATCGAAGAGAAATTCGATAGAAGACTTACAAATTTAAGCCGTTACGTTAGTGTTTGCTAGCTCTGAGAGGCGACGAATTCAAATAATTGCAAGGAACCAAAACCTATTATGTAAGTAACCGGAGTCTGGAGAACAGATATTTATAAGTAAACACTACTAATTCGAAACATCAGCACAAGCAGAGACTTCAAATTTCGAGCAAGAAATAGTGAATTGATCTCATCCTAAACCCTAAAACAAGATTCATGCTCTAAGCGACGTTCTTGTACCGGTTAAACCTTGACAATTCCACCCCATAGAACCACAGAAAACCTACATAAATATTGAGTCTAGCGTTTCCGTGAGTTTTATGTCTGCAAATTACAGTACAACCTGAAGTATCGACCACAGAAGCGAAGCGAGAGTTTTATGTCTGCAAATTACAATACAACCTGAAGCATCGACCACAGAAGCGAAGCGAAGCGAAGCGAAATTCGAGCGAATGCTTACTAATTTAAGCCGTTTTGTTGCTCCGAGAGTCGACGAATTCGTATTAGGATTCCTACTGGGAGAGGGAAGTCCGAAAGTATAGGCGGTAACTAAAGAGAGAGTACCGTCTACAATGCGCGGTGAGGCGTTATCGTGTGTGTTTGCTCCCATGTAAAACCGGATATTTGGATTTTGCCAAAGGTAGGAAATAAATGGGCCGCAAAGTGTGGATTGGCTACCGCGGTCCATTGGACTCTACGGCCCATTTTGTTACTTCATGAGAAACTTTATTAGCTGACCTGTTCTTTTAGAGGCTTTCCATTGGCCCACTACAATTCTTTTAACTCTTTGATTGTCTACCATAAAGAGGCCTGTTAATGGTTGAAAACAGAAAACGAAAAATTATTTCCTCCTTAAAATTTTTTTTTTAATATTTCCTAAATTTTTTATAGGCGGCATTAGAAAAAGAAAATTTAAATGTTTAGGCCATCTAATATAATTTTTATGATTATTAAAGGAGAGGCAGACCGCAGACATGTGGACACCAAGAAACAGAGAGTTTTATTTATAGGAGAAACTTGATTTGAGCATTCAAAACCAGCACTGTAGTTCAAAGTTCAAACAGTTGAAGAAAAAATAAAAATTCGTCAGGAATTCAAGTTTGATACATTTCAACATTCAAAACATTTCTTAGATACCTGAAATATCTACGAGCCCGGAATGAGAATAAAACATATCTTTAAAAAATAAAACAAAGGATCAAACAAGGACATGAAAAAAACACAAATTCGTTAACTAGAATACCATTTGCTAGATCCCTATATCATTATTATAGAAAGAAAAAAAGCCCACAAATTCAAAGACTGAATATCCTCATAAAGGATTGAGCTTCATTCTTTTTTTAGTAAAGTGAAATTCACTCAACAGCCTATCAGACAACTGACTGATAAATCTTGAATCACATGAAAAATCCCGTAACCCCATAGACCAATTGAGACCTAGGTCTAGGCCCAGCGCGAGAGATAACGCAGAGTGACATTAGCACACACTCGGCTGAGCATCGAGTTTCATTTCAACAACTTAAATCTAATTCCTTGCCTTGGCTGTCTTTTCTTCTTCTTCTTTCCGTTTTTCCATTATAAATGGTTGGCATGCCAAAAAAAAAAAAAAGACAACCCAACAAAAGTTCAAGAAGAGCAAAAAACTCAACTACAGCAGGGAATACGTTATATGACATTTACAGCCTACACAAAATTCAATGAAGGCATTGGATGAGACCGCCAAATTTTGACAGAAGTTTTTATTCCCTGCACCGGGCGCCGGGTACTGTATCTGTGTACAACACTTACTTCTTTGAATATGTGAGATATGGCTCTTGGGCAATTGTCAAAACCTCTGGCCTCTCAGACTGAAGATATGTTAGACATTTACGAATGAGGTCCTACAAAGCATTGTTGCACAAATTCACCCATGGATATTAGTCCCTTAATTTTGCAATATCTTACTCTTAAGCACAAAAAGAAAAAAAAAGAAAGAAAGCAGACTGCAAACTCTATATATGTGTGTGTGTGTGTGTGTGTGTGTGTGTGTGTGTTACGTACCTATGTATATAATGAGAAAGTACTTGAGCAAAAAAAATTTCTTTTGGTCTTGTTTGAGTAAGACAGGAAACTAAAACTATAACAATGCAGGCAGCAAGAGCGAGAATGCAGTGCTACACATCAGACAAATATATACTACTAATGCAGGAAGCAGCAAAAACCTAATAATGTCTTCATTCAAATGCTTTAGAGCAAATATGGTTAATAGTTTCCACTATGCCCTGAGAAACAGCAGGTGAGTACAGATATAGTACGAGAAAGATGAAACATGCTATAGCAACTACAGAATACGAGTAGGACTCACCTTTGCCTCATTTGAAACAGCAGGCCTCGAAGGAAATTCAACCTTGCGGGCCTTCTTAATGGTATCCTCGCGTAGGATCCGTTCTTGACTCTGGTCGTGCCCAAAAGGACGTTTGCCAAAGAGCATTTGATAAAACAGCACTCCAGCTGACCAAACATCAACCTATTACCGAGAAAGGCATGTCAGAACAGCTGAAACCAAATTAACTTTCTCAATGTCATAAGGACTTTGAAACAAGGACTTCCCCTAGTAGTAGGGACTGACCTTTGACGATATCAATGGGGTCTTGCTGAGCTCAAAGCATTCTGGTGGTAAATACCTAACATTATGACAGGACTGTTAACATGCTGTGAAAAAGTGGAGATTTCTTATGAAGCAGAAGAAAGAGAGAGGCAGTCATAGAAGAGAGGGGGGGGGGGGAACTCATGCTTGCAGAGAGGAGGAAAACAAATAATGCTCCGATTATACATAGACGGTAACATTATTTTTTCCCACAAAATGAAAATGTAGGGGGAGATGGAACAACGTCCAAGCTGTGACAACTTCAGATTTATCTTTTTGTTTTTTTATTTTTACCAACTTTTGTATCCATATGTTTAAATACTTTTCCAAGATTTTCAAACTAATATTTGTCCAGGCATGTACTTCACAAGTAAGCTGAAACATCACCTAAGAGTATTTCTAAACCAAGATAATATGAAGATTGTTAATGAAGTAAAAGAATCAACAAATACTATTCTCAATGTCTTCAAACAAAAGAACTGATATATCTCAAACCAAGTGAAGCCTAGCAATGAACTGCATCACTCACCAATATGTACCAGCTCCCTGAGAAGTTAGTTCCATCCCCTGAGATCCAACATCATCCTCCACTATTTTGCTAAGTCCAAAATCAGTCAATTTCGCCACACCAAATTCATCAAATAGAACATTCCCAGGCTTCAGGTCATAGTGTATAATCCTTTGTGCTCTTTTGTTTAAGTACACAAGGCCTTGAAATATCTGGACAATGATAATCCTTGCCTCCCTCTCAGGTAACATAGGTGTTGCTTTAAGAACAGCATCAAGATCTTTTCCTGAAAGCAGAAAAACATCCGGACGGGAAGGGGGAAGGGGATACAAAAGTTTAAAAAAAAAAACAGGAATATTCTAAAGCGTATGAAACTGGTTCTCTATATTCATTCTGTTTGTCAGAAGAAAGTTTGAACAAATTAAATATATCTACTAATGAAATCAAAGTATGAATATGATTACATACCGCTACAGTACTCTAAGACAGTGCAGAATGTGTTTTGGTCAATCTCAAAAGTGTCCCAAAGCCGAACAATGTGATGATGAACCAAGGTTTTGTGAATCTCGTATTCGCGAATTGCATGTCGAATGTAACTCCGCTTCTTCTCCTCACTCCATTGAGCATTCAGTCCATGAAGCTTACAAGCAACATATCTATGCTCTAACAAGTCATAAGCCTGCTGGAAAGTTCTTACTTCAAATCACCGCAAGAAGTCATAAATTTACAATTGCCAATACTGGCAAAAAATGATCCAGACTTTTTCTTTATAGCAAATATGAAAGATGGTAAAAAACGCAGTGGCAAATATTTCAGTCATGGGAGGATATTCTACTTGCTAAAAATCTGACCTTGTAAACCTCACTGAATCCCCCCTTCCCAAGAAGGTTTAGAAGGGCATATCGGTTGCTCAGAATCTGAAAATTGTTAAAACGAGAACCATCCTCATCTCTAATTCGTTTCATTTCACGGATAAGCCTTCCCTTTTCCAGTTCATAACGATCCCTCTCACGAAAAATGACCTCCTCTTCCTGAAGAAAATTTATAGCATAACAAAAGAGGTCATTGAGAAATAATTGTAATTTTCGAAAGGAATTAGTAATTAGAATAATAAAATTGCATAGTACAAACATAATATGTGACTTACACGTTTGATGCTTGCAAGACGAGATTTATAAATTTCATCTTGGATAACCAAATCCTCTTCTTGTGTTCCTGATTCTGCATCATTTCCATCACCCTTATCTTCAAGCAAGGGAAATCCCTATTAGTACACAGCATACTAAAAATAAAAAGCAAAATCATATTCTAAATCTTTATAAGGGACGTACAGCATACTAAAAATGGTCTAATCTTTATAGTAGACATTAAACTTTACCAGACTGTCGTTTCTTGAACAATTTTCGCTGCCGCTCAACCTCCTCCTTCGTTTCTAACAATTGTCTCTGACAAGATAACAAATAAGTAAAAGTAGTTATCATTAAAAAAAGGTCCCATCTCAAAATTTAAAATCGGGTTCATTTTCTACAAAGTTATGAACTGAAGAAAAAGAAATGATATGGAGAGAATCCTAAATAAAATGGAATAAACTACTTGCACAGAAGCATAGTCTACAATTAATAAGAGGAGCAAAAATCTTTATGATAAAGATTATGTACTTGTCTAGTAATCATAGCTTCGAATGGAATTAATAATAGAAACAAGGGGAAAAATATTGTATGCAAGTGTGTCTAGAAATTTACTAACAAGAATTACATCATTAAGTTAATTACCCCATGGCTAAAGTTGAAACATTGTTTGACGGTATCAAAGGGTGGACATTTCACAAAGTAAATCAGAGAGAAGAAATATTGAGATGCATATGATAAAAATTAACCAGCTTAAACAAAATGTAACGAAAGAACATAACAGTAGCATACAAGATAAGCATTTAAATCTTTCAGTGCTTGTCCATCATCCCAAGAATTAAGTGGATTGAGAAAAGATAAAGAAGAACCTAACAACAACATACTAGATGAGCATTCAAGTCTTTCAATGCCTGTCCATCCTCCCAAGCCTCAGATATGACAGTTCCAGCTCTGGAATGCAGAAGAGAACATTCAAAACAAGAAATAAGAAGAGCGATCAAAACAAGAGAAAGAGATTGCATTTAAATATTAAATAAAAAATGTAGGGAAGTGAAGGCCATTATTTGGATACAATGTCAGGGCTGCAAGGACTCACAACTCAAAATTAAACAGAGAAAGCAATCTTAGGAGAGTTATCGTTTTGACTTTTGACCCATGGCAAGATAACCCAATTATATTTGGTGATGGATTTTTTCATCATCCTCACACCGTCTTCAAAGAAAACCCGATTAGGGTTTAACACAAGGCAACCTCTAGTTCATTTTCTGATTCTCATTTTTACATTCAAATGAATGTGGCCTTTGAAAACAGAAGGCTCGTAAATGCTTGCAATCAAACTTCTCCATTTTCTTGCCACTCTGTAATCTTCTAATACTAAGTTTAATACTTTTCTTCTTTTTCAAAATATTCTCATGTCTCTTCTTCTATCTCACTCAAGAAGGTCAGAAAAAGGGACACTTGTTTATACAACAGAAAACGTAATGAATAAACAAAGAAATCACCAACCTGATTACGCCCACATTGCCAAGTCTTAAAGAATCCTGGCGAACTTTCATCCTAGCTTCTTGTCTCTCAGCTCTTGAAACAGCTATCAGGAGATCAGATAGCATTTTTGTTCTCTGCATCAGGGAGGACAAAAACTACTAGATGTCACAAAATAGCTAATAATACAAGCAGCAAACAACAAATTCATCCGGCCGAATCCTGTCTTCCCAAATAATTGTTTCTAGATGCGCATAAGCGCGCAAGATACTGATGAAATAAAAATGCCTATGTTATTGAATCGAACAAAGAGTGATGTCGAATAATTCCATGTCAAGGTCATGGACTCATAACGTAGATAAAAGTCAAACTATGGCCAAGTCTCGAACCTCAATTATCAAGTGCATACATAAAACAATAACAAATATTTGACGACTCTGTCCTTCAGAATGCACACCTTTGGATTCATTTGCTGTTCATAATCAGTGAGCCCTTTCAATTCCTGTACAACAAAATAAACATTAGAAGAATCACCAATGCCTAGTATGTCATATGCAATTAAAAAAATCATAAACAAATGACAAAACTACACCTTTTCTAACTGTCCACAGAGACTTTGATGGCTAGAGGCATCTTTCAGTGATTTACATAGTTCCTCCTCTAATGTTGCAACTTTTGCACGTAAGAATTTGACCTCCTCCTAGTAAGAAGACGAAGTAAAGAATTATAAAAGGCCTAGTCCCAGGAAACTTGCACGCTAGGATAAATATGTTTGCACTCTGGGCAAATATAGACACATTATGGGATCCAAGATCACAGAAAACATATAGCATGTTAGTCCTTTAAACAGGGACATCAAAATAAGTTTATAAGAAGTGGATTCTTTCCTACTTCAATTCCTTTACACAGGACCATTCAATTTCTTAGCAAAGTCGTATCATTTCATTTTATAGAAAAAAAATAAATCATGAGCCATACCTCTAATGTTGAGTGACCATTATAGTGAATTTTCTCTGCGGGCCTACCATCCTGCCACACAGTTAAAATAAAGAGAAAGCTATTAAAATGGGCTTGTCAAAAATAAGTTTTGAAAAGGCAGAGCAAATCAAATGTAACTTTCTTTTACACTGCAAGAGCGATCAATCCTTTTTCAAGACATATAAAATCTCAAAAAAGAATTTTGTTGATACATTAACAACATTGACTCATGCTTCAATGTTTTGAGAATGTGGAACCTCTCCCAGGGAATGCCACATCAGACCCATCCCTGCAAGATGAACCCCATACTAACAATCACCCACAAACCACCAGTATTATTGAATCCAAGTTAAACTACGGGGAATCAAACCCTAAACCTCAGAGTTTACAGTCGATCCAGATTCCAGAGTAACCTTCCATCGTCAATGGACCAACCTCGTTAAGGTAAGATGCTTCAATGTAAATACCATTTCCACATACCTAAATAAAACCTACAAAAAGAATTTCGTAACCAACATTGTCTACACACCAATATCCATTAGGCCATAAAAAGAGCCAAATAGAAAGACCTTCTGCATGACCACCTTGGCTAATGTTTGCATCTTTCCCACCATTGAAACTAAGTTTCACAACTAAACTTGGTACCCCAATCAACTGATGGAAATTCTCACCTGCGATCCCATAGTTATATAAAAGGCAATTTTTGCATCTAATTTAATTCGACTGTTTTCTGCTTTATCTGTCCCTCACTTGCACTCACATTACCTTGTGATTGCAGTACAAAAGGTATTGCGGAGGAGATTTAAGCATTGGTATCAACAATAAAGAGATATGTAAAAGTTGGCATTTCACAGATATTCTCCTAGTTCACCGTGGTCCACATGGGAGGTGGGGTAGTAAGAGAAGAATGGTGTGCGTAAAAATTATCGAATATCAGCAGCAAGATG